>NW_023425551.1:82931675-83507012 GCF_014108245.1 Pipistrellus kuhlii
ACTCACACACACTCACCCACCCTCACACACCCTCACACACACTCACCCACCCTCACACACACACACACTCACCCACCCTCACACACACTCACCCACCCTCACACACACCAGCGCCCAGGGCACCCTCACACACACACACACACACACACACACACCCTCACACACACACACCCTCACACACACCAGCGCCCAGGGCACCCTCACACGGCCCAGCGCCCAGCACACGCTCAGCGCAGCTCAGGAAACACCAGCCAGGCAGTAAGACTCCAGTTTAGCACGACCGCAGGGCCTGACCAGTGTGGAGCACTGTCACCGTCCTCACCTCCAGACGGACACACTTAACCCAGCTACACTCACACTTCCCACACGTGATGCCACACCAGGCCGCCTGTGAAAGAACAGCCCTGGCCCTGGCCCGTTAGGCTCAGCGGACTGAAGGATCCCGGGTTCAATTCCTGTCAAGGGCGCATGCCCGGGTTGGGGGCTCGATCCCCAGAAGGAGGCGTGCAGGAGGCAGCTGATCGATGATTCTCTCTCATCATTGATGTCTCTAGCTCTCCCTCTCTGCAATCAATAAAAATGTCTTTAAAAAAATAAAAATAGCCCTTCGTGCAGATGAGTTTGACAGGAGAAGACCTCAGGAGGGCCGGGTGGTTGGTGGCAGTGAGCACGTGGAGGGTCAGAACCACGCCCTGGAGCCCGGGAGCCCGGGAGCCGATGCTCTGAGCCTGTCAGGCAGGACTGGGCCTCAGGCCTCCCTCCCGGGAACGACGGCCCCATGGCCTCTCGGCCAGTGTCTGGGGCCGGGCGCCCTTCCACCCCTCCGCTTATTGGTCCTGTTCGTCTCTCCGCAGGCACCGACGTCTCTTCCCTGTGCCAGAACGGAGGGCTCTGCGTGGACAGCGGCCCCTCCTATCTCTGCCGCTGTCCCCCTGGATTCCAGGGCAGTCTGTGCCAGGACAGGGTGAACCCATGCCAGTCCCGGCCCTGCCAGCACGGGGCCACCTGCGTGGCCCAGCCCACGGGGTATCTCTGCCAGGTGAGCCGGGCCAGGGCCGTGGGAGCCGTCGTCATGGTGGGGCAGTGACCGTCCATTTCCCCGGCCCACACACCCAGCAGCCACCACGTCCGGCCATTTACCCTAAATGTTTCTCAGTGCTGTCCTGTCCCTTCGCCTTCGAACGCCGGCTCAGCTCAGGCCTTTGCTGCGTCCCACATGGACGCCTGCATCAGCCTCCCATCGCCCCTGCCCAGCCCTTCCTCTGCGCACTGACCCGTCTCCCCATCAGACCCTCCAGGGGCTGCCTCCTCACCACCCTGACCTTCTCCCTGTCAGACCCTCCGGGGGCTGCCTCCTCACCACCCTGACCCTCTCTCCATCAGACCCTCCGGAGGCTGCCTCCTCACCACCCTGACCTTCTCCCTGTCAGACCCTCCAGGGGCTGCCTCCTCACCACCCTGACCTTCTCCCCCATCAGACCCTCCGGGGCTGCCTCCTCACCACCCTGACCTTCTCCCCCATCAGACCCTCCGGGGCTGCCTCCTCACCACCCTGACCTTCTCCCCCGTCAGACCCTCCAGGGGCTGCCTCCTCACCACCCTGACCTTCTCCCCCATCAGACCCTCCGGGGCTGCCTCCTCACCACCCTGACCCTCTCCCTGTCAGACCCTCCGGGGGCTGCCTCCTCACCACCCTGACCTTCTCCCTGTCAGACCCTCCGGGGGCTGCCTCCTCACCACCCTGACCTTCTCCCCCATCAGACCCTCCGGGGCTGCCTCCTCACCACCCTGACCCTCTCCCTGTCAGACCCTCCAGGGGCTGCCTCCTCACCACCCTGACCCTCTCCCCGTCAGACCCTCCAGGAACTGCCTCCTCACCACCCTGACCTTCTCCCCATCAGACCCTCCAGGGGCTGCCTCCTCGCCACCCTGACCTTCTCCCCATCTGACCCCCCAGGGGCTGCCTCCTCACCACCCTGACCTTCTCCCCATCTGACCCTCCAGGGGCTGCCTCCTCACCACCCTGACCCTCTCCCCGTCAGACCCTCCAGGGGCTGCCTCCTCACCACCCTGACCCTCTCCCTGTCAGACCCTCCGGGGGCTGCCTCCTCACCACCCTGACCTTCTCCCCCATCAGACCCTCCGGGGCTGCCTCCTCACCACCCTGACCTTCTCCCCATCAGACCCTCCAGGGGCTGCCTCCTCACCACCCTGACCCTCTCCCCGTCAGACCCTCCAGGGACTGCCTCCTCGCCACCCTGACCTTCTCCCCATCTGACCCTCCAGGGGCTGCCTCCTCACCACCCTGACCTTCTCCCCATCTGACCCTCCAGGGGCTGCCTCCTCACCACCCTGACCTTCTCCCCCGTCAGACCCTCCAGGGGCTGCCTCCTTCAGCACGGCCCTGCGAGGCCCGCCCTGGCTCTCAGGCCTCATGTCCCCCGGCTCCGGCCTTCCTCGAGAACATGTCCTAAATGGCCCCCAGGCTGGGTCTGAGGGGGGGTCAGGTCGCGGAGCTAGAGGCCAAGCTGAGGTTCAAGCCTGAGCAGCCTCGTCCCTGCGTTCAGAACCAGGGCCCGGGGCGGAGGCACCCTGCCCCCCTAACACCCTCCACAGCGTCGCACAGTGAGTGTGTCACACCCCAAAGCAGCCCACTGGCCGGTAACCCTCCGCACCTGCCCTCGGCTTTACTTTCTCTTTCGTGGACTCCCCCAGGAGTTTCCAAACAGCCCCACCTGCTTCCTCAGCCCTCTGGCCCCTTCTCCGCCTTCCCGAGCCTCCTGGTTCCCTTCTGATGCCCGCCTTCCCCTTGCAAGAACTCAGCACACGGCAAAGGCCGGGCGGCGATGCCCTCTCCAGCTGCCGCCTGGCCGTGTGACTGGCACAAGTCCGTCTTCCAGGACTGGCCCCCATTCCTGTGCAGAGCGCGCCACAGCCACACAAAGGGCTTAGGGAGTTAGGAGGTCCCGTGTGCCAGCTGCCGCCCTCGGCCGCCTGCAGGCCCAGAGGCAGGGGCCCGTGCGGTTCCCTCTGCGTTCCTGCTCCTGAGGCGGTGGCTGGCGGGGGCAGGCGCTGCCCGCGGGCTAACGCCTGCCCAGCCGGGGCGGTGGTGGAAGAGGTGCTGCCCAAGCGGAGCCCTTCAGTGGCAGCGTGTCCTGGAGCAGCGGTCGCCGCCGTGGGCTGTGGGCCTGGTGGGCCGTGAGGTCCCCCAGGTTGGCGCCCGCGGTCCTAGAGGCCGTCTGGGCTGGAGGGGCGCGGCGTGCCTCCCAGAATGTGCTGTGTGCTGTGTGCTGTGTGTTAGAAGGGGAGGGCTGTGTGGCTGGAGCCGCAGGCAGCTGGCAGGCTGTTCGAGCTGCGAGCTCTGCAGCCTGGGGGGCTCGCCTCCCGGTTCTGCTGGTTCCGGCTGACCCGCTTTGCCTGCAGTGCGCCCCGGGCTACGGAGGACAGAACTGCTCAGAGGAGCCCGACGCCTGTGGATCCCAGCCCTGTCACAACCTGGGCACCTGCACGCCCACCCCCGGAGGCTTCCGCTGCGCCTGCCCCCCGGGCTTCGTGGGGCTGCGCTGCGAGGGGGACGTGGACGAGTGCCTGGACCAGCCCTGCCACCCGAGCGGCACTGCGGCCTGCCACCCTCTGGCCAACGCCTTCCTCTGCCAGTGTCTGCCCGGGCACACGGGTGAGGCGGGCGGGGCACAGCTGAGCTGGCCATGGAAACCCAGAGAACCCCTCCCACAGGCAGCTAGTCACCTTGTCCCCAGAGAATATGGCCAGGGCCCCTGTGCCTGTGCAGCTAGCTGGGCCGACTCCCAGGAATGAGAGAAAGCATGTGACATCTGGTGTCTCGCCCACACCCCCTGCCCTGCAGGCCAGCGGTGTGAAGAGGAGATAGACCCCTGCCAGAGCCAGCCCTGCTCCCACGGGGGGTCTTGTGAGGCCACAGCAGGACCACCCCCGGGTTTCACCTGCCGCTGCCCCCCGGTGAGTGAGCGCCGAGGGCTCTGCAGTGGGACGGCTGGGGAATCCCGCGCCTGCTCACAGAAGTGGCTCTCAGCAGGAGGGGTGGGGGGGGCAGATCGGGTGGTAGCACCAATGCACAAGGGAAGGACCCCAAAAGCAAGCACGACTTTGGGTAAGTGCTCAGTACTTTTAACTGTGTGTGTGCGCGTGCACACACTATGGGCCCGATGCACAAAACTGGTTCATGATACACGAACACCATTCATCGGTTTGTGCGTGGCCTTCTACATATTTTATTCTTACAATACAGCACCATGAACCTAATCCAATGACAACGTTAGTAACTTGCAGGTACTTCTGTCCTCCTCTGTCCTGCCCCGCCTCCAGAGGAAGAGGCGTGTATAACCCCATTCCCAAGGATTAGGACAGGAGCTCAGTTAACACCTATTAACTCTAGTCTGCCGGGCCTTGCACTTCGATGCTAGTCCATGCAGCTGGCTGCAGAGCTGTGGTTCCTCCGCCATCACCACCATGTGCTGTCATTGTGTGAAAAGCATGGGACTTGTTTGAAACATCTATAAAATGATCAACTTGTCTCTGAGGCCCCTCCCAGGTGGACACGCTAGGACCCTCCGAGTAATCTTATCCAGGAGCGCCTTGAGAGAAGTGGGGAGAATTACACAAGGTCCCTTAATCTCTCTCCTCCTCTCTGCAGGGTTTTGAAGGGCCCACCTGCAGCCAGAGAGCCCCCTCCTGTGGTCGCCATCACTGCCACCACGGTGGGCTGTGTCTGCCCTCCCCCAAGCCTGGCTTCCCACCCCACTGTGCCTGCCCCAAGGGCTACGGGGGCCTGGACTGCCTGGCCCTGGCCGTCCCAGGCTGCGGCCCTCCGTCTCCTTGCCTCCACAACGGCAGCTGCTCGGAGACCTCCACGGCGGGGGGCCCGAGCTTCCGGTGCTCCTGCCCTCCCAGCTCCGCGGGGCCCAGGTGCCAGAGCCCCCGGGCAGAGGGGTGTGCGGGCAGAGGGGGCGACGGGGCCTGTGACGCCGGCTGCAGCGGCCCGGGAGGGAACTGGGATGGAGGGGACTGCTCGCTGGGGGTCCTGGACCCCTGGAAGGGCTGCCCCTCCCACTCCCGCTGCTGGCTCCTCTTCCGCGACGGGCAGTGCCACCCGCAGTGTGCCTCCGCAGAGTGCCTGTTTGACGGCTATGACTGCGAGACGCCTCCAGCCTGCACGTGAGTTGGGGTGAAGGGCCACAGATGCCTCTGAGTTATAGTGTCACCCAGCCTCACGCTCCAGGTGTTGCCATCCTCATCACTGTCAGCACTGCCACGTAGGGGTGGAAGGCCAGGCTCCACCCAGGGGCGGGCAGCATCAGGTTAGCTGGGCGGCGAAAGCCACTGGAGCACCACCTCCGCCCCAGCCTCTCTCCCAGCTGCTGCCTGGAAACTCCCGCGCCCCGGGCCCTCCTCCAGGGACGAGGGAGCTTGGGGGCAGGGAGAAGGGACTGCCCTAGGTCACAAGGACAGTCAACATTGGGTGTCTGGGCTGCCTACCACCCAGGGCCTGCCTAAGCCCATTCTCTGGAACTGCCCCGTTAGCCAGTGCCCTGGGGGCTGTGGGAGACCAGGATTCCCCTCTGTGATGGAGGAGGGAGTCCTGAGCCCCCTCTCCTCACCCCGCAGTCCAGCCTATGAGCAGTTCTGCCGCGATCACTTCCACAACGGGCACTGTGAGAAAGGCTGCGACGCCCCGGAGTGTGGCTGGGATGGAGGCGACTGCAGGCCCGGAGATGGGGGCTCGGAGTGGGGGCCCTCCCTGGCCCTGCTGGTGGTGCTTAGCCCTCCAGCCCTGGACCGGCAGCTGCTTGCCCTGGCCCGGGCACTGTCCCTGGCCCTGAGGGTGGGGCTCTGGGTGAGGAAGGACAGTGATGGCAGGGACATGGTGTACCCCTATCCTGGGGCCCGGGCCGAAGAGGAGCTGGGAGGGATCCCAGACCCCTCTCATCGAGCAGCAGCCCCTCAAACACAGCCTTTGGGCAAGGAGACCGACGCCCTCAGCACAGGGTAAGGCTGGGCGAGGGGTGAGGGGAGGGAGCCAGGGACCGACACGGGGTCCCTGAGGTGCCTCGCCCGCAGGTTTGTGGTGGTGATGGGCGTGGACTTGTCCCGCTGTGGCCCTGACCGCCCTGCCTCCCGCTGTCCCTGGGACCCTGGCTTCCTGCTGCGCTTCCTGGCCGCCATGGCTGCAGTGGAGGCCCTGGAGCCCCTGCTGCCGGGCCCCCTGCTGGCTGCCCACGCCCGTGCAGGCACCGGTAGGTGACCCCATCACTCCCCGGCCTTGCTCCCCGCCAGCTTCCACGCCCCACAGAGGTCAATGAGACATGGGCCTGGGACCCAGAAGCTCTTTGGGGGACTTCCCCTGTTACCCTCTTTCTCTAACTGGGATCTCCCCAGGGCCCCTTCGCTCTAGTCTCCTCCCTTATCTTCCTGAGGACTGTCCTGGCCGCCCTCGGGCCTTCCATCCTCTCCGCTAGGCCAGGGCATCATCACTCCTGTGTCAGAGTGCAGAGCTCACGAGAGTAAGAGCTCCCGTCGCGCACACCACGTGCCCGGCTGTGCTCTAAGCGCTTTACAGAACGAACTCCTTTTATCCTCCCAACAACCCCACGGAGGCGGGTGCTAGGTTATTCCCATTGTTCGGATGAGGAAACTGAGGCCCACAGGTCTTCCAGCCGCACCTGGAACGGCCTCCTCCTGTCTCTCCCACCAGCGCCCCCTGCCAACCAGCTCCCCTGGCCTGTGCTGTGCTCGCCAGTGGCCGGGGTGCTTCTCCTGGCTCTTGCGGCTCTTCTCATCCTTCAGCTCGTCCGGCGGAGGCGCCGGGAGCACGGGGCCCTCTGGCTGCCCCCCGGGTTCACGCGAAGGCCTCGGCCTCAGCCGGCTCCCCGCCGCCGCCGGCCCCCACTGGGCGAGGACAGCATCGGCCTCAAGTGAGAATGCGGAGGGTCTGGGCCCGGGGAGGGGGCTCCTGCCTGTGAAGACATTTATGATCAGAAGCAACAAGAGAAGCCTCTGCAGAAGTTGAGGACGGAGGAAGGGGTGGGGGAAGACGCTGCAAACCTTGTGGGCCCTGAAGGTCCTCCACCCACCACCCTCTCCCAGGACCCTGACACCAGAGGCCCACGCTGAGGAGGACGGAGTGGCGATGTGCTCAGGCCCCGAGGAAGGAGAGGAGGTAGGCCAGCGAAAGCACTGAGGCAGGCAGGTCCCCGGGCGATGGAAGGGGAAGGGACAAGCCAACCTTCCTTCCCGTTGCTTTTCTGACCCCAAGGCTGAAGACATGGCCTCCCCCTCCAAGTGCCAGCTCTGGCCTCTGAGTGGTGACTGTCGAGAGCTCCCCCAGGCAGCCCTGCTGACTCCTCCCCAGGAAGCTGAGATGGACATCCCTGACGTGGACACCCATGGTACTCAAGCCAGCCCAGCCCAGGAGAAATCCCTCTGACCCTTAGAATCAGAGAGTCCTTTGCTATCAGCCCTGAAGCCGCAAATGTCAGAATCACTGCCTCCACAGAGTGACCTGGGACAGAATCAGGGCCCTCGGGGAAATGAGGAGAGAGATAAATTCTTGGGCTCCAGAGCTCCTGATTCAGATACTCAAGCTACTGGGGATCTGTTTGAACAAGCCCTCCGGGTGAGTGTAATCCAGACTCAAGTCTGAGGACCACTGCCCGAGAAGGTTAGAGTTAGGCTCCTTGAGCAGAAGGAAACTGAGGCCCGGAGAAAAGTAGAGGTCACTTGACTCAAAGCCGCACAAAATCAAGAGCCAGAGCTGGGCTTCTGACACCTCAGGGCTGTGATTCTCCGGCCCCGTCCTGTGTCCTTTTGATCGACTTGTTTCCATTCCTTTTCTCCCACCCGCAGAGGGGGTGACACCCCTGATGTCAGCAGTCTGCTGCGGGGCAGTGGCGTACAGGGCTTCCCTGGAAAGCTCGGAGCCCTGGGAGCCTGTGTTCACCGGAGGGGCCTGGCCCCAGGCTCACACCGTGGGCACTGGGGAGGGCCCCCTGCACCTGGCTGCCCGGTTCTCCCGACCCACGGCTGCACGCCGCCTCCTGGAGTCTGGGGCCAACCCCAACCAGCCAGACAGAGCGGGGCGCACCCCGCTCCACACAGCTGTGGCAGCCGATGCCCGGGAGGTCTGCCAGGTCAGTGCGCGTGTGGCCCCTCAGAGAACAGGGAGCAAATGTGGAAGCGAAGCTGGGCCAAAGCACCCTCTAGTCCTCCTCCCACGGCCTAACATCTAGGGTTTGGCAAAGAGTAAGGTGATGTGGGCTTAGTACCTGAAAGGGAAAGAGAACAGATGGCTGAATATGGATTGGGAGGTGGGTAAGTGTGATGGCCTGGGCCAGCAGCCCAGAGCATACCCTCCTCTACCCCCCAGCTCCTACTCCGCAACAGACAGACCGAGGTGGATGCCAGGACAGTGGATGGCACCACGGCCCTGATGCTGGCCGCCAAGCTGGCAGTGGAGGACCTGGTTGAAGAACTGATTGCAGCCCAAGCAGATGTGGGGGCCAGAGATAAATGGGGTATGGAGGCTGTGCGGGGGATGTTGCTGTGCTATGAGAAGTTGAGCAGTTGGGATGGGAGGTAAAAATGAAAACCAGTGGGGAGGAGGCAGCAGAGGAACTGGAGGCTGGGGGTTCCCTGGCGGCCTCCAGGGTGGAAGTCCGCGGGCGTTGGCCGGATGGAGCACGCGTCCTCCCCCATCCTCAACAACGCGCATGCCCCAGCCACAGTCAGCTGGGATGGGGAGGGGTGGCGGTGGGAAGGTGGCGGTGCCTCCGGGTCCCACCGACCCCAGAACAATGCCCCATTGTCCCTTCCGCGCGCCGGTGACGTCACCCGGGCAGCACTTCCTGCCCGCCGCCGTCACCCGGGCAACGCTTCCGCCTTAGAGGCACCCAGACTCGACGGGCCAGAATAGCCCTCCCCCCAAGGCCGGGATCCCGGGAAACGGGAACCCCGCGGCCCCAGGGTGACAGCCTCCCTCGTGGTCCCCAGGAAAAACCGCTCTGCACTGGGCCGCCGCTGTCAACAACGCGCGGGCCGCCCGCTGCCTTCTCCAGGCCGGAGCCGATAAGGACGCCCAGGATGGCAGGGTTAGGCCGGGCAGAGGGCTCCCCACACAAAAAGGGGGCGCGGAGAGGTGGGGAGAGCGGGAACTCCCAAAGCCGGGGGAAGGGGGCGGCCCGGCAGGTGGAGTCCCGAAGGGCCAGGCCCGGGTGCGGCCTTCCCTGACCTCGCCTCCGGCTTCCTCCCCCGCAGGAGCAGACGCCGCTGTTCCTGGCGGCCCGCGAAGGCGCGGCGGAGGTGGCCCGGCTGCTGCTGGGGCTGGGGGCGGCGCGCGCGCTGCGCGACCAGGCGGGCCTGGCGCCCGCCGACGTGGCCCGGCAGCGCCACCACTGGGACCTGCTGGCGCTGCTGCAGGGGGCGGGGCCCGCGCACGCGCGCCCCCGGGCGCCGCCGGGCCCCGCGGGCGCCTTCGCGCGTGCGCGCGCCGCCTCCGGAAGCGGCCGGCGGGGCGGGGCCGTGCGGCGCCACCGGACGCTGTCGGTGGGAGCCGCCCCGCGTGGGCGCGGAGCGGGCCTGCAAACCCGCACTTTGTCCGTGGACTTGGCCGCGCCCGGGGGCGGCGCCCACTCGCAGTGCCGAAGCCTAGCGAAAGCAGCTGGAGGAGGCCCGCCCCGCCGCGACCCCACATTCCCCGCAGGCTCGCGTGGGCCGAGGCCCGGCCCCGCCGCCGTGCCGGGAAGGCCCGCGGTCGCGACCTCCGCCGGCGGGCCGTGTGACTGGGTGTCCCTGGGAGCCTGCGGCCGCGCCCTCAGCACTCGGAGCCCGCCTCCTTGTCTGACTCCGTCCCCGGAGTGCGGGTCCCCTAGCGTAGCCTGGGGCTCCCCAGTCCCCCCAGTAGTACCCCCAAATGCACTAAGCGAACCTCAAAAATAGAAGGCTAATGGCAGGGTGGGATTCCAAAAGTGAGCACCCGTTACATGCCCGCCTGGGAGACCTTTACTTTTAAAGTTCTCGAGCCCCAAAAGCAGGGGATGGGAATACAGGGTCCCTCCCAAAATGAGTGTATGCCCACTCACAACGTCATCGTCTTCCACGGGGGGATGAAGCCCTGGAAAGGGTTTAGGTGCTGAGGTGAAGTGGGCCCAGGAAGTGAGGGTGAGGGGTTGCAGGAGGGTGGGGTGGGCTAGGTGCCCTGAACTGGAACCGAGCGAGAACTGCAGATGGGATGTAAGATGTCCTTCCTGAACAGGATGTGGTTCCCGAAGGGACGTTTATGTCACCCCCCACTGCCCACAGACAGTTGACAAATATTTGGTAAGCACCGGCCATGTGCCAGGCATTGCAGGTGCTGGGTGGGGGGCGCCAAGGACACTCCAGCTGATGACTCCTTGCTCGAGGTGATGTTCTCACCTCGGCAGGGATGAGGTGCCACTACTTTCCCTAAGAACCCCAAGTCTGTCATCAGATAGTAAAGCTGGTATAAAGCGTTACCTTCTGGAGGGTTTGAGGAGTGCACTGAAGAAAATATGGGAGTGGCTGCATTGTCTTCAAAATATTTTTATTGATTTCAGAAAAGAAGGGAGAGGCGAGGGAAAAGTTAGAAACATCAATGATGAGGATCATTGATCAGCTGCCTCCTGCATGCCCCCTACTGGGGATCAAGCCCACAACCCAGGCATATGCCCTTGACCAGAATGGAACCTGGGACCCTTCAGACTGCAGGCTGACTCCACTGAGTCAAACTGGCCAGGGCCCAAATTCAATATTTGGAGACTTTCAGTGTAGTGTGAGAGCAAGAATGAGATGTGGGGTGTCACTGAAAACAGAAGCCACACATGAGACACGTTGCCCACCTTCCTAGTTCTGGCCACATAGAGTCCCAGGAGCTCAGGGAGACGGAGACCACCTTTCGGCAGCGTAGTTACACCTCCCTCCCGTGGTGGTGATGAGCTGAGACGCGGACGCCTGGGCGTTTCGCAGGCGGATCCCAAGCACACCTCATTGGTGTGGGCTTCACTTGGTTGCGCTTTGCATATGTGTTCTCATTAACATTGAAGCAAAGACCCTCTACCAACAAAAAGATTGTGACTACTGAAGGCTCATGATGGTTAGCATTTTTGGCAATAAAGTATTTTTAAGTTAAGCTGTGTTTGTTGTTTTTAAGACAGTGCTGTTGCACAGTAGGTAGGCTACGGAACAGTCGTAAACGTGCACCAGGAGCCAACACCTCTGACTCGCTTTATTGTGATGATCACATTATAGCGGTCTGGGACCAGCCTGCAACCTCTCCCAAGCACGCCTTGTAGTAACTCCATTTACTGCTCATCCCCGCACCAAGTGCTTTATCACACTATCCTCACAGCAACTCAGGTCTACCAAAACTGTTTTTTTTTTTTTAATATATTTTATTGATTTTTTACAGAGAGGAAGAGAGAGGTATAGAGAGTTAAAAACATCGATGAGAGAGAATCATCAATCAGCTGCCTCTTGCACACTCCCTACTGGGAATGTGCCTGCAACCAAGGTACATGCTTTTGACTGGAATCGAACCCGGGACCTTTCAGTTGCAGGCCAACGCTCTATCCACTGAGCCACACCGGTTTCGGCAGGTCTACCCAAACTGTCAGGTCCATGTTCCTCTTAGGAGCAGCACAGGTCTCCCTCGGGGGAGATGACGAGGCAGGACGTGGCAGAACCAGAGCTCCTCAGCACATTCGGGTTTGAAGTCGCTCGGCGGTAAGCCCCCTGTTAGGACAGGTTTCCACTTCGAGGCTCCTGGTGTCTGTCTGCCCTAGCTTGGTGGCCGCCAGTGTGATCAGTGTGGACAGATCAATGACCAAGCCAGGAGTTGGCTCTCTCCCTTTACCCCTCGTTCACGACCAGCGGAAAGCCTTCCCTGGCCGCGTCCCACATTGGTGCACGTCTGGTCCATGAGCAGACCAAGCACCCAGAGGTGATACTCCGTGCTGGACCCCGTGCTGGGGGCATGTGTATGTGTACGTGTATGTGTACGTGTATGTGTATGTGTACGTGTACGTGTATATGTCTGAGGGCCTAACATCCCGGGCTCTCAGTCCTGCCTCCCACCGGAACCATGCCTGTCCCGGTCCCAATGAGGCTGGAAGCTGGGAAGCAGGGGAGGGCTGAATCCTACGTCCGGGGACATCTTAGGGAGAGGAGAGACCTGGGGGTGAGGGTTCTGAGGAGTGAAACCACTTCCTGTGCAGCTAGTTCCTGTGTTGACAGAGCTGGAGGGGAGGAGGGGAGGGCGAACATCGGTGGGGGCTGGGGTCTACTGAGGCTCTGGAGGGGGGAAGCAGCGAGTTCTCGCCCACCTAGAAAGCCTCCATTACTGCCGGAGGCGCTTGTCCCAGCCGCTGCTCCCCGGGGAAGAGGTTCAGCAAGCAGCTTGGGTGGGAAAACAGAACTGGAGGAAGTTGACAGGGATGGGCGGGGCCCATGGGGGGCTGACCAGGAACCCAGCTTCCTGCTTAGTACCCAGACATCCAGCCCCTGGCTCACCCCCACCCCTTCCAGCCCCCACTCCCCTCAGGAACCTAGGGTTCCGGCCCTCCTCCAAATCCTAGCTCCCCTCCCCCATCGGTTTCTCCCCTCCAGGGCATGGAGGCTGAGAGACCCCAGGAAGAAGAGGATGGTGAGAAGGTGAGCAGGCCCCGGTGGGGTGGGGGGTGGGGGCTGACCCTGGGGAAGGGAGGGGAAAGGACCTGAGGCAGACACCTACTGACCCTGGACGCAGGGCTAGGAAGGGCTTGGCAGCGGGGTGGGAACAGACAGAGGAAGCAGGCTGCTGGCCTGGCCCGCCCCTGCTCCACGGAACGGCTCTCTCGGCATCAGGGCCCCCGTCAGGATGAGCACGGCTGGCCCCCTGTAAAGACCACCGTTCGACCTTGGCGATCGGCTCCTCCATCCCCTCCTCCAGGGACCCGCCGCACAGGTACCCCACCCGTCCAGGGGGCTCCCTGACTGACCCTGGTGCCTGCATCCCTCCTAATCCTACTGCCAGGGTCCACTCCGCCACGGGCCCTTTCCCACATCCTCCGGACTCCCCCTGTACCTCCTTACCTCCGGCCACAGTCCCTAACCACCTCACTGTCCGTCCCGGTCCCAGTCCCAGTCCCCACCTGCCGACCTCTGAGCCCTCCCCCTACTCGCCCAGCCCTAGGACCCCGCTCGGCCTCCCTGCTCTCCCTGCAGACTGAGCTCCTTCTGGACCTCGTGGCCGAGGCCCAGTCCCGCCGCCTGGAGGAGCAGAGAGCCACCTTCCACGCCCCCGAGGATCCCCCAAACCTAGCCCCAGCCCCAGCCCGGCCCCAGGAGGACAGAGAACAGCTCTACAGCACCATCCTCAGTCACCAGGTGAGACACCCACGCCCCAGGAGGCCAGGCCCAGTTTCCTGGTCTCTTACTCTGTCCCTCCTCCTGCCCCACCCGCCCCTCTCCAGCTCTAGCCCCCCACCCCCACCCAGTCACAGGTGCCCCGTATGCCCCTCTGGCCAGCCCGCCTCCCCTCCTGGCCTGCCCCCCTCCCCTCACACCTCCATCCCTCCATCCCTCCAGTGCCAGCGGATGGAAGCCCAGCGGTCAGAGCCCCCCCTCCCCCCAGGGGGACAGGAGCTCCTGGAGTTGCTGCTGAGAGTTCAGGGTGGGGGTCGAATGGAGGAACAAAGGTCTCGGCCCCCCACTCACACCTGCTGAGATTTGAGCCCCCACCAGCCCCTCCGCATCCCGGGACTCCTCCAAGCGGGGCAGCCCCTGCCAGCCCTCCACCCGGCTGGGCAGGGCGCCCGGGACCGGACCCAGAGAGATCTGCCCGGCGTCCTCGCCCACGTTCCTGGGGACTGAGGGGTGCCAGGCCTGGCAGCCTGGGAACAGGCCAGGCAGGGTGGCATCCGGGCCTCCCGAGTGCGGAGTGCGGAGCCGGAGGCAGTGCGGCCCCTAAACGGCCTGGGGGCGGCGCGCAGGCTGGGCCCTGAGCGCCCGGGACACCGGCCGTCCAGCCGCCGGGCGGACCCGAGGGCTCAGGCCTCCAACCCCGAGACCGACGAGCCCGTCTCCCCGCTCCTTCCCGCCAGGAGGGGCCTCGCCGGGCCCGCCCGCCGCGGCCGTCTGTGTGAATAAAGGTGTTCCCTCCACCGGCCTGTGTGTGGCTGCGGGCCGCCCGCGGGTTCATTAGCTCGTTAAGCGGCGGCGGGAGACCCCTAATCGCCGCCCTCGTCTTAATTAGTGCGCGGGGGGAGCCATCAGCCCGGGCGCCGCGGGGGACCGCGCCCCGGCCGGGCCGGAGCCCGAGCCCACCCCGACCCCGGCCCCCCGGCCCCCGGCCCGGCCCCCGGCCCCGCGTCCCCGCCTCCCGGTCCGCACCTTCCCCTCCCCTCTCTCCTCCAGCCTCCCCTCCTCCCTCCCCCCTCCCCTCCCCCCTCCCCTCCCCCCTCCCCTCCCGCCGCGGAGCCGGCCGGCCCGCCCCGCGCTCCGCCCGCGCCCCGCCCCTCCCCGCTCCCTCCCGCCCTCCGCCCTCCTCCCTCCCTCTCGCTCACACACACCCCCGCCTGGGCCTCCTCTCTCCGGCTCCATTTTCTCCGCCGCCGGGGGCCGGGGTCTCCTGTGGGGCCCAGCCGGCACCCCGGGTCTCCCCTCAGAGCCCGGGTGACCCCCGGGGAGCCGGGGGGCGGGCGGGGGCGGGGCGCAGGAGCAGCGGCCCCGCCGAGTTTGGGGGGAAGTAGCCCGGCGGGGGGAGGGGGCCTCAGGGCCCCCCACTATGGACGAGCGGCTGCTGGGGCCGCCCCCTCCGGGCGGGGGCCGCGGCGGCCTGGGGCTGGTGGCGGGGGAGCCCGGGGGCCCCGGCGAGCCTCCGGGCGGCGGGGACCCCGGCGGGGGCGGCGGGGGCGTCCCGGGGGGCCGAGGGAAGCAGGACATCGGGGACATCCTGCAGCAGATAATGACCATCACGGACCAGAGCCTGGACGAGGCCCAGGCCAAGTGAGTGCCCCCACCCGCCACCCACACAGCAGGAGCCCGGGCGGGCTGCTCTCCGAACCCCAACTCCAGACCCACCTCTCCTCTCCTTGCTCCCGGAACCCCAGATAAGTGACTCCTCTCCTTCGCCCCGCCCTGCACCCTTCAACAGGGAGCCCAGGCGGCCTCACCCTCTCCTCACCTCTCACTGACCCCCAGCCCCCGAACACCTTCCCTCTCCAGAGCCCCCTCCGGCCCCTCCCCGACTCTGCACAGCCCCCGCCGCCTCTGCAGACTGGGGCCTCCGCACCCTCCCAGAGTGCCCACCGCTGCTCTCCACCATGGCCCAGCCCCGTGTCCTCCCTCCCGCCTGCCCCTGCTCAGCCAGGACCCTCCACACACACACCTCTGCCCATCCCTCCACTTCAGCCGGACACCCCAGCTCTGGCTCTTCCCCCAGTCTCCATCGCTCTTTTGAAATCGACCTAGTCACCTTCGTATCTGCAGTCACCCTCAAGTCCCCCCTGCACCTTCTAGACCGGCTCCCCCAGCCCCAGCCGCCCGCGGCCTTCAGCCTGCTGCCTCCACCCCACGGCCCGCTGGGAGCTGCCTCACCCCGGGAACCCCACCCGCTTCACCCCAGCCCCTTCCCACCCCAGCCCCTTCCCACCGGCCCCCTTCCCACCCCAGACCCCTTCCCACCCCAGCCCCTTCCCACCCCAGCCCCTTCCCACCGGCCCCCTTCCCAGGCCCCCTCGCCCTCACGGCCCCTGCATGTTCCCGCCCTGAACTCCGGTTCCTCCCAGGAAGCACGCCCTCAACTGCCACCGCATGAAGCCGGCGCTCTTCAGCGTGCTGTGTGAGATCAAGGAGAAGACCGGTACGTCCCTGGTCCCCGCTCCCGCCGCCTGCCGGCATGGAGCCCGAGCGGGGTCCGGGGTGTGCGGGGCCTGGCGGGGACCAGAGGAGCGGAGGGCGGAGGGCGGCCTGGGGCCGGGGCCCTGAGTCCCCGCTCGCGCTAGGCCTCAGCATCCGAAGCGCCCAGGAGGAGGAGCCGGTGGACCCCCAGCTCATGCGCCTGGACAACATGCTTCTGGCGGAAGGCGTGGCCGGGCCCGAGAAAGGGGGGGGCTCGGCCGCCGCAGCCGCGGCCGCGGCCGCTTCGGGGGGCGGCGTGTCCCCCGACAACTCCATCGAGCACTCGGACTACCGCAGCAAGCTGGCCCAGATCCGCCACATCTACCACTCGGAGCTGGAGAAGTACGAGCAGGTGAGGCCGGCGCGGGCGGGCGGGCGGGCGGGCGGGGCTTCCCGGGGCCCCGGCCACGGGCGCCTCACAGCCCACGGCCCCGCAGGCCTGTAACGAGTTCACCACCCACGTCATGAACCTGCTGAGGGAGCAGAGCCGCACGCGGCCCGTGGCGCCCAAGGAGATGGAGCGGATGGTGAGCATCATCCACCGCAAGTTCAGCGCCATCCAGATGCAGCTCAAGCAGAGCACCTGCGAGGCCGTCATGATCCTGCGCTCCCGCTTCCTGGACGCCAGGTGGGGCCCGGCCCGCCGCACACGGACCCCGGGGTCCCCAGAGCCTGCCGCACACGGGGCCCCGGGCCCAGCCGCACACGGGGCCCCGGGCCCAGCCGCACACGGGGCCCCGGGCCCAGCCGCACACGGGACCCCGGGCCCAGCCGCACACGGACCCCGGGCCCAGCCGCACACGGGGCCCCGGGCCCAGCCGCACACGGGGCCCCGGGCCCAGCCGCACACGGACCCCGGGGTCCCCAGAGCCTGCCGCACACAGGGCCCCGGGCCCAGCCGCACACGGGACCCCGGGGTCCGTGCACACGGGACCCCGGGCCCAGCCGCACACGGGACCCCGGGGTCCGTGCACACGGGACCCCGGGCCCAGCCGCACACGGGGCCCCGGGCCCAGCCGCACACGGACCCCGGGGTCCCCAGAGCCTGCCGCACACAGGGCCCCGGGCCCAGCCGCACACGGGACCCCGGGGTCCGTGCACACGGGACCCCGGGCCCAGCCGCACACGGGACCCCGGGCCCAGCCGCACACGGACCCCGGGGTCCCCAGAGCCTGCCGCACACAGGGCCCCGGGCCCAGCCGCACACGGGACCCCGGGGTCCGTGCACACGGGACCCCGGGCCCAGCCGCACACGGGACCCCGGGCCCAGCCGCACACGGACCCCGGGGTCCCCAGAGCCTGCCGCACACAGGGCCCCGGGCCCAGCTGCACACGGGACCCCGGGGTCCGTGCACACGGGACCCCGGGCCCAGCCGCACACGGGACCCCGGGCCCCGCCGCACACGGGGCCCCGGGCCCAGCCGCACACGGGACCCCGGGCCCAGCCGCACACGGGACCCCGGGCCCAGCCGCACACGGGACCCCGGGCCCAGCCGCACACGGGGCCCCGGGCCCAGCCGCACACGGGACCCCGGGCCCAGCCGCACACGGACCCCGGGCCCCGCCGCACACGGGGCCCCGGGCCCAGCCGCACACGGGGCCCCGGGCCCAGCCGCACACGGACCCCGGGGTCCCCAGAGCCTGCCGCACACAGGGCCCCGGGCCCAGCCGCACACGGGACCCCGGGGTCCGTGCACACGGGACCCCGGGCCCAGCCGCACACGGGACCCCGGGGTCCGTGCACACGGGACCCCGGGCCCAGCCGCACACGGGGCCCCGGGCCCAGCCGCACACGGACCCCGGGGTCCCCAGAGCCTGCCGCACACAGGGCCCCGGGCCCAGCCGCACACGGGACCCCGGGGTCCGTGCACACGGGACCCCGGGCCCAGCCGCACACGGGACCCCGGGCCCAGCCGCACACGGACCCCGGGGTCCCCAGAGCCTGCCGCACACAGGGCCCCGGGCCCAGCCGCACACGGGACCCCGGGGTCCGTGCACACGGGACCCCGGGCCCAGCCGCACACGGGACCCCGGGCCCAGCCGCACACGGACCCCGGGGTCCCCAGAGCCTGCCGCACACAGGGCCCCGGGCCCAGCTGCACACGGGACCCCGGGGTCCGTGCACACGGGACCCCGGGCCCAGCCGCACACGGGACCCCGGGCCCAGCCGCACACGGGGCCCCGGGCCCAGCCGCACACGGGACCCCGGGCCCAGCCGCACACGGGACCCCGGGCCCAGCCGCACACGGGACCCCGGGCCCAGCCCCACAAGGGGCCCCGGGCCCAGCCGCACACGGGACCCCGGGCCCAGCCGCACACGGGACCCCGGGGTCCGTGCACACGGGACCCCGGGCCCAGCCGCACACGGGACCCCGGGCCCAGCCGCACACGGACCCCGGGCCCAGCCGCACACGGGGCCCCGGGCCCAGCCGCACACGGGGCCCCGGGCCCAGTGCACACGGGACCCCCGGGCCCAGTGCACACGGGGCCCCGGGCCCAGCGCACACGGGACCCCGGGCCCAGCGCACACGGGACCCCGGGCCCAGCCGCACACGGGACCCCGGGCCCAGCCGCACACGGGGCCCCGGGCCCAGCCGCACACGGGACCCCCGGGCCCAGCCACACACGGTGCCCCGGGCCCAGTGCACACGGGACCCCCGGGCCCAGCCACACACGGGGCCCCGGGCCCAGTGCACACGGGACCCCCGGGGCCCCGGGCCCAGCCCCACACGGGGCCCCGGGCCCAGCCGCATATGGGACCCCGGGGCCCGCCGCACGGAGAGCCTGCGGGCCCAGCCGCCCTCAGCGCCCTCTCCTCCTCCGTAGGCGGAAACGCCGCAACTTCAGCAAGCAGGCCACCGAGGTCCTGAACGAGTACTTCTACTCCCACCTGAGCAACCCGTACCCCAGCGAGGAGGCCAAGGAGGAGCTGGCCAAGAAGTGCGGCATCACCGTGTCCCAGGTGCGGGGCAGCGGGGCCGCCGCCCAGGGCCGGAGCGAAGCCCTCCGCTGACCCCCTCTGCCCGCCCCAGGTCTCCAACTGGTTTGGCAACAAGCGGATTCGCTACAAGAAGAACATCGGGAAGTTTCAAGAGGAGGCCAACATCTACGCGGTGAAGACCGCCGTATCCGTCACCCAGGGGGGCCACAGCCGCACCAGCTCCCCGACACCCCCTTCCTCTGCAGGTGCCCTGGGCCAGCCGGCTGGCTGTTTGCATGCTTCCTGCTTCTGTTCCCGCTTCCTCTCGAGGCAGGACCAGGGCGCAGGGCGCAGGGTGGGGGCCGCTGGGGGTGAGACCAGCTGAGGCGGCGGGACGTGGGGACAGGCCCCTCCGGCAGTCCCGGCCCCAGCGCGGGGCCCGAGCGGAGCTGGCGGCCGTCGTGCGCGTGGCGCCCCACAGCTCGTTCCGAGGGCTTGTTGGAAACGGGGGTGTCTCCCTCTGCCACAGGCTGTCACCGTCCCTAATTCCTTCTCTGCTCCCCAAGGCTCTGGCGGCTCTTTCAATCTCTCAGGATCCGGAGACATGTTTCTGGGGATGCCCGGGCTCAACGGAGACTCCTACTCCGCCTCCCAGGTCAGTGCGCGCCCGGAGGGCTGCCCGCCGGGTCCCTCCAGCGCCCAGACGCTCCTCGGAGGCGCTCACCGCCTCGCCGCCTCCGCTCCGCAGGTGGAGTCCCTCCGGCACTCGATGGGCCCAGGGGGCTACGGAGAGAGCCTCGGGGGCGGCCAGATGTACAGCCCCCGGGAGATGAGGGTGAGTGGAGCCTGCAGGCCTCCCCCGCCCCCGGACGGTGCCCTGCCCGCAGCACTGCCCCACACTGGGTTCAGAGCCTCACCCGACTGTGTCTTCCAGGCAAACGGCGGCTGGCAGGAGGCTGTGACCCCGTCCTCGGTGACGTCCCCGACGGAGGGACCAGGGAGCGTTCACTCTGACACTTCCAACTGACCCCCCTCAGGGCCCCGGGGTGGGGCTCACGAGGTGACGGCGAGAGGACAGAGGCATCCAGAGGACACGCCCAGACACAGGAGAAGCACAAGATGGAGAAGGGCAAATGGGCGCCCTGCCCAGCCGGCTCAGTGCTGGGGTTGCTGACTACATGGCAAGGAGAAGGGGTCCCCTAAGGGGAAGGTGGAGTCTGTGTCCCGTTTTCCCTTCTTTTCAATCTTTTTCTCTCCCCGTTTCTTACACAGAAACACACCCAGAACCCTCTTTTAGATCCTCTCTCACAGACACATACACTGTTGTTTCTCTCCGACACACACGGCTATTCTGTCTCTGTCATACATACACACCCATTCCCTCCCCCCCCACTCTCTCTCTCTCTCCACCCGTTCTCCCTCCCCCACCCCTTATCTGCTCTGGGATCTGTGGAGACGCCAGCCTTGCCCTACCTACCAGAGATGCCAAAAATGGGGACACAACTTCTGGACAGATGACCTGGCCGTGCCCCGGGCCTCCCCCCTCCAGACGGCTTATTACCTCATATGCAGCTCATCTTAAACCAATAGAATTGCTCGGTGAACGAGAGTGTCTGACTCAGATATCTACCTCGGAGGGAGTTTCTGCTACTTTAGGGAATTGGGAATTGTTAACTGGGTTTGGGGTCCAACTTTTTTTTTTTTTTTTTTTTTAAGGAAAAAAAAATCCCTGGGCTCCATCTGTATTTTGGGGGTGTTTTGTTGTTGTTGGTTCTTAATTTTTAATTGAGTTTGGGGAAGTAGATGTTTTATATGTTGATTTTTTTTTTTTTACCTTAATCACTGGCTTTCCCATATTCGGGGAGACAGCAAAGGGGACATGATAAGAGAAAGGGGGACAGTGGGACCGGTGAGGGCCGGCTGGCTCATCCAGAGTACTATTCAATACATTTAGCAGCGCCAAGCCCCCCCTCACAGCCCTCGGTGTCCTCTGCTCTAAGGCCCAGGGGCACTCCCTGGCTGGGCCGCTCCCCTGCGCTTGGTGTGGGCAGCGGGCTTGGGTGCTGGCCTGCGCTCCCTCAGCCCGTGGGCAGGGCTGGGCACAGCCGTTGGGAGGCAGTGCCACCTTCCCCTGTGACGCCTTTTCTCACCGTGCAGCTGGAGGGGAGAGGGGGGACGGGTCATTGTGAAACAAGTGTGAGTTGGGGAGCTTGTGTGTGTATCTCCCTCAGTTTCCCCAGAAATGAGGTGTCTTTGTTCTCAGTCCAAAATCCTGAGGGTGGGGGGAGAGGCTGCAAGAAGCCAGATACAGAGGGAGGCCAAGTCTCTGCCGCCCCATCCTCGGCCCTGAACCCCTCCAACATCGTCAGGATCTGACTGTCACCGTGGGAACCCGCCCGGCAAAGATCGGCAGACTGGGCAGGCTGGGACGGATGGGAAGGGGGGAGGCGTGGGCACGGGCTGGGCAGTTCTCTCCTCACTTGTAAACTTATAGTTTCGCAAAAAAAAAAAAAAAAAAGCAGTTTTAAATAAAGAAATTTTCCCCCTGGGTTTAGTTGAGAATTATTTTCAAAAACGTAAACTCCAGGAAGAAAACATTTCTCTCTTCATAAAAGCCCGAAAGGGTTTCCCCGAGTCCACCAGCCTTGCCCTCCGCACCCAGGCCCCATGTCTCAGCCGGGCCTCCTGCGTGGGGGACAGCCTGGCCGGAACCGTTGGCCTGGAGCCGTGTCCGCAGATGGCTCCGGTGGCCACCACGGCCTCAGGTGGTCAGGTTGGGGCCTGAGGGCCTGAGACCCTAGAAGATGCACGCCCCACCCCCACAGATGTGGCAGCGCCAGGGTGGGGTGATCACCCTTCTAGCATCTATCTGAAGGACTCTTAGCCGAGAGTCACAAATTCCTAGCATTCCCGGTGCCAGGTCAGGACCAGGAGAGGGGGCAGGGGAGCGGGTACAGGCCCCACCTAGGGCAGAGGCCACAGCAGTGAGAGGCAGACGGAGCCAGGAGCCTGGACGGGAGGCAGGATGGTGGCAGGGGCTGTGGCCGGAGCCTGGGTGCTGGCCCTCAGTCTGTGGGGTGAGCCACTGCCCCCGCCTGTGGGAGGCACTCGGCCCTCCCAGTCTCCCCGGACCCCCACGCCCCTCCAGCGCCCTCGCCCCCGTGCCAGGTTTGCCAGCCGCCCCCTCCAGCCCCTCTACCTGCTGCTGTCTCCCAGGGGCAGGGGCCGTGGCGGGCTGTCAGAACGTCACGGCCGCGATCGGGAAGCCGCTGGTGCTCCGCTGTAAGGGTGCTCCCCGGAAGCCACCCCAGCAGCTGGAATGGAGACTGGTGAGTGGGGCTCCGGGGCAGCCTCCCACCCACCCCCCGAGCCCTCCCCGGAGGGCTGGCGCTAGCCGGGCCTCTCTGTCCCCAGCACACAGGCAGGACGGAGGCCTGGAAGGTCCTGTCTCCCCAGGGAGGCTCCTGGGACAGCGTGGCTCGAGTCCTCCCCAACGGCTCCCTCCTCCTGCCGGCGGTGGGGGTCCCCGACGAGGGGACTTTCCGGTGCCGGGCGGTGAGCCGCAAAGGAAAGGAGATCAAGTCCAACTACCAAGTCCGAGTCTACCGTAAGGCTCCGGCCCTCCTTCCCCAGGCCTCCTTCCAGGAGAGCCTTCCACCCAGTGTGCGCTGCCCGCCTCCCTGGCAGTGGAGGGTCTTCAACGCCCAGCTTTGATTGGGTTTCCCCCCGCAGAGATCCCCGGGAAGCCCGAGATCGTGGACCCCGCCTCTGAGCTCCAGGCCGGCGTCCCCAACAAGGTAGTGGGAGGAAAGGGGAGGAGAGAGCGGGGCGGACAGCCGGGCGGCTGGGTGCGGGTATGGCGTCTCACTTTCAAAGGTGATGAGGTCACTTTTTAAAAAATATATTTTATTAATTTCCCACAGAGAGGAAAGGAGAGGGACAGAGAGCTATAAACGTCGATGAGAGAGAATCATCCATCAGCTGCCTCCTGCACACCCCCTACTGGGGATGTGCCAGCAACCAATGTACATGCCCTTGACCGGAATCGAACCTGGGACCTTCCAGTCCGCAGGCCGACGCTCTATCCACTGAGCCACACCGGTTCCGGCTGATGAGGTCACTCTTTCCCCAGGTGGGGACGTGTGTGTCCGAGGGGGGCTACCCCGCAGGGACTCTCAGCTGGCACTTAGATGGGAAACCCCTGGTGCCCGATGGCAAAGGTGAGTCTGTTTCCCTGCTAGCTGCCTTTCTCCTGGTCCCGCCCCGCACACTGAGGGCCACCGCGCCTTCTCCCTCCCCCTCAGGCGTGTCCGTGAAGGAAGAGAGCAGGAGACACCCCGAGACAGGGCTTTTCACGCTGCAGTCAGAGCTGACGGTGACCCCAGCGCAGGGGGCAGCGCCCCGCCCCACCTTCTCCTGCAGCTTCCGCCCCGGCCGGCCCCGGCGCAGAGCCCTGCACACAGCCCCCCTCCAGCTCAGCGTCCAGGGCGAGCCCGCAGGTGGGTGAGTGCTTCGGAGGTGTGGCCACGGGCCCGCACAGCCGTGTAACGCTGCCTCCCCCGCCCAGCCCCGGAGCCGGGGCCGCAGGTCCAACTGGTGGTGGAGCCGGAAGGCGGAGCAGTAGCTCCCGGTGGCACTGTGACCCTGACCTGTGAGGCCTCCGCCCAGCCCCCTCCTCAAATCCACTGGGTCAAGGACGTGAGTGTCGTGGGGAGGGGCTGGGAGGAGAGAGGCCTAACTGGCAACTGGGAGGGCAGGGAGCCCAGGGAGCTGGGAAGAAGGGTGCCTGAGGATGTGGACCCAGACAGGAGATGGGATGTGTAATGGCCTCCTGTCCCCCTCCCCCTACCCAGGGCACCCCCCTACCCCATCCCCCCAGCCCAGTGCTGCTCCTCCCTGAGGTAGGGCCTCAAGATCAAGGAGTCTACAGCTGTGTGGCCACCCACCCCAGCCACGGGCCCCAGGAGAGCCGTGCTGTCAGCATCAGCCTCATCGGTGAGGAGACCATTACTGCTCCGTCTGGCACTGTCCCCAAGAGCCACCCCATGCCACCCCGTTCACCCACACCCGGCCTCGGCCACCCCAGACCCCACCAAGAGGGCAGCCCTGTCCTCTCCCCACTCGGAGCTAAAACAAGGAAACACCCACTTGATGGTCCCCTCGCGGCCTGCCGCCTTCCTTTCTGATGCTCCAACTTTGTCTTCCAGAAACGGGCGAGGAGGGGCCTGCCGCAGGTGAGGGGCTGGAGGTCAGAGGAAGACGGACCCCAATGTGAGTGGGGGATGGTCAACAGTGGGGGCTGGGCCTCACCCCTCCCATTTCCCCACAGGCTCTGTGGGAGGGCCTGGGCTGGGAACCATAGCCCTGGCCCTGGGCATCCTGGGAGGCCTGGGGGCAGCCGCCCTGCTCATTGGGGTCATCGTGTGGCAAAGGCGCCGCCGCCGAGGAGAGGAGAGGTGAGTGGAGAAGCTGGGCACGGGGGCTTGGGGGCTTGGGCGTCCAGGCGGTGGGTGAGGCGGGGGGAGGGCCAGGCCCCATGCAGAGCGCTCCCCTCCTCCCCAGGAAGGCCCCGGACAACCAGGAGGAGGAGGAGGAGGAGCGTGCAGAGCTCAACCAGTCCCAGGAGCCCGATGCAGTCGAGGGCAGTGCAGGAGGGCCTTGAGGGGCCCCCGGCCACCCCTTCCCTCACTCCCTTTTCTGTTCCCCACACTGTTTTGGCCCCAGACCATTTCTCCCTGTCTAACCTCCACTCACCTCGCCTCACGTCCTTTCACAACCAGAGCCTGCCACAAACAGCGATGAGTAAACACCCCGCGTAACCTTGCTCCCTTTGCCTGTGTGTGTGTGTGTGTGTGTGTGTGTGTGTGTGTGAGAGAGAGAGAGACACGCTCACCCATACTGCCCTGAGAACGTCCCCACCACACCACACTCACTCAAAGTGGGGTTGTCCGCCTGGGACGGAGGGGAGGAAGGACAAAGGCGGGCAGAGTTCCCATCAATAATCTTGTTTATTGAACGTGTGATAAAGGAGTCAGGAGGGGGAGCACTTAGTCAGAACCCACAGTAGGTCCTGGGGAGAGGAAATTAAATTAAATCAAGGGGGAGGTCAGGGAGAGTCAGAGGGAGCCTTGCCCACCTTTCAAAATCAAATCAAAGAAACGGGGGACGCACGGGATGAGGGAAGAGGAGAAACAGACCTTCTCTTCAGTCCCTCTCCCCGCGCTGGAGGGGCTGCGCGGAGGTGCAGTGAGAGCGGCCCCAGGCGGCCCCTCTGTCCGGCCGCCCCTCCGTCCCCCGTCCACCCGGGGCCCCGCGGGCAGCGCGCTCCCCACCCCGCCCGGAGAGTGGCCCACGGAAGTGGAGGGGCTGGGCGAGGGCCCAGGCGTGAGGAAGGGTCAGCGGGGACCCCAATACTGATTCTCCTCTGGCTGGAGGTGGGCAGAAAGGAGACACGGCTCAAATACTGAGCAGCCAGAAAAAGAAGAAAATGGCGAGAAACAGGAAGAGAGAGTCCTGCCAGCTGGAGGCCGGGTGGCCCTGTCCCAGATCCGCACCTGGAGGAGAAAGGAGGCTGAGGCAGAGCACCCTCTCCGGGAGGGGGGGGGGGGGCGGGCGGGCGGGAGGGCTTGGGGCTCCCCGGCAGGGGCTAGGATGGCTCGCACCTGCACCGCGGCGGAATGGGTCGTGGGCGTTGAAGACGGTGGTGAAAAATCCGAAGGGAAAGGCGCCCACGCCGAACGAGAAGTGAAAGGCCCCGGGATCGCCGAACGGCTGGAAGCCCTGCGGGGGCAGAGGGAGCCGGGTGAGCTGCCTGAGGCTTTGGCAAGGAAGGGACCCGTCAGACCAGACTCACCCCTCTGCTCTCCGGAGCTGGTCGCTGGCCCTGGGGGCGGGGGGGCGTTTTCAACCTGAGGAAGGAGAGAGGGACATCAACATGAAATGTCCCTCTGCTTCCACACCCTCCCGCCTTCCCTGGCACCCGCCCCCTCTCACCTGGGATCCTGGGGCTTCTGGCTCCCCCGCCCGTAAAGGGGGACCACCTTCTCTCTGCTGATGCCAGCTTTACACACTGGGCACTCCTGCCGCTCTGGCCGCGTCTCCAGCCACTGGGGGGAAAATGAAGTGGTTTCCAGTATGCAGCAGGTCCGCCAGCTCCTCAGACCTCCCATTTCCCTCGTCATCTCTTCTGAGTACGCACCTGATGAAGACAGGGCCAACTGGATGGGGGGAAAAAAAAGGTCAAACTAGCTACAGGAAGGAGTCACAGACCCGACCTCCGAGCCCCATCTCGCCCCCAATTCCCAAGCATCACCGGCTGTTTCTCTTCGTATGGTCTGCCCCCTCTGCCGTGCCAGCCAGCGAGGCCTTCCTGCTTTTCTAATCTTCCAACGCAAAGTTTCATCCCCCCCCGCCACCCCACACACACTCACCCCCTCCCTTCTCCCTTTGACTTAGTTTTCAACTACCCCTTTCCAGATCTCTTTCAGTCCCAGCCCCATCCTTGCCCACACCCATCACTCCCCAACCCAAACCTAATTCGCCCCACCCGCCCCACTCCTTTTCCTCTCTCCCAGGCACATGAAGTCCCTGTTGCCACAACCCTCCAACCTCTCACGCTGTCCCTCCAAGTGCCCTTGTCCCCAGGGCATACCAGCCCGCCCCTGACATAGCTCGCCGGAATGTGGTCCCACATTCCCTAGTCTCCCCCACTCAACCAATGCCTCTCCTACCCGTTGGGTCTAATGCGTTTCCACCTGCATAGCTACGACCCCTCTCTTATCTGGGGTAAAGAGGCTCGGGTCTCCCCTATACAGATGTGCGCTCCACCCTCGCCCCGTTTCTCCAGATCACACCACTCGCTCCCGCTCCTAGCTCCTGCGCCTCTGCTTTTCAGTCTGGTCGTACAGATGAGCCCCCCACACACCCGGAAAGACGTACGCTCCCTCCTCCGGGCTCATCTATGGGGAGGTGCCCTCCGATTATCCGTGTGATTTGTGATCCCCCGCCCCCAGCCCGCCCGTGCGGAGGTGAGCCCCACTCCTCTCGCCCGCTGCCCGCTTCTCACCAGTACAGGTGGCCACACATACTGATCACAGCCTCCCGAGCCGTCTCCAGACATATATTACATTCGAAGGTGGCGCCCGCCCCGCCCCGCTCGCAGTTTGGCCCTTCGGGGCCCCCATCCTCCTCCTCCGCTGCTGCCATGGCCCGTTCGGTTTCGCCCCCACAAACCCTTAAGTCCCCGCAAACACACAAATACAAGCCAACAAACAAGAGACCGCCTCCCGCTCACGATCATTGGGGAGGCCTAAAGGTGTTTTCATCGCGATTGGTCTGAGTGCCTGCCAATCACTCAGGATGCGCCATAAAGGATTGGTCCGGAGGCGGGGGAGGAAGAGGTTTGCGCGGCCTGCCCTTGCCCTATGACTATTGGCTCATGCAGTCGCCGTCGCTGGCGTGCTCTGCCATTCGCCCGCCGCCGGGCCAAGGGAAGCTTTATTGGTGTGGGTGGCTGCCAGTCATGTCCAAAGGCCAGAAGCAATTGGTTCGGGACTGCCCTTGCTTTCCTTTCCTTCCTCTTTCTCAGAAGGTCCGGACTCCTATTGGACTTTGGAGCGTATGACTCCACGGCAATTGACTGGCTGGGCTCGACGGAAACTGGTGATTAGGCAGTGCGCGTGCGCAGCAGGCGGCGGGAAGGGGTGGACCAATCCCGGGAGCGCTGAGCTTTCTGCGGGCCCGCCCTGCACCTCTATCTCGTCGTCATGGCGACTGCTCTACAATTGGCTGGGTTCGGGTCCAAAGGATTCGGCTCAGCCTCCTCCGACTGCTCGGGCTGCGGCATCCCTCGCCCGATTGGCCCGTTTCCTCCGCCCCTAATTGGCCGAGATCGGGAGAGACGGCGAAGAGCTCAGGAAAAAGGGCAAAACGGGGGTCGCAGGGTTCAAAATGGCTCCGGCCTCCTTCGGTGACGTAGGGAACAAAACTTGGGGCCGCCCCTCCCTCTCAGTGAAGAATGGGGAGCCGGCCTTAGCCCGACGCCGGGATGGTGCGAGCCTCGACCCGCGGCGCTGGTGTTAACGGCCTCCCGCGGCTGGACTCGGCCCGCCCTGTAGGTCCCCCGGGGCAGAACCGAAGCCAGACCCTGTGTAAAGGGCGGCAGACCGCTGGCCCGCCCCGGCCTCGGCCTCCGCGGCGAGGCGCCCAGTCCCCTTCGGAGCGGCTGCGGGGCCGGGCGCCCCTGAAGGCGACCTGGGCCCGCCCCGCCCGCCGTGGGAGATGCCGGGCCGCGGGCCTCCCGGGGCCTTTGTTCCGCAGTCAGTGACCCTCAGGGCGGCCCGGGGAGCGGGTTTCGGAAACCCGGGCGCCAGGCCTGGGCGTCGTCCTCCGGGCGTGCGGGCCGCTCGGCGGGGCGGGGCGGCGGGCGCCTGATAAGCGCGGCGGGCGGCGGAGACCGAGGAGGAGGCAGATAGGATGATCCTGGTAAAGGGACTGCGGGGCACGGGCTGGGCGCCGCGCTCACACACGCCTTCAGAGTTGAGGAGGCGTGCCTGTCCCAGAGGAAACCAGCATCCCCCGCCTCCAAAAGCAGCCCAGTGCCCGGTCCCGAGTGAAGATAGGTGCGCCCGGCTGCGCGGGGAGACGGAGGCCCGAGAGCTGAGGCGGCGGCGCGGGGAGGCGGGCCCTCCCCCGGGAAGAGGGCGGCGGGAGGAGGGAGCGGGGAGGGGGAGGAGGGAGGGGACAAAGAGACCCCGCTGGGGGCCGGGTGAGGTGAGGCCAGAGGATGGAGCCCTGAGGGACGGGGGAGGCTCGGGCTCGGCGTCTAGGTCCGTCATGAATCTTTGGAATTGAATGGGGACCAGAAGGGGCCTCGGAGAGGAGCTGCGGGAACGGGCTGCAGCCGGGGGCCGCGGAGGAAGGCGGCACCGGGGAGGGTGGAGGAGAGCCGCGGACGGGAGAAGGGGCGAGCGCAGCCCGCGGGGACGCCGCCGAGGAGGTGATGGAGGAGGATGCGCTGCAGGCCCGGCCCAGCCCGCCGCGGGGCCGCTAGCGGGAGGAGACGCCCGGGTGCCTGGGAGGCGATTGGCAAAACAGGCCGCCCATCACCGCCCCCCACTTCCTTTCCGGCCCCGGAAACCGGCGGCGTCGGGGGTGGGGGGATAGCGGCAGCAGCAACCCAGCCCTCGGAGACAGCAGGAAGGGTGGGAGGGAGCTGGGGGCCAGCCCCCACCATTCCTGCCGCCATGGGCCCTGC
The DNA here is from genome assembly GCF_014108245.1 of Pipistrellus kuhlii. Taxonomy (NCBI): domain Eukaryota; kingdom Metazoa; phylum Chordata; class Mammalia; order Chiroptera; family Vespertilionidae; genus Pipistrellus; species Pipistrellus kuhlii. Next base: position 82,960,778 of record NW_023425551.1, read on the forward strand.
CTCCCACTCTCGCCTCCCCTCCACCGGCCGGGGCTAGGATACCCCCAAGCCCGTCGCCCCCTTGGCGCCGACACCCCGAACGAGGCAGAGACACAGCCGCCCGCCGCCTCCGCTGCCGCAGCCTGGCCGGGGAGGGGGCCGGCCCCCCAGGCTCCCCTCCCCACTGAGGTGGGGGCAGGAAGGGAGGGGAGGGGAGGGGGTGCCGGAGGCACCGGGAGGAGAGGATGGGGCTGGGAGAGGGTTGCTGGGAAGAGGAGAGCCGCAGGGGGAGAGGGTTTCTGGGGGAAGGGAGGGGGGACCTGAGGGGGAGGAAGGATGGAAGAGGGAGAATTGGAGGCGCTGCGAGTCGTGGGAAGGGTGTGGACAGGGAGTCCTGGGCAGGGAATTCCTGCGCTCCCCAATCCCAATTCCTTTCCTTGCCCTTTGGCCCCACTTGATTCTTGGAGGGTTGGGGCTGGGAGGAGGCCGCTATGCTATGGCCCTCCCTCCCTCAGCAGAATTTGCTTCCCAGGAATGCCCTCAGACTGGTCTCCCATCAGGCGCAGGGCCTCTTGCTCCCCTGGCTTTTCCGCTGCTCCCCTCGGACCCGGGTGTTTCTGGGTTGAATGTGTACCGTGCACTGTATGGCTTGTGTGCAGCTAGGTTGTCCCGTGCTCCCCGCGGGCTGTGAAGAAGTGCTGTTATTTCCTGTCAGAATTGCCCATTCTCATCTTAGTTCATGTCTCACGTCTAGTCTCCACATGTTCAGGTGTGAGTTTTCATGTACATATTGCATCTATTATTGGCTTCATGTTTCTTGCACATAAACTTGGGCATGTAGAGATTATACCTTGTTTTGGGGGGCTCACATGTGCCGTCCGTGTTCCCATCATATGCAGCGGTCTTCATGTGTGGGATCCATGGCTAACCTGACGAGCACACGCTCCTTTCATAATCCGGTTGGCCTCTTTGCTGTGTATATTTTCCCTGTCAGGGTTTACTTTACACATATCGTGCTCCTTCATATGTTGTGCTGATTTGACATGTCCAACATGCTATGGTCACACATACTATTAATTATTTCTTAATTTTACTGGCATTATGTTTTGGGAGTCAGTGCTCGTTAACCCATTTGGCGCTCTGTTGTGTTTATCAATCTTGGGTATTCCTGCTCCAGAGAGGATCTTGTAATATTACTATGCATATTAGAGGGTAACGGGGCCTCCATCTCCCCAAAGAGCCACGTCCAGGTGCCTTACCTGCTGCCTTCTCTGGCCTGTGTCGCTTCCTGCACATGATCTCTCTGGGGGCTGTGTGCGTGGTCCGTGGAGCTGTGTCGCCCCAGTCAGCCCTGCTGTGCACATCATCTGTCCCCGCTCTGCACTGTTGGCATGTATTTGGTGACAGCAGCATCTTTCCCGTGGCATGTTAATCCCCATTCTGGATGTTTCTCTCGTGTGTGTGTGTGTGTGTGTGTGTGTGTGATGGTATGTGCCATCCTGATGGTTGCCACTCTGTGCTTTCATTGTGGCCGGGTGTCACATGGCTTGGTGTGCCCACTGCTTTCTCGGTGACTTCTTTTCATAGCTAACATCCTCAGGAGGGTAGCTAGCTTACTCATGCTCAGGCTCATGGTGTGTTCAGCAATGTTTATGAGTGCCTTCTCTGCCTCCTCCTGGCCCGGGCATCGGGGATAAGACAGAGTGGCTGTCCTCAAGCTGCTTCCAGACTAGCGAGGGAGCAGGCAGTGAGCAGGGGCCGCGGTTGAAGGTGAGTGGTTCTCACGCTCACCGGGAAGGCCTGCTCAAGCACAGATCAATGGGCCCAGCACCCAGGGCTTCTGACCAGGAGATCTGGGGTGAAGTCCAACAAGTTGCATTTCCAACCTTTGAGAACCAGTGATTAGGATCAAAGGGTAAAGAGAAGTCAGGCCTCGCAGGCTTCAGAAAGACCTCCAGCTCACGGCACAGCTGAGGGAGGCAGTGACGGGGTGGAAGGCATCCCAGCCAAAAGGCAGAAGCCTGGAACGTCCTGGCGTGTGAGGAGCTGAAGAAAATCAGTTCGGAGGAAAAGGCGTTTGTGGGCGTGTGTCCAAGAAGTAAGCAGAAGTCAACTTGTCCAGAAGGGCCTTTAGGCAGGACAGGAAAAGGCCCAGCTGTGTGTGACAGAATCTGGTTGCCCCGTGGAAGGGGGATTGAAGAGGAGGAGGGATTGAACAGGAGGAGGATTGAAGGGTTGGGAGCCTGTTGCAAAAGTCCCGCTGAGAAACCCCTGTCCACACTCGCAGGGGCGTGGGCTGGGGGCGCTGAGGCTGCCATTCCAGAGCTGGCATCTCCTCTCCTCCACGGCCTGCTGCCTTCGCTCTGGGCCTGGGCTGGCCTTTGAGCACAGCCTTCCTGTCCTGGGAGGGAATGTCTTTGGCCGTGACAGTATTTACTGGAACTCCGTTTTTTGGAACTGGGACCCTGCCCCCACAGTGGGACAGCTGCGGGGAGGAAGAAGGAAGAGCCCAGGAGGCAGGTCCTGGGCGCCCGTCCGTCTTCCTCTTCCAGGGAAGTGGCGTGATGTCCCTTGTACTCTGCCCTCTTCTCTCTCTGTGAGGCCTTCCCCTCTGTGCGTGCCCGGCCAGGCTGCTGGAGGGCGGGAAGGAGTGGTGGGATTCGCTTGCCTGTCGGTGGAGGTAGGATCGATGGGTGTAGTGATTCCTGGTCCGTCAATGGCTTTATCTGGAATGGGAGGCCGTGCGGGTGGAGAGGGATATTCTAGGTATGCATTCCCATCCTTCATCCGTCCCTGATGGGAGTGTGAGTGTGTGTGTGTGTGTGTGTGTGTGTGAGTGTGAGTGTGTGTGTATGCGCGCGCCGGGCGTCTTGTGTGTCTGTTGCCTGCGTGACAGAGCCTTCATTCTTGTCAGCCAGCCTTGAGAATGTCTGTGGGTGTTGGAGACTTTCGCTGTGGCTGCTGTGTGCACCTGGGTAAGATGCACACAGATGGCGGGAGCTGAGTGGTGAGGGGCACGGCTGCTTAGGTTAAAGCTAGGAAGTGCCTCTCAAGTAAGTTACTGAACTTTTCTGGCCTGTTTCCTATAACATGTAAACTTTGTGGCTTAACGTAGTGTATAGTATATGTAAACCAGCCCTGTCTAACACAAATATAACGCATGCCACGTATATAATCTTTAATTTTTCTTTTTAATCTTCACCTGAGGATATTTTTTCCATTTATTATTTTTTTACATTTTTATTGATTTTTTTACAAATAGGAAGAGAGAGGGATAGAGAGTTAGAAACATGGATGAGAGAGAATCATCGACCAGCCGCCTCCTGCACACCCCCTACCGGAGATGTGCCCACAACCAAGGTACATGGTTCTGACCAGAATCGAATCTGGGACCCTTCAGTCCGCAGACCGACGCTCTAGCCACTGAGCCAAACTGGTTTCGGCTTCCATTTATTTTTTTAGAGAGAGTGGAAAGGAAGGAGAAAGGGGAGAGGAGAGAGAGAGAGAGGGAGGGAGAGAGAAACATCAATGTGAGAGAGACACATCAATTGGTTGCCCTCTGCACATGCTCCAACCAGAGATCAAACCTGCAACCAAGGCACGTGCCCCTGACCGGAAACCGCACTCATGACCCTTTGGCCCATGGCCGGCACTAACCACTGAGCAGCCGGCAGGGCTGTAATTTTTAATTTCTTGGTAGCTACATTGAAAAAGGTAAAAAGTAACAGGATGAAATTAATTTTAATCTGTTGAACACAAAAGTTTGTAATTGCAAAATGTAATCAGTGTAAAAGGTTATTAAGGGACATTTTACATTCTGTTTTTCACTCAAAGTGTTTGAGATCTGATGTGCATTTTACATTTCCAGGACGTCTCAGTCTGCACTAGGCCACACTGCAGTGCTCAGCAGCCGAGGGTGGCTGGTGGCTGCTGGGGCAGACAGCGCAGGTGGAGGCCCTTGTAAGACCTTACCAGCCACTAGTGTCAGCTCTCCTGTTGTCCTTTCAGTGTCACACTTGTCACCCCTGTGGGTGCACATGTCTCCGCTCCCTGTGCATCTGAAGATATCTGGGCCTTCAGAGAGGGGGTGGGGACCAGTCTCGAGCTCCCACTGCCCCTGCTCGGGGCTTCCTGAGTGGGTTTGGACGGGAGCCCTAGCCCCATCTTGTCTCCTGCCTTCTGCACCTCACCGCCCCGCCCTCCAGGAACCAGGCCACTGTCCCTTGCCGTCCCTGCAGGTGACCAGCATGGACCTGTGGCCGGGGGCATGGACCGTGCTGCTGCTGCTCTTCCTGCTGCTGCTCTTCCTGCTGCCCACGCTGTGGTTCTGCAGCCCCAGTGCCAAGTACTTCTTCAAGATGGCCTTCTACAACGGCTGGATCCTCTTCCTGGCCGTGCTCGCCATCCCCGTGTGCGCCGTGCGAGGACGCAACGTCGAGAACATGAAGTGAGGCCGGGGTGCTGGGTGTGAGGGAACTAAGGGTCGGAGGCGAGCAGTGCGTGGGGAGGACGTGGGTGTGCAGGAGAGCCAAAGAGTCCGGGGACAGGAGGGGCAGGATTGCAAAGATGTCGGGAGAGGGGAGCCGGGGCGTGCAGGTGGACGCCAGTGGACCCCCTGGGACCGCCTGCCTTGACACCCCTAGGATCTTGCGTCTGATGCTGCTCCACATCAAGTACCTGTACGGGATCCGAGTGGAGGTCCGAGGGGCTCACCACTTCCCTCCCTCCCAGCCCTACGTCGTGGTCTCCAACCACCAGAGCTCCCTCGACCTGCTTGGTGAGCCCCTCCTGGAACTCCCCTCCCCGCCCGCCATCCCTTCCTCTCCCGGAGCTTCCCTCCCGCCATCCCTTCCTCTCCCCGAGCTTCCCTCCCGCCATCCCTTCCTCTCCCGGAGCTTCCCTCCCGCCATCCCTTCCTCTCCCCCGGAGCTCTCTCCCGTAGCTTCCCCAGAATCCCCTCGGACGTGCTCACCTGCCTCAGCGGGGACGTGGCTGTCTTTCCCACATAAGCAGGGTGCAGGGCCTTTCGTCACCCTTCCCTCCATTGGGTGTCCCTGGCCCTGCCGCCGTCGCCCTCCCTTATCCCCGGGCCTTGGTAGCACAGCGATGGGCTGGGTGCAGTGGCCGCCTCCGCCTGACGCTCCCCTCACCCGCCCAGGGATGATGGAGGTACTACCCGGCCGCTGTGTGCCCATCGCCAAGCGGGAGCTGCTGTGGGCTGGCTCTGCCGGGCTGGCCTGCTGGCTGGCCGGCGTCATCTTCATCGACCGGAAGCGCACCGGGGACGCCATCAGCGTCATGTCTGAGGTGGCCCAGACCCTGCTCACCCAGGACGTGAGTCACGTGGGGGCGGGCGGGCGTGTGGGGAACAGCCGTAAATAGCGGACGGGCGGGCTCAGGGAGCCGCACCACGTGGCCGCCCTCCACAGACCGTCTTCCCCCAGGTGCGGGTCTGGGTTTTCCCCGAGGGCACGAGAAACCACAACGGCTCCATGCTGCCCTTCAAGCGCGGCGCCTTCCACCTCGCAGTGCAGGCCCAGGTGACGACTGCCCCCTCTGCGGAGCCCCGCCCGCCACCCCTTCCTCCCGCGGAGCCGTGGGCCTCCGAGGGGAGCCCGGCTGACGGCCTTTCCCTCCCCAGGTCCCCATCGTCCCCATCGTCATGTCCTCCTACCAAGACTTCTACTGCAAAAAGGAGCGCCGCTTCACGTCGGGTGAGGCTCTGAGCAGACTGGGGGGGGACCCGAAAGGTCACGGAGAGGCTAGAGGGATGTGTGTGTGCGTGTGTGTGTGTGTGTGTGTGTGTGCGCGCGCCCCACTCCGGGCAGGACCGTGCGTGTCCACCGATCACTGCCAGGAAGTATTTGAAGCGCCACCACAGGCGTTGGTTACTGTGGGCAGGAGAGAGAAGGCCTGTGTGCGGGCTGCGCAATCGGCAGTGGGTGCTACACCCAGACAGAGGGGTGGAAGGGTGGAGTCAGGCTGGGGTTTGGGGAAGGCCGTGCGGGAGGGAGGCCTCGGGAACAGGCGCGCCCGGAGAAGAGCCCTAAAAGGTTGAGGAGAAGGGCAGCAGGAGAGCGCAGAAATGGCCCACCCGCGGGCAGAGGCCAGGGACAGGCCTGACTGCCCCTCCCTCCCCTCCCAGGGCGATGTCAGGTCCGGGTGCTGCCCCCAGTGCCCACCGAAGGGCTGACACCAGATGACGTCCCAGCTCTGGCCGACAGGGTCCGGCATTCCATGCTCACCATTTTCCGGGAAATCTCCACCGATGGCAGGGGTGGTGGCGACTATCTGAAGAAACCCGGAGTCGGCGAGGCCCGGCTCTGAGTCCCCTCCGCCCCACACCTGCCAGCCAGTGGGTTCGGAAGCAGGATCAAGCCCTCTTCCTCGTCCCCCCGCCCTGCTCCGTCTCCTCCTGGGAGTCTTCAGCTTCGGAAGCGAATGTCGGCCCCTGCCCAGCTCCCCGTGGACTCTCTTGCCTCGGTGCAGCCTCCACTCTGACCCCGCCTCCTGGCCATGAGTCCTGGGACAGCTGCCCCCCTCCAGTGCTCACCTCACACAGCGGGAGCACTCCATCCTGCCGGGTGGACCTCCTTCTCTGGTCCCCCGCCCCCGACATTGGCCAGTGGACTCTTCCATTCCGTGGAAGTCCCCCACCTCCACGCCCGTGGATTCCGTGGACTCGTTGTCTGTGAGGAGGACTCCATGCTGTGCCTGGAACACCTCCGGCTCCTGGGACACTCCTCAGCGACTTGCCCCTGCCTCCGCAGCGACTCCGCCGGTGGGCTGGACTCCTCACCCCAAGGTCTCATTCCTGCCCGCCCGGTGCCCAGGACCGAGCACACTCCTGGGTGCCAGTTTGGTCTTCACATTTCTGCTTCCCCTGTTCCCGTGCCGGCCCTCTACCCCCCTCCCCCCAGCCCTGGCACATTCTGAAGAGACGGGAGTGGCTGCAGGCCGCCCCGGGCTCCGGGCTCCGGGGCTGGGGAAGCCCTGGCCCTGCTGGAGTGGAGGGGAGGGCTCTTAATTTATTTCTCTTTCTTTGGAGGTTTCCCCTTTGAGCCAGTTTTCATTTCCTCCCTGTGGCATTACCTCCCCGCCTCCCATCCCAGACCTGCCTACAACAGGGAGGGGCTGGGAGCAAAGGAGGGGGGGACTCCGTTTTTCATGTTGGTTTTTATTATCTGGAAAACAGCAAGAAACCAAGAATAAAGATTGAGCGAGATCTGGACGCTAGCTGCCTTGGTTGAGTTGAAGGTCCCCACTCGGAGGGAGTCCCAGACTCGGTCCTTGGCGGCAGGTGGCCTTGTCCGCAGCGCCCCAGCTGGGAGCCGCAGAGGATGTGTCCGGCTTCCGTGTAAATCGGGCCGGCTCTGCAGAGGGTCCTCACGGCCGCCCCTTGAGGCCTGGGCTCAGGCTGTTGTCCTCGCAGGAGCCTGGTTAGCGACAGGAGACAGCGGCTGTGGGTCCGCGGAGACAGCGGGAAGGGACGGGGCGGGCGGGGGGACAGAGGACTCACAGGCGCCCAGCCTCTCCTCCAGCAGCAGCACCTGGTCGCTGAGGGAGTCTATCCTGTCGCCCCGGCCCCACAGCTCTGCCACCTGCTCCGGCCGCAGGTCTTCGGGTGGCGCCGGCAGCACGGCTCGGACCCAGGCCCCGGCCTGCCCAGCCCACTGCAAAGGAGAGCCCGGGGCTTGGGGTGGGCGCGCCCAGCTCCACGGGCTCTGCCGGGGCCCTGGCGGGGCCCTGGCTCACCTGCTCCAGCTGCTCCAGGCGCCCACGCAGCTCCAGGATCTCTCGCCTCAGGGCGCGTTCCTCCCGCTCCTCCCGCTCCGCTTCCCGGACTGGCACGAAGGAGAGCGTGACCGGAGCCCCGCAGCCGGTGCCCCCCGCCCCACCCCCGCTATCTTCCCTCCCCGCCCCCCTTCACCCGCCCCCATCCCCCCTCCCCGCACCCTGTGCCCCCACTCCTCCCCCCCTCCCCACACCATGTGCCCCCATACCCCCCTCCCCCACCCCCATCCCCCCTCTCCGCACCCTGTGTCCCCACTCCTCCCCCCCTCCCCGCACCCTGTGCCCCCCTCCCCCCCCCCCCGCCCCCATCCCCCCTCCCCGCCCCCTGTGCCCCCACTCCTCCCCCCCTCCCCGCACCCTGTGCCCCCCTCCCCCCTCCCCCACCCCCATCCCCCCTCTCCGCACCCTGTGTCCCCACTCCTCCCCCCCTCCCCGCACCCTGTGCCCCCCTCCCCCCTCATCCGCCCCCATGCCCCCCTCCCCGCACCCTGTGCCCCCATGCCCCCCTCCCCGCACCCTGTGCCCCCATCCCCCCTCCCCGCACCCTGTGCCCCCATCCCCCCTCCCCGCACCCTGTGCCCCCATCCCCCCTCCCCGCACCCTGTGCCCCCATACCCCCTCCCCGCACCCTGTGCCCCCATACCCCCTCACCCGCCACGCTGAGGACGCTGGCGCTGGTCGGCGGCTCCGGGGGCCCCTCTAGGCAGGTGCGCCCGTCGGGGCCCAGCACCAGGCCGCGGGGGCAGCCGCAGGCGAAGCTGCCCGCCGTGTTTAGGCAGCGGTGCGAGCAGAGGGCGACGCCGGCCCTGCATTCATCCACGTCTAGCACGGAAAGGGGGGCGGGGGCTGAGGGGACTGGGGGGGGGGGGGCTGGGAGGGCCGGGCGCCCCGGAGGGGGGCTGGGAGGGGGCGGCGATCCGACTCACCCACGTGGCAGTGCCTCCCGCCCCAGCCGGGGGCGCACTCGCACCGGTCGGGCCGCACGCAGGCGCCGCCGTTCAGGCAGGGCTTAGCGCAGATGGCTGCGGGCAGGAAGGGCTTTGGCTCGGCTCCCTGCCCCCCCCCCCCCCGGGCGCACCCCCGCCCCGGGGCCCAGGAGGGAGCTCACCTTCCTCGCAGGCGAGCGCCCCCGGATGCCGCTTCCTCCATCCCTGGCAGCACACGGCGTGCGTCTGCCGCACCTCCCTCCGCACCTCCCGCCACGCCGCGCGGTACGTGGTCCTGGAGCACAGGGCGCGGTCGGAGCCGGCCTGCCGGTCTGTCCTGCGGGTGCGTGGGGCCCAGCTCCCGCCCTCACCTGTAGGTGCTGCAGACGCGCCTCCCGGGGCACAGGGTCAGGTAGGGCTTGTGCACGGGCTGGCTGTAGGACTCGTTGTAGCGGAGCGGGACCACCAGCGTCTGCTTGGAGCACACCCCCGGGCTGCACCGTGTGCGGGGGAGGCGGGCGCTGAGCGGGCCAGGCCCCCGGCCCAGCCCTCCCTCCAGCTGACAGCCTCACCCCCATTCCAAACTTCGCTGGCCCCTGTGCCCCCACCCAGGTCTCCTGAACCTCTCACCCGCCCCCCCCCCGTTGTCACCTCTCTCTGAGGGATCCACCCTTGGACCCTTCGCCTGTCACCAGGAGGAGGAGGAGGGAGAGTCCGCTTAGGAGAGAGCACCGCTCAGCCCGGGACCCCATGCTGCTCCTGACTCCAGACTGCCGCCTGCAGGAAGGAGAGGTGAAGGCCGGCCTGCCCGCCCGCTCCCTGCTCCGGCGCCCGCCCTCCCCAGCCACCGCGGGCTCTGGAAGTGAGGGTGACAGCACGTTCATTCGTGTTCGCTTGCACCCGTCACCAGGATGCCGGCTCGGGGGCGTGTACCTAGCAGCACCCTTCCATTAGCACCAGCCGGGCTCCCACCGGCCACCTCCCTCCCCTCACACTCTGCCCTCCATGACCCTCTGACCTCCAACATGCCCTCTCCGCCTCATCGTCCTCCTTCAAAACCTTAGGTACTCCCCACGAGACCCTCCCTCCTTCCACACAAACCCCACACCGTCACACACACCCCTCACCAGACAGCACCCCAACTCACACTCACTCAGGCCCTGAATGACCCCCACTTTCCCCATCGACATCCCTTGCCCACCTGCCTTTCCTCTCTCTGGGAGAGTCAGGCCCACCAGCCTCAGCAGCAGCGGCTCGACTGGTGGGCAGGCTGGGCTGCAGAGAGGAGGGGCCGGGCCACAGAGCCCTCCCAACCCCACCCCCTCCCACTGGCTCCCCCTGGAGCTCCAGCTTGGTGTGCTCATGGGGTCCAAGTCTCACCACTTTCCCCACCCGGCAAAGGGCCCCGAGAAGTATCTTCCCAACTTCCTGAGGCCCCTTCTCTCTGGACCCCCCGAATCAGCAGAGGCCACTTGCTGTGTAACACTACAGTACCCTGGTCCCAGCCTCCCCCTTAAGGCCAACACTGACCGGGAGACCTGGGGGGGCAGGGAATGAGTGGCAGAGAACACATGGGGTCAGGTCATGGGAGAAGAGGCAAGATCAGCTGAGGAAAGAAGGGAAGTCATCACAGAGGGGCAGGGGGCAACCCGGGGCACAAGGGGAAAACTGACCCCATTTCTCGATGACATTTGTCGGGGCCTGGGAGGGGGCACAGTTGAGTCAGCCGCCGCCCCCTCTGCGGGGGCAGACAGGGCCCTATTGTCTCCACCAAAATTCCTCCCTTCAGGGAAGAGGCGGCTCTTTGTCCGGCCCTCCCCCCTCTGGTCTGCAAAGGTTAGAAAGGGGCTCAGGGAATGCTCACCCTGACCCTTACCCCCTGGGCTGGCCTGGGGCGGCCAGGACATTCCACCCAGAAGCTGGGGCACAAGCCACTGGGGCCCTGGGCTCAGCCCCCCAACCTCAGGCTGGGACAGGAAGAGAATTGTCCTCAGCAGGAAAGAACCCACAGAGAATCAGGAACCCACACAGAATGGGCATTGAGAGAGCGGAAACACCAGGGGTCCCACCCCAGACCCGGCATCCGGGCACCCAGGCCTCGGCTCTCCATTCCCACCCTTTTGGGGGAGCCGGGTCCCCCTCACCTGGAAAAAAGCCAAGCCACACTGAGGAAAGGGAACTTTATTTCCATAAATACAAGGTAACACCCACTGGAGGGTAGCTAACGGAGGGGCTGGGGCCTCAGAGAAAGGAGGCTCCCAGGAAGTACCCCAACACTGAACATAGGGACTGGGGGATCCCCAAACCTGAGATGGGCCTCGCAGGCCACAGATATTCCCCAACATTGACACTTCAAGAACGGAACTGCACCCAGAGGGCAGGCGTGGCCCCGCTCCCATGGGCAGTCCTTCCCGGGGGAGGGCGGCGTGGGGAGTTCAGCGGGAACAGAGTAACACTGTCCGGAGCAGCCTGGGAGGAGGCCCTGTGTGGGCGGGCTGGGCCCTCCTGTGCAGCCAGAGATGGAGGAGCAGCCGCAGTTCAAAGCTGGTTTCTCACTTCCCAACCTCAGCCTTGGAGGATGGGAGAGCATGGAGCCACCCCCAAATGAAGACACGAGGTGGGGGAGCCCAGGGTTTGTCATTCACAGAGCAGAGGGGGCTCGGGAGCCTGGCCGTGGGGCCGTGTGCAAGTGACGACATGGCAACAGGCGCAACAGAGCCTGGCGCTGCCTCCCAAGGCCCGCTTCGGGCCCCGGCCCCGGGCTCGCCCTCAGGAGAGCCAGGGCTCGATGCAGGTCACGTAAAGGGTGTGGTTGGAGTGCCAGGCCGTGTGGGCAATCCCGGCCATGGGACACCTCACTATGGCCCCCCGGGCCCAGAGAGTCTTCAGTCCAAAAGAATCCCGAAGATAAACCTTTGCGGGGTAAGGGGCGTGGGAGAAAGACACAGGGAGATAGCGTGAGTTCCTGCTGAGGCCCAGCCCCTTCCCAGGGTGGAGCCCCGAGCTCAGGACTCAGCAGTGGGGGGGCTGGAGACAGCTGGGATGGGCGTGAAGAAATCCAGGGACTCACCAGTTGTTCCTCCATCTCCAAGACCGTCTCATTTGCGTCATAGAAGCCAAAGAAGCTACAAAGAGATGGGGGGCCGTTATCAGGAGAGCTGGAGAAAATCAAGGTGGATAGGATCCTTTCAGAACTCACAGCCTGTTGGGGAGACAGGCAGCAGGGAGAACACTCAAAATATTTAGCGGGACATCATGCACCCCATGAGGTGACGCACGGCAGGCAGGGCATCACTTCACTGAATTCCCAAACTGAGGGACAGTCTACAATAGGGGTGTCGAACTCAATCAGAGAAGGGGCCAAAATCTAAAATCCAGTCTAAATCGCGGGCCGAATGGTTTACTGAACAGTCATAAACTGTCATTGTGATGGAAACGCAGCGGAGTGCAGTGATGACAGCGCGGTGCGGGCCACATTGCAAGGCCTGGCGGGACGGATTTGGCCCGCGGGCCTTGTGTTTGACACATGTGGTCTACAACATAGATGGTGCATACACTTCGGACAAGAGGACTTGGGTAGCATTCAGGATTAAGAGAAACTAGAAAGACATGAAAACTAACACACGATCCTGGGTTTGATCTTGCACTGGAATTTGTTTTTCCCTAAAAAGACAGCCCAGCCAGCGTGGCTCAGTGGTTTGAGTGTCGACCTATGAACCAGGAGATCACGGTTCAATTCCCAATCAGGGCATGTGCTCAAGCCTGGGAGGGCCCAGCTCAACCCACAATGTGGGGCAGCTGCTCAATGATTCTTGCTTCATCATTGATGTTTCTATTTCTCCCTCTCCCTTCATCTCTGAAACCAATAAATAAATAAAAAAAAAAAAAAAAAAAAAAGACAATCAGAGCCAGGCCAGAGTAGCTCAGTGGTTGAGTATCAATTCATGAACCAAGAGGTCACCAGCTCAATCCCCAGTAGGGGGTGTGCAAGAGGCAGCCGGGGGATATTTCTCTCTCATCGATTTTTCTCTCTCCCTCTCCTTTTCTCTAAAGTATCAATAGAAAGATTTTTTTAAAAATATATATTTTATTGATTTTTTTTACAGAGAGGAAAAGAGAGGGATAGAGAGTTAGAAACATCGATGAGAGAGAAATATCGATCAGCTGCCTCCTGCATGCCCCCTAGTTGGGTATGTGTCCGCTACCAACGTACATGCCCTTGACCGGAATCAAACCTGGGACCCTTCAGTCCATAGGCTGATGCTTTATCCATTGAACCAAACGGGTTAAGGCTAGAGACTTTTTTAAAAAGATAATTAGAAAAATTTGAATAAAGTCTATAGAGTACCATATCAATGTTAATTTCCTGATTTTGACAATTGTATTGCAGAGATATTAAAAAATGCCCTGTATATAGGAAATATGCACTCATATATTCAAGTTTTAGGGATAATGAGATGTCTTCAACCTACTAACGGCTCACACACACCCAGCAGGGGGCGTGTGTGAGGCAGCGACCAATGATTCTCATCACTGATGCATCTGCCTCTCTCCCTTTCCTTTCCTCTCTGAAATATGTTTATAAACACTAGGTGATTGCTTTTTGCTACTTTGGTAACTTCTTAAGTATGAGATTGTTTCAAAATAAAAAGATTGAGCCTTAGTTGGCTTGCCTCAGTGGATAGAACATCTGCCTGCGGACTGAAATGTCCTGGGTTCAATTCTGATTAAGGGCACATACCCAGGTTGGGAGCTCAATCCTCAGTAGGGGGTGTGCAGGCGGCAGATAATCAATGATTCTCTCTCATCATTGATGTTTCTATCTCTCCCTCTCCCTTCCTCTCTGAAATCAATAAAAATATATATTTTAAAAAATTGTTTAAAGGTCTGAACATGTTTTTTCACTAAGAATATATAACTTGCCGAAGCCGGTTTGGCTCAGTGGATAGAGTGTCGGCCTGCAGACTGGGAGGTCCCTGGTTCAATTTTGGTCAGGAGCATGTACCTTGGTTGCCGGCACATCCCCAGTGGGGGGTGTGCAAGAGGCAGCTGATCAATGTTTCTTTCTCATCAATGTTTCTAGCTCTCTCTCTCTCCCTTCCTCTCTGTAAAATATCAATAAAATATATTTAAAAAAATAAACTGCCATTTAAGAAGAAAAAAAAAAAAGAATATATAACTGGCCCTGACCGGTTTGGCTCAGTGGATAGAGCGTTGGCCTGCAAACTCAAGGGTCCTGGGTCCAATTCTGGTCAAGTGCATGTAGCTTGGTTGCCAGCACATCCCCAGTAGTGAGACTGCAGGAGGCAGCTGATAGATGTTTCTCTCTCATCGATGTTTCTATCTCTCTATCTATCCCTCTCCCTTCCTCTCTGTAATCAATAAAGTCAATAAAATATACTTTAAAAAAAGAATATATAACTGGCACGAGATTCGAGTGGATGCTGGCAGTGAATAACTGAATGCTAGTAAGAGTTAAGTCCAAGGGGCCACAGGAGCAAAGACAAAAGCCACTGCCTTAGTGTAGAGCAGGGTGGGGACCCTTTTTTCTGCCGAGGGCCATTTGGATTTATAACGTGCTTCGATGGCCATACCAAATGACCGACTTAAACATCAGCCTGCTGTGTTTGGTCAAACATTTCATTACCCACCCCTAATGCTTTGGCAAGGCCAGACCAAACAATTTCCAGGGCCTTATCGGGCCTGCCCATTTCAGAGCACCTGGCTTAGAGCATCAACAAAGGCTTCCGGCGAGGGCCCTGGACCAGGGAGGGCCGCGGCAGGCCAATGGGATGCAAGAGCAGGGGCGCGGAGGGGAGGCGCAGCGGGTGCGGGAGCTGGGCTGAGGCCTGGAGGCCTGGGGAGAAGCTGGGTGTCACCCGCTGGGAGAGCAGCAGGGCACATAGACCTGGACCTGCTTTCCAGCTCTGCCACACTCCCCACTGTGTGCGGCTGGGCACGCTCCTTCCCCGTGTCCTAGGGGACCAACACCCCCTTGGCAGCGAGGAAGGAGAGCGTGTGGCTAACAGAGAGAGCCTGAGTCACCCCTTACTAACGCTATGAACGGAAGCAAGGAATTCCATCTCTTTGCACTCAAGTCTCCTAAAAGGTCATTTTGAGGATCAAACGAGCTTTATTTAAAGGTGCTACGTAACTGCGAGCTATTACTATCTTTATAGGGTTGTAGACCTGAAATGAAATGTAAATAAATCCCGTCTCTTACTATTATCATAAGGGCTGCTACTCCTTCACTCAAAACCCTCAATGTCTTCCCATTTTCCTCAGAATATACCGTCAAGGGTCGTGGCTGCCGGGGCTGGGGCGGCTGGGCTGAGGGGCTCGTGTGAATGGATATGGAATTTCAGTTTGGGAAGAAAACAGTCCTGGAGATGGATGGGGACGGTCACACAGTATGTGAGTGTACTTCATGCCACTGAGTGTGCGTTTAGCAATGGCCCTGGCTGTGTGACTGCTGGTTCGAGTGTCCTCAGGTTCAATTCCAGGCAGGGTACATACCCAGATTTTGGGTTCGAGCCCTGGTCGGTGCACATATAGAGGCAACAGATCTCTTTCTCTCTCTCCCCCACCCCCCTCTCTCTCTCAGCAACAGACTGATGTTTCACCCACTCTTTCTCTCTCTCTCTCTGTAAAAATAAATACATTTTAAAAATGGCAAGTTTTATTTTGTGTATAATTTTAAAAAAAAAGTCAAGGGTCTTATTTTGCCCTACAAAGGCTCAACATAACGGCTCTCTGCTACCTCTTTCAGCCTCCTCTCCCACTCTCTCCCCAGCTCCCTTGCTCACGGGCCCCAGGGTCCATGCAGGTGCGGAACCTGTCCCTGGCCTACTCCCCCACACTGCTCCAGCCCCCCCTGACTTCCTTCCGCTCAGCCTCAGCCTCAGCCTCAGTGCAAAGGGCAACTCTCCCAGGGGCTGCTCTGGCCACCCCTAAAGCAGGCTCTGTCCTGACAGCCGCTCCCCTGCCTCCCTTCACTCCCATTTGACAGACAGACAGACATCGTTATCTGTCTCCCCTCTGGAAGGAAAGCTGCACCACACAGAGACCTCACTGCCGGCTGACTCCCGGGCCCAGAGCGGCTCTGAGGGACTGCGAGGGCCCTGCCGCTCAGCTCACTCAGGACTCCGGAGGGCGGCTCGCAGGGGGCGCCATGGAGACCTGGCTTTCCCAGAGCGACAGGCAGGAGGGGTGAGGAGGAGCGATCACAGCGGACCGGGAAAGGAAAGAGGCGATAGGAAGTGGATTAAATGGCATGGAGTGTCTACACACATTGTGCCAACATCAAGTTCCTGGTTTTTGACGCTGTACTGCCGTTACATAAGATGCAGACACTGGGGGAACTGGGTGAAGGTACACAGGGCCTCTCTAAACCATCTTTGCAATTTCCTATGAATCTACAACTATTTCAACATTAGAAGTTTTTTATAAAACTATGGGAGGCAGGGACGGAGAGGAAACAGCATCAGCAGGATGAGGTGACTGGTAGCTACAAGGGGCTGGGGGAGGACTCCCAGGTGTGGATCTCGGGGGGCAGGCGGTCACTGAGCGTGGAACCAGCGTTAGGGAGCGGCGAAGGTTGAGGGGGATTAGGGTGTCCTTAGTGAATCCCGAGGCCACACAGCCGTTACCTGGACTGCCAAGGGGTAATGACGCCATCATCGGGGCCTCCGATCAGCACCATGCGGCCCACCCGGAGGAAGTTCTTCCGCCAGGCTGCGGGGGGGAGAAGAGAGCGTCAGTGCGGGCCGGCCGGCGGGAGAGGGGGCACAGCGGGCAGAAAGGCAGACGGCGACACCGAGTGGAAGCCCGGGGCCTCACCAGTGGCGTTGGGATGGTCTCTCTCCCCGTTGATCAGGGCCAGGAAGCTGCTGGCATTGAGGTACAGGTCATCGTGGTGAGGATCTGCGTACAAATGGCATTTAGAAAGACGGTCAGGGAGCAGGGGAGCAGGCAGGCGCGGACACTGGGAGAGCAACCAGGAGGCTCCAGGAACTGACAGTGAACAGGAATGCAACGCAGCAGCAGTAATGATTGTGAACATGACAGCAAACCCCTTCACCCAGCTCTGCGAGCCAGAAACTGTCCAAAGCGTTTCACACTCATTAACTTGTTTAATGTTTACAGCCCCCTATGAGGCAGGTACTAATTTATTCTTTTACAGAGGAGGACGCTGAGTCGCGGGAAGGTTGAGGAACGCCCAAGTGGCCCAGCAGGCTCAGACTGCAAACGCAGTGGCCTGGACCCAGCAGCCATGGTCTTGCAAAGCTCCTGAGGCTTCTGCCCAGGCCCACTGCTTGTGCTGGAAAGGAAGCTGCACTGAACAGACATGCGGCTGCTCGCACACCGCGTGCCAGAGCGGAGGAGTGGCGACAGGGACTGTACGGCCTACAAAACGAAAAGCATTTGCTCTCTGTGCTTTAAAGAAAAGGCGTGCTGACCTCTGCAGCACAGGGCGCGCTCTGAGACCTTGGCTGATACACATAAAGCATGCTGTGCCCCATGAGTGTGAGTTATCACTACTGTCCTTGCTACTGGCTCTGGCAGAGGCCTAGCCTCCAGGGTCCCCCATGGAGGTCCGGTTAGCCCCCTACTCACCATGCCAGTAGTTGCATATGGAGAACTCCTGCCCCCAGGGGCTGTAGCAGATCCGGTAGAGGTTAGACCTCATGGAGGTAGGGAACAGCCACTTCAGGTAGTCCGTGTCTGGCGAGAGAGCAGCAGCGCCAAGTAGATCCAAACCCCTGTGCCCCCAGCTCCGGGCCCCGCATGCAGCCCACAGCCCCACTCACCTCCGTACTGCCCCATCTGCGGGGAGGACAGCGAGATGAAGGAGTCCACGTTGTGGTCATCCATGACGGACAGCAGTGCCCGGCACACCAGGCCGCCTGTGGGCAGGCCACACGTGGGCAGGGGTTCGGGACGGCCAGGCCAGCAGTCTCCGCGCTGCCTCCCCCACCCCAATGTACACGAGGAAGGCCAGGCCCCGACAGCACAGACACGTAAGTGCAGGGCCAAGAGCCGGACTCCGATTCGGGGCCTTCTGACGCTAACTCTGGGTGTTTTTGCCGCCCGCCCCCCTCACTACCACTTAGGCCCGAGAACTGTGGGTACTGGGGACGGAGGACACACAGAGGTGAGACCAGGGGCTGAGGGAAGTCAGAAAAGCGGGGCACAGGCACCAGGGCCCTGCTGGACAGTGTGGTTCAGAAAAGGGGACCTAGGAAGTGCCCCTCAGATTAGGATCAAGCTTCAGAGAGTGCTTAGGGTGGGGGGCACCTACCCTGTGAGTAGCAGATGAGATGCACCCCTTGAGGGGCCTTTGCCATGATGGGGGCCACAGCCTCTCGGAACCCTTGCACCTGTTCCCACAGGGGCCGCAAGCTCTCTCTCCCATCGAAGAGATCCAGCACGGTCACCTCGGTCCCGGGGTGTGTCTGTGGGAAGGGGCGATGCTGCAACTGGCGGTGAACTGCGAAGCCCTCCACTCCACCCGGCTGCGCCAATGCCTGCCGTGCCCTGCTAGAGCCGGGGTCCCCCACCCCACCCCCCGGGACCGGGCAGCCGGAGGGGCGGCTTTCAGGCCCGCCCTTCCGCCCCAGCCTCCGCGGCGGCCCGCAGACCTGGTTGATGTAGCCCAGCAGGTGGCGGAAGCTGTAGGAGCTGTCAAACAGCCCGTGCACCACGATGACCGGCTTGTAGGGCGCGCGCGGCGGCGCGGGGGCCGCGGGCAGCAGCAGCAGCGGCAGGAGGGGCACGGCCAGCAGGAGCCCCGCGGGCGGCCGCGGCCCCGCCATCTCCCCCCTGAGCGGGACGGGCTCCTGAGCCCACAGCCGGCCCCGGCAGACCACGCGGTCAGCCGCTCCCGGCCCCAACAGCAACTTCAACTCACCGTCCTCCCCCGCACCCCGCCGTCCTCCCCCCGCACCCCCGCCGCGCAGGCGCAGCACCTGCGCGAGCCCCGCCCCCGCCCGGGGCCCGGGGACGTCCCCGCCGCGCGGCCCCCGCCCCGCCCCGCCCGCCGCTTCGCAGGCGGGACCCGAGCGGCAGCGGTGCCCGGAGGCGCACCCGCCCGCTCCGGGCCGCCCGCCGCTCACTCCTCCCGGGGCTGGGAGCCGGGGGGGGGGGGGGGGGGCGCCCGGAGTGACGGGGGGCGGGGGGGGCTGCTCGGGGTCGCGCTCAGCCGTCATTTCCGGGGCTTTCCCTGGCAACCGTGCCAGCGTCCCCGGCAACGCAGGCGGCCCGGGAGGGGCCGTGGAACTTTCCATCGCGCGCTGGGAGCGGGGGAGGACCGGGCGGGCGCCCGCGCTGCCGGCGGGGAGAGCCGCAGCGGCCCCGCGACTGGAGGCCCGCGCCCCGGCGCCGCCCGGTCCGGCCCCGGGAGCCCGCGTTCCCCCCGGGAGCGGCGGCCCCGCTTCGCCGCCGCCTGCCGAGGCTGCAGCCCGCCCGCCCGCCCGCCCGCCCGCCGCCGCCCTCACCGCTCTTGGCGGTGAAGTGCGTGTAGTCTGCCTTGTCTCAGACCGCGGAGAGTCCTCCTGGCCCCTCGAGCGGAGATGGAGAGCCGAGAGCGGCTGGCGTTTCTCCGGCCCTGCTCCGCGGTCCCATGGAGGATCCACCCCCAAGGGTGGAGGGCTCCGAGGCGGCTCTGACTCACGCCTGTTAGCGCGGTTTCCACCAGACTCTCAACCGGAGCGACCCCCACAGTCTGCCCTCAGCGGGGGGCTCCTGGGCGGGACCCCCACAGTCTGCCCTCAGCGGGGGGCTCCTGGGCGGGACCCCCACAGTCTGCCCCTTTGCTGGGGGCTCCTGGGCGGGACCCCCACAGTCTGCCCTCAGCGGGGGGCTCCTGGGCGGGACCCCCACAGTCTGCCCTCAGCTGGGGGCTCCTGGGCGGGACCCCCACAGTCTGCCCTCAGCGGGGGGCTCCTGGGCGGGACCCCCACAGTCTGCCCTCAGCGGGGGGCTCCTGGGCGGGACCCCCACAGTCTGGCCCTTAGCTGGGGGCTCCTGGGGCGGGACCCCCACAGTCTGCCCCTTTGCTGGGGGCTCCTGGGCGGGACCCCCACAGTCTGCCCTCAGCGGGGGGCTCCTGGGCGGGACCCCCACAGTCTGCCCTCAGCTGGGGGCTCCTGGGCGGGACCCCCACAGTCTGCCCTCAGCTGGGGGCTCCTGGGCGGGACCCCCACAGTCTGCCCTCAGGGGGGGGGGGGGGGAGCTCCTGGGCGGGACCCCCACAGTCTGGCCCTTAGCTGGGAGCTCCTGGGGCGCTCCCCACCCAGACCCCCCCCTCCCTCCAGGCCAGACCAAGCCCCAGCCGTCCCTACCTCTCCATCTGTGGCGCTTACCCAACACCCATGAAGAAGTTAATGAAAAACGAACTCGCTATGGCCAAGCTGCTAAGCTGCTCATGGTAAGCAGGTTGAGGTATGAAGGAGTGATTCTATTCTTGCTTTAACTTAAACTTTGGAACTCTCCAGTCCTACACCAATGCCTGCATGTACCTCAGACCTTCAGACAACTGAAAACCACTGACATCCGGACCGCCTGGCATCCAGTGTGAAGACGAGGGTCACCCAGAGCAGTGGTCGGCAAACTCATCAGTCCACAGAACCAAATACAACAGCACGACGACTGAGATTTCTTTTGAGAGCCAAATTTTTTAAACTTAAACTTCTCCTAATGCCACTTCTTCAAAATAGACTCACCCAGGCCGTGGTATTTTGTGGAAGAGCCACACTCAAGGGGCCAAAGAGCCGCATGTGGCTCGCGAGCCTTGGTTTGCTGACAACAGGCCTAGAGGATTACCCATCCAGAGGCTGAGAATGAACTGATTCTTCTGAAAAATGTACCCTATGAGCTTTTCTTTCTTCTCAGAAACACTCCAAGTAGTGCCTAACTGTGTTACCAGGTTGCCAACCCTAAGATCCTTGGATAAATCTTTGCCATTTATTTCTGTCAAAGCCTCCAGACACTTCTGAGTTCTTGGACAACAGGAGCCCCATTAGGGCTTTACTTAGCATTTAAAGGTGTTTCCCCGCCAAAACCAGTTTGGCTCAATGGATAGAGCGTCAGCCTGTGAACTGAAAGGTCCCAGGTTTGATTCCGGTCAAGGGCATGTACCTTGGTTGTGGGCACATCCCCAGTAGGGGGTGTGCAAGAGGCAGCTGATCGATGATTCTCTCTCATCGATGCTTCTAACTCTCTATCCCTAACCATTCCTCTCTGAAATAAATAAATAAATAAATAAATAAATAAATAAATAAATAGTTTCCCTTCAGAAAGGAACGCCCCAGGTTATCTGAACCCCTCCCTGTCACAGGGTCTTTGCCGGTCTGAAGCAGTTCCCAGTCACCAGCGTGAGCCTTGAGCTGGGCAGAATGAGGGTGAGGTGGTGGTACAGGTTGGGGTCACACAAACGCCATAGAAACCGGAATGAGGAGCCGTGATTCAAATCTCCGCAGCCTGAGGCCCAGCTGCAGGTCTCCGTCCAGCTGGCTCTGTGGTCTGTTCAGACATGAAGGGGGAGGACACTGCCCAGGAGAGGGATCTGTCTTGGCGGGGGAGGGGGCGTTAGGAAATGGATCTGAACGCTGGCAGGCCCAGGATCTCTAAGAAGCCCGTTCACAAAGGGAGGAAAGGGGGAAGGGGGTCGAGTCCATCTTCCCAAACCAGCGGCCAGAAATGAGCAGCCCCTTCACCACTCCCTCCCAGAGTGCTTCAGCTCCTTGGCTGGGGAGGGAGTATCAGTGCACCCCCCAAGCTCCCCTCCGTCCAGCCCCCTCCCCATGGGGGGGGGGGTTTCTCCCAGCTGTTACAGACGGGGCCTCCCACTGGACTTCCCGTTCCCCAGGCCTGGGTGGAGGGTGGAGGCTATAACCCTGGGAACGTTCCAGGCCATCACAGGCCTCAACTCTGCATACACCTTCCTCAGGCACAGCTCTGTCTCCTGAAGTGAGGGGCTAGGGGCAAGGATTTGAGAGAAGAGTATGGGACCTGGGAGGGGGTGGGGGGGAGTGCCCTCTGCGGAAGGAGAGGCCGCACTGGAGTGAGGCAGATCTGCAGGAGCTGGTATCAGTCTGTGGAGCGCCCACTCAATTCCTCCCACAGCTGATCACTACAGCCCTCTCAGAGGGGCAGGCTCCAGAGCGTTCTCTCTCCCTCCTGCCTTTCCTTAGTCCCACCCACTTTGCCTGGTCTTGCTTGCCTCCTTGTTTCCATGACAACTCCAAGGGAGCCCAAACTGGGGGCTTGAATGCTGGGGTGAGAGGAGGAGAGACGAGTGGGGGGTACATCTGAAGAGCTCCCCCAACCCCGCCTCGGTCCCTTTAAGCTCTCCCCCCTCCCAGTTCTCCCTCTGCCCCCCTCCACCACCCTCCGAGGCTGTCTTCTCTCCATCTCTTGCGCTGCCGGCTGCGCCATCCCTGCACCCCGGCTCCCGCTCCACTTGGAGACCCCCGACTCCAGCCACAGAGACCCTGACCCAGACAGAGACTGCAAGCATGTCATCAGAAAAGTCAGGTGAGGATCCACAGCAAAACCTCCCACTCCCGGCACCGTCTCCTGCCCCGTCCCCTCCCCCTCCCTCTGCTCCAACCCCCTCCCTGCCTCCTCCGAGCAGGTTCTATCCAGCTCAGCCGCCCCTAAACCCACTCCTCGTCCTTGGCTTCCTTCCCGCTCCCGTCCCAGCAGGTCCCTGCCAGGGGGGCAGCAGGGTAGGCTGAAGCAGGAGGGAGGCGGAGAGGGCAGCCTCAGCCAGGTGCTGCAGGGAGTGACAGATGGCCCGGCGGCGCGGGGACATCATGGAGACACATGGCGGGGGGCGGCACGGAGACACGCCAGCTGCGGGTGCTGGGGTGAAGTCCAGCAGCCCCTCGGGCTCAGCCCTGAAGAAGCGCTGAGATTCCGGAGGCTGGCGCCCCTCCCCCTAGGGGATGGCGGGTGGGCCTGTCAGCCCGCGTGGCTCGCCCGGTGTTGGACGGACACATGTTAAAGCATGTTGCATGTCCACATGACATGTGCACACGCAGGACTGGCTCAGAGGGGCAGGCCCCGGCGGCCCGGCCCCGCAGCCGCTGTGGACGCGGCGGCGCCGCGCAGTGAGGAGCGGAGAGTTGTGGCCTCAAAACTAGACAGAGAAACAGAAGTGGGGGGGGGGGGGGGGCAGTGGCCTAGATACAAGCCCTCTCCTGCTCCAAAGTGAGATGCTTCTCACCTTCTCCTGTCTCTCCCACTGCCCTCCTCCATCCATCCCGGGCCCTCTGTCTCCCAACCTCCCCATCTCGCTCTCACCGCCCCCGGACCCCGGACCCCGGACCCCCGGATCCCGGACCCCGGACCCTGGACCCCCGGAACCTGGACCCCGGACTCCGGACCCCTGGATCCCGGACCCCTGGACCCCGGACCCCTGAAACCCTGGACCCCTGAAACCCTGGACCGTCGCCTCGGCTCGCCCCCCAGGCCTCCCGGACTCCGTCCCGCACACCTCGCCGCCGCCCTACAACGCCCCGCAGCCGCCCGCCGAGCCCCCCGCGCCCCCGCCGGCGGCCCCCGCGCACCACCACCACCACCACCACTACCACCAGTCGGGCACCGCCACCCTCCCGCGCCTGGGGGCCGGCGGCCTGGCGGCTTCCGGGGCCTCGGCGGCGCGCGGGCCCTCGTTCTCCGCCACCCTGCCGCGGCCCCCGCACCACGCGCCGCCCGGCCCGGCCCCCGGGGCGCCCCCGCCCGGCTGTGCCACCTTGCCCCGCATGCCGCCCGACCCCTACCTGCAGGAGACCCGCTTCGAGGGCCCGCTGCCCCCGCCGCCGCCCGCCGCAGCCGCCCCGCCGCCGCCCGCGCCCCCGCACGCCGCCCAGGCCCCCGGCTTCGTGGTGCCCACGCACCCCGGGGCGGTGGGCACGCTGCCGCTGGGGGGCTACGTGGCCCCCGGGTACCCCCTGCAGCTGCAGCCCTGCACCGCCTACGTGCCGGTCTACCCCGTGGGCGCGGTGAGTGCGGGCGGGGGGGGGGGGAGGGGGAAGGAAACCCGGCCAGGGGACCCGGCGGCCTGGGGAAGGCCTGGGGGCGGGGGGAGCAGGAGGAGGAGGGGAAGGCCTGGGGGCGGGGTTCTGGCGGTCAGTGAGGTCAGAGGCCACGGCCTGGGAGGGTGCGGGGCAGGAACCTGGGACTGAGGAGTGGGGCGGCCAGGTAGGCTTCTGGAGAGAAGAAACAAGGTTTGAAGCGAGGCGGGCAGCGCCGGAGGCGGGGGGGGGGGGGGGGGGGGGGGGAGGGGGAGAGAACCCCGAGGATGTGGGGTTACCCCAGGAGGCGGGTCAGTGGCAGCACAGGGGCCTAGGCGGGCTGTAGGCTGTTCTGGAGCAACGTGCAGACTGCGCTTCAAACGCGCTTCCCCCGAGCGGGACGGGGGGGGGGGGGACCGGTGCGGGACGGGGTGGGGGGGACCGGAGCGGGACGGGGGGGGGGACCGGAGTGGGTCCGCGTGACGCCCCCCCCTTCCACAGCCCTACGCCGGGGGGACCGGGGGCGCGGGAGTGGCCTCCACGCTGCCCACGCCGCCGCAGGGCCCGGGGCTGGCCCTGCTGGAGCCCAGGCGCCCGCCGCACGACTACATGCCCATCGCCGTGCTGACCACCATCTGCTGCTTCTGGCCCACCGGCATCATCGCCATCTTCAAGGCGGTGCAGGTGCGTGCGGGCGCCGGAGCGGGGCTCCCCGGCTCCTCATCCCCGGGCGCCGCTCAGAGCGGGGCTGGGGCGGCGGGGCGGGGGGAGGGCTGGGGGGCTGCGGGGCCGCTCCTGACCTCCCCGCCCCGCAGGTGCGCACGGCGCTGGCGCGCGGAGACATGGTGTCGGCCGAGATCGCGTCGCGCGAGGCGCGCAACTTCTCCTTCATCTCGCTGGCGGTGGGCATCGCGGCCATGGTGCTCTGCACCATCCTCACTGTGGTCATCATCATCGCCGCGCAGCACCACGAGAACTACTGGGACCCGTGAGGGCGCCGGCCCGCCGCCCTGCGCCCGCCGCGGCCCCGGGCGCCCCGCACACCCATCCCCGGGGCTGCCGGCCTGCGGTGCGCCCTGCACTGGGCCCCCCGCCGAGGCCCTCGCGGGGCGGGCGCGCTCC
Organism: Pipistrellus kuhlii; assembly: GCF_014108245.1. Classification (NCBI taxonomy): domain Eukaryota; kingdom Metazoa; phylum Chordata; class Mammalia; order Chiroptera; family Vespertilionidae; genus Pipistrellus; species Pipistrellus kuhlii. The sequence goes on from NW_023425551.1 coordinate 82,985,619, forward strand.
GAACCCCGTTCCTCAGGAACCTCGCCGGAGCCCACACTCGCAGGGACGCGGCTTCCCGGGCCCCAGCCCCACACCGGCCCAGGCGTCCCGGCTCCCGCCCCACCAAGCAGCCCCGGGAAGCTGCCGAGCGCCCATCGCGGAGCCGGACCGAGTCCGCAAACCCTCCTCCGCCAGAGGCCCCGCCCGGCCCAAGACCCGCTCCAGGTGGCAGGCTCCGCCTTCTCTCCCTCGGGGTGCTCGGCGGTGGGTTTGGGGCGCCAGGCCTCGCCCAGACCCACGGACTCCGGTTCTCCGGTTGAGGACCCGCCAAGGCGTAGCCACGGCCACGCGCGCTCCCGCTTCTCGTCTCCCACACCGCGTGCCCACCGCGTATCTGGCCAACCCCAGAACCTCTGTTTTGTTTTGTTTGTTTCTTGGGGTGAAGCTCGGGGGCGCCCAGTCTAGGGCCTTCGCGCTGGAGGGAGATCCGGGCGGGTCCCTGTAAATACTCCCTGGGCGCCCGGGAGGGAGCCGGGCTGGGCCGGCCAGTGCGGGAGCGCCGCTCGCCCCGCCGCCCCGCCTGTGCCCATGTGTGCGTGTGCGTGTGAATTTCCGAAAGCCGACATTAAAGAGGCTAATGGACGTATTCCCCGAATCCGGTGGTGCAGCCAAGCAAAGACCCTGTCTGTTGGTCCCCCTTTCATCTCTTCCCACTTCCCCTTGGGGTGTGGTGGAGGAAGGAGAGCGACAGGTCTCTCTCTCTCTCTCTCTCTCTCTCTCTCTCTCTCTCTCTCTCTCTCTCTCTCACACACACACACACACACACACACACACACACACACGCAGCGGGGAGGGTCCCTGGGATCCTGCCAGGAAAAATCTTGGGGTCCATTTTCCGAAGGATTTCTTTCCGCAGCTCATCTTTTCCCCTCGCTCCCCCGCTGGGCTTCAGGCCCCGGAGCGGGAGGAGGTACAGGGAGACCACGGGGTTTCTCCCCAGAAAGGCAGGCGGGAAGAAGAAGGCAGACCATTCTGAAGAAGTCGGTGGGAGACAGGGTGGCGGGCGGAGAGGGGGCAGGCTGTTTGAATCGGAGCCCTCAGTGTGTGCTGTGCCAGTGCAGGGCAGGCATGGGGAAAGGGCTGCAGAAACCTGTCTCAGGCCGTTCCAGCAGTTCTCAATGCCCGAGGCCCAGGCCCGCGGCTCACAAACAGCAGAATGTATCGCTCAGGGTCCCGGAGGCTGAAGTCAGATCAGAGCGCCCAGGAGAGGTGAGGGCGCTCTGTGACCTGCAGACTCCCCATTGCACACTCAAGTGGCAGAAGGGGCGAGGGTGCCCATTCACCAAGGCTCCACCCGCAGGGCCTAGTCTCCCCCCAAAGACCCCTCTCTGCACATTAGGGTTTTAGCATGAAGTTTGCACGGAACATATTCCGGATACAGCAGGGCCCCGGGAGGAGGGGAGGAGCCTCACACCCAAGTGGGCTCTTGGTCCTAGCCTACCCTGAGGCCAGCCAGGGGCCTCTTGGGGAGGAGGGAGGGGCACAAGCCGTGGGCGTGGCCTCTCCAGCTGGACAGCGGCAGAACACGATCCTCCCTGACTCCTGCCCCATACAGCATGCAGATACCACGCAGGGTGCGGGTGAGACTTTTGCCCAGACAGCAGGTGAGAACGCTGACCTCATGCGATTCACCCGGAAGGAAAGCCATGCGCAGGATAAGAGGTTTGGGGGGAGGGAGTGGAAATCACGGGGAACATTTTTTTAGACATTTCAGGTTGAATGTGCCTTCCTCGTCAAACTTCTTTTTTAAAAAAATTGTAATTGATTATTTTAGAGAGAGAGGAAGGGAGAGGGAGAGAAACATTGATGTTAGAGGGAAGCATCGATTGGTTGTGTCCTGCACGCCAACCGGCAGCCTGGGTACCTGCCCTGGCCAGGGGTCTAGCCGATGACCCTTCGGCGCACCTGCGCGGGTGGACTCTGAGCCAGCTGAGCCAGCTGAGCCCTCTGGCCAGGCCTCACCAAACTTCTTGAAAAAAGAATTCACATTTGCAACCCCCACTTCCTTACCACTTACTCATTTTTACCCCTTGCCGCCTGAAAAGGAGAACATTGTTTTCACAGATGTGTCTCTGTCTGTCTTTCCTCCACACCCACTGTTCTTAACCCTTTCAAATCTGCTCCCACTCCCTACGCTACAGAAACTGCTCTCTCAAATAGTACTCACGACCAGAAATTACCAGGAGCCAAGATCGGTGGCGTTTTCCGGAATCCTCCCACGCTTGTTTCTTGACCTTGGAGTCCTCACTCACCCAGGCAGCGTTCAGGGACGTTATCTCTCCCCCTTTACCTCCATACACACCTCCAATCATCTTCCTCCCACTGTTTTTCCTCCTCCCTTCCCCTAGGAGCCTGCTCTGGATTTCCTCCCTTAGTTGGGTCCTCCCCTTGAAAAATCTCATCCACTCCAAACTCACACATCATTTTCTTTTCTTTTTTTCCAAATTATAAGAGAAAGTTTATTTAGAAAGTCAGACTCGTGGAAGAAATGGGCTCAGGGGAAGGGAAAGGTGTGGGTGTGCTGCCCAAAGGAAGAGCTGCCCAGAGATAATTCCTAATGCTTCTCGGCTATAGACTGAATGTTTGTGTCCCCCCCAAATTCACGCTGAAACTGGATCCCCAGCGTGCTGGTGGGGCCTTTGGGGGTGCTTAGGTCAGGAGGACGGACTGTTATGAGTGGGGGTGACTACAAGAAACTACAGAGAGCTCCCTTGCCCCTCCCACCAAGTAAGGGCAAAGTTGGAAGCCAGCTGTATCCGAACCAGAGTGTCTCAGCAGACACTGGATCTGGGCGCCTTGATCGTAGACTCTCCAGCCTCCAGAACTGAGAGAAATAAATGTCTTGTTTATAAGCCATCTGGCTGTGCCTTTTGTTACAGCAGCCGGAGTTGGTTAAGATATTATCAACCTCTATGTTTATAGGCACACACTCTTCCGTGGCCCGCGGAGCCTCCACAGGGACCACGCTGCTGGTCCTCGAAACCCAGCGTGTTCCAAACCAAATAGACAAAATGCCCCTGAGCCTGCTTCCCTGTTACTTCCCCTATTACCGCCACCGTCTTCCCAGCCCCCTTATCTGAAAACGTGATGCTATTAGAGGACAGCTCCCTGAGTCAGACGGGGAGGGCTGTCCCCTCCTTGGCTCTTGTCAGTCTCATAAGATTTCAGATGAGCAATAGCAGCATTATAGCAAAGCAAGCGGATTTATTAAAAAATACACTCAGCATATAGCGTAAGTGGCACCCAGCTAGTCTGACTGCCCAGCCTGGTGGAAATTTAAGGGTTTTATATTTTTCTGTCTACAGGTTTAAAGCTTCCTCTGCAGATATCTCAGGCAACAGACTAATTTTTAAAGTCCTCCTTTTCCTTTGCTGTGGCTTTTTCTGGAATTTATGATGATATCTGGCAATTTTATCTGGGCAAGTGGACTGCTGACTTCTTTGTTCACTGGGTGAGATAAAACTCTCCCTCTTTCCCCCTACCCCCTTTCCTATATTCTCTGCTTAGTCGGAGAGATATAAACCATTTGCTCTCAGGTGTCCTGGGTTAGGGAAAATAAGGCCGTGACTCACAAGTTAGCTGCAAGCTGCCCAAACTGGTTGGCTTTGTTTCATTTTCTCGTCTCAGTTTTCCCTTCCACTTGCCCAGGAATTGTCCTGGCTCCTTACCATGCTGCCGCATTCCCTGCTCAGGGACTTCCATTGCTAAAGTCTTTTAGGGCCATATCCCTGGCCGCGTAGGGTGCGGCAGTCTCTCACTGCCTGAGCTAAGGGAGGCCAGGGAATGGGATCTGAGACTGGAACACAGAGGCCATTGGCTGATTCTTCACAAGGGAGGTGGGCTGGAATTTTTTTTTTTAATTTCTTTTTTTATAGAGAGGAAGGGAGAAAGTTAGAAACATCGATGAGAGAGAAACATCAATCAGCTGCCTCCTGCATCCCCCCCCCCCCCACTGAGGATGTGCCCGCAACCAAGGTACATGCCCTTGACCGGAATCGAACTTGGGACCTTTCAATCCTCTGGCCGAAGCTCTATCAACTGAGCCAGCTGGGCTGGAATTCTTGAAGTGTCATCATCTTCACATGAAATTGCTATTTTCTGAAAGTGACAAACTTGACAATAAGGTTAGTGGAGGGAAGTCAATTAGATTAAAGCCTAGTCATGGCATTTCTTATCTGTAACAGGCTTTTGTTTCTTGAAGAGGAGCTTGAGGTTCACAAGAGGAGGTCTCAGGTTGAGGCTCCTATGGGGACTCACAGGAAATAGATTACACAAGGTAAGTGCCCCCCACCCCCACCCCTGGTATCCCTGGGAGCTTCCCTAGAGCTGGGGTGCTTACTAGGGCTGATGTGCCCTTCCATCTGGGATACAGTTGGGACTCAGGGCAGTTGTTTCCTCCTGCCTCCCCCTGGCCCCCTGCTTTAGCTTGTTGGTAGTCTTTATCGGGGGCAGGTAGGATTTTGTTTCCATACACCTGAAATGCTTTCTGAACTGTCCTAGATTAATGGTGTAAGATAACAGAATATACATAATTTCTTTGTAATTGGACAATCAATGGGTCTGTGCTGTCTGTCACTACTTGAGCCAATTCAGCAGAGACAGGATTGAATCAAACATGAGTGTTTATTCCAATACTGCCAGCAGCAGGGGAGAGCAGCAGGTCACCCACAAAAACCTGCTCTGCAGCCCATAAGCCAGATGCTTATATAGGGTAAAACAAAGATTGCATGGGGAAGTGGGGATTGCAGACATGGGGGAGTAGGCTATGCAGGCTGGGTGGGCCCCAGTGTTTGGGCAACAAGGTTGTTAATCTTTCACGATGATAGTCAGTTCTTGAATGAGAATGGACCGCATTCAAAGATTGACTCCAGGTCCATGCCCCACCTGGTTTGGCTCAGTGGATACAGCATAGGCCTGAGGACTGAAGGGTCCCAGGTTCGATTCCAGTCAAGGGCACATGCCTGGGTTGCAGGCTCAATCCTCAGTGTAGGGCATGCAGGAAGCAGCCAATCAATGATTCTCTCTCATCATTGATGTTTCCATCTCTCTCTCTCCCCCTCTTCCTCTCTGAAATAAAAAATATATATATTTTTTAAAAACAAAATATATATGCTGCTGTAAAAAAGAAGGAATTCTTACCATCTGCAGCAGCATGGATGGAACTGGAGAGCATTATGCTAAGTGAAATAAGCCAGTCAGAGAAAGATAAATATCACATGATCTCACTCATTTGTGGACTATAATGAACAACATAAAGTGATGAACAAAAACAGATCCAGAGTCAGAAAAGCATCAATCAGATGGTCAAACCTCAGAGGGAAGGTAGGGGAGGGTGGGGGTAAAGGGGAGAGAGCAACCAAAGGACTTGTATGCATGCATATAAGCCTAACCAATGGACACAGACAACAGGGGAGTGAGGGCATGAGAGGGGGGAAGAGTAATGGGGGGGAGGGGGTAAGGACACATATGTATCAATAAAGAAAAAAAAAAGATTGATTCCCAGGTCCAAGGTTGACTCCCAGGCCCAGGGATACACAACTCCCCACCAGGTCACGATGTCCTTTCTTTAATCAACACACAAGGCAATCGTGGTTAACAGCACCTGACTAATGCTTCCCATCGCCACACTTAGTCCCCAATATTCTATTCCTGCCCTAACATTCCCTGCTGCTCTTTCTGCCCTCTCACATCTATGAGGTTAGTTTTAGAGGAAAAGTCAGTCCTGCTGGACTGCATCTGCTTCTGCCTTGAAAGCAGCTCCCAGGATGGAGGACACCGATGCAGGACCCTGGATGAGCTTCCTATCAACTGAGAATTGTCAGAAAGGTTAAAGCAGCGCATTCCTTTAAATTCCTTTAAATTCCTCACCGCCATGGTTATGTCGTAACAGCAAAGAACCTATCACTGCCCGACTCTCCAGCACTGCCTCCATGGCCTGGCTCAGCTCTGGGTTTGTTCCATGTCTGGCCCTGGGGTGGCATTCAGGGCTTTCACCTGCCACAAGCAGCCAGGCCGCCTACATTAGGGGATCCTACTGCTGCCGGCGCGGCGAATGCTCAGCAGCATAGTCAGCAGCCTCCCGGGTGGAGACCCTCACTGCAGCCCGCGCCACGGCCTCGAGAAAGTCTCTTTGGGTCCAGACTGTAAGGCCCAAGGACAGTCGGTCATCTTAAGGGACATCCTTCCCCCCAATCTGTTTCCCACATACCAGAAACCCCAGCCAGCAGCTTAGTGTGCCCATTACTACAAGGGAAGGTGAACTTATCAGAACAATTCACGTTGTGGTTAGTAGACACGGAAAGACAGTAACAGAACACGCAGAGAAAGGCAGGCATTCAGCACAGGACGCTACTGTTATAAAATTTAGCCACTTTAGAGACCACATCCTGCCTCCTCCCCAGACAGTGGGCCCCAACACACAAAGGTCCCGTAGGTGACTTTCTTCCCAAAACGGATGGGATAATTCTCTATGTTAGCATAGGTGTCCCGGCTCCTACTCAGCAAACGTCACGGTCAGTTCTGCAGGCTCCTCCACTGCCAGCCTCAGAGCAAGTGGAGCGGTGAGAAGCATGTCTAGGGTCCCGTCCATTCCTCCTCTGGTTGGCCCATCGTCCTTGCTCTGCTCACGTCTGTCTAACTGCCTGCCACATCCTCTCAGGGTCTGGCTCTGAATCCTTCAGAGAAAAGGGACAGGTTCTCTCCTGTAAGGGCTTCCTGCTGAGGAGCCAAGAGATCCTCGCTCTCCGTCAGGAACCATGAGACCTGGTCACGGGAGAAGGCGGCAGTGGTGTCTAGAGGTGGTAGTCCCTGAGTGTGAGAAGGGCTTGTAACCCGAGGGAGACAAACTGTTATAAAATTTAGTATTATTGGGCAAAAGTTAGAACAGCAAGAATTACAACAAATGGCCTGATCAAGGAAAAAACATTTCAGTTCTAATAATTTCCCATTGAAACAATTTTTTCTCCCTAAGATCACCCTCATTTTTTATTAAAGAGCCAACTTAAGACCAATTTAGTTACTGTATTAAGCCTAGTCACAATTTGGCATGATTGTTTGTATGAAAATAATAAGAATAACAGTGGGTCACACAGATTATTTTAAAAAGATAAGCTTTGGAATGTCACGATCAACCTTTAATTAGCCCCGCAGGGGGAAGACTGCTGCCACCAGGTTTGCCTGCAATGCCTGCAGACAGGGGTGAGGCCCCCAAGCTGAGGTCCCAATGGGTCTTGAGGTTCCTTCCCGGCCATGTCTCAAGGAAGCAGCCTTCGTTCCTGACCTGGGCGGCCTGCGGTGAACCATGCAGAGTGGCCAGGGAGGGTAGCAGGCTTTCTCCAAGTGGCTCTTCTTGGCTTCATTCCCCAGAGATTTCTGGTGGCATCCAGAGTCCAGGGCATGCCTCTCTCATACACGGCCTTCCAAAGTGTCAGTTAATAAAACCACAATTGGAAACAGCTCTTACTCAATTCATGCAAAGAAATATATTACCACTTATTTTTTAAAACATATATTTTATTGATTTTTTACAGAAAGGAAGAGAGAGGGATAGAGAGTTACCCTGTTTCCCCAAAAATAAGACAGTGTCTTATATTAATTTTTGCTCCCAAAGATGCACTAGGTCTTATTTTCAGGGGATGTCTTATTTTTCCATGAAGAAGAATACGGTACACATTTATTGTTAAATGAAAATAAAGGAAATTTATTACCTGTATACAGTACGGTAGTGCGGTAGTTGTCAACACAAACCAGACAAACTGTGAATCCTACAGTATCAAGAATTTCTCATTTATGCCGAAACCGGCTTGGCTCAGCGGTAGAGCGTCGGTCTGCGGACTGAAGGGTCCCAGGTTTGATTCCGGTCAAGGGCATGTGCATTGATTGCTGGCACATCCCCGGTGGGGGGTATGCAGGAGGCAGCTGGTCGATGTTTCTCTCTCATTGACATTTCTGGCTCTCTGTCCCTCTCTCCTTCTCTCTGTAAAAAATCAATTAAAAATATATATAAAAGAATTTACTCATTTATTCAATGACAATCATGTCATCATCTTCTGGAACATCATCATAACAATCCTATTCCTGAATTTCCTGGTGAATTTCTTGTGACTCCATTTCTTTCAGAATCAGTGGACCAAATCTCTCATGTTTAGCAATAGCACTGTCTTTAAATGAGTACTTCTTGTCAAGGTAGCCTGCTCGCAGTGCATTTGCAACTGTCAGTGATTTTCTCCCATGAATTCTTCACCCAGGTCACAACTTCTTGCAGTTTAGGTTTCACAAAGTTTCCACGCTGATTTCTCTCCATTCTATTTTCAATGTAGTCATTAATTTCCATGCTCAAATTGTCTTTGAATGGCTTGTTTATTGCAATATCAAGAGTCTGGAGATAGGCCGTCATTCCTGCGGGAATCATTATCTGATCTATTTTTCTTTCGTGAAGAAATGTCTTCATGTCTTTAGTGCAGTGAGTGCTGGCTGCATCCCAGACTAGCAGACCTCTTTGGCTCCCTCACATAACAAGCGGCAGCATTAAATCGACCCACTTCCTTATAACTGCTTGTGTGGCCCAGGCTTTTCCAGTTTCAAGAATAAAAACGCCCAAAACACCTTCAATCTTTTCCTTCTTGCCCTTAGAAATGATTAAAGATGGGATTTTACTGCCATCCAGACGAATTGCCAAAATACAGGAAACACGTGCACTTTCGTAAGCAGTGGAGGGAATGTACACTAAGGAGGCACCTCGCTGTTCAATTGTTGTTTGAAATGATTGGCCCATAAACACTGCAGTTTCATCCATAGCAATCATTTTGGAAAGATTGTATTTAGAGAAGTCAGCATCATTAATAAAGGACTTGAATGCAAGTGCTCGCTTAATAACTTGAGTATCTTCCAACCTAAACAATGTTGTAGATCTTCTATATATATATATATATATATATATATATATATATATATATATATATTATTGATTTTTTTACAGAGAGAAAGGGAGAGAGATAGAGAGCTAGAAACGTCGATGAGAGAGAAATATCAACCAGCTACCTTTTGCACACTCCCTACCAGGGATGTGCCCGCAACCAATGTACATGCCCTTGACCGGAATTGAACCTGGGACCTTTCAGTCCGCAGACCGACGCTCTACCGCTGAGCCAAACCGGTTTTGGCATTGTAGATCTTCTTAAAGACAGTTCACTTCGCTGAAGGAAATTATCCAACCAGCATTGTGATGCTTTGAAGTCTTCGGGGGCTATGTCAAATTGTGGTGCCATTGCAAGGGCAAATTCTTGAATCTGAGCCCTATTCACAACCAAAGCCTCTGCTCTCCTGTCAACAACCCATTCACAGATCAGGTCTTCCAGCTCGGAAAATAATGGTTGCCAACCTGATCCACACTTGCGCTTTTTAGCATTTCCCTTGTCCACTTGTTCAATGAGGTTACCATACTCTGCTCGCCATTTTTGGACCAATCGGATACTCAACAACATCTTCTCTTTGCAGAAAGCAGTAAGGTTTTGGCCCCAAGAGTCTTCCACGATTCCTTTCTTGTACTCCACGGAGTAGCTTTTTCTTTTTGCGCTCATTTCTAGGGGTAAAAAAAAGGAATTGGGGTATCAAGGTTGGGGGAGGGGGATCACTTAAAATGACACAGGGGGAATCAGAGGGGGGGAATCAAAATGACACAGGAGAATCAGAGGGGGGATTACCACTTTAGTAGGCCCTTTTGATCCTCCTGTGTCATTTTAAGTGATCCCCCTCCCCCCACCCCTGTGCCACTGAACACCTTCACCAGACATCCCCCCTACCCCTTTATCAGACATTTACGCCTTGGGGCCTGCCCAAGGACTGTCACTGGGCTTGGTGGGGCCTGGATCTGGGCTGGAGCAGGGTCTGCCACTGACTGAGAACCTTCAGTCATCATGAGGCGGTTGCGAGCATCAGGTAGTGTCACCAGAGACAGACCAGCACTCACCACCTTTGCCTCACCACCTTCTCCGGGTCCCGTCTCCTCTAATCCTCCTGTTCTACACGCATCTGCGAAAGCCTCCTCCTCTCTCCCACCCCACGGTCACCGCTCACTCTGACCTCCGCTCCGCCTCCACACAGCAGTGACGTCAGGACTCCGAGTAACGTCACTGATTGCTAGACACCAGTCGGGGTGGCCCTAGCAACCAGTTTATGGTAGATTAATTTTCATTCTGAGACAGAACCTAGGGGGGCCTTATTTTCGGGGGATGCCTTATATTTCACTCAGAAGGAAACCTGTAAGTAGGTCTTATTTTCAGAGGATGTTTTATTTTCGGGGAAACAGGGTAGTGTTATTTAGAGATCCATTTACAGGCTGAATTCCTGTCCCTGAGTTTGTGTTGGGAACAAGCTGTATTACAAAAGAACATTAATCTTTTTTCTTTTTAAGGTCTGAGGGTCTTTTCTGTTCTTTAGGATGCTTCCCGGAGGAGAACCTCCTTGAAATGTTGTTTCGAGTCTGGAAGAGAGTCAGGCGATCATGGGCGAGGGTGTGTCTCTTCTGCTGTTTCTCCCGCCGGCGCAAGCTTCCAGGATTGACCAGTCTTCCTGTGTCGCCCAACTCCCGGCTCAGTTACCTGTTTCATGCTTATCCCAAGCCCTGAGGGCGCCGTACCAATGACCAGGATGTCCCACTCAGATCGGGACTCAACTCCATGCCAGTCTCCTGAGTCTTCCCCGCCTACACCTCTAATCCATTCCCTTCCCCTCCTTTACCTCTGACCCATCCTCCCCTGAACTACAAGTGCTTTCTATCGAGGCAACAATTCCACAGTTACTGACCCCCTTTTCCTGCCAAAGAAGCTGCTGGAAAAAGAACTGCAATATTTCTAATCCTCCAGCCACTGTAAAGATGGCACCCTTCTAGGTTCTTGCAGTATTCTCATTCCCTCAAGAGTTTGCCATCCAATACATTTGTCCTCTGAGCGTCTGAAAACCTGCATTCCTGCCTACTCTGTCCCTCAACCCCCTCCCCCTTTTCATGAGTCCAGGGGGGGCCGTGCATAACAGATGCCTGAGCAGGTAACTCTTCCTTTGTCCGTATCTAAGCAGCTAATTTACTGACAGCCCCTAAAGCTTGGTAAGGTTCAGTCAGACAAAGCCAACATTTCCTGCTGTGCCTGTCAACCTCCTCATGATATTTAACAAATTGCTTTGGGTCCCAAAGTTAGTAGCAGAGCCTGAGTATGTGTATGAAGAAGCTGCCTTATCCCATTGTTCACAGCTGGCACACAGAAACAGTGCCCTGATTAATGGGTGCAGTGAAAAGCCCTGAGCGGATTGCAAAATAACCTTAAATCTTCATTTATTGATTTATTTTTAAATATATATTTTATTGATTTTTTACAGAGAGGAAGGGAGAGAGATAGAGAGCCAGAAACGTCGATGAGAGAGAAACATTGACCAGCTGCCTCCTGCACACCCCCCACTGGGGATGTGCCCGCAACCAAAGTACATGCCCTTGGCCTGAATCGAACCTGGGACCCTTCAGTCCGCAGACCGACGCTCCGCCACTGAGCCAAACCGGCTTCGGCAAAATCTTCATTTATTTTACCAGGGCATTTTGCTTGGTTACATAACAATAATTGTTGTCTGTTAGTACTGGTAGCTTCTGGCTAGTGTCTTTCCTTATAATCCTATATAATAAAAACCGAATATGCTAAGTGTCCCATTGTATGGTCGACCAACCAATCAAAGCATAATATGCTAATGATATGCTAAGGTTACTCAACGCTCACTATGACATGCACTGACCAGTAGGGGGCAGACGCTCTGACCAGTAGGTTAGCTTGCTGCTGCGGTCCAGCTGATTAGGACTGAGCCAGATGGGCTGGACATGCCCTGGAGCCCTCCTGCATCCCTCCCCAGCCCCCATCATGCACCAGTGGGGTCCCTTGGCCTGGCCTGTGCTCTCTCAAAATCCAGGACCCCTAGGGAGATGTCGGAGAGCCAGTTTCGGCCCAATGGCGGAATGATCGGTCACTATGATGCACACTGACCATCAGGGGGCAGATGCTCGATGCAGGAGCTGCCCCTGGTAGTCAGTGCGCTCCCACAGCGGGAGCACTGCTCAGCCAGAAGCTGGGCTCATGGCTGACGAGTGCAGCACCAGTGGCGAGAGTCTCTTCTGCCTCCTCAGCAGCACAAAGGATGTCCGACTGCTGGCGTAGGCCACTCGCATGGGGCTCCCAGGCGGAGTGGGCACAGGCTGGGCTGAGGGACGCCCCCCTCCCCATGTGCACAAATTTAATGCACTGGGCCTCTAGTGTTCATATAAAAAAGCAAGGGAAGAGAACTCCTCCCTCAACCTAGGGCAATATCTTACAAATTTGTGGGGCCCCAATTAGAGCTATACATTTGGTCTACACACATAGCAAGTTCCTCTCCTACAGCGAGTACAAATGCAGACAGAGCTGCCAGAAACCATAGGGCACAGCAATGCAGCAGGTTGGCAACTGACTGATGATTTAAACTCCTTTTCCTCCAGGCCTTGCTCCAGAGGCAGACAATCTAGGGTTTCATGGAACGGGTCCAAATGCTCGTGAGGAGGGCTTCCAGGGCCCCTTACCCACTCGCACCCCTGCCCATCTCACTCCCTCCTACCTGAATCGGTTTCTTTCCCAGCCGTCTAAAGCCACTGGGAGGGCTCAGAGCACTGAGTGCCCAACCCTATGTGCGTGTCCCCAGAGGAGCCAGTCAGTTAATTACGAGTGAAATGAAGTCCCTACGAGGCCCCTGTACATCTTTGGGCTCAACCTCAGATACAAAGCCCTTACTCGTGTGAGGACATGAGCCTGGAATGGAAGGAGGACTTGCTTTTCCTTTTCCTGTGGAAATCAGCAAGCCCAAGCACTCATTTGTTTTTGCTTTTTAATATGTTTTATTGATTTTTACAGAGAGGAAGGGAGAGTGATAGAGTTGGAAACATCGATGAGAGAAACATCGATCAGCTGCCTCCTGCACGCCCGTATTAGGAATGTGCCCGCAACCAAGGTACGTGCCCTTGACCAGAATGAAACCTGGAACTCTTCTTCAGTCTGTGGGCCCACGCTCTAGCCACTGAGCCAAACTGGTTAGGGCATGGCTTTACTGTCAGTTTTCTGGCCCTGGGCACAGGCCCAGCATGTCTTGCTAATTTTTATTAGGCTGCAACCCCCTAAACCCTGATGGCAAAACAGAAAAAGGAACCACTGAAGGGAATGAATGCCCTGCAATCTGCTGGCAGGAATCAAAGACAATGGGGCAGTGATCGAGTGATGGGAAGGCTTAACTGGCAGTGATCAATCAGATCCCAGTCGTAAGCTGCATCATGACACCAGAAAAGCTGTTAGCAGACAGTCCCTTGGCTCTTGTCAATATCATAAGAAATATTCCAGACAAGTGACAGGCAGCAGTGCTGCAGCAAGCAAGCAGACTTGTTTAGGAAGCAAGGTGCCCAGCCCAGGAGCGCCGCTGGTTAGAGCATCATCTGGGTCCCCCAAGGTTGTGGATTCAATTCCCAGTCAGGGCACAGACAAGAATCAGCCAATGAACACATAAATAAATAGAACAACAAATCCATGTTTCTCTCTCTCTCCCTCTCTAAAATCAATTTTTAAAATAAATAAATAATTTTTAAAAGGAAGCAAGGCTAGCAAATTTATTAAAAATACACTTGGTGCCTGGTCAGCATGGCTCACTATTTGAGCACCAACCTATAAACCAAGAAGTCACGGTTCAGTTCCTGGTGAAGGCTGCTGACTTCTTTGTTCAGTAGGTGGATAAAGCTCCCGCTTCTGCCCTAGCTGGTTTGTTCAGTGGTTAGAGCATCAGCCTGAGGACTGAAGGATCTTGGGTTTGATTCTGATCAAAGGCATGTACATTGGTTGCAGGCTCGATCCCCGCCCCCCCCTTCCAAGTGTATTTGGAGGCAACGCATTGATGCGTCTCTCACATCGATGTTTCTCTCCGTCTCGCCCCTCCCTTCCACTCTCTGTAAAAAAAAAAAAAAACCAATGAAAAAAAATAATATATCCTCAGGTGAGGATTAACCAGAAATACACGAACAAACAAGGAAAAACTCCCCCTTCTTCCCCCACCCTTTCCTGTACCAGTATTGCCTGGTTAGGGAGCAGACGCAGAAACCCTTTGCTCCCAGTGTCCCTGGTTGGGGAGGATAAGGATTATGTCGCTAAGCTGGCTGCAAGCTGCTGAACTGGTTGGCCTTGTTTCATTTCTTGTCTCAGTTTCCCCTTCCACTTGCCCAGGAGTTGTCCCAGCTTCTGGCTATCCTTCACAACGCCCCCCCCCCCCCCCCCCCCCCCCGTACTCTCGCTGTGCCATGATGCCCTCGGTGCTCCATCACAGTATCTTTGAGTCTAACTTTCCAGCCTTTGCTGGAAAAGACGATCTCACTGGGATCATTGCGGCAGCTCCCCTACAGGCCTCCCTACTTCCCACATCTCCCCACTCCAAGTCTCCCAGACATTACTGTAAAGTTAACCCTAAACACACAGATAACCCCCACACCTGAAGGGCCGGCAAGATTCCCTGTTGCTCAGTCAATTACTGACAAACCTTTAATCGGGCCTTTAACCCTTCCCATAATTTAAAATCACCCATCTTTTCTCTTCAACCTAATCTGTAGTCAAACCGAATTCCTCACCATCCCACCTTCAGGTCTCTACCCAGCTGTCCTCGAATCTGAGACCTCCTTCTCCAGTCTCTACTGCCAGAAACCAACTCATTTGCTGCTAGACGTGTGTTTAGATCACATGTACTCAGGTGTTTACTGCACATCTGCTTCTCTGCTTGGCCAAATGTACCTGTTCTTCCAGGCTCAGATCAGCGCACCCCTCGCTTCGGCAGACAGACCCTCTCCCCTCCGGCCGGGCTGGCAGTGGCCGCTGACCAGGGCTGCACTCTTCTTGGAGCAACGCTTCTCAGCCTGGCTACACGATAGTCATCGGGGAGCATGTAACAACCCCAAGGCCCTGGTTGCATCTAGACCAATTAAATCCGAATCTCTGCGGGTGTAGCAATATTGTTTTAGACGTCCTCAGTGATTTCTGTAGAGGGCCACCTGAGAAGGCACATGGACATCCTTTAAATTGTCAGCTGAGACCAAGGGCTGAGGGTGTATTCAGTTTCTGACTTACCTTGTCCAGGTGTCAGCAGGGGCAGGTCTAGATATGTAAATCCAGTAATGCTAGAGCCTAGGTAAGAATGCAAATAAGCTCCTTTGACCCTATAAATAAACCTGCTGCATGGCTTGGGGGTTTGCTTGCTGCCTCAGAGAGGATGGCGCCCACCTAGCGCCCAGCTTGATGAATCTAATATTTCTGCCTCTGCTCTCTTTCTTTCTTATTTATTATTTTTTAAATATATTTTATTGATTTTGTACAGAGAGGAAAAGACAGAGATAAGAGAGTTAGAAACATCGATGAGAGAGTCATCGATGAGCTGCCTCTTGCACACCCCCTACTGGGGATATGTCCGCAACCAAGGTACATGCCCTTTGACGGGAATCAAACCCGGGACCTTTCAGTCCCCAAGCCGACGCTCTATCCATTGAGCCAAACCGGTTTCAACTCTCTTTCTTTCTTAATCCCCAGCTCTTTCACTCAGGAACCTGTCGTTTTCCGTGATGGACACGGAAAACAGAGAAACAGCCCCCCCTGCAGATTTTCATAGCCAGTCAAGGCTTCAACCAGAGTAACCTTCGCTAGGAGAAAGTGCCAGGTCTGACAGGAGGCCATTGCTGATGTGTCTGCACTGTCTTATTCCCCCCCCCCCCCCCCCCCCCCACCGGCATCTCAGAGCCTGATGTGCTCACCTTACCTTGTGACTGCAGGAGCCACAGCTGGCTTATCACTGGTTTTCAGATTCTTATCAGATAAAACCTCTTTGAACTCAATTGAATGGAAAGGAATTAGGCTGAGAAAGAAGTGATTGAAAATGACTTACCCAGATCTCACCTCACAACTCCTCCCTCAGCCTCTTCCAATTTGCTTCTCCTTCTGCCACCCTCCACACTCTCCACTCCCTCCCAACGTGGCGCCCTTGGCTTTGCACCCCATCATGGACGATTCTGCCCCTCAGAGAGGTTCTGACCACTCTGGCTTCTACTTGGAGCGCTGATTCCCCCATGATCCCATTCAGGGTCACGACTGCTCTTCCTTTAGGAAGATCAGTACCCACAATGATGTTCCCCCGTCTCCCAGCCGCTCACTCCCTGGGCCAAAGCTTTCACTTGGTTGTCATCAATAACTGCCACCCTTTCCAAACGTTCAGTCTTCCCTGTCACCCCCTCCTCTGCCCAGAACGTCCATCCCAAAAATTCTTCAGTCCCACCCACACCTCCCATCCATGGACTCTCTCATTCTACTTTGATGTTTGATTCCCTCAGCTTTTCACTTCCTGCATTACCAAGTGTAGGTCCCCAGGTTCAACAGCATAATCACCTCTCAGCCTTTGCCCCTCTCCCTCCAACATTTTATTCCTGGTTAAATCCGACTCTACCTGCTCCATGCTGGCACCCGACAGCTGAGTCACTGGGGAAAAACGCAGTCAGACTTCCTGGTCTCACTTCCTGTGGGGCTCAGCATGGCCACCAGCCCACATTACCAGAGTTGGTTCACATCCCCCAAATCTGAGACCACAATTTCACAAGATGACAACCTACCTTCTTATTTCAGTGAGAAAATAGAAACTTCAGACTTCCTCATGGTCCCAATCTGCCAGGCCATTGTATCTCCACCATATTCACCCCTGCCCCTTGTCCCTGCAGAATCGCTGACCTGGCCCCCACCCCCCCTACCGCATGGGCACTTCCTGCTCAGGAACAGACTCTTGAAAGTATCCCCTGTCTCTTCCACATAATCAGTTTCCCCCTTTTGACTGAAACATTCTCTTCATCATACAAACATCCTATATAATGAACGTCTAATATGCTAAGTGTACAATTATCTGGTTTGCTGTTCAACCAATTAAAACGTAATATGCTAATGATATGCCACCATTTGCTATGACATGCACTGACCACCATGGGGCAGATGCTCCAACCGGTAGGTAGCTTGCTGCTGGGGTCTGGCTGCTGGGGACTGAGTGAGACAGGCAGGACATGCCCTGGAGCCCTCCCAGCTGGCCAACCTCCCAGGTCCCTCCCCAGCCCTGATTGTGCACCAGGGGGGTCCCTGGCCTGGCCTGTGCCCTCTCACAATCCAGGACCCCTAGGGAGATGTCGGAGAGCTGGTTTCACTCAATGCAGGAGCTGCCCCCTGGTGGTCAGTGCCCTCTCACAGGGGGAATGCCAGTCAGCCAGAAGCCTGGCTTATGGCTGGTGAGTGCAGCAGCAGTGGCTGGAGTTTGACATTCCCCAAGGTCTCCCATACTGTGAGAGGGAGCAGGCCAATCTGAGGGACCCCCCAGATTGCACAAATTTTGTGCACTGGACCTCTAGTACTATAATAATCTGAGAAGAAAAAAACTCATTTGCTCCTGGCCTCAGTAGTAAAAGCATGGCCTTCAGAAGAGTGGTTACCGTTGGTGGGAGGGGAATTCTGATGGAGAGGACACAGGGGGAGCTCCACCAACTGCAGGGAGGCTTTATTCCTTAAGCCGCAGGATGTGCCGCTCCTCTGTAATATATGCTACACACGTGCCAAGGTGAGACCCCTGGACTAGACCCATCAGCAGCATTTGAAAGTGGATCACTCCCTCCTCCTTGAAATGCTGCTTTCTTCACTTCCAATACCCTTTCTGGATCCACCTAAAGTCTTCCCTCCTTCCAAATTGCTGCTCCTTGTCTCCCCTGACAGCTCCTATTGCTCCTCTGGACTCCTAAGTCTCAGAGGGTCTGGGGACGCTAACCTCAGCCCTCTCCTCTACCCTAGTCAAGCTCCTGTGATTTTCTGCCTCTTTTTGACTGATATAGTCCTTCCTCCATGCAGAAGCCAGGGTGAGCTTTCAAATTACCAGATGACATCACTCACCTTGCTTAAACCCTCGATCCACTTAGACCGAAGTCTGTGTGGCTGGTCGCTCAGTTGGTTAGCGCGTCCCCCTGACATGCCACGGCTGTGGTTTCCATCCCTGGTCAGAGCATATGCAAGAAACTACCAATGATGCATAAATAAGTGGAACAACAAATCAATGTTTCTCTCTCAAAAAAAATCAAATAAAAACATTAAGAGTTTTTTTATTTAATAAAAAAAGGAACAAACCCTTACTTTGGCCTGTGAAGCCTTCCTTGTCTTGTTCCTCCCCTCATCTCTGACTTCATCCCTTCCTACTTTTTTCCTTCCTTCCTCTGCTCAACCCACTCTGATCCCTTGCTGTTCTTCTATCTAGATGCTATGAATTTAGCATAAAAATTCAATTCCTTCCTGCCTCAGGGCCTTGGCACTCCTGTGTTCTCTCTCTGGACGCATTCCTTCAGATGCCTGCCTGTGTGCTCCCTTCATTCATGTCTGCACCAATGTCACCACCATGAGGGGGCTTTGCTTGTCACTTGATTAAAAGCAGCCTTACACACACCTGGGAGCATGTCCTAGCCATTCCCTCACCCTGCTTCACTGTGCTCATCTTTCTAACACCACCTGGTTGTACAGAATTGACATCACATTTTCCTGGTGGATTTTTACAGACTACTGGAGCCCTGGCACACAAAATGCGTGCACAGGTGGGGTCCCTAGCCCGGCTGGCAATCAGGGCCAACTGGGGCCTTCTTGCTACCAGCTGGGGCCTTCCTTTGTTCCGCCCCTGTGGTCACCACACGTCATTGTGAACCATCAAACTCCCTGTCTCCAGTCGAACTCCCAAGGGGACACTTTGCATATTAGCCTTTTAAATAGAGAGATTATCTTCACTTGAATATAAGCTACAAGAGATGTGGGGCTTTCGCCCTGCCTTATTCACAATGCAGTGCCTGGCCCAGAGGACGGACTGCTGAGGATCTGCTGAGTGACTAGACAGGTGGCGCCTGGAGTTGTGTGGGGAGAACAGAAGTGGTCTACACGAGACTTGGCACAAGGCCCGTTGAGTGGTCACCACGTGGTCAGGGCGTGGGAAAGAGCAGCTCTCATCACTAAACGTTTCACCGTGGTAACGCTCCTCACTGCCCCACAGCCCCACCTAGGAGACAAGCACGTGCTTTGGGAGCGAACAGGAGGAACAATTTTGACATAAATCCCAGCAGAACTAGAAACCACAGAAACCACCAAAGCTAAACAGAAGGGAATTTATTCATCCTTTGGAAAGCTAGAATATGTGTGTGCCTGCTGAGGCTAAATGGCAGAAAGCAAGTGCAGCATATGGTCCCATGTGGTGAGTATGGAACACAGTGGGACGTGAGATTGTCAAGACTTCCAGCTGGCTCAATGCCCAGGACAGGGCAGCAGGAGCAGGTGTTGAGTGCTCTGGTGAGGCTGGAGGGCAAAGCTGGAGGTGAGCAATGCCGGAGTAAAGGGGCCCCTGCCTTGCGGCTCCTGCCTTGCCTGCTTTCTCCACCAGCAGCGCACCCCTTCAGCCGCGGTGGGTCGGAGTGATGGCCTCTTCCAAGGCTCCACCCTCTGGCCCCTTCCCGGTCATCCCCAGTTGGACATAACTTCCCTGCCATTTACCACTTTTACCACCTGGAGCTTTGGTTAAATGACTCTTCGCCCTTATGAGGCTATGGTGGAGACCTCTGTGTATCTCCAGGTTTCTTTGGTGAATTCTGCGTATCAGCAAAGGCTATTGAACGAATAAGAGAAGAACCTTACTTCACTCATTGAGAAGGCAGATATCCTATGCTCTGTGTGTGGAGACAACAAAGAACAACCACCAGCTCACAAATGACCTCCACCAGCTCCTGGACCTCACCTTGGCTATGCCATCAGGTTAGAACTTCAATGAAGGCAAAAACCCTTCTGGGAGAAGGCAGAGAGTGGCAGCATACGCCAGACCCTCTGAGCCACCTTGGCAGGAGCGGTCTCGGAAAGAAGTGACCCCAGGTGGGTGCAAGACAGTTATTTCAGGTAAATCCTCAGAAACTCGTCAGCTACAGCTTTTTCACCCAGCCCAATTTTCAGCAAGGCCTCCTTGGAAGAGGGAAGAATTATTCTGGAATGGGGTTCATCTTCCTTAATCACAGCTAGCAGAACCAGTAACCCCCTTCCCCCAGCAAGTCCTTCCCTTCTCACAGATGTATCTTTGACTTTCTTTTGTTAAAGTTCTTAAATAACCTCTTATGAAAAATCTGCAGTCACCACAGATCGAGTGAGTCCCTGAGGAATCTTCACTCCTTCTGCCGTCCCCTCTCCAGCTCACTCTCTGCAGCACCAGCACTGGCCTTGCAGCCCCCTGACGTTCCTCATTCTGTTCTTACGTTTTCTGTTTCCTGGAGGCCTTTTTCATCTCTACAGGCCGTGTCTTTCAGGTCCATGCTTGGGCTCCCATTCCCTTGGGTGACTCAGGAGTCACACATCATGCCAGAGCCAGGGGTCTTGCCACCACCAAGACGGCTGCTGGAACACAAAGATGGCACCTGGTGTGGTCTTGTCTGTTCTGGCTCGTTTTTCCTAATTTCTGTCTTAGGTGCGGTTGCCTTCCCAGGTGAAGCACGTCAGTGATCATTTGTTTCCTCTGAAATGGTTTGCTGGTCATGAGCTTCGCAGTCCAGATAGTTACTGTGACTTCATGATGGTGGCCCATCTTCAAGCTGCCAGGGAGGAAAAAAGTCTTTGACTTTCTTAATCCAGATTCTCCCATAATCTTACTCTTTCGGGAGGTTCCTGTGTGTTCCTCATTCCTGTCCTTCTTACCTGAAACCGGGGAAATGTCTTAGTTGCATCCATGTACTTTGATGCTGTGAGGTTAGTCCATGGCCCATTGAAGAAAAAAAGAAAGCAGGGGACACTTGTAGTGAGAGGGTGGGATTGAATCCAGTCACTTGGGGAAGAAGTTTCCTTTTCATCTCTCCCCAAGTCTGCTCTTCCATTTTATTCCCAAACTAGAGGCCCAATGCACGAAATTAATGCACTGGGGGCAGGGAGGTCCCTCAGCCCAGCCTGCAACCTCGCCAATCTGGGATCCCTCTCACAATCCAGGACTGCTGGCTTCTAAATATTTGCCTGTCTGCCTGCCTGATTGCCCCTAACTGCTTCTGCCTGCCAGCCTAATCACCCCCTAACTGCTCCCCTGCTGGCCTGATTAACACATAACTGCTCCCATGCCAGCCCAATCGCCCCCAATTGCCCTCCTCTGCCAGCCAATTTGGTTCTGATTGATCAGTTTCTATGCCAGTCAGCATCTCTGGGCCAATCAATGGGGTCTGATCACAAAGGCGGGGCTGATCAGCAGCCCTGGAGGAGGCCTAGATAGAAATACAGACAAGTGCTGATCAACAGTTGCCACAGAGACTATGAATCAGACCATGCTTCTCTCTTCAGGCCTCTCTCTGGACTTGATTTGCAGTCCCCTCAGCAGTCAGTGCTTGGTCACCTCGGCAACCCAGCACTGACTGCAGGGCTGACTTCCTGTTGGTTGAGCCTCTGGTCATGATGGACCCAGGGCATTTTTTATATATTAGGATCTTTACAGAAAAGAGGAGAGAGACATTGCTCCTTCCTCACTCCCCAGTCCACGCCTCTATCCCAAAAGGTAGGCAATTTTTTATTTGTTTCCCTCTTTTTGTGTCTTCTTCAGATCCCATATTCTTTAGCAAGGTCTGGGATACAATCCTGCTGGCTTATCTCCTGTCTTTTTCCCAATTGCCCGGTGACTGTTCCCAGAGAGCTGAGCCCCCGCAGCAATGGGGAGGAGCTAGGAAAGAGAATACATTCCTCTGAGTCGTCAACATTCCCGCAGTGACACTTCGGGAGATGCCTCTGCTCCTTCCCTTTTCTGAGTTCCACACCTCAACAACTTCTGGTCCTGAGGGAACCTACACATCCACGGATTTCTCTCTGGGAACTTCTGAGGCCTCTTATAAACTTAAATTTTGTGTTTTCATTTGGATGGCTCATCTTTTAAAAAATAAAAGTCAGCTCTAAATGGTTTTGCTCAGTGGATAGAGCATAGGCCCATGACTGAAGGGTCCCAGGCTCGATAATGGTCAAGGGCACATGCCTGGGTTGCAGGCTTGATCCCCAGTGGGGGGTGTTCAAGAGGCAGCCAATCAATGATTCTCTCTTATGACTGATGTTTCTCTCTCTCTCTCTCTCTCTCTCTCTCTCTCTCTCTCTCTCTCTCTCTCTCCCCCTTCCTATCTAAAATCAATAAAAATATACTTAAAAATAAAAAATAATATTCATTTGGGATAATTTGCATTACTTTTAAAGAAGTTTCAGCACCTATATTTGTATTGGGTTTTATAGTCACAATGGTGTTAAGAGAGGACCTGAAGAGACAAAGTTGACCCATTAATTTAGTGTTTCTCAATATGGAAGTCTATAGATATGTCATAGAAACTTCAGTTCTTTTTTTAAAAATCTTTATTATTGAAAGTATTACATATGTCCCCATTTCCCCCCAATCAACCCTCCCCAACCTTCCCCAGACCTTCACCACTTCACTATCTGCTTCCATGGGTTATGTATATGTGCATACAAGGTTATGTATATACTAGTATGCACCCACCCACCATCCCCTGTCTTCCCTCTGAGTTCCCCACTCCGTTCCATGCCTCATGTCCTTGCATCAACTCCATTCATCAGTTTATTTTGTTATTTAGATTCCACATATGAGTGAGATCATGTGATATTTGTCATTCTCTGACTGACTTCTTTCACTTAGCATGATACTCTCCAGGTTCCTCCATGCTGTGTCAAAACGTAAGATATTCTTCTTTTTTTATTGCTGCATAGTGTTCTATGGTATTAATGCACCACAATTTTTTATCCACTCATCTTCACTGATGGGCACTTGAGCTGTTTTTAGATCTTAGCTATTATAAATTGTGCTGCTATGAACATAGGGGAGCATACATTCTTTCTGATTGCTGTTTTGGGTTTCTTAGGACATATTCCTTGAAGTAGGATCACTGGTTCAAATGGCAGTTCCATATTTAGGAAATTCTATACTGTTTTCCATAATGGCTGCACAAGTCTGCATTCCCACCAGCGGTGTACTAGGGTTCCCTTTTCTCCACATCCTGGCAAGCACTTGTCATTTGTGGATTTGTTGATGGTAGCCATTCTGACAGGTGTGAGGTGATACCTCATTGTCATTTTAATTTGCATCTCTCAGATGATCAGTGACTTAGAGCATTTTTTTCATATGTCTCTTGGCCATCTATGAGTCCACTTTGGAGAAGTGTCTATTTAGGTCCTTTGCCCATTTTTTAATTGGATTGTTTGTCTTACTTTTGTTAAGTTGTATGAATTCCTTATATATTTTGTACATTAACCTTTATCAGATGTATCATTGCCAAATATGTTTCCCCATACAGTGGGCTCCCTTTTCATTTTGTTGATGGTTTCTTTTGCTGTGCAGAAGTCTTTTATTTTGATGCAGTTCCATTTGTTTATTTTCTCCTTAGTTTCTTTTTACTGAGCTATATCAGTAAACATATTGCTATTTGAGATGTCTGAGATTTTGATGATTATGATATTTATAGTTTCCCGACATATAAATCTTTTATCCATTTTGAGTTTATTCTTGTGTATGCTGCAAGTTGGTCTAGTTTCGTTTTATTTGGTTGCATCTGTCCAGTTTTCCCAGCACCATTTATTGAAGAGATCATCTTAACTCCATTGTTTGCTCTTGCCTCCTTCGTTAAATATTGAATATAATGGCTTGGGTCAATATCTGGAGTCTCTGTTCTGTTCTATTAGTCTATATGCCTGTTTTTGTGCCAGTAATAGGCTGCTTTAATTACAGTGGCTTTGTAGTATAACTTGGAATCTGGTATTGTGAATCCTACAAATTTGTTTTTATTTCTCAAGATTATTGCAGCTATTCAGGGTCTTTTTTGATTCCATATACATTTTTGGAGTATTTCTTCTAGACCTGTGAATTAGGCTGTTGGCATTTTAATAGGGATTGCATGGAATCTGTAGATTGCCTTGGATTGTATGAACATTTACTGATGACTCTACAATTCTATTAACACATTAGATTCTTCCACTTGTTTATATCTTTTTCTATCTCTTTTTTCAATGTCCTATAGTTTTCTGAGCACAGGTCTTTTACCTCCTTTGTTCAGTTTATTTCTAAGTATCTAAATTTTTTTGTTGTTGTTGCAATGGTAATGGAATAGTATGTTTAGTTTCTTTTTCTGGGAATTCATTATTGGTGTATAAAAAAGCCACTGATTTTTGGGTGTCAATTTTGTATCCTGCAACTTTGCCAAATTCATTTATTAAATCTAATAGATTTTTGGTGGAATCTTTTGGATTTTCTATGTACAATATCATGTGGTCTGTGAATGAGAGTTTTGCTTCCTCCTTTCCAATTCGAATGCTTTTTTTTTCTTCTTATCTGATCACTGTGGCTAGGGCTTCCAGTGCTATGTTGAATAAGAATGATGAGAGTAGTCTTTCCTGTCTTGTTCCTATTCTTAGAAGGAATGGTTTTAATTTTTGCCCATTGACTTTATTATGTTGAGATATGCTCCCTCTATTCCCACTGTGCTGAGAGTTTTTATAAAAAATAGGTGTTGGATTTTGTCTAATGCTTTTTCTCTATTAATATGATCATGTGCTTTTTGTCTTTTATTTTGTTTATGTGATGTATCACATTTATTGATTTGCAAATATTGTACCAGCCTTGCATCCCTGGGAGAATTCCACCATGGTGTATGATCTTTTTAATATATTTCTAGATCCAATTTGCTAATATTTTAGCATCTATGTTCATCAGGGATATTGGTCTGTAATTCTCTTTGTAGTTTCTTTATCTGGTTTTGGAATTAAGATAATGATGGCTTCACAAAAAAAGCTTGGGACTGTTCATTCCTCTCGGATTTTTTGCAATAGTTTGAGGGTATACTTGTTCTTCTTTAAATGTTTGGTAAAACTCCCCTGTGAAGCCATCCCAACCCAGCTTTTGTTTGCTGGGAGTTTTGTTTTGTTTTTATTACTTTTTCCATTTCCTCAGTTGTTATTGGCCTATTCAGGTTTTCTGATTCTTCCTGATTCAGTTTTGGGAGATTATATTTTTCTAGGAATTTGTCCATTCACCCACATTGTCCAGCTTGTTGGCACATAGTTGTTCATAGTATTTTCTTACAATTATTTATATTTCTGTGGTGTGAGTGGTTACTTATCTTCTTTCATTTCTGATTTTATTTATTTGTGTCCTCTCTTTTTGTTTCTTGATGAGGTTGGTGAAAGTTTCATCAATGTAGTTTATCCTTTCAAAGAACCAGATCTTGGTTTCATTGATTTTTTTGTATTATTTTTTTAAGTCTCTGTGTCATTTATTTCTGTTTTAATCTTTATTATTTCCTTATTCCTACTTATTCTGGGCTTTTCTTGTTCTCTTTCTAATTCTTTAAGTTGTAAGCTTAAATCATTTGTTGTTAATTTTTCTTGTTTTTTGAGGTATGCCTGTAGTGCTATGAACTTCCCTCTCAGGACTGCTTCTTCTGTGTCCCAGAGACTTTTGGTTGTTGTATGTTCATTTTCATTTGTTTCCAGGAAGTTTATATCTTTCTTGATCACATTGGTAACTCATTTATTGTTTAATAACATGTTATTTAGCATCCATGTGTTTAAATATTTTAGGGTGTTGATTTCTAATTTCATTCCATTATGATCTGAGAAGATGCTTGATATGATTTTATTTTTTATTTTATTTTTATTTTTTAAAATATATTTTATTGATTTTTTACAGAGAGGAAGGGAAAGGGATAAAGAGCTAGAAACATCGATGAGAAAGAATCATCGATCAGCTGCCTCTTGCACACACCCTACTGGGGATGTGCCCGCAACCAAGGTACATGCCCTTGCCAGGAATCGAACCTGGGACTTATCCACTGAGCCAAACTGGTTTCGGCGCTTGATATGATTTTAATCCTCTTGAACTTGTAGAGACTTATTTTGTGTCCTACACGTGGTCTATCTTTGCGAATGACCCATATGCACTTGAAAAGAATGTATATTCTGCAGCTTTGTGGTGAAATGTCCTATAAATATCCATTAATACATGTGATACAGTGTGTCACTGTTTCCTTGTTAATTTTTTGTCTGACAGATCTATCCAGTAAAGTCCATTACTATGACTGTATTGTTGTTGATCTCTCTCTTAAAGTACTCTAAAGTTGTTGTTTTTTATTTTTATTTTTTAAAAATATATTTTATTGATTTTGTACAGAGAGGAATGGAGAGGGATAGAGAGTTAGAAACATCGATGAGAGAGAGTCATCGATCAGCTGCCTCTTGCACACCCCCTACTGGGGATATGCCCGCAACCAAGGTACATGCCCTTGACCGGAATCGAACCCGGGACCCTTCAGTCCCCAAGCCGACGCTCTATCCATTGAGCCAAACCAGTCTCGGCTAAAGTTGTTGTTTTTTAAATATATATTTAGGTGTTCCTATATTGGGTGCATATATGTTTACCAAGGTTATATTTTCTTGTTGGATTGATTCTTTTAGAATAATGTAGTGACCTTTGTTGTCTCTTGTGATGGCCTTCATTTTGAAGTCTATTTAGTCAAATATGACTATTGCTATCCCAGCTTTTTTTTTCTTCTTTTCCGTTTCCATGGAAAATATTTTTCATCCCTTCACTCTCACCCTGTGTGAGTCTTTTGTTCTGAGGTGGGTCTCTTATAGACAGCATATAGGTGGGTCATGTTGTTGTATCTATTCAGCTACCCTATGTCTTTTGATAGGAGCATTTAATACATTTACATTTAAGGTTATTATTGGTAAGTACTTATTTTGATTCTGTATGCCTAGGTTTCTCTCTCTTTCTTCTTCTCATTACAGGAGTCCCTTTAGCATTTCTTCTAGTGCTGGATTGGTAGTGATGAACTACTTTAGCCTTTTTTTTATTTTTTATTTTATTTTATTTTATTTTTGTCTGGGAGGCTTTCTCAGCATCTATTTTGAATGAAAGCCTTGCTCTATATATCTTGGTTTCCATTACCTGAGACTTCATACCATTCCCTTCTGCCCTGCAGAATTTCTGATGAATTTCAGCCTTATGGGAGCTCTTTTGTAGGTGACAGTTTGGTTTTCTCTTGCTGCCTTTAAGATTCTCCCTTTGTCTTTAATTTTTGGCATTTTAATTACGATGTGTCTTGGCATGGGCCTGCTTGGGTTCTTCTTTCTTGGGTTCTCTTTGCCTCCTGAACTTTTGTGACTTTTTCCTTCACCTAGTTAAGGGATGTTTTCTGCCATTATTTCTTCATACATGTTCTCTATTTCTTGATTCCTTTCTGTCTCTTCTGGCATGGCTACTGTGTGAATATTGTTACATTTCATATTGTCCCACAGCTCCCTTGAGCTTTCCTCCTGTTTTTTAATTTTTTTTTTCTTTTTGGTTCTCTGATTAATTTTTTTAACCCTATCTTATAATTCACTGACTTGAACACAGCTTCCCCTAATCTGCTATGTTCTTTATTTGTGCTATGTCATTCTTTATTTCCATTTTTATAGTTATTACTAGGGGCCTGGTGCACAGCTTCATGCACTGTTAGGGTCCTTAGGCCTAGCCTGCACCCTCTCACAATCCAGGACCCTTCAAGAGATGCCGGATAGCCGAAACCGGTTTGGCTCAGTGGATAGAGCATTGGCCTGAGGACTGAAAGATCTCAGGTTCGATTCCGGTCAAGGGCATGTACCTTGGTTGTGGGCACATCCCCAGTAGGGAGTGGGCAAGAGGCACCTGATCGATAATTCCCTCTCATTGATGTTTCTAACTCTCTATCCCTCTCTCTTTCTCTCTGTGAAAAGTCAATAAAATATATTAAAAAAAAAAAAAAAAAAAAAAAAAGAGAGAGAGAGAGAGAGAGAGAGAGATATGCCGGATAGCCAGTTTCGGCCCGATCCAGACAGGAAGGAACCCGACCCTGGTGGTCAGAGCGAATCACAAGTTGATTTGTTGTTTAATTGTTCAGTCACTTAGGCTTTTATTTATATAAATATATTTTCTCATGCTGTTGAGGATCTTTACCATCATTATTCTGAACTCTATATCAGATAAATTTCTTATTCCATTTCTTTTATCTTCTTCTAAAGAATTCGGGGGTTGTTTTTTTGTCTCCTCACTTTGGTTGCCCATTTGGGTTCATGACTTTGTATTAGGTAGATCTGCTATGCCTCTCACTCTCTAGTGCAGGACAGTGTCAAATGCTGTTTCTGACTAATTAGATCTGGCAAAGACTCAAAGCCTCCAGAGATCACATCTGTCTACAGACTGATAGGATTTCATCTTTAATTGCCCTCAGGCAATGGTCTACAGATGTGGCAAGAGTTTTTTCAACAGTGTGGGGCAATTGCTTTTGCTAGGAGGCTAATGGTTATTCTCAGTCTCTTAATGAGCCTCAGAAATTCCACAGTGTGGAGCAAGGTGTTTTCTGATAGGGTGAGTCAACTGTCAAAACCACCTGTATAGCAAATGTCTGCCTGAGAAAGATGACCTTGCAGCATGAGGGAATGCTTACATTCACAATACCAGATTTCAGTATACTACAATGACTCAGCATTGGAAACTGGGGTGTCTGTCTTCTGAGCTCTAACCCCAGAGCCCCAACCCTGGCTTCTGCTCACAGCTCCAGGCCACTCTGCCCTCCCTCTGCCCAAGCATTTTGTGCATTGGCCCAGTAAGTGGGTGCCTGAATCTTCCAGCTGCCTGTCCCTGGCAGATAGCAACCCTGCTGCTTTTCACAGCCAGATATTTCGCGGGCACCTTTCTCAGTTCTGGTGCTCTTTTCCTGGAGGTGCAGCTTGGGGATTAGAGTCCAGAGTTCTCAGTGGCAACCCCCCACAGCTAAGATATGTCTCCAGAACTTCAGTTATGTCTGTGGGGCCCCATCCAGCCCTTTTGTGGCTCCACCCTTCCCACCAGTCTCTATGTTGTCTCCACTTTCCATCCTTGGTTATCAGGATGTTCTCCAGCTATCCATCATTTGAATATTCAGGATGCTTTTTGTATTTTAGTTATAATTTATTTTAGTTCTGTGTGTCTGTGAAGCTCCTCTTACTCCACTGTCATTTTTATTCTCCCTGTTCAGGCTTTAGAAAAATAACTAATTCCTTAGATGCCAGCAGAAATGTCTCACCCTCAAGGAATATTCCCTCATCCCTCATTTACTCTCATAGCACCTCATGCTTCTTCATAGCAATGTCATTGCTTATTCTCCTTGGCCAGACTTAACGTCCATGAGAGTAGGACTGTGTCTGGCTCATTTACCCATGTATCTACCCCCAGTTTTTAGCATGCTGCCTGGAACAAAGCTACATTACAAAGTAACACATTTTTAGTAGAGTATAGTTTCTTTTTATTGAAAGAAGCTGATCTTTGAAGGATCATTGGAGTGGCCCTCTCAATTAAGGCACACATACTACAAATTAGCAACCTTTGTACAGGGATTATGGTCTAATAAAACACTTTGTGATTCATTCTAGACTTCCTGCCTTTCCCAGAAGTCTCTGAAATGGAAAGAGGAAGAGGGAGGAAGAAAAAATAGATTAATTTTCAACAAGAGCCCAGGGATTCCAAGAATCAAGAGTATGTAGCCCTAGAGGGAAGGAGGTGGCAGTGTAATAAGGTCACTCTGGCACAGAACCCGGGAATAAAATTTGGAGAAAAAAAGTCTAGGTTAGTGAGTTTCAACACAAAACAGGAAGTGGACTGTTGGACACACACCTGCGGATAATGATGAAAGTTTTCTCTCCGGCTGTCCTGGCATGGATCTTGTAGAAGCAGCACAATGGTAGGGAGTTAAAAAGCAAGTAAATGAGCCAAGGTGAGGTATGGTGCAATTGCCCTTTCCTGGAGACCTGTGCAGGCTGCTGGGCAAGCCAGGCTGAACCACAAAGGGACCTACGTCTTCTATTAGGAGGAAGAGGCCCAGATTTCCGCTGATACATCCGGTGGAGCAGGTTATACTACTTATATGTGCAAAATATAGGACACCCTAACAGGGCACAGAGCAAGGGATAAAGGGAAAGGGGTGAGGTTCTTCTAGAATCATGCTATTCAAAGTGTGGTCCCTGGCTCAGCTAGCATGGCTCAATGGTTGAACGTCCACCTATGAACCTGAAGGTCACAGTCTGACTCCGCCCCCCCCTCCCCCCCCCCCAATCAGGGCACTTGCCCAGGTGGTGGGCTTGATCCCCAGTGTGAGGCATGCATGAGGCAGCTAATCAATGATTCTCTGTCATTAATATTTCTATCTCTCTCCCTTTATCTCTGAATCAATAACAAATATATTTTAAAAATATATAAAAACAAAGTGTGGCCCATGGACAAGCAGCAGCAGCAGCAGTAGCAGCATCCAAGTGCTTGTTAGGAATGCTGAATGGCAGGCCCCATCCCAGACTTCCTAAAGCAGAACCTGAAATTAAAGTTTCCCAGGTGCTTTATATGAACATCAAAATTTGAAAAGCACTAAGCTTTCTTGAGGAAGAAGAGCTTGAAGGCCAAGATGACTATGAGGGGAAAGGTAAGGGGAAATCTCAAGGGAGTAGGGCCGAACAAGGAGAAAGGGGCCTGAGGCTTTCTCTTGGAGGACCCTGGACAGAACGGGCCAAGGAGCAGAAGGTGGCCTCAGCCTGGCAGCCCCAAACAAAGGGATGGAATCAACAGCACACTTGAGGTCGCCAGAATGAAGGGCGACTGGTCTGCCGCCGCTGTCACGCACCATCCCTTCTCCCCGCATTCGCCCCAATCTGCCATGGCGGGGCTTGGCCCTGGGGGACTTCTGGCCGGCCACCGGCCTGGCCCAATTGGGTTCGACGGGCCTAGTTCGGCTGCTAAGGCCTGGAGCTTCCCGGGAGCGGGGTGGGCCCGATTGCTGGCAGCCAATCGGGAGGCGGGAGAAGCCTGGTCGCCGCCTTCTGGGCGCGACGTCACCGGCCTGGCGCCTCGCGGGCGCAGGGTGAGCCGTAGGTGTCCTCCCGCGGCCCGGGCTGCAGGACTCGGAGGACGGCACTCAGGAAGCTCGTAGCGTCGGAAGCACAGGTGACCCGAGTGATCGGGCCAGCGCCACCGGCCGGTCGCTTCGGCCGCCCAAGGCCTTTTGGACTCGATGGGTTTCCGTAGCGGGTTGGCCGCAGGGCCGCAGGGAATTGTGGACTTTATAGTTCCGGATTCTCGCTGGGTGGAACCCAGGCTGGTGCCCCACAGGGATTTTTGGAGGAAACAAGCACTTTGAGGCCCAGGTCGCAGAAGGGCAGGAAAGGAGTCTGAGTGAGAATGTGCCATTAGCATTGTTTTGATTTTTTTCAGATGCTGACCGGAACCTGATCCATCTCTTTCCGACCCAAACTGCTTACCCACGGGGGAAGGGAGCAGACAGAGAAATGGAGACGCTACCAATCCCTCTAGCGGGAGAGAAAGACACCTCTGAGCCGCAGCAACAACGGGGAAGGAGCTCCAAGGAGAGCCTTAACTCATCTACTCAAACTAGGCCTAGGCAGCAGCCCCAAGAGCCCGAAGTCCTTGAGCTGAGAATGAGCCCGGCTGCAGCCAGCCAGATCCCAGAGACTCCGCAGGGCGCTGGGAGGCGGGCTGCTGTGCTGGAAGACGCCGGGGAGTCTCACGGATCCGCTGGTGAGATGCCAGAGCCCCTCGGCGCTTCCGATCTCTGGGCCTGTCCGGATGGGAGCTTTGTCAAGAGGATCATAACCCGCGGCCATGGCTTGGACAAACCCAAGCTAGGCTCCAGCTGCCGCGTCCTGGCTTCGGGGTTTCCTCTGGGGTCAGGGCTGCCAGAGGGCTGGACAGAGCTAACAATGGGCTTAGGCTCATGGAGGGAGGGAACCTGGGGGGAGCTCACAGAGAAGTGTTTGGAGTCCATGTGTCAAGGTGAGGAGGCAGAGCTTCAGCTGCCTGGGCACTCTGGTCCTCCGGTCAGGCTCACACTGGCTTCCTTCACGCAGGGCCAGGACTCTTGGGAGCTGGAGGCCAGCGAGAAGGAGGCCCTGGCTAGGCAAGAACGTGCGCGGGGAACAGAATTATTCCGAGCTGGGAACCCAGAAGGGGCTGCCCGATGCTATGGACGGGCTCTTCGGCTGCTGCTGACTTTACCTCCACCTGGCTCTCCAGAACGAACCGCCCTGCACGCCAACCTGGCTGCCTGTCAGCTGCTGCTGGGACAGCCCCATCTGGCAGCCCAGAGTTGTGACCGGGCGCTGGAGCGGGAGCCTGGACATCTGAAGGCCTTGTACCGAAGGGGGGTTGCCCAGGCTGCCCTTGGAAACGTGGAAAAAGCAACTGCTGACCTCAAGAAGGTGCTGGCAGTAGACCCCAAAAACCGGGCAGCCCAGGAGGAGCTGGGAAAGGTGATCTTTCAGGGGAAGAAACAAGATGCAGGACTGGCTCAAGGTCTCCGCAAGATGTTTGGCTGATTAAAGTGAACCCTTAAGAGACAGAAACCTGTGAATCGTGGTCTGTGCTGTGAGATTGGGGGCCTGGGGCCCTGAGGGAGGGTTTCAGCCCCTATCCCATTCCCAGTTTTTGCCTTCCTAAGGGAGGTAGCAGTGGTCTCAGTGCACCTCTTTCCCTTTTTTACCACTAAAAAGCCATGGCCACGTGTACTATATTTTAGGGGGCTTACCCATTTCCGAAGAAGAGTAGAAGCTAAATTCTAAGCTTAGTACTGGCTACGGGAGCTGGCGGGCCTTTAAACGCTGGGAACTACGTCTCCCAGGCGCTTTCGCGCTGCGTCCCCGTCCGCGCATGCGCAAGTGCTGGGCCGGCGCGCGGGCGACACCTCCTGCCGAGCTCCCATTGGCCGGCCTGCGGGGCCACCGCCTCCACGCTCAGCACCCAGGCATCTTACTGGCGGGGGTCGCTTCCGGGGCGGTCCCCTGTGTCGAAGAGTCCGCTCATTGGTTGCTGAGGGGAGAGGCGGGCCTCGGGAGCCGGCTCGTGGTTGGGGGGCGGGGGAAAGATGGCGGAGCTAATGCTCCTCAGCGAGATTGCGGACCCGACGCGGTTTTTCACCGACAACTTGCTGGGCCCGGAGGACTGGGGTGCGTGGAGGGCGGCTGGGGGGCGGGGGAGGGCTGTGGCAGGCCTCTGTGCGGCAGGCACCCCTGCGCACGCCGCGAGGAAGCGAGCCCCAAGGCAGGGGGAAGGCCGGGCCAGAGCGGTACCCACCTTCGGAAGGAGGGCGGGGCGGGGGTCCAGTGGTACTTCGGGGCGGGAGTGGGGAGACCTCTGCTCGCTGCGGGAGTCCAGCCGCCCCGGGGTCGGGAAGGAGGAGCTGCGGGGCGGCATCGCCTTCCTGGTGGGCGGGCGGTGGGTCTGGCCGGCGGGTCCAATGAGGGCTGGCCGCCCGGCCCCCGCCCGCCCACGCCGCGCCTCTTGCAGACTGCACGCTGTACGCCGGCCTGGACCCGGTGGCCGAGGAGCCGGCGCAGCTCTTCCGCTGCCCCGAGCAGGATGTCCCGGTACTGCTCCCAGCACCCTGTCCCCCCCTTGGCGGGTGGCAGCGGCCCCTGAGCGCGGACCCCGCCACCTAATGCCCTCCCTTATTCAGTTCGGCAGCGGCATGCTGGATGTGGGGATGGATGTCAGCCCCCCCGAACCTCCATGGGACCCCCTGCCCCTCTTTCCAGGTAAGAAATCACTTGTGATTCCTTCATCCTTCCAGGATCCCTCATTTTCCCGTTCCCCAGACACGTGCAAGCCCCGTGCCCTCACACCTGACACCTCTGCGTTCCTCCAGCCTTGCCTCTGGGGAGCCCACCCTCACCCACGTGTCCGTGGACGTTTCTGGGACTCTTCCCAGGCTCTGCGTCCCGGTTGTTTTCCAACCCCTTTCCTTAGATCTTCAGGTGAAGTCCGAGCCGTCTTCTCCCTGCTCGTCCTCCTCCCTCAGCTCGGAATCGTCAGGCCTTTCCGCAGAGCCCTCCTGCCAGGTGGGAACGCCCTCCCGCTGGGACTCTGCCCCGGGCCCGGCTCCCCAGGGCTGAGGGTGGAAGTGTGGGTGCCGAGCTTCTTTCCCTCCCTGTCATTTCTTTGGCATCCTCATTTGCTACAGCTCCATTGGGGTTTCTAGAAGTGAAAGGGGAACTTTTGATGTACAGAGGTGGTGGCAGCTGTGTGGGGGCTGAGGTCCGGCGCTTCCTGCCCAGGTTCCCACTCGAAGGCGGTGCTTGAAATCCTGAGATGCCCTCGCCCTCCCAGGAATAGAGAACCGGCCGGAGGCAGCTTAGGGGGCTGCTGTGCCACTCAAACCCAATGTCCGATCATTGGTGTTTGTAAGCTGTGAAGCTTTTGCTCTGCTCTTACTCTCAACACTTGCCCCTGTTTGTTTTCTTTTTTTGCAACCCCCTCCCCCCCACCTCTACTCTCATCCAGACCCCTGGTGTAGGGGAGGTGCTGGTTGTGAAGATTGAGTCCTTGGCACCACCACTCTGCCTCCTGGGAGAGGATCCAACATCCCCGATTGAAACTGTCCAGATCAACGTGGGCCCCACCTCCGATGATCCCTCAGGTAATCACAGCTTCCCCCCCCACACACACACACACTCACTCACTCAGACACTCACACACACTCACACACACACTCTTACACACACACACACTCAGACACACGCACACTCACAGGAACACGCACATGCACACACACACACACACACACATGCTCACACACACACACTCACACACACTCACACACACACTCACACACACACTCTTACACACACACACATACACACTCAGACACTCACACACACACACTCACACACACACACACACATACTCACTCAGACACACTCACACACACACACACACACACACTCTCTCTCACAGGCACACGCACATGCACACACACACTCACACACATTCACACACACACACACGCTCACACACACACAAACACTCACATTCACACACACACACAGACTCACACACACTCACACACACAAACACACACACACAAACACACACAAAAACACTCACATTCACACACACACACACAGACTCACACACACACACTCACACACACAACACACACACGCTCACACACACTCACACACACAAACACACACTCACACACACACACACGCTCACAGGCACACGCACATGCACACACACACTCACACACACAGACTCACACTCACCCGCCGGCTTTTCCAGGCAGTACAAAAGGCAGGACGGCATGAGTGGTGGGGGACAGGACAAGGAGGAGAAGGTAGGGGGAGGGACAGATAATCGGAGGGAAGGCCAGGAGCGGCAGGAGAGTTTCAGGAAACAGCAAGGACAGCACTGACGAGATAGTGTGATTTTCTTTCTTTTTCTTGTTCCCAGTATCCTGCTGTCTGATTTAACTTCCTGTTGCTTTGCATGTTTTAAAGAATTTGGACAGTTTATGGCATAATTACATTATTTTTTCACTCTAACGTTTTATTATAAAAAAGTTGGAATATAGACCGAACTCAACATTTGTGCTGTTTTTACGTGCTACCAAGCTCAGGTGGCCTCTGTGCTTATTCAGTAAACACTTATTGAGCACTGACTCCGAACCGGGCACACAGTGCCTTCCTCCAGGGTTTCTTGGCGCTGCCTCCCAACCAGAAGCAAGAGGGCTAGGGAGCCGGTAATGGAATCCACTCATGTCCCCTTCGTGACTCAGGGCAGGCGAGGGTGGAGGAAGGATTTGGAGGAACAAGAGCGTATCCAGCACATTATTAAAAGTGACAAAGAGGACAAAGCAAAGACCGAAAAGCCTCAAACAGCAAACATAGTGTTGATGACTTTCCACACAGTAACATCACTGCAGAGTCTCCCCGTGAGTGGTGTGGACCGCAGGTGGCGGCAGACTGGCGACCTCGGGGGTTTAGCTCCCCCACGGGGCAGTGAGCAGGCCTCACAGATTTAACAGCCGAGAAGGCGCAGTGACCGCGGCTCAGTGATGTGTCTGGGAGGCTGCCGGGCGTAGGGAGGGAACTTGTGCGGAAGGACAAGCAGTGAATTTGGGTAAATAGTGGGGCATGAGAAGGGAAGTGACGAGCAAGGAGCTTGGGAGTCAGGGTCAGGCCCGGGGAGCCGTCATGGGCAGAGAGTCAGGCTTGGCGGTGGTCAGCATGGAGGTGCGTGATGGCATTAGGCCAGGGAGAGAGGGAAACCCAGGCAGACGGGGGTGGGCATAGGAATGCTGCTTCTCGCTGCTTGGGCCTCCTCTGCATGGACGGACCTGCCTGAGGAGACGAGGAGAGCAGGAGTTCAGGGATGGCCTTGAGGAAAACCGTGTGGCGAGAAGAGGAAGGAGCCCGCAGAGAGGAGGCAGTGCTGGGAGGAGTGCCTGCAGCCCACAGCTCGGGCAGCTGCCTTGATGGCTGGGCCAGAGCAGCTCTGTCTGTGGTACCAGGAGAAATGGCCCTGTCCCCAGTCCCCGTCTTAACTCTTCTCTGGTGTTTGTCTGATACCTAGCTGTTTGCCTCCTGCCCTGTCCCCCACAGGGGTCCAGACGAAGACAGAACCGGTCTCTCCTTCCTCCATCACCTCTGAGGCCTTGCTCTCCACAGAGTGCCCCGACCAGGTGAGCATCCAGCGCCTCCCCTCCTCCCCTCCTCCCCTCCTCCCCTCCTCCCCTCCTCCCCTCCTCTCCTCCTCCTCTCCTCCTCTCCTCTCCCTCTCTCCACTGTCCGCTCTCCGCGGAGGAGAGCTTTTCTTCTCCTCTCCTCCTTGGCGCTCCTGACTCCGTTTTCTGGAATGCCCCCCAGGCCTTCGTTGGAAAGGAGGCCCTGGAAGTGAAGACCGAGTCCCCAGCCCCTCAAGGATGTCTCCTGCGGGATGTCCCCGGCCCGCCCCTGGGAGCTGTCCAGATCAGCATGGGCCCGCCCCCCGAGGGCTCCTCAGGTAACGGGGCTCCTGACCCGGGTCCCTGGAAAAGGCCTGCAGTCCTGACCTTCCTCCCTTCCTTCCACCCTCCTTCAGGCAAAGCCCTGCCTGCCCGGAAGCCACCACTGCAGCCGAAACCTGTGGTGATAACCACGGTCCCGGTGCCGCCCAGCGCCGTGCCGCCCAGCACCACCGTCCTTCTGCAGCCCCTGGCCCAGCCACCGCCAGGTGCTGGTCTGCTGACGGGCCGGAGGGAGCCGCAGCCACTGAGCCCGGGGTGCGCAGGTGTGGGCAGCCCCCGCCTGGCTCAGCCTCTGACCTCTTTCTCCTCCTCACTTTCCCAGTGTCCCCAGTTGTCCTCATCCAGGGTGCCATTCGAGTCCAGCCCGAGGGGCCAGCCCCCCCCTGCTCCGCGGCCTGAGAGGAAGAGCATTGTTCCAGCCCCGATGCCTGGGAACGCCTGCCCCCCTGAAGTGGACGTGAGTATTGGGGAGCGGGGCGGGGCTGCGAACGGGAGCGAAAGAGGAAGGTCTGTCGCGGAGAGAACTGGGGAACGAGGAGGGAGCGGAAAGTGGAAGCAGACCCTTAAGGCGATCCTGAGGGTCAGCGTGAGCTCCTGCTTACATCCGAGTACCAGCTCTCCGTGGTCTTAGGTCCTTAGTTCTTATCAGGCTGCATGTGGACAAGTGGGCTGTCTCAGTAAGCCAAAGGCAGGGTCATTCTGCTACGGCTCTTCCTCCTGGGGAGACCAGTTAGCAAGGTTAACTTGGGGCCTAGGAAGGAGGCTTGTGAGGAGAGCCAGCCACCAAGGAGCAGGACCGAGCTCCCACGAGGAGCGGGCGGAGGAGGAGCGGTGGAGGACGCTTCCTCAGTCTAATTCCCTCCGCTCTGAGGAGCAGGAGCAGGAGCAGGAGCAGGGAGTGTTCTATAGCGAGGAGAGCCCTCCCCTCCCTGGTCAGGAGGGCAGCCCTGGATCGGAGGCCAGGGCCCCCCCTCACCTTCTGTGGGCCCTCGGGCGCCTAGGCAAAGCTGCTGAAGCGGCAGCAGCGGATGATCAAGAACCGGGAGTCGGCCTGCCAGTCGCGGAGGAAGAAGAAGGAGTACCTGCAGGGGCTGGAGGCGCGGCTGCAGGCCGTGCTGGCCGACAACCAGCAGCTGCGCCGGGAGAACGCGGTCCTCCGGCGGCGGCTGGAGGCCCTGTGGGCGGAGGTGAGGCTTCTGTCCTTGGGGGGAAACACCGGCTCCCGGGGAGGACTCACCCCCGTCTCTCTCGCCGCAGAACAGCGAGCTCAAGTTAGGGTCTGGGAACAGGAAGGTGGTGTGCGTCGTGGTCTTCCTTCTCTTCATTGCCTTCAACTTCGGGCCCGTCAGGTGAGACCCTCCTTGCCCCCCAGAACCTTCGAGTGGAGCTCCCCCTTGGCCACCTGCTTGCTGCTGCCGCGCCCTCGCCCCCCTCACCCCACTCGCAGACGCTGTGGCATCGGGTGCAGGACGTGCCCAGCGCCTCCTTCTTGGTCGTCATTCATCTGACGGATGGCAGAGCGGGGCAGGAGGTGCTGGCGGTGGGCTCCAGCGTAGGCTGCTCCTCTCTCGTTGCCTGGCCCCTGGCATAGGGACCGCTCTCCTTCCGCCTCACTGGTGAGGGCCGTCATCGGGGGTGGCAGCCCTTGCCCTCTCCCCTCAGTAAGCCCACCGCCCTGCGCCTCCTTCCCGCCCACAGCATCAGCGAGCCCCCTCCGGCCGCCGTCTCTCCTCGGATGGGCATGAGCGGAGAGGAGCCTCGGCCCCGGAGGCACCTGCTGGAGTTCTCAGCGCAGCTGCCCGTCCGTGGGGTGCCGCCCCTCCAGGACCCCTCCCCGGGCCCCCAGGAGCCCCAGCCCAGCCTCAAGGGCCGGCCAAGCTTCAGGTGAGAGGGCCCTCTCAGGGTGCTGTGTGTCTCCGTCCCCAAGTTCACCTTTGCTTTTTGCGGGGAGCCACACTGCTCCGCCCTCAGGGCCTTCATTGGTGGCGGGCTGGGCAGCGGCGACCACTGCTCCTCCCTGCCGCCCCAGGAACCTGACGGCGCTGCCCGGGGGCTCCGGGGAGCTGCTGCTGCCGGACCTGGACCAGCTCTTCCTCTCCTCGGACTGCCGGCACTTCAACCGGACCGAGTCCCTCAGGTGCGGGGGGCCCAGGGCTGGCGCTCCCCTGCCCATCACGCAGCTGTGTCTGGAGCCCCTCTCCTTGCTCCGCTCCCCAGGCTGGCTGACGCGCTGAGCGGCTGGGTGCAGCGCCACCAGAGAGGCCGGCGGAAGGCGCCCCGCAGGGCCCAGGAGAGACAGGTAGGCAGGCTGCGTGTCCGGGTTCCAGGGGCATGACCTCATGGAGGTCTGAGGGAAGCTGAGGAAGTGCAGGGTGGGTGTGAGCTGGTACCAGCTTCCGGGGCGTCTCTCTCCCTGCTCCCTTCACCCTCTTCAAATCCTTAGACACCTCTCCTTCCAGAAGTCTCAGCGGCGGGAGAAGTTGCCTCCAGTTAAGGCAGTCCCTACTCAGCCCCCCGGGCCCCCAGAAAGGTGAGTCTGGGGGTGTGCTTCCTTACGAAGTGGGGCTCATTCTGAAAAGCTCTACCCCAAGAGCTGGCCTGCACTGCCTCCTCCTCTGCTGGGGTCTCCTGTGCTTTCTCTCTCATCTTCTCCCCGCTTCCCTCCGTCTCCCGCTTCCTGTGTTGCCCTGCCTAGGGACTCCGCGGGCCAGCTGCAGCTGTACCGCCGCCCGGACCGTTCACAGCCCGAGTTCCTGGATGCGATTGACCGGCGGGAAGACACGTTCTACGTTGTCTCCTTCCGGCGGGTAAGCGCCCCGCCCCCCGCCCCTCCCGGTCCCGGGCTCCCAGCCTGTGTGCTCACCCCGCCCGGGCCTGCCGTTTCCCAGGACCACCTGCTGCTGCCCGCCATCAGCCACAATAAGACCTCTCGGCCCAAGATGTCCCTGGTGATGCCCGCCATGGCCCCCAATGGTAAGGCTGCCCGGCACGGGGGCCGTGGGACTGAGGGAGCGGGACATTCTGACCGGATGGCCAGCATTAGGGGCTGAGGGGGGCCAGAGGGGAGGGGGCGATCCAGGAGCTTGTTTCTGGGTGTAAAGGAAGGGGTGAGAAGGTCCTGGGTGAGAAGAAGCGGAATGGGTGCAGAGCAGGACAAGGCGCAGGAGACGGAGGGAGGAAGATGGGGCGTGGGTAGGTGCCGGGCAGAAGGGGTGGCTCTCACCTCCGTTTTCTCTCCGTGCCTTCCCTCTGACCTCACACTCACAACGGCCTCCCCCCCCCCCCGTTTCCCCCCTCACCCCACTGACTCATCATGCTGGACCCGCCTGGCCACCTGCCCTCTCCTCCCTGTCCACTGCTCTCTTCCCACCCTCTGTTTGCCCCCCTTCTCTTCCGCACGCCCTTCCCACAGAGACCCTGTCGGGGCGGGGCGCCCCTGGGGACTATGAGGAGATGATGCAGATCGAGTGTGAGGTCATGGACACCAGGGTGATTCACATCAAGACCTCCACGGTGCCCCCCTCGCTCCGAAAACAGCCTTCCACCCCGGGCAACGCCACGGGGGGCCCGCTGCCAGCCTCCGCCGGCCAGGCCGGCCCGGCCACCCGTCGGCCCCTCTACCTCAATCACCCCTGACTCTGCCTCTCACCGACTTGGCACTGGGGGCGGGAGGAGTCACCAAGTGGGACCGTTTATTTTCCTGATCCCGGGCTTGGGCACTTGGTGACAGAAGGACAGGGTGTGGGGTTAAGCACTTATTTGGGGGAGAGCTCACTCACCCCTTTTGGGAATATAGGCTCCCTGCCTACGCCCGCAGCCCCGCTCCCTCTGAGGCTGGGTGAGGTGAGCGTGGTGGGTGGGCTCTTGGCTCTTTCACTCCTTTGGGGGTTGAGGGGGGACTGTAGTTCGAGGGCGGGACAGAGGCCATTTACATGAGGAGCTTGTTTGGGTGTAAAGGAAGGGTGGTGAGGAAGATCAGATTTATGTGTGTGTGTGCATCTTTTTTTAATTATTATTATTATTATTAAATAAACAACTTGGAGGGAGTTAAAGGAGTTGTGGCTGCCTTCCTGGCTCGTGACAAGCGTTTGGGGGAAAGGCTTCTCCGGGCGACAGCTGGCTCTGGGGCGGCCGGGCGGGTCACAGGGCTCATGTCACCCCCTTGACCTGCGGGTGTGGGCGGTGAGGGGGAGAGGGATGCCCTGTGGGGTCACAGCCCAGAGGACACAGGTCCCGGAATGTGTCTGAGTAAACAGGAAGGACAGGACCCCACGCCCTTTGGGGTGAGCGCCTCCCTGGGTCCCCTACATTCTGGCAGGTTCCCCTCCCTCCCCTCACTTTCCAGGACAAACAACTGAGCTGGAGCCCAGGGCTGTGCCCAGAAAGGAGGGCCTGGGGGGGGGGGGGGGGAAGGGCTGGGCGGGAGGAGGAGGGGGGTGGAGAGCTGAGGCGTGAGGGCCCGGTTGAAAGGAAAGGGCCTGGTGGGGCTCTGCTTTCTATTAGGAGGAAGGGGAGCAGGACAGGGTGAGGGGAGTCTCACCCAACCTGTGAGGATGCCCGGCAGGCTCCTTCCACGCCTCTGCCGCCTGCAGGAGCGCCCTGGGTCAGCAGGAGGGTGTGGGCGGGGCCTGGGCTCCTCGCCCAGAGGACTGGACAGGGGCCGCCTGGGCCACAGCCCAGGCCTGAAGGGGGAGGAAGAGCCTCACGTGTCCAGCCAGCAGCCCCCCCATGACTGTGTTTGGGGAGAAAACAGTGTAACTGTGGCAACCTGGAGCTCAGCTCTCCCCCTCGAGGGCAGCCCTGCTCCTCAGCCAGCACTTCCTGTCCCGGGCCCCTCAGCCGTGCAGCCTCATCCGGGCGCCAGCACGAGGCCACCTGAGCTGGCTTTGCTCGGAGATGCCCTTGCTGTGGACGCGAAGCCTTGGTCTCCTCATCTGTTGAGGAGGGTGCCTGTGCCTACTCCTCAGGGGCGGTGTGAGGGAGAGATGCCGTGCGCGGGCCTGGTCCATAGCAGACACCTGTCCCTTCTCCCCGCTCCTGGTCGGTCTGCATTGTCCTGCGCTGCTCCTCTTCTGACGGGCTCAGCTCCTGGCCGAGTGGCAGGGGCCAGTGGCACCCGGGCTGGGAGGGTGGTGGTAGGAAGGGCTGGAGGGTGCAGAGGGCCTGCCGGGGGGGGCTGAGGCGGCAGTCTGGGCTGCTGCCCTCAGGTCCAAGTGGATCTGCAGCCACAGCCCCCACCGAGGCCCCTGGCCCGCCACTGCGCGCCCCGTGGGGCCCTGTCCCCTGCCACTTTGCTTTCCTTCCTTGAGATCCTGCCCGGTTCTTACCACTGCAGGCCCAGCGTCTCTCCTCTCTAGCCTTCCTGCCTGCCTTCCTTTGCCCTCCGCCTGCCAGGAGCCATCACCTTTGGACCATTATTCTTTGTTCATCTTTCTGTTTTTGGCTTCTTTGGTGCTTTCCCCTTCCTCCCCTTCTGCTTCATTCTTTCCTTCTTGTTCTTCCTCTTCTCACTCCTGCTGCTGAACCTGTGCTGCCTCCGCCTTTTCACGCCACCCTGCCTGTCCCCATCGCCCCTTTCCGCTGCCTGTCCACATTCCTGTCACTCTCCGCGCCTTCCGCTTCTCCCGCTCAGCCCTCCCCTTCACGTCCCTCTCCAGCCGCTGTGTTCTCCCCAGCTGTGGGGCCAGGACTGGAGAGCCTAATGTTTGCCTCATCG
This sequence comes from Pipistrellus kuhlii, assembly GCF_014108245.1. NCBI lineage: Eukaryota > Metazoa > Chordata > Mammalia > Chiroptera > Vespertilionidae > Pipistrellus > Pipistrellus kuhlii. The sequence goes on from NW_023425551.1 coordinate 83,028,347, forward strand.
TTCTGCTATGGCCCTGGATACAGCACATCTGGATCCCGGGGCCCAGATGTGTGGTTGCCACAGCGACCTTAGTCCCTCTGGTAAATACAGGCGCCCACCCGCCCCAGAGCAGAGAACAAAACAACTGTGTGACTTTCTTTTGTCATGAGATAGAAATGTCCTCCCTCCTCCCTTCTCCCCACACCCATGTCTCCAGGCAAAGGAAGTCTGAGGGTCCAAACTCTCTTCCTGTGGGCCCCTCCCCCTTAGTCCTCTCCATCTTCATCTCAGACTCGTTCTTCATCTCTTCTCTCCATGTTCCCCTTCCTCTCCACCTCCCAGCCCCATTCTCACTGGTGAAATGTTGACCCCTTCTTAACTTGGCAATTTCTTCTGAGTCTAGGACACACTGATGCAGAAAGAAGGTTCAGAAACCCAGATCCTCCTCCTCCTCCTCAGACCGTCCTGGGCCTACCCTGTGTCTGCCTGTCTTCATCTTCCCAGAGCTCCTCTCTGGGGAGGGAGGCCACGTTTGGGACCAGAGAGCCTGCACTGAGGCCACCTCACTCCCACCGGGCAGACCCTTGGCCAGGTCACTGCCGGCCCCAGCCTCCATTCACAGCGGCGCTGTGGGAAAGTGTTTTGTGCTGGGAAGTTCGGTCCAAGCGCCTCTTCCTCTCGGGACCTGCTTGGACCACAGCCCTGCTCCCTCTTCCCCTTCAGGTCCTTGCCCTTAATTGCCCCGACTCTTCCTGGCCTCCCTGCCTTTCTTCTTCCCTGGCCTCCCTTTCTGTCTTATCCCTTGTCCTCGAGGCCAGGACAAGGTCTGGGAGGTTCATTCGAGGGTGGGGGCCGGAGCTGGAGACACGGAGGGTTCAGAGCACAGCAGAGGTGCGGGCAGCTCCCACAGCACCCTTTCCGCCTGCCACCCGGCTCCGGGGTGAAGGCGCCCGGCTCCCCACCACACCCCTCCCCCCGGGTCTCTTCACAGTCCCGCTGATAAGCACTGTCAGGCACCTGCTCTGGCGAGGCCTGGTGCATCTCTGATGAGATGCCAGCAGCCTGGCACGGGCTGTCATAAGGCTCCTGTGGGCTTCAACCCTGGGCATCGAGCGAGCCTCAGACAGCGACTGTCCCAACCTGGAGAGGTCGCCGGTCTCCGGTCTGCGTCGGCCTACTCGGCCGAGGTGTGCAGAGCCCTGGCCTGAACTTCAGCCACCGCTGCGCTCCAGCTCCCTCCTCCCAGGCCAGCTCTACGTGTGGTGGCCATGCTGCCTGCATGTGAAATCCTAAGGCAGGGGACCCCCAAACGGATATGACCATGGGACGCCAGTGCTGAAACCTGGGGTGTCAGACCCCCACCCGGAGAGCTGGGAGCTGTGGGGGCTTCGGGCCAAGGCAGTGGAAGGAAGCTGCAGCGGCTTCATCCCAGATTCTGACTTCATCTTCCCCATCAAAGCCAGGAAGACACACCCAGACACGGGGACACCCATGCCAGCGCCCATGGGGCCTGTCCTGGCCCCAGGGAGCCCTGGGCACCTGGCCCAGCTTCCTGCTGCCCAGCGTGCCCTGACCCAGGACCCCCACGCTCAGCCCGAGCGGCCACGGGCCAGACCGGCTCCTGCCCCTCCGCAGGCAGCCAGCCGGCCAGCGGGGTGAGGGGCAGCGGGGGCAACGAGAACTGACCTCGGTGAGAAACGGGAGGGGCTTCGCTCAGCCCCTGGCCAGGCAGCCGCACATGGGAACCGAGGCCAGAGGAGCAGCCAGCGGCCTCGGAGGTGTGTGATGCCCACCCTCCAGGGCTGGTCTTACCGGCTCCACCTCCAGCCCCGCTCCCACCCTGCACTGCCCCTGCAGCTTCCCCCAGACCCGTCTCTGGCTCTGCAGCTTAACGTCCCCCTAACTTCAGGCTGCCCTCCGTCTCCCCACACCCCAACTGCTTCCCAAAGCTTTTATGTCCTGGTGTTCAGCCAGCGCCCAAGACTCGGCTGCCGTTTCTGGAGGAATTTGCTGGGGTGGGAGCGTGGAAGGGGCAGCGATTGGAGCTGGAAGAGCAGTGCTCTGAGCCGAGGGCAGGGGGGACAAGGAGTCCCGAGGAGGCCTCACGCTGGGAAGGATCTGGGCTTAGAAGGGGGTTTCCTGCCCCACCCCAGCGAGGACTGTGGGGTCCTGGGAGCTGGCCCCTCGGGCGGAGCAGCGGCAGCTGGGGAGGGAGGCGCAGAGGAGGGTGGCGGTGGGGAGGGTGTTGGTAGCGGGGAGAGCAGGAGCAACAGGTGGAGAAGTCGTGGGGGGCGAATGGCACCCGCGGGAAGGCGCCGGGCTGGGGAGAGGCTGGGGCGGGACGGGGAAAGGACACGGGAGGTGGGACGGGGTGGAGGGCAAGATGAGGTTATTGTGGACTCAGTCCGCCCAGCCCGAGAGGGGTCAGGGGGGAGGGGCATGCGGTGACGAAGGGCCGGCGGGGTGGGAGGGGCGGCGGGCCTGCCCTATCTCCGCTCCCTGCCAGCCCTCCCCGATCCTCCCGCTCCTCCCTGCCCCGCAGCTCCCTCCGCCGCACCGAGCGGGCGCCGGGACAGCTCCGCGCCGCTGCCGAGGGCGCCGCTGCCGAGGGCGCCGCTGCCGAGGGCGCCGCTGCCGAGGGCGCCGCTGCCGAGGGCGCCGCTGCCGAGGGCGCACGGAGCCCCCTGCCCGCGCCGAGCGCCGGAGAGGCCGCACAGGTGCGGAGCGCCCGCGCCCCGCCGGGTAAGGCAGCGCGGCCGCCCCCGGGAATCCCCTCCCCGGACTCCCCAAAGCTGCCGGCTCCGGGCGCCGCTGGCCACGGAGGACCGTGCGCCGGCCTGGCTCCGCGGCCGCGCGGTGGGCAGGGCGGGTGGCCGGGCCGGGGCACCAGGTGGCACCGCCGAGGCGACGCTCCGGGCCGGGCTCCGGGGAAGCGGCTGGTGGCGCCCACGTGCTCCGGCCGGAGCAGCTGCTCGGGCATCGGGTGGCACTGCCAGGGGACGGCAGGGCGGCCGGTGGGGGCCGTGGGGAGCTGGGAGCAGCCAGGGCCCGGCCGCAGCGCGGACCCTACACCTTGTTCTTGGCCGCGAGCTCTGACCGTGACTCACGTCGGGGCTGGGGTGACAGATCCTCCGGGGGCTCCACCCGGGCTCCCCGCCGTGTCCGTCTGAACACCCTCACACGTGACGCGGGCGGGGCGGGCGGGCCCCTTATCTTGCCTGGAAAGAATTTCATGGCTCGGAAACAACTGGAAGTGAACGGAGAGGAACTACTGGGAAGCAAGTGGGAAACCCTGCAGCTGCCGCCCCCTTTGCCCAGTTCAGCCTCCAGATTCCGGGGATCCGGCACCTCAGCTCCTCCAGCTTTCTTGCCCTTGAGCCCTGGTCACTCGGTGCGGGATGACACCTGCCTTCCAGTCTCTCACTGACCCCCTCTCCCACCGGGGTTAGGAAATCCTGTCTCAGTGTTTCCTTCCCGCTGCCCGTCATGTGGGACAGCTGGCCCCCAACGCATCCTCCTGGCTCCTCTGCCATCGGCCCGACCCAGTACCCGGCCCCTCACCTTCCCCGCCCCCGGGCACCAGTGGCGGAGGGAGGCGGGCAGCTCCCGGAGCATCGCCTCCCCACCTCCTGGGACCACGTCCCCGAGGAGCGATGAGCAAAGTGTCAGAGTTGGCCACAGCGGACAGAATACCCAGCGCGCTGAGTCACCGCGCGGGGAGGCCCCACCCGCCAGCCCTCCGCCAGGGGAGGGTGCCAGGAGGGGAAGCCGGCCCCCTCCCCACTCAGCGCCCGGCGCAGGGGGCTCCAGGGGGCACCCATGTGGCTCGCTCCCCTCCGCGGAGAACCGGCGCAGACTGGGTGGTGGGACAGGAGGGGAGGCTGGGCGCCCCAGCCTCTTCCCGCTGCAGACTCCCCTCCCCACCTCGGAGGGGGACCTGTGGGTCCAAGTCCCGAAGGCCTCAGGGGGGCGGCCCTGGGAGCCTGCTCCCGGGCGAAGCCCCCATTTGGGCCCTCCCTCCCGTGAAGCCCTTAGGCAGCGCTGCCCGCAGAGCCCAGGAGAAGCACTGGGGCCGCTCTGATGCCAGCGTGGGAGCGCGAGGGGTGTGTGTGTGTGTGTGTGTGTGTGTGTGTGTGTGCGCGCGCGCGCGCGCGCGCAAAGATGCGGGCTTGCTGGATGGATGTGTGCGTGTGTACAAGCAGCTTTAACGGTACTGTGGGTGAACACACACCAGCGCGTGTGTACCTGTGTTTATGTGCATGCACCCTGGGACTTGCACAGCCTTAGATACAGGGTTTGAGGGTAAGTACCCCCTTTTACACCCTGAGCTGAGAGGCCGGCGGTAGGGCCTGCGGGCCAGCTCCCCTATTGTCAGCAGGCTGGTGGCTGTGTGCGAGGCTGAACACCCGTTTCCTCAGGCCCAGAGGAGAAGTGGAAGGCGGGAAGCCAGGGAATGGGGGGTGGGGGGGCCGGCACAGTCACTGCCCCTTCTCCTCGGGGGCAGCTTTCCCCTCCCGGCCCTTCTCCGGCCCCCCCTCTGCTCTGCAGGGGCCACAGCCCCCGCCCCCCTGACCCTTGTCCCCAGCAGAACGTGGCCCCCTGCCCTGCACCCCGTGTTCACTGGGCTCCCCCTCAGCGCAGGCGCCCACCCACCGGCTCGCCTCTACATCTCCCTCCCTGTGCTCCCCAGTCCTGGCCGCCGAATTCCACAGACAGCGGCCCTGGGTCCAGAAACGGGCAGGGTTCGCACCCCGGATTCCCACCACGCCCCAGAGAGCACCCTCTGACTGGGAACTCTGCAGCGTAGCCTGCCGCGCCTCACTTCACACAGACGCGTTTCGGCATGTCCCCTGCCGTGTTGGCTGCGTGTGTCAGCCCCATGCAGGGAGGCATCCATGTCACTGCTTCTGCTTCCAGTGCTTTACTTCATTCCGTGTGAGAAGCCGCTTGGCTTAATCCAGCCTGCTGGCGTGACACGCCGGGCTCCGGGTCTGCAGCCGTTAGAGCTGCACTGCTCGGCGGTTCGCTCCTAGGCGGCACAGCGGAGGCACCCGGCGGAGGCACACAGCGGAGGCACCCAGCGGAGGCACAGCGGCGGCACACAGCGGCGGCACACAGCAGTGGCACACACTGGCGGCACACAGCGGTGGCACACACTGGCGGCACACAGCGGTGGCACACACTGGCGGCACACAGCGGTTGCACACACTGGCGGCACACAGCGGTGGCACACACTGGCGGCACACAGCGGTGGCACACACTGGCGGCACACAGCGGTGGCACACAGCGGTGGCACACAGCGGTGGCACACAGCAGTGGCACACACTGGTGGCACACAGCGGTGACACATACTGGCGGCACACACCAGTGGCACACAGCGGTGGCATATGGTGGCACACAGCAGTGGCACACAGCCGTGGCACACAGCGGTGGCATATGGTGGCACACAGCGGTGGCACACAGCGGCGGCAGGTCCTGCCACACTGTGCCATCCGGCCCTCCCGGGCTCCACACCTGGCCCGCTTTCTGCCCAGGTGCTGTTTCTAACCAATTTCCAGTCCCAGGTACCGTCTGTGGTCCTAGCCCTGACCTTGGTCCTGGCCTTGGTTTCAGCTCTGAAGCTAGTCCCGGAGGTTAAATTGAACATTTCATTCAATCAGACAGTCAATAAATACTTATTGAGCACAGATGCAAGAATACAGCAGCCAAGAAACAAACACAGTGCAGGCTAGCAGGCAAGGCCAAATGTGAGTGAGAAGTGATCAGCCAATCTCACAAATGTGATGGGAAAATGTTACAAGTGCTACAGGTCGCCGCTGCCTGGTGCTGAGATGTCACATGACGGGGCCTGGCCCGGGCAGGAAAGCCTCCTGGGAAGTGATGTGGGCTGAGCCCGGAGGTACCAGGCAGGAGAAGGGAAGAGGGGCCACCCAGCGGGAACCGCACGTACAGAAGCCTGACGTCGGCAAGAGCACGAGGGCCTCTCCCAGGCGGGCGGGCCGTGGGGGACGGGGCAGGAGAGGCCTGTCGGAGGGAGACCCCGAGAGGGTCTTCAGGGGGAGAGGGACAGCCTCGTTGTCTTTTCACGGTTGTGAGGGGCAAGAGCAGGGCAGAGGGACCAGCTAGGAGGCCACTGCAGTTGTCAAGCCAAAGGTAGACGGGAGGTTGGACTGCCATGTTGGTGAGAGGGAGAGAATAAGCCAACGGAGGCGGCGTTTATGAGGAAACGGGCAAGTGCGGTGAGGTGGCCTCCGTGGGTGGCAGCCAGGTCCTGCCTGGGGGCGGGAGGAATGCTGGGCCTGGGCTACAGAAGGGAAGGGGCATGGGTCCGGAGGAGGGCCCTGAGTCCGCTCCAGACGTCCTGACTTCGGGGTGCCTATGAGGAGATGCCAAGGAGGCCGTCGGCTGCGTGGCTCGGAGCTGAGAGATGGCCGGGCTGGCGCTATAAATGGGCGGATGCGTTGGATACTAAAGCCGGGTGTCTGGGTGGAGGCACCCGCGGCGGTGACAGAGCAGTAGGTCTCAGCAACCACCTCGGGAGCTTTTAAAAACTACTGAGTAGCCCTGGCTGGTGTGGCTCAGTGGACAGAGCCTCAGCCTGCGGACTGAAGGGTCCCGGTTCGGTTGTGGTCAAGGGCATGGACCTTGGTTGCGGGCACATCCCCAGTAGGGGGTGTGCAGGAGGCAGCTGATCCATGTTTCTCTCTCATCGATGTTTCTACCTCTCTATCCCTCTCCCTTCCTCTCTAAAAAATGAATGAATTATATTAAGAAAAAAACCACTACTGAGTAAGACTCAGTGCCTCGGTCATTCTTGCCGTATTTCAGGTGTTCAAGCCACACATTCCTTCTGGCTACCATGTGGACAGCACAGATCTAGAAGGCTTTCAAGTGGAAGATGTGATCAATAGTGTTTAGTGATTTTGAGAGAGATCAAGTAAGATGAAGATGAAGTCTCCAGATTTTGTGACACTGAGATCATTGGGAGGCCGGGGGGGGGGGGGGGGGGCATGCGCGGACACAGGGACACAGCAGTGCAGTTAACTCTGACAGCTGTGGCAGGAAGTAGGGGTTAGAGATGGAGGTGGCTGGAGGGAGGATGACGTTGGGGAAGGTGTTTTTAGTTTAAGGTTCAACTTTCACACAGGGACATGCACACACTGTAAGCATGTCGCTCGATTAATTTCTGGACATGTGTACCTCTGTTTAACCCCCGTCCGGATCAAAGTGCAAAGCTTTTTCAGAACTGCCCCCTCGTTCCCCTGGTGGCTCCTCCCAGGCAATACTGACCCTGAAGGTCACCCTGTCCTCTGTCTGATCCTCACTGGAGGATATTCTCCATTGCTCTTCAGAGAGAGTGCAGGGGACCGGGACAGACGAGAGAAACATCCAAGTGAAGGAGATGTTTGATTGTCTCCTGCACACCCCTCCACCAGGGCCAGAATTGAGCATGAACCTAAGTACCTGCCCCTGACTGGGATCAAACCTGGGACCTTTCAGTGCAGCGGCTGGTGCTCTAAGAACCTCATGTATAGCACCATTTAAAATGGGGTGTGTGTGAGTGTGTGTGTGTGTGTGTGTGTGTGTGTGTGTGGTGTGTGTGTGTGTGGTGTGTGTGTGTGTGTATGTGGTGTGTGTGTGTGTAGTGTGTGTGAGAGTGTGTGTGTGGTGTGTGTGTGTGTGAGAGTATGTGTGTGGTGTGTGTGTGTGTGTGGTGTGTGTGTGTGTGTGTGGTGTGTGTGTGTGTGTGTGTGTAGTGTGTGTGAGAGTGTGTGTGTGGTGTGTGTGTGGTGTGTGTGTGTGTGAGAGAGTGTGTGTGTGTGTGAGAGTGTGTGTGTGGTGTGTGTGTGGTGTGTGTGTGTGTGAGAGTGTGTGTGTGTGAGTGTGTGTGAGTGTGTGTGCGTGTGTGTGTGTGTGAGTGTGTGTGTGTGGTGTGTGTGTGTGTGAGAGAGTGTGTGTGTGTGTGAGAGTGTGTGTGTGTGAGTGTGTGTGTGGTGTGTGTGTATGTGTGTGAGTGTGGGTGTGGGTGTGGTGTGTGAGTGTGTGTGTGTGTGAGAGTGTGTGTGTGTGTGAGAGTGTGTGTGTGAGAGTGTGTGTGTGGTGTGTGTGTGTGAGTGTGTGTGTGTGAGTGTGTGTGTGTGTGGTGTGTGTGTGTGTGTGTGAGAGTGTGTGTGTGAGTGTGTGTGTGAGAGTGTGTGTGTGAGTGTGTGTGTGTGTGGTGTGTGTGAGTGTGTGTGTGTGTGTGTGTGTGAGTGTGTGTGTGTGTGGTGAGTGTGTGTGTGAGTGTGTGTGTGGTCTGTGTGTGGTGTGTGGTGTGTGTGTGTGTGTGTGTGGTGTGTGTGTGTGTGTGGTTTCTTTTGCTCAGCATTCCTAGCATGTCTGTGAAATTTGTTCATGTTGACCCATGTAACAAGAGGGTGTTTTTCATTGCCCTATAATATCTCATTGTGTTACAGTGCCCCACTTATTTCTCCATTCTACTATTAATGGCACTTGGGCTAATATGAATGAATCTCATGAGCATTCTGTGTGTGTGTGTTTTGTTTTATTTTTTTTTAATTGATTTCAGGGAGGAAGGGAGAGGGAGAGCTAGAAACATCAATGATGAGAGAGAATCATTGATCAGCTGCCTCCTGCATGCCCCCTACTGGGAATCAAGCCTGCTACCCAGGCATGTGCCCTTGACTGCAATCGAACCTGGGACCTTTCAGTTCACAGGCTGACGCTCTATCCACTGAGCCAAACTGGTTTCGACATCATGAGCATTCTTGTACATGATTTTGGAGGAGATGTGCAGTCATTTCTTTGGGATATTTACCAAGACGTAGAATTGCTAGGCTACAGGCCGAGTGCTCACACTGCCAGTTTTTCTAAAGCGGTTGCTCTAATTCACACTCCTTTTTTTCAGCAGGTGGGCGTTCCCATTGCTTCACACGCTTGCCAGTGTTGAGCAGTGGCAGCTCCTTTCATGGCAGCCATTCTGGTGGATACTTGATGGCGTCTCATTGTGGTTTTAATGTGCATTTCCCTGAATATTAGTGAAGTTATACACCTACTCACGTCCGTTAGTCATGTGGATGTGCTGTATTCCTATCTGGAATAACTGTTTAAGTTGCTTGCCAATTAAAAAAAACTGGGTTGTTGGCCCTTTATTTGTTGTCTTAGTGTGGAAGTGTTTTAGTTTAGACTTTAACCCCTCCTCTATTTTTTTCTGACATATCACATACAATGGGGGGGGGGGGGGTAGTGGTTTCTTCTAGGATTTCTAGGATTTCACGATGTACATTTCAGTCTTTTATCCATTTTGCATTTATTCTTGTGATTGCTGCAAGTTGGTGGTCTAGTTTCATTTTTTTGCATGTATCTGTCCAATATCCCCAATACGATTCATTGAAAAAACTGTCTTAACTCCATTGTATGCTCTTGTCTCCTTTGTCAAATATTAATTGAGCATAATGGCTTGGGTCAATTTCTGGGGTCTCTGTTCTGTTCCATTGACTATATGCCCGGTTTTGTGCCAGTAATAGGCTGTTTTAATTACAGTGTCTTTGTAGTATAACTTGAAATCTGGTATTGTGATTCCTCCAACTTTATTTTTCCCCCTCAAGATTGTTGCAGCTATTCGGGGTCCTTTTTGATTCCATATAAATTTTTGGAGTATTTCTTTTAGACCTGTGAATTATGCTATTGGTTTTTTAATAGGGATTGCATTGAATTTGTCAATTGCCTTGGGTAGTATGGACATTTTAATGATGTTGATTCTATCAATCCATGAACATGGTATGTTCTTTCACTTTGTTTATATCTTCTATCTCTTTTTTTCAATGTCTTATAGTTTTCTGAGTACAAGTCTTTTGCCACCTTGGTTAAGTGTATTCCTAAGTATATTAATTTTTTGTTGCATTGGTAAATGGGATTGTTTGTGTAGTTTTTCTGTCTGGGAATTCATTATTGGTATATTAAGAAAGCCATTGATTTTTGGGTGTTGATTTTGTATCCTACTACATTGCCAGTTTCATTGATTAAAGCTAGTAGTTTTTTGGTGGAGTCTTTAGGGTTTTCTATGTATAATATCATGTCATCTGCGAATAGTGACAGTTTTACTTCTTGTTTTCCAATTTGGATGCCTTTTATTTCTTCTTGTCTGATCGCTGTGGCTAGGACTTCTAGTACCATGTTGAATATGAGTGGTGAAAACTGACATCCTTGTCTTGTTTCTGTTTCTAGAGGAAATGGTTTTAGTTTTTGCCCATTGAGTATGATGTTTGCTGTAGGTTTGTCATAAGTATTGCTGGATGTAATTTGTTAATATTTTGTTGAGGATTTTAGCATATGTGTTCATTAGGGATATTGGCCTGTAATTCTGACTTTGTAATGTCTTTATCTAGTTTTGGAATTAGGATAATGATGGCCTCATAAAAAGAGCTTGGAAGTGTTCCTTCCTCTTGGACTTTTTGGAATAGTTAGGAGTATAGGTGTTAGTTCTCCCTTTGAATGTTTGGTAAAACTCCCCTATGAAGACGCCCAGACCTGGGCTTTGGTTTGTTGGGAGATTTCATCCACATTGTCCAGGTTGTTGGCATATAGTTGTTCATAGAATTTCTTTACAATCCTTTGTATTTCTGTGGTGTCCGTGGTAACTTCTCCACTTTCGTTCCTTATTTTATTTATTTGGCTTCTCTGTGTTTGTTTCTTGATGAGTCTGGATAATGGTTTATTAATATTGTTCCTCCTTTCAAGAAAACCAGCTCTTGGTTTCATTAATTTCTTAAAATTCATTATTTTTTTTTAGTCACTATGTCATTTATTTCTGCTCTAATCTTTATTATTTCCTTCCTTCTATTTACTATGTGCTTTTCTTGTTGTTCTCTTTCTAGTTCTTTAAGGTATAGTGTTAAATAGTTTATTGTTGATTTTTCTTATTTTTAAAATAAATCTTTATTGTTCAGATTATTACAGTGATTCCTCCCCCCGCCCCCAATAGCTCCCCTTCACCCAGTTCCCACTCCACCCTCTGTCCTTTCCCACACACACACTGTCCTCATCCATAGGCATACAATTTTTAAAAAATAAATCTTTATTGTTCATATTATTACAAATGTTCCTCATTTCTGCCCCTCCTCCATTGCTCCCCTCCACCAGGTTCCCACCCCACCCTCTGCCCTTTCCCCACCCCCCATTGTCCTCATCCATAGGTGCAAAGTTTATGTTCAGTCTCTTCCCACATCCCCCTGTTCCCTTTTCCCCGAGAATCGTCAGTCCACTCCCCTTCCATACCTCTGATTCTATTATATTCACCTGTTAATATTGTTTGTCAGATTTTTAAAATTCCCTTGGTTTTTAGATTCACTTGTTGATAGTTACGTATTTGTTGTTCATAGTTTTTATCTTTATTTACTTTCTCTTCTGAAAAAAACCCCTTCAGCAATTCATATAATTCTGGTTTGGTGGTGATGAACAACTTTAGCTTTTTTTTTTTTTTTTTTTTTTTTTTTAATATATTTTATTGATATTTCACAGAGAGGAGAAAGGGAGAGAGATAGAGAGCTAGAAACATCGATGAGAGAGAAACATCGACCAGCTGCCTCTTGCACACCCCCCACCGGGGATGTGCCCGCAACCAATGTACATGCCCTTGACCGGAATCAAACCTGGGACCCTTCAGTCCACAGACCAATGCTCTACCACTGAGCAAAACTGGCTTCGGCTCCTTTAGCTTTTTGTTATTAGTGAAGCTCTTTATCTGGCCTTCGATTCTGAGTGATAGCTTTGCTGGGTAGAGTATTTTTGGCTGTAGGTTCTTGCTATTCATTACCTTGAATATTTCTTGCCTTTCCCGTCTGGCCTGCATGGTTTCTGTTGAGAAATCAGCTGACAATCATATGGGTGCTCCTTTATAGGTAACTGCCTGCTTTTCTCTTGCTGCTTTTAATATTCTCTCTTTGTCTTTTGCTCTTGGAATTTTAATTATGATGTGTCTTGGTGTGGTCTTCTTTGGATTCCTTTTGTTTGGAGTTCTGTGTGCTTCCTGAACTTGTAGGACTAATTCTTTCACCAGGTGGGGGAAGTTTTCTGTCACTGTTTCTTTCAGTATGTTTTCAATATCTTGCTCTCTCTCATCTTCTAGGACCCCCATAATTCTGACGTTGGTTCGCTTGAAGTTGTCCCAGAGGTCAGAAGTTTCTTACATTATTTTCAACTTTCTGGATTCTCTTGCCTTCTTGCTTCTGCGGAGGAGTGTCTTCTGGCTCTTTATATTCCAAATCTTTGACTTAATTCTTGCAATCTTCCATTCTGTTTTTAGGACTCTGTATAATATTTTTTATTTCAAACGATGTATTCTTTATTTCTTATTGATCCCTTATTATTTCTTGTTGATCCCTTATTAGTTCTTGTTGATCCCTTTTCATCTCCTCATAGGTCTTATTGACCTTTTCTAGAAAATTCTTGAAAAACCTTATAAGTGTGGTTTTGAACTCTATATCCAGTCTCTTTTTTTCCTCCATTTCTTTTGTTTGTGATCTATTTCTTTGTCTCGGCATTTTCACAGCTTCCCTAAGTTGGTAGGGTGGCTTTGTGTGCTAAGGTGTCCTATATGGTTCAGTGAGTCAGCCTCCCAGTTACCTGAGGTGGACAGTCTTGGTGTAGCCCTTTGTGGACTGTGTGTGCAGTCTTGTTGTTAAGCCTTGCTTGTTGTTGGTATCACTGGGAAGCATTGATTCCAAGCCAATTGGCTATGAGGATCAGAAGTCCATAGGTGTACAATTTTTGTCCAGTCTCTTTCCACACCCCCACACCCTTTTCCCCCTGAGAATTGTCAGTCCACTACCTTTCTATGCCCCTGATTCTATTATATTCACCAGTTATTTCTGTTCATCAGATTTTTTATCACTTGATTTTTAGATTCACCTTTTGATAGATATGTATTTGTTGTTCATAATTTTTATCTTTACCTTTTTCTTCTTCCTCTTCTTAAAGAATACCTTTCAGCATTTCATATAATACTGGTTTGGTGGTGATGAACTCTTTAACTTTTTCTTATCTGTGAAGCTCTTTATCTGACCTTCAATTCTGAATGATAGCTTTGCTGGGTAGAGTAATCTTGGTTATAGGTTCCTGCTATTCATCACTTTGAATATTTCTTGTCACTCCCTTCTGGCCTGCTTAGTTTCTGTTGAGAAATCAGTTGACAATCCTATGGGTGCTCCCTTGTAGGTAACTAACTGTTTTTCTCTCGCTGCTTTTAATATTTTCTGGGTTTTTTTGTTTGTTTGTTTTTTTGCTCTTGGCATTTTAATTATGATGTGTCTTGGTGTGGCCCTCTTTGGATTCCTTTTGTTTGGGATTCTGTGCACTTCCCGGACTTGTAAGTCTATTTCTTTCACCAGGTGGGGGAAGTTTTCAGTCATTATTTCTTCAAATAGATTTTCAGTATCTTGCTCTCTCTCTTCTTCTGGCACCCCCATAATTCGGATGTTGGTACTCTTGAAGTTGTCCCAGAGGCTCCTTACATTATCTTCATATTTTTGGATTCTTTTTTTTTAATTTAAAAATATATTTTATTGATTTTTTACAGAGAGGAAAGGAGAGGGATAGAGAGTTAGAAACATCGATGAGAGAGAATCATCAATCAGCTGCCTCTTGCACACCCCCTACCAGGAATGTGCCCACAACCCAGGTACATGCCCTCAACGGGAATCGAACCCGGGACCTTTCAGTCCGCAGGCCGACACTCTATCCACTGAGCCAAACAGGTTCCAGCTTTGGATTATTTTTTCTTCTCCAGTTGGGTGTTTTTTGCTTCTTCATATTTCAAATTTTTTACTTGGTTCTTGCAATCCTCTAGTCTACTGTTGGATTTCTGTATATTATTCTTTATTTCAGTCAGTGTATACTTAATTTCTAGTTGGTCCTTTTTCATATCCTCGAGGATCTCACCAAATGTATCTGCAGTTTCTAGAAGATTCTTGAAAAACCTTATAACCATGGTTTTGAACTCTATATCAGTAGTTTGCTTTCCTCCATTTCTGTCATTTGTGACCTGTTTGTTTTTTTCCCCTCCACATTTTGATTGCTTCTCTGAGTTGATAGAGTGGCTTGTGTGCTATAGGGCGCAGTGGCTCAGCCTCCCCAATTACATGAGGTGGACACTCAGTGCACCTCTTTGTGGGCTGTGTGCACAGTCTTGTTGTAGTTAAGCCTTGATTGTTGTTGGTATCACTGGGAGGAATTGACCTCCAGGCCAATTGGCAGTGAGGATCAGCTGTGTCTACGATGGGAGAACTTCTGTGCTAGAGACACCCTTATGGGGCAAGACTGGCTTCAGTGGGGCTTTGGTGCTCACTGAGCCTGTCCCCTGAGTGTGTCCCTATGGATCTGAGGAGTTGTAATCTGGATGGTCCCACTCTGACCCCTGGGTACACTAGCTCTTGGGTCTTCAAGAAGGTGCAAATTTAGCCTCTGCTTGAGGCCACCCAATAGGAGCTACAGATAGATCTGAGGTTTCTCTTCTGTTTGGGGTTTGGAAGTGCCCAGATGAGACCCAGTTTTGAAGCAATGCAAGCTGCTGTGGAGCCTTGAGCCTTCTTTTGGAACTTCTGGCACTCTCTGACCCAGATGCAGTTTGTTAGGTAATTTTAGATTCCAAAGTGCCAGGCCATTTATATGCAAAAGCTTCTGCACACAGATTGGGTGGGGCAAGGTCTCAGGGAATCAACAGGGTGGAGCAAACAGCTATGGCTGATCCTCAGTCCTTCCCTAAGAGGCCCGCAAGGTCTCAGTGTCCTTTGGTAATCACTGCAAGCACCTCTAAGAGAAAGCCACCCTCGAGTTCTGCCAGAAGCCTGATAGTCAAGTTTCTTCCTGTATGAGTCTTGGTCCACAGAGTCTCACCCGGAACTGGAGTTCAGAGCAGTCAGGAGCTTTTGTCTCCCTCTCAATTGAAAAAGGCAATCACGTCCTCAGTTGCCAGCCCTTTCCACACGTGCTGCTCTGTACCTCCGCACTTTACTTCTGTACCTCCTCTGAGTCTCAGTATGCTTTTCTCTTTCCTTCTAGTTGTGGAATTTCCACTCAGCCAGCCTTCCTATGGTTCTGGATGATGTTTGTTTTGTCTTTTAGTTGTAGTTTTGAAGTGGTTGTGTGAGGCAGCAATTTCAGGTGTTAATCTATGCTGACATCTTGGTTTCTCCTCTGATTTTTCTTATTTTTTGAGGTAGACCTGTAGTGCTATGAACTTCCCTCTCAGGATTGTGTTTACTGTGTCCCAGAGATTTCTGGTGTTCTGTGTTCATTTTCATTTGTTTCCAGTAAGTTTTTTTTATTTCTTTCTTAATCTTATTGGTAACCCATTCATTGTTTAATAACATGCTATTTAGCCTCCATGTATTTGAGTGTTTTGGGTTGCTTTTACTGTAGTTAACTTTTAATTTCTTTCCACTGTGATCTGAGAAGATGCTTGATATGATTTCAATCTTCTTGAACTTGTAGAGACTTGTTTTGTATTATAACATGTGATCTATTTTTGTGACTGACACATATGCACTTGAGAAGAATGTATATTTTGCAGCTTTGGGAGTGAATTGTTCTATAAATGTCAATTAAAACCATGTGACTCCTTAAACTATTCTCTGATTGGGTGACTTTTTCAACCCTGTCTTCTGATTTGATCCTTAGACTCCCCTAATCTGCTGTGTATTCCTTCCAATGTTCTCTTTATTTGTGCTACGTCATTCTTTGTGTTCTCATTGTTACTATATCTTTTCTCATGCTTTTGAGTATCTTTACCATCATTATTCTGAACTCTATATCAAATAAATTTCTTATCCCCATTCTCTTGTCTCTTCTTTCAGAGAATTCTCTTGTTCTTTAATTTTGGGTTGTTTCTTTGTGTCTCATTTTGGCTGCCTGTTTTGGTGTTTTATTCTGTATTAGGTAGATCTCTACACCTTTCAAGCTGTAGTGCAAGTCAGGGTCAAACACTCTTTCTGACTAATTAGATCAGGCAAAGACTCAAACTCTCCAGAAACTGCCTGTCTACAGACTGATAGAATTCCATTTTGAATTGCCCTCAGACAAATGTACACAGGTGTGGCAAGAGTTTTTTCCAACAAGGTGGGGCAGTTGCTTCTGCCTGGATGTTCATTGTTGTTCTCAGTCTTTTAATGGCCATCTAGAAACTGTACCATGAGGCAAGGTGTTTTCCAATAGGGTGGGTCAACTGTCTTTCCCACAGATAAGACCACCTGTATAGCAAATGTCTGCATGAAAAAGATGACCTCTGCAGCAGGAGGGAATGACTCAGCACAGGAAACCAGGGTGTCTGCCTTCTAGGCTCTAACCTCAGAGCCCCCAATCCTGGCTTTGGCTTCTGCTCACACAGCTCCAGCTGGACACAATGTGATGGCTCCACAGGGAATTTTGTGCATTAGTCCTTTAAGAGTGTGCCTGAATTTCCAGCTGTCTCTTCCTGGCAGACAGCATCCCTGGTGCTTTTTCCAGCCAAATGTTATAAGGGTACCCTTGGGATTAGACTCTAGAGCTCTCAGTGGCACCCCCACAGCTGAGATATCTCTCTGGAACTTCAGTTGCTGTCTGTGGGAGCCCAGCCAGCCCTTTCTTGCCTCTGCCCCTCCTCCTAGTCTCTATGAGATCTCCACTTTCCATCCTCAGATACCAGGGTTCTCTCCAGCGAGTCTCCAATTAATTATTCAGGAAGTTTTTCTGTAATTCCAATTTGGTCCTGAGAGCATGCCATGCAGCATCCACTTACTCTGCCACCATTTTTTATCCTCTGGTTAAGTTTTTTTTTTTTTTTTTTTTTTTTTTTTTTTTTTTTTGTGTGTGTGTGTGTGTGTGTGTGTGATATATTTTATGGTTAAATATTGTGTTGTTAGCTTTTAAGAAATCTTTGCTTACTCCAAGGTCATAAAGATTTTCTCCTATATTTCCTTCTGTAAAATACTGTTCTGAAAGTTATTGCTTTACCTTTAACTATTAGGTCCATTAGATTCATTTCAAATTAACTTTTATATGTGGGCAAAAGGTAGAGATAGGTGTGTTTTTCATATGGAATTTCAGTTGGCCAACCACAATTTATCAAAAAGACCATTTATCCCCTCTTAATTTTAGTAACACATTTGCCATTAATCAGGTGACCATATATGGTATGGGTCTGTTTCTGGACCCTATTCTGTTCTGTCTATCCTTGCATCTTTGTAAGAGATTTTGATACTTGATAATATAAATCCTGAGGGAAAGGGCTTTTTAAAAAAGCAGGATATAGCCGAAACTGGTTTTGCTCAGTGGATAGAGCATCAGCCTGTGGACTGAGGGGTCCCGGGTTTGATTCCAGACAAGGGCATGTACCTTAGTTGCGGGCACATTCCCAGTGGGGGTGTGCAGGAGGCAGCTGGTCCAAGTTTCTCTCTCATCAATGTTTCTAATTCTCTATCCCTCTCCCTTCCTCTCTATAAGAAATCAATAAAATATATATTTTAAAAAACAGGATATATTTGAATTCATGTAAAATCCAATGGAAGGATCTAGTTGAGAGTGAGAAGTTGAATAAAAAAGAGAGAGTATAATCCACACCTGAAATTTCTTGAAAAGATAAGAGGACCTGGGATCCAGGTGCTAGTGGAAGGATTGGCCTTAGATGCTCATCTACTAATCCATTCAACATAAATGGTTTGGACAGCTCCTGTGTGCCAGACACAGGCATATGGCCATGCATACAGCGTGCATGCAGCGTGCATACAGCCCTGCAGTTCTCACGGAGCTCCCACACTGGAGCTCAACAGATGGTCCAGGCAGCAGTGAACACCACAAAGAGTACAAGTGGATATTGTGGGGGACAGTAATGGAAGGCTGCTCCAACTGGGCAGCAAGGAAGGCCTCTGGGTGTCAATGACACAGGAGTTATGATCTGAACAAGCAAGAGCTCATCTTTAAGAGCTGAGCGAAGAGCATCTGACAGAAAACAGACAGGGCCAAGTCCCTCAGGCTAATGCAGGCTTGTGGTGTCTGTGGAACAAACAGAGGATAGTGTGGGTGTAGCAGTGAAAAGCGATGGGAAGCAGGGTAACCAAATGACATCAGAAAGCGAGTTAGAGACCAAACCAATCTGCAAGGAGGGCATTCCTTAGGGCTGGTTAGAGGCGGATTGTTAGTACGTGTGAGTTGGGTGGAGGAGTGGTGGGTGGAGGGACTGGGCTGATGTGTGTGTTGGCGGGCACCTTGTCTGTGAAACTGCTCTCACACTTGCCCTCTCTCCCTGCAGCCTCCTGAATGATGCCGGCCCCAAGTTCCCTCGCCTCCAGCCTGGCCCTCCTGCTGCTGTGGGGCGCAGTCCGAGCAGGCCCTTTCTCTCCCCCCTCCAACATGACCCTCCCAGCCCCACGGCCCCCTCCTCGGCCAGGGGGCCGCACAGCGGAGCCAAGAGCGGGGAACCCCTCTTCTCAGCTTTATGAGCACACCGTAGAAGGAGGGGAAAAGCAGGTGGTGTTCACCCACCGCATTAACCTGCCCCCTTCAGCTGCCTGTGGCTGTCCCCCGGGCTCTGAGCCCCCAGTCCCTGCTTCAGAGGTGCAGGCCTTGAGGGTCCGGCTAGAGATCCTGGAGGAGTTGGTGAAGGGCCTCAAGGAGCAGTGCACTGGGGGGTGCTGCCCTGCTGCTGCTCAGGCTGGCACAGGTGAGCGGGCGACCGCAGGGGGAGAAGGGAGTGGGTATCGCCAGCCCATGAAAGGCCTGGGTGTGAATTAGAAAAAGGCACCTCTTCCTCGCCACGTGGGGTGGGGAGTGCGGCCCAGCGCACAGCTTGGAGAGGGGGGCCACCGGGCTATCTGTCAGCTCCCACCCCACATATTGAGGAGGAGCAGCTGGAAGCTATGGCCCTGCTGGAGGGGAAGGCTGGGGGCGCGGACGGGGGCACGGTAGGGCTGAGCCTCTTGCCCAGAGAGACTGAGGCCTTCCTCTCGCTCTTACTCCAGGCCAGACGGACGTTCGAAGCCTCTGCAGCCGCCACGGCGTGTTTGACTTGACCCGCTGCGCCTGCTCCTGCGAGCCTGGCTGGGGTGGGCCCACCTGCTCCGACCCTACGGATTCCCAAGTGTCCCCTCCCTCCCCTTCCGGGTCCTGCCCGGATGACTGCAACGACCAGGGGCGCTGTGTCCGCGGGCGCTGCGTGTGCTTCTCCGGCTACACGGGCCCCAGCTGTGGCTGGCCCTCCTGCCCCGGGGACTGCCAGGGCCACGGGCGCTGCGTGCGGGGCGTGTGCGTGTGCCGGCCGGGCTTCTCCGGCGCCGACTGCAGCCAGCGCTCCTGCCCGCGAGGCTGCAGCCAGAGGGGGCGCTGCGAAAACGGGCGCTGCGTGTGCCACCCCGGCTACACGGGCGAGGACTGCGCGGCCCGGAGCTGCCCCCGGGGCTGCAGCCAGAGGGGGCGCTGCGAGGACGGCCGCTGCGTCTGTGACCCCGGCTACACCGGCGAGGACTGCGGCTCGCGGACCTGCCCCCGGGACTGCGGCGACGGCGGGCGCTGCGTGGACGGCCGCTGCGTGTGCTGGCCCGGCTACGCGGGCGAGGACTGCGGCGCGCGGACGTGCCCGCGCGACTGCCGGGGCCGCGGGCGCTGCGAGGACGGCGAGTGCATCTGCGACGCGGGCTACAGCGGCGACGACTGCGGCGTGCGCAGCTGCCCGGGCGACTGCAGCCAGCGGGGCCGCTGCGAGGACGGCCGCTGCGTGTGCTGGCCCGGCTACACCGGCCCCGACTGCGGCGCGCGCGCCTGCCCGCGGGACTGCCGGGGCCGCGGCCGCTGCGAGGACGGCGTGTGCGTGTGCAGCGCGGGCTTCAGCGGCGAGGACTGCGGCGCGCGGAGCTGCCCGGGGAACTGCGGCGGCCGGGGCCGCTGCGAGAGCGGCCGCTGCGTGTGCTGGCCCGGCTACACCGGCCGCGACTGCGGCGCGCGCGCCTGCCCCGGCGACTGCCGCGGGCGAGGGCGCTGCGCGGACGGCCGCTGCGTGTGCGACCCGGGCTTCACGGGCGAGGACTGCGGGAGCCGCCGGTGCCCCGGGGACTGCCGGGGCCGCGGCCGCTGCGAGGACGGCGTGTGCTTGTGCGACGCGGGCTTCGAGGGCGAGGACTGCGGCGCGCGGAGCTGCCCCGGCGGGTGCCGAGGCCGCGGGCAGTGCCTAGACGGGCGCTGCGTGTGCGACGACGGCTTCGCGGGCGAGGACTGCGGCGCGCGGAGGTGCCCGCAGGACTGCAGCCAGCGCGGCGTGTGCCGGGACGGCGTGTGCGCCTGCCGGGAGGGCTTCGCGGGCGAGGACTGCGGCCTCCGGACCTGCCCCTTCGACTGCCACGGGCGGGGCCGCTGCGAGGACGGGCGCTGCGTGTGCGACTCCGGCTACACCGGCCCCTCCTGCGCCACCCGCCTCTGCCCGGACGACTGCCGGGGCCGCGGGCGCTGCGTGCAGGGCGCGTGCGTGTGCCACGCGGGCTACAGCGGCGCGGACTGCGGGCGGGAGGAGCCCCCGGCCGGGGCCTGCCCCGGGGGCTGCGGGCCCCGGGAGCTGTGCCGCGCCGGCCAGTGTGTGTGCGTGGAGGGCTTCCGAGGCCCCGACTGCGCCATCCAGACGTGCCCCGGGGACTGCCGGGGCCGTGGCGAGTGTCGTGAGGGCAGCTGCGTCTGCCAGGAGGGCTTTGCAGGGGAGGACTGCGGGGAAGGTGAGCGGCCTCTCCCGTCTGCTCCTCGGGGACGGGGACCTGGGCCCGCGGGAAGGCGGACCCGGGCCTAGGAGCCCCGGGGGCTGGGGGAGGAGTGGAGGAAGGTCCTGTGTGCGGGAGCCAGGGTGCATGCCGGCAGCAGGACCTGCGTCCAGATACCTGAGGAGCAGGCCGGGCCTCCTGGGCTGCTTTTACTAGAGGGCGATGCTGTGCCAGGGCCTGCTCTGACCCCGGGGAGTGTGAACTAGGGCTGATCTCTAGTGCAGCCCTGAGCAGGTGGCCGGTGACAGGGGCTAACCAGCTTCTACGTCCCATTCTCCTGGGCAGAGGTGCCAGCCATTGAGGGCATGAGGATGCATCTCCTGGAGGAGACGACGGTGCGGACCGAGTGGACGCGGGCTCCGGGCCCCGTGGATGCCTATGAGATTCAGTTCATCCCCACGGTGAGCAGGCCAGGAGGGCTGAGGGAGGCCCGGGGAGGGGCTCAGCGGGCGGGGCCTTCCAGGTCATCAGTGGCTGAGAGCAGACGGCTGGGCCCCTGAAGCTGCTGTGAAGTCTGGCCCTGCCCCCCAGGGGGCGCGGAGGCCTCCCAGCCCCTCCGCCAGCGCTGACCCGCTGCTGGGACCCCTCCGGCAACCGGACTCAGTTCTCTGAGGCTGCCCAGTGCTTCGTGGGCCACACTGTTAGGCAGTCTCCCTGCTGTTGCTGAGTCCAAATCCACTTCCCCCCAGTGGTCTTCACAGCAGGCAGGGACCTGTCCCACTGCGGCTTTCGGGGAGCTGGAGGCTCGGGCATCACGTCCCCTTCATTCTCACGGGCAGATCCCTCTGGTTCCCAGGACTCTGGCTTGAATTCTCCACCCTGGAGTTCCCTCTTTAGTGCCTCTGGCCTGTGCATTTGATTCTGGAACATGAGTGCAGAGAAGGGCGCAGGTGCTCACTGGCTAGCTCCGAGACCCAGTAATTTTCTCAGAGTTGACCTGTGCTAAGTGTGCTCACACAAACTGTCAGCTGTTTTGATTATATTTTTTTAAAGTAGCTTTTTGTTATAAAACATATGTAGACTTAGTGTAGGAACTTTAGAAAACATCCTATATAATGAAAGGCTAATTTGCAAATTGACCAAAAGGGGAATGACTGGTCGCTATGACACACACTGACCACCAGGGGGCAGACATTTAACACAGGAGCTGCCCCCTGGTGGTCAGTGCACAGCAGTGGAGGTGGGAGCAGCTTTTCGGCCATCAGTCGGACACACACACACACACACACACACACACACACACCCGCCCCAGGGCTCCCGGGGCTAAAGGACCCCCTCCCCCAGTGCAGGAATCTCGTGCACCAGGCCTCTAGTAGATAAGTAAGGAGAAAAGAAGAAGAAAGGGAAAAACCAGCATTGAACTATATACACATTTTTAGCCTAAATGTAGGGCTTGGCAGTTGGCTCAACAATGTTATCTTTTTTGGTTTGGGCCAAGCTGCCCAGGCAGTTGCACGACTTTGAGTCTATGAAGTGGTTCCCGCCTGAGTGCCTTGCAAAGCATCCTTTCTGTCTCCTTCCAGCTCGCTGTTGAAGTATTTGGGGGCACCCTGAGGACGCCTTCTGGCCTTAGTCTGTCAGGCACCGCCCTCCATGCCCTCATGCCCTCTATGATATGTTTGGCCTCCCAGCCCCAAATCCTCTGACATTCCTACTGTCCAGCTCACGTTCTCCTGCCCATCCCACAATGCCGTGGTGGGAGGCCATGAACCCTCACCCCTGCCCAGCCAGGACTCTGGGAGCGTAAATAACCCCTAGGGCCGGAACCGAGGAAGGTTCTGGACAGAGGGGCAGCCGCTGTCATCCCACCCCAACTGGCCTGGTTCTTCTTACCCCCAGGCCAGCAAACCCCCCCTCCCCCGGGTTCTGTCCCCTCACGCCCTGAGAAACCCTTTGCTGTATAATCAGGATAGCTTGGTTTTTTTTCTCCTGTTTTAGGCAATTTTTTACTTGGTATAAAAATAATTTAATCACAAGACAAGAATTTGGCAACTAGAAAAAAACACAAATAATTCCTGGCTGCTTCACACTAAAACAACACTGTTAACATTTTTAAGTGTTTCTCCCCCTCTCTTCTCTGTGTGTATTATTTACATAGTTCTCATCTTGAGAGGGTGGGACTTTTAGAAGGAACTTTCCAAAGAGACTCGAGGGAAAGTGGAATTAAAATAAGCACTTGAGGTGGAGGGAGCGTGCAGGGCAGCACAGTTCCCCGATCTCGGCAGATACAGCCACCCCGGGGTGTTCTCCGGAGGAGGGGCCTCCCAGCGGAGCCCTTGGGTCCTCCCTCCCCCCGGGGCTGGGAGGCGCTGAGTGGCTGTGCCCGGCGGGGCCACGCTGCCAGCTCGTTACCCTGCTCTGGGTATGGTCCTCTGTCACATCCGGGCTCAGAGAGAACGTGCCTGTAAACCTGGTCCCCGCGGGCTCCTATTGGGCTCCCCAGAGCCTGTGCTGCTGGCCCTCACACCCGCTTTCTGCACCCCGAGGCTGGCCCCTGGCATCGCGCCTCCTGCCTTGGCCAGCACTCTGTCCGTTGCCGTTGGCACAGGATATGTTCTGGCCGCTGCCCTCTTCCTAGAGGCCTGCCAGTCTCTGCCTTCTCAGAGACACTTCTCTCTCGGAGCTCAGACGCTGCAATCCTGGCCAAATTGGACGCTTTTCAGAGCACCAGAGAGGAGCAGTCCTCCTGTACAGGCATGTTCTGCTGACTTAGCGGTTCTCAAAGCGCGCCCCCTGCAGCTGCAGGTCCGCACGGCCTGGGAGCCGGTTAGACGGGCCCAGCGTTGGGTCTGACAGTGGTGCCAGATCTATATAGACTCAGAAGCTCTGCAGGGGGAGCCCCACAGCCTGTGTTGCAACAAGCCCTCCAGGTGGTTCTGACGCACCCCAAACCTGAGGACCACTAACTTAAGGAACGCTGCTATTTTGAAAAACGCTGGCTCCTCTATGAATGTGAGAGAAAGCGCGAGGAAACTGCGGCGGTGACCCGGAACAGGAAGAGTCCTGTTCTGTCTGGGTGTTCTGTCTGGGTGTTCTGTATGGGGTATTCTGTCTGGGTGTTCTGTATGGGGTGTTCTGTATGGGTGTTCTGTATGGGGTGTTCTGTATGGGGTGTTCTGTATGGGTGTTCTGTATGGGTGTTCTGTATGGGGTGTTCTGTATGGGTGTTCTGTCGGGGTGTTCTGTATGGGTGTTCTGTATGGGTGTTCTGTATGGGGTATTCTGTCTGGGTGTTCTGTATGGGGTGTTCTGTCTGGGTGTTCTGTCTGGGTGTTCTGTATGGGTGTTCTGTATGGGGTGTTCTGTATGGGTGTTCTGTCTGGGTGTTCTGTCTGGGTGTTCTGTATGGGTGTTCTGTATGGGGTGTTCTGTATGGGTGTTCTGTATGGGGTGTTCTGTATGGGGTGTTCTGTCTGGGTGTTCTGTCTGAGTGTTCTGTATGGGGTATTCTGTCTGGGTGTTCTGTATGGGGTGTTCTGTCTGGGTGCTCTGTATGGGGTGTTCTGTATGGGTGTTCTGTCTGGGGTGTTCTGTCTGGGTGTTCTGTATGGGGTGTTCTGTCTGGGTGTTCTGTATGGGGTGTTCTGTATGGGTGTTCTGTATGGGGTGTTCTGTATGGGTGTTCTGTATGGGTGTGTTCTGTATGGGTGTTCTGTATGGGTTGTTCTGTATGGGTGTTCTGTATGGGGTGTTCTGTATGGGGAGTTCTGTATGGGTGTTCTGTCTGGGGTGTTCTGTCTGGGGTGTTCTGTCTGGGGTGTTCTGTATGGGGTGTTCTGTATGGGTGTTCTGTCGGGGTGTTCTGTCTGGGTGTTCTGTCTGGGGTGTTCTGTCTGGGGTGTTCTGTATGGGGTGTTCTGTATGGGGTGTTCTGTATGGGTGTTCTGTCTGGGGTGTTCTGTCTGGGTGTTCTGTATGGGGTGTTCTGTCTGGGGTGTTCTGTATGGGGAGTTCTGTATGGGTGTTCTGTCTGGGTGTTCTGTATGGGGTGTTCTGTATGGGTGTTCTGTCTGGGTGTTCTGTATGGGGTGTTCTGTATGGGGTGTTCTGTATGGGTGTTCTGTCTGGGTGTTCTGTCTGGGTGTGTTCTGTCTGGGGTGTTCTGTCTGGGGTGTTCTGTATGGGGAGTTCTGTATGGGTGTTCTGTCTGGGGTGTTCTGTCTGGGGTGTTCTGTCTGGGTGTGTTCTGTCTGGGGTGTTCTGTCTGGGGAGTTCTGTATGGGTGTTCTGTATGGGTGTTCTGTCTGGGTGTTCTGTCTGGGTGTTCTGTCTGGGGGTGTTCTGTCTGGGTGTTCTGTCTGGGGTGTTCTGTCTGGGTGTTCTGTATGGGTGTTCTGTCTGGGGTGTTCTGTCTGGGGTGTTCTGTCTGGGTGTGTTCTGTCTGGGGTGTTCTGTATGGGTGTTCTGTATGGGGTGTTCTGTCTGGGTGTTCTGTCTGGGTGTTCTGTCTGGGGTGTTCTGTATGGGTGTTCTGTATGGGGTGTTCTGTCTGGGTGTTCTGTCTGGGTGTTCTGTCTGGGTGTTCTGTCTGGGGTGTTCTGTCTGGGGTGTTCTGTCTGGGTGTGTTCTGTCTGGGGTGTTCTGTATGGGTGTTCTGTATGGGTGTTCTGTCTGGGTGTTCTGTCTGGGTGTTCTGTCTGGGTGTTCTGTCTGGGGTGTTCTGTCTGGGGTGTTCTGTCTGGGGTGTTCTGTCTGGGGTGTTCTGTATGGGTGTTCTGTCTGGGGTGTTCTGTCGGGGTGTGTCTGGTCTGGGTGGTGTTCTGTCTGGGGTGTTTCTGTATGGGTGTTCTGTATGGGGTGTTCTGTCTGGGGTTTCTTTCTGGGTGTTCTGTCTGGGTGTTACTGTCTGGGGTGTATGTCTGGGTGTGCTGTCTGGGGTGTTCTGTATGGGTGTTCTGTCTGGGTGTTCTGTATGGGTGGTTCTGTCTGGGGGTGTTCTTGTATGGGTGTTCTGTATGGGGTGTTCTGTGTATGGGGGTGTTCTGTATGTGGGTGTCTGTCTGGGTGTTTCTGTATGGGTGTTTGCTGGTGTTCTTCTGGGTGTTCTTATGGAGGGTGTTCTTGTCTGGGGGTGTTCTGTCGGGGTTTTCTGTATGGGGTGTTCTGTCTGGGTGTTCTGTCTGGGGTGTTCTGTCTGGGTGTTCTGTATGGGTGTTCTGTATGGGTGTTCTGTATGGGGTGTTCTGTATGGGTGTTCTGTATGGGTGTTCTGTATGGGTGTTCTGTATGGGGTGTTCTGTATGGGTGTTCTGTATGGGGTGTTCTGTCTGGGGTGTTCTGTCTGGGGTGTTCTGTATGGGGTGTTCTGTATGGGGTGTTCTGTATGGGGTGTTCTGTCTGGGTGTTCTGTCTGGGGTGTTCTGTCTGGGGTGTTCTGTCTGGGGTGTTCTGTATGGGTGTTCTGTATGGGGTGTTCTGTCTGGGGTGTTCTGTCTGGGTGTGTTGTCTGGGGTGTTGTGTCTGGGGGTTCTGTATGGGTTGTTCTGTCTGGGTTGTTTGTCTGGGTGTCTGTATGGGGGTGTTCTGTCTGGGTGTTCTGTCTGGGGTGTTCTGTATGGGTGTTCTGTCTGGGGTGTTCTGTCTGGGGTGTTCTGTCTGGGTGTGTTCTGTCTGGGGTGTTCTGTATGGGGTGTTCTGTATGGGTGTTCTGTATGGGTGTTCTGTCTGGGGTGTTCTGTCTGGGGTGTTCTGTCTGGGTGTTCTGTCTGGGGTGTTCTGTCTGGGTGTTCTGTATGGGTGTTCTGTCTGGGGTGTTCTGTCTGGGTGTTCTGTCTGGGGTGTTCTGTCTGGGTGTTCTGTCTGGGGTGTTCTGTCTGGGGTGTTCTGTCTGGGGTGTTCTGTCTGGGTGTGTTCTGTCTGGGGTGTTCTGTATGGGTGTTCTGTCTGGGGTGTTCTGTATGGGTGTTCTGTCTGGGGTGTTCTGTATGGGTGTTCTGTATGGGGTGTTCTGTATGGGTGTGTTCTGTATGGGGTGTTCTGTATGGGTGTGTTCTGTCTGGGTTGTTCTGTATGGGTGTTCTGTATGGGGTGTTCTGTATGGGGAGTTCTGTATGGGGTGTTCTGTCTGGGGTGTTCTGTCTGGGGGGTTCTGTCTGGGGTGTTCTGTCTGGGGTTATCTGTATGGGTGTTCTGTATGGGTGTTCTGTCGGGGTGTTCTGTCTGGGTGTTCTGTCTGGGGTGTTCTGTCTGGGGGTGTTCTGTCGGGTGTTCTGTTTGGGGTGTTCTGTCTGGGTGTTCTGTCTGGGTGTTCTGTCTGGGGTGTTCTGTCTGGGTGTTCTGTCTGGGGTTGTCTGGGGGTGTTCTGTCTGGGTGTGTTCTGTCTGGGGTGTTCTGTATGGGGTGTTCTGTCTGGGGTGTTCTGTATGGGTGTTCTGTCTGGGGTGTTCTGTATGGGTGTTCTGTCTGGGGTGTTCTGTATGGGTGTTCTGTCTGGGGTGTTCTGTCTGGGGTGTTCTGTCTGGGGTGTTCTGTCTGGGGTGTTCTGTCTGGGTGTGTTCTGTCTGGGGTGTTCTGTATGGGTGTTCTGTCTGGGGTGTTCTGTATGGGTGTTCTGTATGGGGTGTTCTGTATGGGTGTGTTCTGTCTGGGGTGTTGTGTGGGGGTGTGGTGTGTCTGGGGTGTTCTGTCTGGGGTGTTCTGTCTGGGTGTTCTGTATGGGGTGTTCTGTATGGGTGTTCTGTCTGGGTGTTCTGTCTGGGGTGTTCTGTATGGGTGTTCTGTCTGGGGTGTTCTGTCTGGGGTGTTCTGTCTGGGTGTTCTGTCTGGGTGTTCTGTCTGGGGGTTCTGTCTGGGTGTTCTGTCTGGGGTGTTCTGTCTGGGTGTGTTCTGTCTGGGTGTTCTGTCTGGGTGTTCTGTCTGGGGTGTTCTGTCTGGGGTGTTCTGTCTGGGGGTTCTGTATGGGGTGTTCTGTCTGGGGTGTTCTGTCTGGGGTGTTCTGTCTGGGTGTTCTGTCTGGGGTGTTCTGTCTGGGTGTTCTGTCTGGGGTGTTCTGTCTGGGGTGTTCTGTCTGGGTGTTCTGTCTGGGTGTTCTGTCTGGGTGTTCTGTCTGGGGTGTTTTGTATGGGTGTTCTGTATGGGGTGTTCTGTATGGGTGTTCTGTCTGGGTGTGTTCTGTCTGGGGTGTTCTGTATGGGTGTTCTGTCTGGGTGTTCTGTCTGGGGTGTTCTGTCTGGGTGTGTTCTGTCTGGGGTGTTCTGTATGGGTGTTCTGTATGGGGTGTTCTGTATGGGGTGTTCTGTATGGGGTGTTCTGTATGGGTGTTCTGTATGGGGTGTTCTGTATGGGTGTTCTGTATGGGGTGTTCTGTATGGGGTGTTCTGTATGGGGTGTTCTGTCTGGGTGTTCTGTCTGGGTGTGTTCTGTCTGGGGTGTTCTGTATGGGGTGTTCTGTATGGGTGTTCTTATGGGGTGTTCTGTCTGGGGTGTTCTGTCTGGGGTGTTCTGTCTGGGTGTGTTCTGTCTGGGGTGTTCTGTCTGGGTGTTCTGTCTGGGGTGTTCTGTATGGGTGTTCTGTCTGGGGTGTTCTGTATGGGTGTGTTCTGTCTGGGGTGTTCTGTATGGGTGTGTTCTGTCTGGGGTGTTCTGTCTGGGGTGTTCTGTCTGGGGTGTTCTGTCTGGGGTGTTCTGTCTGGGTGTTCTGTCTGGGGTGTTCTGTATGGGTGTTCTGTCTGGGGGTGTTCTGTCTGGGTGTTCTGTCTGGGGTGTTCTGTCTGGGTGTTCTGTCTGGGGTGTTCTGTCTGGGGTGTTCTGTCGGGTGTTCTGTATGGGGTGTTCTGTCTGGGGTGTTCTGTCTGGGTGTTCTGTCTGGGGTGTTCTGTCTGGGGTGTTCTGTCTGGGGTGTTCTGTCTGGGGTGTTCTGTCTGGGTGTTCTGTCTGGGGTGTTCTGTCTGGGTGTTCTGTCTGGGGTGTTCTGTATGGGTGTTCTGTCTGGGGTGTTCTGTCTGGGGTGTTCTGTCTGGGGTGTTCTGTCTGGGTGTTCTGTCTGGGGTGTTCTGTCTGGGTGTTCTGTATTGGGGTGTTCTGTCTGGGTGTTCTGTCTGGGTGTTCTGTCTGGGGTGTTCTGTCTGGGTGTTCTGTATGGGGTGTTCTGTATGGGGTGTTCTGTCTGGGTGTTCTGTATGGGGTGTTCTGTCTGGGTGTTCTGTCTGGGGGTGTTCTGTCTGGGGTGTTCTGTATGGGTGTTCTGTCTGGGTGTTCTGTCTGGGTGTTCTGTCTGGGGTGTTCTGTATGGGTGTTCTGTCTGGGGTGTTCTGTCTGGGGTGTTCTGTCTGGGGTGTTCTGTCTGGGGGTATTCTGTCGGGTGTTCTGTCTGGGGTGTTCTGTCTGGGGGTGTTCTGTCGGGTGTTCTGTCTGGGGTGTTCTGTCTGGGTGTTCTGTCTGGGTGTTCTGTCTGGGGTGTTCTGTATGGGGTGTTCTGTCTGGGGTGTTCTGTCTGGGGTGTTCTGTATGGGTGTTCTGTCTGGGTGTTCTGTCTGGGGTGTTCTGTCTGGGGTGTTCTGTCTGGGGTGTTCTGTCTGGGGTGTTCTGTATGGGTGTTCTGTCTGGGGTGTTCTGTCTGGGGAGTTCTGTATGGGTGTTCTGTCTGGGGTGTTTTGTATGGGGTGTTTCTGTATGGTTTTTCTGTCTGGGTGTTCTGTTGGGGTGTTCTGTCATGGGGTGTTCTGTATGGGTTGTTCTTCTGGGGTGTTCTGTCTGGGGGGTTCTGTTACTGGGTGTGTTCTTCTGTAGGGTGTTCTGTATGGGTGTCTTATGGGGTGTTCTGTCTGGGGTGTACTGTCTGGGGGTTCTGTTCTGGTGTTCTGTCCTGTGTTCTTCTGTCTGGGGTGTTCTGTATGGGTGTTCTGTCCTGGGGTGTTCTGTCTGGGGTGTTTTGTATATGGGGTGTTCTGTCTGGGGGTTCTGGTATGTGGGTAGTTCGTCGGGTGTGTTCTGTCTATTGGGTGTTCTGTCTGGGGGGTCTGTCTGGGTGTTCTGTATGGGGTGTTTCTGTCGGGGTTGTGTCTGTCTGGGGTGTCTGTATGGGTTGTTCTCTGTCTGGGGGTGTTCTGTCTGGGTGTTCTGTATGGGTGTTTTCTGTATGGGTGTTCTTATGGGTGTTCTGGCTGGGGGGTTCTGTATTGGGTGTTCTGTCTGGGTGTTCTGTCTGGGGTGTTCTGTATGGGGTGTTCTGTCTGGGGTGTTCTGTATGGGGAGTTCTGTCTGGGTGTTCTGTATTGGGTGTTCTGTCTGGGTGTTCTGTCTGGGTGTTCTGTATGGGGTGTTCTTTCTGGGGAGTTCTGTCTGGGGTGTTCTGTATGGGTGTTCTGTCTGGGGTGTTCTGTCTGGGTGTTCTGTATGGGGTGTTCTGTATGGGGTGTTCTGTATGGGTGTTCTGTCTGGGTGTTCTGCCTGGGTGTTCTGTCTGGGGTGTTCTGTCTGGGGTGTTCTGTCTGGGTGTTCTGTATGGGGTGTTCTGTCTGGGTGTTCTGTCTGGGTGTTCTGTATGGGGTGTTCTGTCTGGGTGTTCTGTCTGGGTGTTCTGTATGGGTGTGTTGTGCTGCCGGGGACCAAGGCTGTGCCAGCTGCCCCTGGGACACAGACTTGCAGCCTCAGAAAAGTTTGTACTTGAGTTTGGCCTGAAGAGGGGGAGGAGAGGGATGTATGCTCCAAGGCCAGCCAAGGCGGAGTCCCCCACCTGGGGTGAAGGTCGATTTCAAGAATAGGTTAGACACTGGCCGCGCACAGCCAGTGAAGCAGAGCCACCTGCCAGCGCCTGGCTAGAGAGCCTGCCCAGAGCGGCCGGAGGTGCCGATGGTGGGACAGTCAGGGGACTGTTCCCGGGGGGGTCTCGGGAGGGACGAAGGTGTGAAAAGGTTCGTGTAGACCGCGAGGAGGAGATGTGGGATAGGCCTGTCTCCCTGAAAGGACAAGCCATCATAGCCATTCTCAGGGAGCACCCGAGGTGTGTGTGTGAGTGTATGAGTGTGAGTGCGTGTGAGAGTGTATGAGTGTGATGTGTGTGTGAGAGTATGTGAGTGTGATGTGTGTGTGTGTGTGTTTATGAGTGTGTCCTGCTCATCCCCCCTCCTGCTCCCCCCCTCCTGCTCCCCCCGCCCCATCCTCTCCTGCTCTTCCCCCCCTCCTACTCCCCCCTTCTGCTCCCCCCCTACTCCCTCCTACTCCCCCCCCTCCTGTGTATATATGAGAGTGAGTGTGTGTGAGGGTGTGTGTATGAGTGTGTGTATATGAGTGTGAATGTGTGTATGAGTGTGAATGTGTGTATGAGAGTGTGGATGTGTGTATATATGAGTGAATGTGTATGAGAGTGAGTGTGTGTGTATGAGTGTGTGTATGAGTGTGAATGTGTGTGTGAGTGTGTGTATATGAGTGTGAATGTGTGTATGAGTGTGAATGTGTGTGTGAGTGTGTGTATATGAGTGTGAATGTGTGTATGAGTGTGAATGTGTGTATGAGTGTGAATGTGTGTGTGAGTGTGTGTATATGAGTGTGGATGTGTGTATATATGAGTGAATGTGTATGAGAGTGAGTGTGTGTGAGGGTGTGTGTGTATGAGTGTGTGTATATGAGTGTGAATGTGTGTGAGAGTATGTGAGGGTGTGAATGTGTGTATATGAGTGTGTGTGAGAGTGGGAGTGTGTATATGAGTGTGAATATGTGTGTGTATACGAGTGTGTGTGTAAGTGTGAGTGTGTGTATATGAGTGTGAATGTGTATTTGAGTATGTGAGGGTGTGTAAGTGTGAGCATGTGTGTGTGGTGGGTTGGGGAATAAAGGGTGACAGATAAGTCATCGGAAGGGTGAGGATCTCATAGGCCTTTAGTTGAAGTCAGCCCCAGGGCCCCTCAGCTGGGGTATCCTAGGCGGGGGGAGCAGGAGAGGGTGGGGACGGGGGAGCAGGAGAGGGTGGGGAGCAGGAGGGGGGGGAAGAGCAGGAGAGGATGGGGCGGGGGGAGCAGGAGGAGGGAGTAGGAGGGGGGATGAGCAGGAGAGGGTGGGGGGAGCAGGAGAGGGTGGGGGGAGTAGGAAAGGGGGGTTCCTATGCCCAGGACTTGTCAGCCAGGGGAACCTGACAAAGCTTTGCTGGCCCTCAGCTCAGACGTCTCAGTGGCCTCTCGCTGGCCTGTGCTTGGCTGCTTTCTGAGTGGCTCCGGGCCAGCTGCTAGGAGAGCACCTTTAGGAACTTGCTGTCCTGTGTGGCGCCTGGCAGCGCCCCATCACAGCCCTCACCGCTCGGCGGAACACGGCGTCCCCTCAGCCATCCAAGCTGGTGGGGGCGGTGGGTGGCTCACAGACGTCCAGTTCCTCTGCCCCCCTGGCTGGCTGGCACCCCGGGCCCATCTGGGGCAGGCCGGCGGGCCCCTGTGGTCCGCGTGGACCGTAAAGACCACGGTGCGCACTGGGGGGAGGGCTGTCCTCTCCGACATGCACCGCAGGGACTGGTTCTGGCTCCAGTAAAGCCGAACGCTGGCCGTGCATTTCGCTTTGGAGCTGAGCTGTGGGCGCACAGGGCCGCAGCTGTTTGTGTCTCCGTGCCCAGCTCGTGCCCGTGTGAAGGGGGGACAGGTGGGACTCTGAGCAGACGGGCCTTATTTGTTAGGAGACAAGAAAGGTGCCTGGAGGGAGAGGTCAGGGCAGGGGTCCCGCAGCGGGCGTGTCTGCGGGAGGCCAGGCTGGGCAGATGGTCCCCGTCGTCGGTCCCCACCAGAGTGAGCTTAGAAGCCTGTCCGCCAGGGAGTCAGGGCTGCAGGGCTGTGTGAGTGGCATCCTGGCAGACAGCTGGGGGGCAGGCTGAAGGGCGGTGCCAGGAGAGGGGCCTCTGAGGCGGCCCCGGGGCCCAGTGAGCTCACGCACACCCAGGACCTTGGGTAGCAGAGGCCTGGAGGTGTCCGGGGCGTGCTGTGACCCCGGCCGGCTCCCTGCGGTCCGCCCGTTCTGCAGTACCAGCTGACACCTAACCCCAACCCCAACCCCAACCCCAAACCCTAACCCTAACCCTAATCCTAGCCCTAACCCTAACCCCAACCCCAACCCCAACCCCAACCCCAACCCCAACCCCAACCCCAACCCTAACCCCAACCCCAACCCCAACCCTAACCCTAACCCTAACCCTAACCCTAACCCTAACCCTAACCCTAACCCCAACCCTAACCCTAATCCTAACCCTAACCCTAACCCTAACCCTAACCCTAATCCTAACCCCACCCCAACCCTAACCCTAACCCCAACCCCAACCCCAACCCTAACCCTAACCCTAACCCTAACCCTAACCCTAACCCCAACCCTAACCCTAACCCTAATCCTAACCCTAACCCTAACCCTAACCCTAACCCTAATCCTAACCCAACCCCAACCCTAACCCTAACCCCAACCCTAACCCTAACCCTAACCCCAACCCCAACCCCAACCCTAACCCTAACCCTAACCCTAACCCTAACCCTAACCCTAACCCTAACCCTAACCCAACCCCAACCCCAACCCTAACCCTAACCCTAACCCTAACCCTAACCCCAACCCTAACCCCAACCCTAACCCTAACCCTAACCCTAACCCTAACCCCAACCCTAACCCTAATCCTAACCCTAACCCTAACCCTAACCCTAACCCTAACCCCAACCCCAACCCCAACCCTAACCCTAACCCCAACCCTAACCCTAACCCTAACCCTAACCCCAACCCTAACCCTAACCCCAACCCCAACCCCAACCCCAACCCCAACCCTAACCCCAACCCCAACCCCAACCCCAACCCTAACCCTAACCCAGCTGATGCCGCTGCTGGGAGCTGGAGTCAGGAGAAGGGGACTGAGTGGCAGGGCAGAGTGCCAGCCCCGACCCGCCTTCTGTCTCCTGCAGCCAGAGGGCGCCAGCCCGCCATTCACTGCGCGGGTGCCCAGCTCTGCCTCGGCCTACGACCAGAGAGGACTGGCCCCGGGTCAGGAGTACCAGGTCACTGTCCGCGCCCTTCGAGGGACCAACTGGGGCCCTCCTGCCTCCAAGACCATCACCACCAGTGAGAGGGGGCTGTGGGCGGGGCCGCCGGGACTCTGCCCCCAGGAGGGCTTGGCGGGTTGGGGAGGCCTCGGGCGGGCGGGACAGTGCTCTGAGCAGGAAAGCTGGTGCCAGGAGCCAGGCCCGCCTGACCCCTCCTCTCTTCCCCGGCCAGTGATCGACGGCCCCCAGGACCTCCGGGTGGTGGCCGTGACGCCTACCACGCTGGCGCTCAGCTGGCTGCGCCCGCAGGCCGAGGTGGACCGGTTCGTGGTGTCCTATGTCAGCGCCGGCAACCAGAGGGTGCGGCTGGAAGTGCCCGCCGGCGCCGACGGGACGCTGCTGACCGACCTGATGCCAGGCGTGGAGTACGTGGTGACGGTCACGGCGGAGCGGGGCCGGGCCGTGAGCTACCCGGCTTCCGTCAGGGCCAACACAGGTACGCTCGCCGGCTGCGGGCGGCCTGCTTCCGAGTGCGCGGCCCCTTCCTGGCACCCCCGCCCCAGGCTGGCAGCTCCTGAGTGCACCTGGCAGGCTGGCCCCAGAGGCAGGTGCAGCCGGGGGGGGGGGGGGGGGGGGCGGGGGGCGGAGATGGGGGGATGCCCGCCAGGGAGACAGCAGTGGGCGGGAGCTGCCTCCCCTCGGAGCCGGGAGCCCCGGAGCGGCCCGGCGCGGGGCACTGGCATTAGGCAGGGAGACCAGCACTCGGTTGGCTCAGGGGCGCGTTGGGGGTGAGGTCTCATGGCAGCGATTTCCCGCTAACCTGGTCTCCTGACAGATGCTGGAACTTTCTCTCCTGTGACAGAGGGACCCCACCGGCTGAGGCTCCCCCCTCCCGCTCCCTCTCCCCTGCCCGCGGGCTTCTCTTCCTTCCAGGGCGCCGCGGGGCGCAGGAGGGCGAGGGTGGGCGCCGGGACACTAACTCCTTCTCTCGGTGTCTCTCCAGGTGGGGCCGGCCAGGATGCGGCCTCCGGCCGGTGGGGGGACGGAGGAGGCGGCGGGGGGGGTGGGGGGGCTGCCCCTGACGGCTCTCCCGCTTCCCCTCTTTGCCCCCCAGCACCCGGCCACCACAGCCACCCGGAGGTGCGGCCGCCCGCCCCGCCCCCGCGGCCCCGGCCCGGCCCGGCCCCGCGCCCGCCGCGCCCGCCGCGGCCCACGGAGGAGGGCCCGAAGGAGGCTCGGCCCGGGCCCGGCGCGCCGCCGCCTTCCCGGCGGCCCTGGGGCGACCTGCCTGCCGAGCTGAGCCGCTTCCGCGGCTCCGCGCAGGACCTGGAGCGCCACCTGCGGGCGCGCGGCTTCCCGCTGCGGGCCAACCAGACGTACGCGTCCGCCGCGCGCCTCATCCACGCCTACCTGCAGCGGCGGCGCGCGGCCGGCGCCCCGGGCTCCCCGGGCTCCCCCGCCCCCTCCGCCCCGCCGGCCCGCCGGCCGGCTCCCACCGCCGGCCCCTGGAAGCCCGACTCCCACCTGGGCATCTATGGCCTCTCGCCCGAAGGCGTCGACGGGGTGGCCGGGCCGCGCCACCCCAAGCCCGAGGTGCTGGGCAGCTCCGCCGACGGCTCCCTGCTCGTGTCCCTCGACGGGCTCCGCGGCCACTTCGAGCGCGTGGTGCTGCGCTGGCAGCCGCAGCCGCCGGCAGAGGGCGCCCGCGGGGAGCTGAGCGTGCCGGGCTCGGCGCGCACCGCCAGCCTGCCCGGCCTGCTGCCCGGCACCACCTACCACGTGGAGGTGCACGGGGTGCGGGCCGGGCGGACCTCCAAGTCCTACGCCTTCATCACCACCACAGGTAGCGTGGGCGGGGCCCGGCCCCCGCCTCCGGACCCGCGCCCCCCCCCCTCCTCCCGCTCTCCGCGGGGTCCCCCCAGCGAAGCACAGGCCCACCCCCGGGCCCCTACAACCCCCTCCGCTCCCGGGGCCTGGCGGACCCCTGGCACAGCCGGTCTGGGGCCCTCACGGGGCAGTTGCGGGCCGGGGGCGCGGGCTCGCGGAGGGCGGCGGGCAGGAGCCGAGGCTCCCGGCTCTGATCCCGCGGTGGCCGGTGGTTGCCATTTCCCAGTTTGGCCTCGGCCTCAGAGGGACACCTCGGAAGGCCATCGCAGCCGCCCCGGCTCCCCTCCGCTCCCCCCACCCCACCCCCGCTCCCCTCCGCCGGTCTCTCCACAGGAGCCGTGTCCGCCGGCGCCGGGCTGCGGGGGGCCGGGGGGACCTTTTCTCCCCTTAGGCCCGGAAGCCGCGGAGCCGAAGCCTCTCACCAGCCCGTTCCCGCCCCCCGCCCCCCTTTCTTCCAGGCTCGGCTGCAGACTGACGGGAGGCGCAGCCCCTCCCAGGGGGGCTCCGTGGCGGGCTGGGGCGGGCTGGAGGGCACCGGAGTCTGAGGGGGAGTCTGGGGGGCACTTTGCTCCCTTCAGTGTTACCCGCAGGCCTGTCTGCTCCGTGCGGGGCGGAATGTGGGGCCGCGGCTGGGGGGCGGGTGAGGCGGCAGGGAGGTGTGCAGGCTCTCAGGGGCCGGCGGGCAGACCCCATCCCGCTCTCACACTGGACTCTCCTGTTTTCTGCCCTGCCCCTCCCAGGGTCCGCCCCCTCCGGCCTCCTGGGGGCCACTGATGAGCCTCCGCCCTCCGGCCCCGCGACGACTCAAGGAGCCCAGGCGCCCGGCCTGCAGCAGCGCCCCCAGGAGCTGGGGGAGCTGAGGGTGCTGGGCAGAGACGATGCGGGGCGCCTGCGCGTGGCCTGGATGGCCCAGCCTGACACCTTTGACCGCTTCCAGCTGCACCTCCGGGTGTCCGGCGGGCCAGGGTCGCATGACCAAATACTGCCCGGGGATGTCCGCCAGGCACTGCTGCCCTCGCCCCCTCCTGGAGCGCCCTATGAGCTGTCCCTTCGTGGGGTCTCCCCTGAGGGCGAGCCCTCTGCCCCGCTCATCTACCAAGGCGTTATGGGTACTTCCTGGCTTCTGCTCAGACCTGGGCCGCGCGGCTGGGGCGGGCTGGGGTGGGAGGGTGGAAGGCAGGCTGTCTGGTGGGAGCGGTGGGAGAAAACAGCGGAGAAAAGGAGTGGAGAGACAGAGGAAGGATGGGTGAAGTCTGGAACGATGGCAGCGAGGGGAGGGGAGTTCCCGGGAAGAGAAAACGGGAGGGGGCGGGGCGTCAGGGTGGGCAGGCTTCTCCCTGCGGCTTTCTTTGCCCTGAGTCCTGCCCCGTCGCCCTGGTCACTCCTCTGCCTCACCCCATGGAGCTCTGGTGGGTGTGGGGAGGCCTCTGATGTGGCCTCAGCCCCTCCTCCCCGCTCCTCCCCCAGCCCCTGCCGCCCTGCTGGGCAGGCTAGGTGGCGGCCCTGCCCTCCGGGGGTGGAGGCCCCTTGGGGCAGGGAGCACCGTAGCCTCAGGCCTGCAGGGATGGGCCAGGTCTGCAGAGCCAGGGAAGGCCGGCGTTGGGGTCCCCGGCTCTCACGTTCCCTGCTTAGGAGACCCCAAAGCTCCAGGTCCAGCTCACCAGAGGGAGACAGGGAGAGCCGGGCAGGTGGACTGAGGGGTTTCCAAACTGTCCAGAAGCAGCACGGGGGCCTGAAACGTCCCCATGACCTCGGTGTGGAGAGAAACTGGGACCTGGGGGGGGGGGGGGGGCGTGAGGGGGACAGCTCCTCGGGAAGGCTGGTCCCAGCGGCCCCCGTGGGGAACGGAGGGCGGGCGGACTGTCCCGCTGTCCCGCGGGGAGTGAGCCCGTGGGCGGTGGAGCTGAGGGCCGGGTTGAGTGCCCCCTCTCCTCCCCGCCCCTCTAGACAGCGACGGGGAGAAGCCGGGGCAGCCCTTGGCCCCGCCGCGCCTGGGCGAGCTGACGGCGGCCGACGTGACCTCCAGCTCCCTGCGCCTGCACTGGACGGTCCCGCAGGGCGAGTTCGACTCCTTCACGATCCAGTACAAGGACCGGGACCGGCCCCGGGTGGTGCCCGTGGAGGGGCCGCAGCGCTCGGCCCTCGTCACCGGCCTGGACGGGGGCCGCAAGTACAAGTTTGTCCTGTACGGGTTTGTGGGCAAGAAGAGGCACGGCCCCCTGGTGGCGGAAGCCAAGACCGGTGAGTGAGGCGGCCGCACTCCCGCCTGCCCGCCGCCCTCTGTCCTCCACGTTCTCGGTGCTTTGGGAACGCCAGGAGGGCTGCCTGGAGGCAGGGGTCCCTGAGGAATCCGAAGGGAAACAGGCAGAGAGGCTGAGGAGGGCGGTGCAGGCAGGAGCCGTGGAGAGCGAGGCGGGTGGGAGACTGTGGGAGGGGCCGTGTCTGTTTTCCTCGCTGGGCAGCTGAGGGCATTGGTCTCATGTCTGACGGGAGCTTGGGCCTTCCCGGAGGGCCCTGGGGGGACTCTGAGGGGTTTTCAGTGGGAGAGCTGGGGGGTAAGGGGGGCTCAGCACTGCCCAGGGGGGACTCTGAGGGGTTTTCAGTGGGAGAGAGGCAATTCTATTTATCCTACAAGGTCCACGGAGGCCTGGTCCCTGGAGGAAGGAGTGAGTTCCCTGGGAGCCGGCAGAAGGGGCAATGGCTGGTGGGGTGGGCAGTGGGTCTGGATGTGGGAGGTGAGGAGAGCAAGGGCTCAGGCGCCTGGCTTTTCTGGGTCAGAAAATCCCATCCCCTCAGCAAGGAGCAGAGGGGCCAGGAGCAGAGGGGCCAGGAGCAGAGGGGCCAGGAGCAGAGGGGCCAGGAGCAGCGCCCTGTGCTTGGTCTTCTGAGTGTTTGCCAAGGTCACGTGCACTCCGGAGGCTCTGGGTGTCTGGCACCACCCTCAAGCCCCCGGGGGCCTGCCCGGCTATAGGCGCCGAGTGGGCACAGAGGGGCCACTCAGAGCGCCCGGCGGTTGTACTGCGCCTCCTGGCTGGGGGCTGTGGGCGGGAGACCTGAAGGGGGTTTGGGGACATCAGTGCCAGTGCACAGGAGCAGGGTGGGCCGGTGGGACCCTGGGGATGGCCAGCGCTGCGGGCGCCCACAGGGAAGCCTGAGGGTGGCTTGGAAGAGGGGCCGAGCCCCCATAGTGGCACCCTGGTGTCCAAACGGGGGCGAGGCCTGACGTGCCAGATTCAGAGCTACGGTGTCCACAGACTAGCAGTTCAAGCTCAGCACTGCCCTGGGGAGAGCTGGGGGGGCTCAGACTGCCCTTGGGAGAGCTGGGGGGTAAGAGGGGGGCTCAGACTGTCCTGGGGAGAGCTGGGGGGGCTCAGACTGCCCTGGGGAGAGCTGGGGGGGCTCAGACTGCCCTGGGGAGAGCTGGGGGGGGGGGCTCAGACTGCCCTGGGGAGAGCTGGGGGGGGGCTCAGACTGCCCTGGGGAGAGCTGGGGGGGGGCTCAGACTGCCCTGGGGAGAGCTGGGGGGGGGGCTCAGCACTGCCCTGGGGAGAGCTGGGGGGTAAGAGGGGGGCTCAGACTGCCCTGGGGAGAGCTGGGGGGGCTCAGACTGCCCTGGGGAGAGCTGGGGGGGGCCTCAGACTGCCCTGGGGAGTGCTGGGGGGGCTCAGCACTGCCCTGGGGAGATGGGGGGGGGGCTCAGCACTGCCCTGGGGAGAGCTGGGGGGGCTCAGACTGCCCTGGGGAGAGCTGGGGGGGGGGCTCAGACTGCCCTGGGGAGAGCTGGGGGGGGGGCTCAGACTGCCCTGGGGAGAGCTGGGGGGGGGGCTCAGACTGCCCTGGGGAGAGCTGGGGGGTAAGAGGGGGGCTCAGATTGCCCTGGGGAGAGCTGGGGGGGGGGCTCAGACTGCCCTGGGGAGAGCTGGGGGGTAAGAGGGGGGCTCAGATTGCCCTGGGGAGAGCTGGCAGGGAGCTCAGCACTGTCCTGCAGCGGGGGTGTGGGGGGCTGGGATGCAGACAGGCTGCCACCAGGGTAGACCTCCCGTTCTGGAATCCGTGCTGGGATGGAGTGCCGGGTGGGGATGGGGGCAGACGAGAGGAGGAGGATGTGGGGCCCAGAGCACGGGTGTGGGAGGCTCCCCACAACCATCCACTCCACGACCCTCCCCCCACCCCCACCCCCCCGGAGGAACCAGCTAGTGAATGGTAGTGAGGCTGGAAGCAGGGGCAGCCCGGCCGCACCCCTGGTCATGGAGACCGGCAAAGGGCTCCTGGGCCCCTCGCCTCTGAGGCCCCTCCCCCTGGGCCACCCCAGCCCCTCGTGCAGAAGGTGCCCTCCCTCCAGGCGGGCACAGCCTGTGGCGGGCACAGCCGGGCAGCAGAGTGCGCAGTGCACCCCTCACTCACCGCCGCTCACCGCCTCTCTGTGCCCCTCCCAGTGCCTCGGAGCGAGCCCAGCCCGGAGGCCCCGCCCCGCCTGGGCACGCTGAGGGTGACGGAGCCCACCCCGCACTCGCTGCGCCTCTCCTGGACGGTCCCCGAGGGCCGCTTCGACTCCTTCGTGGTGCAGTACAGGGACAGGGACGGGCGGCCCCAGACGGTGCCCGTGGAGGGGCCGGAGCGCTCGGTCACCGTCTCCCCGCTGGACGCCGACCGCACCTACAGGTTCAGTCTGTTCGGCATCGCCAGCAAGAGGCGGCACGGCCCCCTCGTCGCCGAGGGCACCACTGGTGAGTGGGCACCTGCGCCCAGGCAACCCCTACCAGCCCTAACCCTCCACACACGCCTCAGCCAGGCACCTGCTGGGCCTCCCGAGACGGCTGGCTGCCCCCCCCCCCAGGACCACCGGCCTCCCCGCCTGCTGGCCGTCCAGCCCTCGGCCGCGCCCAGGCCCCGGAGGCGTGTCAGACCCGGCTCACCAGACGCGCCAGGCGGTCAGCTCCCACTGACCCGTCTGACCCTGCAGGGGTGACGGCCGTCCGCACCCAGGCTCCCTTCAGCCCCAGCTAATTTACAGCCCATAGGGGAGAGAGGAACACACACACACACACACACACACCCCGTCCTCTGAGTGGAACCAGGGACCTGGCCCAGGGCCCCTCCACGCCTCCCTCCACCTTCTTGTTCTCCGCTCCCGTTCTGCCAATGCCTCTGCCTCCTCTCCCATGTCCTGGGGCTTCCCTCCCCCACCCCCCACCACCAGGCCTGCCCCCTGGCGTGGCCCTGCTTCTCCACCTACGAGAACAGCACCCTCTCCCAGCCCAGCACATCCCTCTTCCTGCCTCCGGCTCCTGCCCGTGTCCTCAGCCGCCATGCTCTTCCCCCGGTCTGTGCGGGGCCTTCCCTTCCAGGCCGTGTCTGAGCTCTCACTGCTGCCCGCTCTGCTGCCCCTGCCCTCTGTGCCCCTGCCCTCTGTCCAAGGTGACAGCACCGCCCGCGCCCAGCTCCCCGGCCCTGGGCTTGGCCTATGGGACCACGTGCCGGTTACTGAGCCTGTCTGCCTCAGCTTTCCCATCTGTCAAATGGGGACACCTGCTGTAACCCTCACACAGCGGGCAGCACAGCCAGGCAGCTGAGCCCGAGTCTCACGGCAGCAGCTCGGCCCCGGGGCTCTGGCTCGCTGGTATCCTTTCCGCTCCCATCCCTGCCTTCCCATCCTCACCTGGGCGACCATTCCTTTCTCCTCCCTCCCCCATCTGCTTCCCCTAATGGCTCCCTGGACTGGGAGGGGGTCACGGAAGGGCTGGCTGTCCTTGTCCAGTCCATGGAGCCCCAGCAAAGACCGAAGGGCAGCCGACATGGGTAGGCGCCCTGGGGCTGCGATTCTAGACAACCAGGGAAGATTCTAGACAATCTGGGAAGATTCTAGACAGCCAGGGAAGATTCTAGACAGCCAGGGAAGATTCTAGACAATCTGGGAAGATTCTAGACAGCCAGGGAAGATTCTAGACAATCTGGGAAGATTCTAGACAGCCAGGGAAGATTCTAGACAATCTGGGAAGATTCTAGACAGCCAGGGAACACTCTAGACAGCCAGGGAAGATTCTAGACAGCCAGGGAAGATTCTAGACAACCAAGGAAGATTCTAGACAGCCAGGGAAGATTCTAGACAGCCAGGGAAGATTCTAGACAATCTGGGAAGATTCTAGACAACCAGGGAAGATTCTAGACAGCCAGGGAAGATTCTAGACAGCCAGGGAAGATTCTAGACAGCCAGGGAAGATTCTAGACAGCCAGGGAAGATTCTAGACAATCTGGGAAGATTCTAGACAGCCAGGGAAGATTCTAGACAACCAGGGAAGATTCTAGACAATCTGGGAAGATTCTAGACAGCCAGGGAAGATTCTAGACAGCCAGGGAAGATTCTAGACAATCTGGGAAGATTCTAGACAGCCAGGGAAGATTCTAGACAGCCAGGGAAGATTCTAGACAGCCAGGGAAGATTCTAGACAGCCAGGGAAGATTCTAGACAGCCAGGGAAGATTCTAGACAATCTGGGAAGATTCTAGACAGCCAGGGAAGATTCTAGACAGCCAGGGAAGATTCTAGACAATCTGGGAAGATTCTAGACAGCCAGGGAAGATTCTAGACAGCCAGGGAACACTCTAGACAGCCAGGGAACACTCTAGACAGCCAGGGAAGATTCTAG
The DNA here is from genome assembly GCF_014108245.1 of Pipistrellus kuhlii. NCBI lineage: Eukaryota > Metazoa > Chordata > Mammalia > Chiroptera > Vespertilionidae > Pipistrellus > Pipistrellus kuhlii. The sequence continues at coordinate 83,070,556 of NW_023425551.1, forward strand.
ACAGCCAGGGAAGATTCTAGACAGCCAGGGAAGATTCTAGACAGCCAGGGAAGATTCTAGACAGCCAGGGAAGATTCTAGACAACCAAGGAAGATTCTAGACAGCCAGGGAAGATTCTAGACAGCCAGGGAAGATTCTAGACAGCCAGGGAAGATTCTAGACAACCAAGGAAGATTCTAGACAGCCAGGGAAGATTCTAGACAGCCAGGGAAGATTCTAGACAATCTGGGAAGATTCTAGACAGCCAGGGAAGATTCTAGACAGCCAGGGAAGATTCTAGACAATCTGGGAAGATTCTAGACAGCCAGGGAAGATTCTAGACAGCCAGGGAAGATTCTAGACAGCCAGGGAAGATTCTAGACAACCAAGGAAGATTCTAGACAGCCAGGGAAGATTCTAGACAGCCAGGGAAGATTCTAGACAATCTGGGAAGATTCTAGACAGCCAGGGAAGATTCTAGACAGCCAGGGAAGATTCTAGACAATCTGGGAAGATTCTAGACAACCAGGGAAGATTCTAGACAGCCAGGGAAGATTCTAGACAGCCAGGGAAGATTCTAGACAACCAGGGAAGATTCTAGACAATCTGGGAAGATTCTAGACAGCCAGGGAAGATTCTAGACAGCCAGGGAAGATTCTAGACAGCCAGGGAAGAGCAGGGGTCCCCTACCCCCACCCCCAGCCCCACTTTTCCCTCAAGTCCTGCCTAGCAGCTCATTCCTGAGGGTCAGAGGGGAGGGAGGGCAGCGCTGGGGCCGAGGAGCGGGAGGGGATGGCAGGTGGGCGGGGCTCTCGCCCTTAGTGCCTGAGGGCAGCACTGACGGTGGCCTCGGGGACAGGCCTCCGAGGCGTCTTCCGACCAGCACCAGCTCTCCTCTCAGACTCCAGGGACCCGGCCCCCTGCCCCCCAGCCCGGGGTCCGCACGGCAGGGGGACCTGGGGGCCTGAGCCATTGGGTGGCGCACACAAGCCACACAAACCACTAGCCTGCGGCTCCGGAGCGTATTTGCCGGCCGTGCCGAGCACCACGCTTACCGTGACCAGCAGAGCAAGTCGCCCTGAAAGCTGCACCCCCTGTTTCCACAGCCGCCCAGGAGGCCGTGGAGGAGACCCCGAGACCCACAGAGCCCAGCACGGAGGCCCCCCAGCCCCCCGTGGAGCCTCGCCTGGGGGAGCTGACGGTGACCGGGTCCTCCCCGGACTCGCTGAGCCTGGCCTGGACCGTCCCCGAGGGCCAGTTTGACCACTTCCTGGTCCAGTACAAGAACGGGGACGGGCAGCCCAAGGCGGTGCGGGTGCCGGGACACGAGGCCGGGGTCACCATCTCGGGCCTGGAGCCGGCCCACAAGTACAAGATGCACCTGTACGGCGTCCACGCCGGCCAGCGCCTGGGCCCCGCCTCCGCCACCGGGGTGACGGGTGAGTGGGCGGGGCGCCGGGGCCTGCAGCTCGCACTGCGAGGCGATGGGCGCAGGGCCCTCTGCTCCGGGCTGGGCCGTGGTGCCCGCTGGGCGCCCGCAGGGCCCGGGAGACGACGGGACTTCCCCGCGGAGCCTGCCTCACCTCCCTGTGTGTCCTTCTGGCTGCAGAGGACGAGCCCCCCGGCCCCCCGGAGCCCAGCGCGGAGGAGCCCGTGCTGGGGCAGCTGACGGTGACGGGGGCCTCCCCGGACTCGCTGAGCCTGGCCTGGACCGTGGCCCGGGGCCACTTCGACGCCTTCACCGTGCAGTACAAGGACAGGGACGGGCGGCCCCAGGTGGTGCGTGTCGGGGGCGAGGAGAGTGCGGTGACCGTGCGGGGCCTGGAGCCGGGGCGCAAGTACAAGATGCACCTGTACGGCCTGCAGGGGGGCCGGCGCGTGGGCCCCGCGGCCGCCCTGGGCCTGACCGGTGAGTGGGCGGGTTCGATTTCCTCCCCTGGTGCCCAGCCTCTCTGTGGTGCGGTCCTTGCCGTGGGCCCGTGCCCCACCATCTTGGGGTAGACGAGGAGGAGCGTCCACAGGGACTGACTGCCTGCAGGGCCTCGGGCCACTTTTAAGCATCGTGCCTGTGTCCTCGCCTGTAAAACGGGCGTGCCTGCCGCACAGGGCATCTGTGGAGGGCATCTGTCCGCGCTGCCTCCGGGCTGCTGCGACCCCTCTCCCCTGGCTGCCTCGCTGGTCAGTGTGCCTGAGGCCCGGCCCGCGGGGGGCAGGGCTCTCCCCCTCACCCCCTCGTGAGCGCCTTGCAGCCAGGAGAAGCCTCCCGCTGGCTGCCCCGCCACCGCGCAGGCCGGGCCTGGGCACCTCCGAGCCGCAGCACGGAGGCGGGGCCCGGGGCCCTCCCGCTGCCCTGCCCCCCGGGCCCAGCGCGGAGCGCCCCGCCTCTGGTTCGCTGAAGGAAGGACCACGTTGGAAAAACCACGTTTACTGTCGGGGATGAGCACAGTTGCCAGCAGAGGAACTGAGAGGTTTGAGCGAGGCTGACGTCCACAGAGCCCGCCCTCCCATGACCTGGTTGGCTTAGTTTCCAGAACCTTCCACCGGGTTTCTTTTCTGTAGCCGGCATGAGAGGAGGGCAAAGCGGCCGGTCCCGCACAGGGCAGGGTGCGGGCCGGGCCAGCAGGAGCAAGGCGTGCGGCGAGTTACCCATCTCTTCCTGAGGCCTCGGCAGCAGCCTGTTTTCATTTTACTTTTAATCTATTTCTACTGGTTTCAGGGGCAGGGGGAGAGAAGGAGAGAGAGAACATCAGTGATGAGAGAGAATCACTGATTGGCTGTCCCGTACGCGTCTCTACTGGGGACTGACCCTGACCTCCTGGTTCCTTGGTTGACGCTCAACCACACATTACCTTAGCCAACGCGTGGTGACCACTGGTGAGGGGCACCGCCAGGGCTCCTGTGCCGAGCCCCCATGCTAAGCGGGGGGCCCGGGCACAGGCCCGTCAGCGGTGCCGTGCAACCTGGCCCCACGGAGGCAGGGAGCCCGGAGGCCAGTGATGGAAGGTGGTGGGGAGGGCCCGCTGAGGAAGGACGAGCACAGGCCGCCCAGGCCTTGGAGACGGCCCTTGGGGCAGAGGGAAGGTGCCCCAACACCGGTGGGCTGGCGAGGAATGTTCTGGAATTGGGGGCTGTGAGGTGGACGTGCAGGCCTCGGGGCGCCCGCTGTCAGGGCGTGGCTTTGCCCTGGATGAGATGGATGCCCCTGACCACCTGCTGACTGTGGGGAGCAGAGGAGGTGGGGGCGAGGCAGGTGGTTTGGGGGACAAGGTGAGGGCGAGGCAGGCGATGGGACGGTCCGGCGTCCGGAGGGCTGGCGCTGCCTGGCGGAGGCGGCAGAGGGTGAGCCCTCAGCCTCCCCGGGTGGTGCCCGCAGGACTTCCCCGGGGCCTGGCGGCTTGGGGTGCGGAGTGGGCAGCCGAGGGGCAGCATATGGGGGCGGGGCGCGGGGCGGACGGCCGAGTGCTGAGCAAACAGTCCGGGGCCGCTCCCCCAGCCTCAGTGGTGGCCGGCAGCCCACAGGGCCCCAGGGCCTGGGAGGATGAGGGCGGGGCTGCGCCCAGCGGGGTTTGATGCCCGACCCCCTCGCGGCTCCAGGAGGACAATGACGTGCTCACCTCCCACCCGGGGAGGAGGCTTTCCTAACGGCCGCCTCCCCTCCCTCAGCTCCGCCGGGAGCCGCTCCTGCAGCCACGGAGCCGTCCCCGGGGCCGCGCCTGGGGGCGCTGACTGTGACCGGCGTGACGCCCCGCTCTGTGGGCCTCGCGTGGACCGTCCCCGAGGGCCAGTTCGACTCCTTCGAGGTCCAGTTCGAGGACAGGGACGGGCAGCTGCGGACGGTGCCGGTGGCCGCAGACCAGCGGGAGGCCACGGTGCCCGGCCTGGAGCCCGCCCACGGGTACAGGATGCTCCTGTACGGGCTCCACGGCGGGCAGCGCCGGGGCCCGCTCTCCGTGGACGCTCTGACAGGTGAGTGAGGCCCAGGCAGGCCCAGCCATGGCTTTCCAGAGCCCACACCATCTCTCTCAGGTCCTGCCCGCCTCCCTGCACAGGCTGGACCAGTCCCCGCCTCACCCTCCCTCCCACCCCTCTGTCTCCCTCTCACCCACCCCACTTCCGATGCCTCTCCCGCTCCCTCTCACTGTCTAGCCGGCTCCTCCACTCTCTTCACATGCCCGCCATGGTCGGACATGGCTGCCACTGCCCCTGCCGCCCACTTGGTGGCGTCAGGTGCCAGTCACCCCGGGAATCCAGTCGCAGGCGCTCAGCTCCGGGGCCCTCCTGCCCTCGTGGTTTCCTGGTCTGGTTTCCACGGTGTGTGCAGTGTTAGCCTGGCTGGTTTGGCTCAGTGCCCAGAGCGTCGGCCTGTGGACCGAAGGATTCTAGGTTCGATTCTGGTCAGGGCACAATCCAATGGGGCGGGAAGTGTGCAGGAGGCAGCCGAGCAATGATTCTCTCTCATCATTGATGTTCCCAACTCTCTTCCTCTCCCTTCCTCTCTGAAAGCAATAAGAATGTATTTCTAAAACACGGTAAAATAAGCCCTGGCCGGTGTGGCTCCGCTGGTTGGCAGCGTCCTGTGCACTGCAGGGTCGTGGGTTCGATTCCTAGTGGGCACATGCCCAGGCTGTGGGTTCGATCCCTCGTCGGGTGCCAGCAAGAGGCAGCCCACCGATGTTTCTCACTCACAGCAGTTTCTCCCTCTCCCTTCCTCTCTCTTGAATAAATGGAAAACATATCCTTGGGTGAGGATTAAGAAATAAGTAAAAGTAGCCGGGACCGGTTTGGCTCAATGGATAGAGCGTCGGCTTGGGGACTGAAAGGTCCCGGGTTCGATTCCAGTCAAGGGCATGTACCTTGGTTGCGGGCATATCCCCAATAGGGGGTGTGCAGGAGGCAGCTGACCAATGACTCTCTCTCATCGATGTTTCTATCTCTCTATCTCTCTCCCTTCCTCTCTGTATAAAAATCAATAAAATATATTTAAAAAAAAAAAAAAGAAAGAAGTAAAAGTAAAAGCTGTAGCATAAAGTGCACGGGGTTACAAAGGAAGTCAAAGGCGTCAATGTACAGTTACCAATTGCGAGTGTGAGGCTTCGGCGGGGACCCCCGTGCCGCCGGTAAAGGGGGGCTCAGGCACCGGCGGAGTCCGCGCAATTCTAGGGCGATGGGAAGACAGCTGCAGCCACGGGCGCTGCTAGAGCCGTGGTCGGCAACCTGCGGCTCAAGGGCCACGTGCGGCTCTTTGGCCCCTTGAGTGTGGCTCTTCCACAAAATACCACGTGCGGGGGCGCACGGACAGCGCCACTGAAACTCCGTGGCCCACGCGCAGAAGTCGGTTTCAGCTTCAAAAGAAACTTTAGTTGTACTGTTGGTATTTGGCTCTGTTGACGAGTGAGTTTGCCGACCACTGAGCTAGAACTCCGCTGTCCACAGCTGGTGAGAGCTTTTGTGAGTTTATTTGAACCAAACAGAGGACAATTGCTGGGAAGCAGGGTCTCAGCAGAGGGGGAAATGCCCTGGGAAAGGCACCTCTGCACCCTGCTTTCCACACTGGGGTCAGAGGAGAAGCGAGCGGGCCACACGCACCCCGGGTGCTGGGCAGGAGGCAGGCGGGGAGGGGCGGGCACGGCTTAGCTGCAGGGCAGGGCAGGCAGCTGCCAGCACGGACCACGTGCCCGCCAGCGCGGGCTGCCTCGGAGGGGCTGGGGCGGGGAAGCTGCCTGTGACTGCGTGGCGGCTGGCCAGCCGTGCCAGCCCAGGCAGACGGGCAGCAGCGGCGCAGTCAGGGGCAGATGGACTTACGTCGGGAGACGCTGCCCCAGGACGGGCCCTCCCACTGCGGCCAGCACGCGGCCCCGTTTGTCCACGTGGCTGCCGCAGAGCCCGGAGCTGGGGCAGCTGTCCCTGGAGCGCTCACCGGCCCTCTGTCCTCCGCCAGCTCCGGCCGCAGAGCGCCCCGAGCCGCGCCTGGGGGAGCTGACCGTGACCGGCGTGACCCCGAGCTCCGTGGGCCTCGCGTGGACGGTTCCCGAGGGCGAGTTCGACTCCTTCGCGGTCCAGTACGAGGACGGGGCCGGGCGGCCCCAGGTGCTGCCTGTGGCGGGCGGCCTCAGGGAGGCCAGCGTCCGGGGCCTGGACGCCGCCCGCACGTACGAGCTGCTGCTCTACGGGCTGCACCGGGGCCGGCGCCTGGGGCCCCTCTCGGCCCTCGCCGTGACAGGTGAGTGCCCGCTGGGCCGCCCGTCCGCCTGCCTCCGGCTCTGCCCCCTCTCCCTCTCCCCTCTCTCCCTCTCGCCATTTCTGAACTTTCTAGGACCCTTTTTGGGGAAAAGGATCTGCGATATGGAGATAATTTACATTCAGTAGAGTTCTCCCACTTGAAGGGACTAAGTCGATACGTTTGGGCACACGTGTGAGGCATGAGAGCACTTCCACACTGAGCTGTGCTGTGTCTCTGAACCCCAATCTGCTGCGCCTGGCGGGCAGCGCGGCCACCGCAGCGGCAGCAGATGCCCTTTGGGGAGATCCCCTGCAGAACCGGACACGGGCTCTCCTGTCGTGTCTTGCGTTTAGCATCACGCGAGGAAGTGGCTCGCTGTGTAGCAATGGGTGGCGCCCTGGCCACCGCCTACCGCCCCCTTCCTCCCCCTGGAGACCTGGGGCGGCCACAGACCCCTCACGGCCTCTGCCTGTCTCTGCACAGCCCCCAGGGAGGACGACGGAGCGGGGGCCACAGCCCCAAGCCCTGCAGAGGCGGAGCCACAGCTCGGGGGGCTGACGGTGGTCCAGGCCACCCCGCACTCCCTGCGCCTGTCCTGGACGGTCACGGAGGGGCAGCTGGACTCCTTCGAGGTCCAGTACACAGACCAGGAAGGGCAGCGCCGCGCGGTCAGTGCAGGGGGCGGCCGGAGGGACGTCACCCTCTCCGGCCTGCAGGCCGACCACAGGTACCGCGTGGAGCTGTACGGGATCCGGGGCCCCCAGCGCCTGGGCCCCGTCCGCGTGGAGGCCCTGACAGGTGAGCGGGAGGAGCTGCCACCACGCGCCCTGCACCAGCGAGCCCGACGCCTCTCTCAGGCACTTCTCCCTCCCCTCTCTGCTCAGTCCCCAGGGACAACGAGGAGGAACCTACTGAACCGCCCACCACCACCCCTCAGCCCCCCGTGGAGCCTCGCCTGGGGGAGCTGACGGTGACCGGATCTTCCCCGGACTCGCTGAGCCTGGCCTGGACCGTCCCCGAGGGCCAGTTTGACCACTTCCTGGTCCAGTACAAGAACGGGGACGGGCAGCCCAAGGCGGTGCGGGTGCCGGGACACGAGGCCGGGGTCACCATCTCGGGCCTGGAGCCGGCCCACAAGTACAAGATGCACCTGTACGGCGTCCACGCCGGCCAGCGCCAGGGCCCCGCCTCCGCCACCGGGGTGACGGGTGAGTGGGCGGGGCGCCGGGGCCTGCAGCTCGCACTGTGACGGCGATGGGCGCAGGGCCCCCTGCTCCGGGCTGGGCCGTGGTGCCCGCTGGGCGCCCGCAGGGCCCGGGAGACGAAGGGACTTCCCGGCGGAGCCTGCCTCACCTCCCTGTGTGTCCTTCCCGCTGCAGAGGACGAGCCCCCCGGCCCCCCGGAGCCCAGCGCAGAGGAGCCCGAGCTGGGGCAGCTGACGGTGACGGGGGCCTCCCCGGACTCGCTGAGCCTGGCCTGGACCGTGGCCCGGGGCCACTTCGACGCCTTCACCGTGCAGTACAAGGACAGGGACGGGCGGCCCCAGGTGGTGCGTGTCGGGGGCGAGGAGAGCGCGGTGACCGTGCGGGGCCTGGAGCCGGGGCGCAAGTACAAGATGCACCTGTACGGCCTGCAGGGGGGCCGGCGCGTGGGCCCCGCGGCCGCCCTGGGCCTGACCGGTGAGTGGGCGGCGGCGGGAGGAGGGCCTGGGAGACTCCCTCTGTCGCCATCCTCGTGGAAACACCAGTGACACCCTCCCCCGGCTCCACGCTGGCCTGGGGTCCGGGTGGAAGCCGTGCCTGGGCAGGGGCTGGGCTGCAGAGTGGCTCCCCCACAGGGGCCTGGGCAGTGATGCTGCTGGTCTCCACGCTCAGGCCACACCTCACGGCCCGGGGGCGGACACTCTGAGAGCCTGTGGGAGCGAGTCCCGCCCGCATCCCTTCCTTCCCGCCCGCTGGCCTCGCTGGCGCCTGGAGGCCTGACGGGTTGGAGGAGCTCAGGGGCAGCCTCTGGCCACAGCGTCCCCACCTCAGGGTCAGACCTCTCCAGACTTAGGACGGGGGGGTCAGCCAACATGGGAGCCCTGGGCCTCGCCTCAGGAGTTCATGTGTTGACCTTGAACTTGGCAGAGAGACAAGGTCTTATCCTAATGGGGCTCCAGGTGGTGGGAATACAGGCTGGGAACCCACAGAACAGTTATAGCAGATTGCAGGCAGAGGGGGCGTTAACGACAGGAAGCCCTGAGGCAGGCCAGGCCCGGGCTGTGAGGCTGCAGTCAGGCAGGTTGGCTCGGTGACAGCACCATAGGACAAAGAGTGGCTCATTCCTCGGTGGCACAGCTGGTGCATAGGCTGGGGAAGGAGAGCCCGGGGGCACCAAGAGGGTTCAGGTTTCTGATCGGGTCTGAGCTCTTTGGGAACAAAGTTGAGCCAGAGGAGTGAGATGCCCCCAGACCCAGTGGAGGGAGCCCACAGAGCAGAGCCTGTGCTGAAGGGGCCCAGGGGTGCTGGTGGGATGGGGAAGGTGGGTGTGGTGGAGGGTTCACAGGGGTTCTGTTTGGGTGGGGGAGAGGGTGCTGGAGGATGGAGCACAGCGGTGCTGGTGAGGGGTGTGAGATGGGGGAGGAAGGAGACATTAGAGGAACCAGAAAGAATTGGAATTAGGAGGGGAAAACAAAGATGGTGGCCTAGGTAAGCACCTAAACTGCTCCCTCACACAACAATCTGAAAACAACAACTAAAAGACAGTGCGGACATCATCCAAAGCCACAGGACAGGTGGCTGAGTGGGAAATCCACACTAGAAAGGAGAGAGGCTCAGATCAGGGGAGCCACAGGCGCTGAGGTAGGGAGACACGGGCAGAGAGGAAGGGCTGCTGAGTGCCTGGCTGGCGGAAGGGGAATGGAAGCCCCAACTGCACTGAAGCCCAGCCCCAGCTGAAACCCCGTGGGCCCAGGTTCATACCGGTGGAGTCTGGACTGTAGAGAAAGGCACCTGGAGCTCAGAGACTGGGAAACTAGGGGGAGCCGGGAGCTGCAGCGGGCAGGGTGTAGAATCATGAGCCAGTGAGTGCATGCAGAGAGGTCTGACTGTGGAGGTTGCCGCAGCCTCTCCATAGCGGAAGGAGTCTAAGCTCCTGACTGCACTGAATCCCAGTTCCGACTGCACTGAGCACTGAAACCCAGTTCTGGGCGAGCCCCTGGAGCACCCACACTCTTACAAGGGGAATATGGACTGTCAGGCGGAAACTCAGGGGATCCGTGGAAGGCAGAGATCGAAGGCGCACGTACAAGGGCAGGGCAGATGGGAAGCCAAGACTGTCGGCTCAGCCCTGAGACTCTGCCCCATCCAAGCTGAGCACAGAGGCTGTTGCAATTTTGCAAGTCTGGTCCTATAAGACTATCTCCAATACAGAGGGTATCCCGGCACAGACACAGCTGATACATCCAATTGGCCTGGAGTCAATTCTCCCAGTGATACCAACAACAATCAAGACGTAACCAAAGGGGAGCACCAAGAGCGTCTACCTCAGGTAACTGGAGAAGCTGAGCCACCAGCCCATATAAGACACCGAGCACACAGAGCCATCCTGCCAATTCAGGGAAGCAATGAAAATGCCGAGACAAGGAAATAGATCTTAAACGAAAGAAATGGAGGCAAACAAAAGACTGGATATAGAGTTCAAAACCATGGTTATAAGGTTTTTCTTGAATTTCTTAGAAAAGGCCAATAAATTTAATGAGACCCTCGAGGATATGAAAAAGGGCCAACTAGAAAGTAAACATAAACTGTCTGAAATAAAAAATATTATACAGAGACACAACAGCAGACTAGAGGAACACAAGAATCAAGCCAAAGATTTGGAATACAAAGAGGCAAAGAACACTCCTCCAGAGAAGCAAGAAGAGAAGAGAATCCAGAAAGTTGATGATAGTGTAAGGAGCCTCTGGGACAACTTCAAGTGTAGCAACATCAAAATTATGGGGGTGCCAGAAAAAAAAACAGAGAGCAAGATACTAAAAACATATTTGAAGAAATAATAATCAGAAAAATTCTCCCATCTGGTGAAAGAAATAGACTTACAAGTCCAGGAAGCGCACAGAACCCCAAACAAAAGAAATCCAAAGAGGACCACACCAAGACGCATCATAATTAAAATGCCAAGGGCAAAAGACAAAGAGAGAACCTTACAAGCAGCAAGAAAAAAAACAGTTAGTTGCCTATAAAGGAGCACCCATATGATTATCAGCTGATTTTTCAACAGAAACTATGTAGGCCAGATGGGAGTGACAAGAAATATTCAAAGTGATGAATAGCAAGAACCTACAACCAAGATTACTCTACCCAGCAAAGTTATCATTCAGAATTGAAGGGCAGATAAAGAGCTTCACAGATAAGAAGAAGCTAAAGGAATCCATCACCACTAAACCAGAATTATATGAAATGCTGAAAGGTATTCTTTAAGAAGAGAAAGAAGAAAAAAGTAAAGATAAAAATTATGATTAACAAATATATATATCAACAAGTGAATCTAAAAATCAAGTGAATTAAAAGTCTGAGGAACAGAATAAACTAGTGAATATAATAGAATCAGGGGCAAAGAAAGGGAGTGGATTGATAATTATCAGGGGGGAAAGGATGTGGGCAATGCAGGGAGAGACTGGACTAAAATCGTACACCTACGGATGAGGACAATGGGGGGGGGGAGGAAAGGGCAGAAGGTGGGGTGGAAACTGGGTGGAAGGGAGCTGTGGGGCAGGAGAAAGGAGAAACAATTGTAGTAATCTGAGCAATAAAGATTTATTTAGTTAAAAAAAATGCCAATTTGAGATACAATATACCACATAGCCTGGAGGAGGGAATCTTCCAGCCTAAGTAATAGCAAAAGATTTTGCTCATACACGTAGCAGAGATTTGGAACTCAAGTGACTGAGAAGTAACAGAATTGCAAACTATTGCATAAAATCTTGTGAGTTATGCCTCTAAACAATTCTGAATAGACTTACATTATTCTCTTCTTACTATAATAATTAAATACTTTTCTCTATAAAAAGTGAAGAAGAAAAAAAGAATTGGAGTCAGAGCTCTGAGGACGGCAGACTCGGCTCCTCACTGTCTTATGTTTGCAATGGGCCCTCCGCTGAGGGCGGAGGAGGACCTCACCTGTCCCCCACGTCTCCTTCCAGCTCGTCCAGCTCCCGACTTCGAAGCTGTGACCACCCAAGTCCCGCCCACCACCACCCCCCAGCCCCCCGTGGAGCCTCGCCTGGGGGAGCTGACGGTGACGGGGTCCTCCCCGGACTCGCTGAGCCTGGCCTGGACCGTCCCCGAGGGCCAGTTTGACCACTTCCTGGTCCAGTACAAGAACGGGGACGGGCAGCCCAAGGCGGTGCGGGTGCCGGGACACGAGGCCGGGGTCACCATCTCGGGCCTGGAGCCGGCCCACAAGTACAAGATGCACCTGTACGGCGTCCACGCCGGCCAGCGCCAGGGCCCCGCCTCCGCCACCGGGGTGACGGGTGAGTGGGCGGGGCGCCGGGGCCTGCAGCTCGCCCTGTGACGGCGCTGGGCGCAGGGCCCCTCTGCTCCGGGCTGGGCCGTGGTGCCCGCTGGGCGCCCGCAGGGCCCGGGCCGGGCGTGACCAGGGCTCGGGAGACGACGGGACTTCCCCGCGGAGCCTGCCTCACCTCCCTGTGTGTCCTTCTCGCTGCAGAGGACGAGCCCCCCGGCCCCCCGGAGCCCAGCGCGGAGGAGCCCGTGCTGGGGCAGCTGACGGTGACGGGGGCCTCCCCGGACTCGCTGAGCCTGGCCTGGACCGTGGCCCGGGGCCACTTCGACGCCTTCACCGTGCAGTACAAGGACAGGGACGGGCGGCCCCAGGTGGTGCGTGTCGGGGGCGAGGAGAGCGAGGTGACCGTGCGGGGCCTGGAGCCGGGGCGCAAGTACAAGATGCACCTGTACGGCCTGCAGGGGGGCCGGCGCGTGGGCCCCGCGGCCGCCCTGGGCCTGACCGGTGAGTGGCTACTGAGGGGCCCCAGGGTTGGGCTTAGGAAAGGTCTCTGTAGTGGCATCAGAGTCTCTTCCAGTTCAGTCCATAACCTCTCGACCTCTGACCCACACCCCGTGCACTAGGTAGCTCAGAACAGGGGTGGTCCACGGCCAGGAAGCAGGTTTCAGGGCAGGGCCCAGCCGTCCGGGAGGTCCTGGGTACTGAAGTGTCAAGCGACCCCCGCCATGCGGTGTGGCTCTCCGCTGGGCTGCGGCTCTGGAAAGAGCTCTTGGGGGAGTCTGGGATATAGGTCTTGGAATATGAATGCAATCAACCAGCATTTATATATACAATTTCAAACAAGCAGGAAGAGTGGAATAATGAAGGCGCAGGGTCATCACTGCTTCCACCATATATCAGCTCTTCCAGAAGGCTCGTCACAGAATGCCTCTTTATTAACCACTTGATTGACATAATTCACATCCCAGAAAAGTCATCTCTTTCAGTATGCATCTTGTGGATCTGTAGTGCGTTTCCCGTGTGCATTGTCTGGCTTCTTCCCTGAGCACATGTTTGAGGTCCACCCATGTTGTAGCCTCAAGCAGTACTTTATTCCTCTGTAGAGCCAAGTGGTATTCCTTATAGGGTAGACCACTGCTGTGTTTTTACATTCAGCTGCACTTCCTCACCATATTTACAGTCCTCTCTTTAAAAAGGCTGTTTAAAAATGACCATATGATAAGGATTGTACCTTAAAAATGAACAGTCATTTCTTTGTGTCCTCAAGTATCAGTCACTGCTACAGTCTCCTGGTTTTATCATATTTCTTGTTTTCCAAATTTGTTGCTGAAATTTGGTCTACATAAAGAAGGTAGGCAGGCAGATTTTAAGTGGCGGTGGAGTAAGTGGATGTTGCATAGACACGCTCCCAGGACCAAACTGGAATTACAACTGAAATACGGAAAAACCTCTAGAATAATTAATGGAAGACTCACGGGAGAAAACCCTGATAATAGAGGATGGAAAGTGGAGATTGCATAGAGACTGGTTGGAAGGGCCAAGGCACAAAAGAGCTGGCTGGGCTCCCACAGACAGAAACTGAAGTCCTGGAGAGATATCCCAGCTCTGGTGGTGCCACTGAGAACTCGGGGGTCAAATCCCCAAGCTGCCCCCCCCCCCCCCACCGCCCAGCAGAAATCACCAGAACTGAGAAGAGTACCCACATAACATTTGGCTGGGAAAAACATCAGGGCTTCTATCTGCCAGGGAGAGAGAGCTGAAAATTCAGGCACCCTCTTAAAAAGTCAATGCACAGAATTGCATGTAGAGCCACTCACCTTGTGCTCGGGCAGAGGGAGGGCAGAGTGGCCTGGAGCTGTGAGCAGAAGCCAGGCTTGGGGCTCTGGGGTTAGATCTCAGGAGGCAGACACCCCAAGTTCCCTGTGCTGAGTCATTTTCTCTCTCTATGCAGAGGTGATCTTTCTCATGCAGACATTTGCTGTACAGATAGTTGGAGGCAGATAGTTGACCCACCCTATTGAAAAACCCATTAAGAGACTGAGAATAACAATTAGCCTCCAGGCAGAAGTAATTGCACCATCCTGTGGGGGAAAAAACTCTTACCATACCTGTGGACAATTGCCTGAGGGCAATTCAAGACCAAATCCTATCATAAGTCTGTAGACAGTGGCAGTCTCTGGAGGCTTTGAGTCTTTGCCTAAGATAATTAGTCAGAAACAGCTTGACACCATCCTACACTAGAAATTGAGAGATGTACAGATCTAATACATAGTCACAAACCCAAACAGGTAGCCAAAATGAAGAGAGAAAGAAACAACCCCCAAATGAAAGAACAAGAGAAGTCTCCAGAGAAAAGATAAAAGAAATGGAGATAAGAAATTTATCTGATATAAAGTTCAGAATGATGATGGTAAAGATGCTCAAAAGCATGAGAAAAAAAAACATAGTAACTATGAAAACACAAAGAATGATATAGAACACATTGGAATAACAGCAGATTAGGGAAAGCTGAGAATCAAATCAGAGAATTAGAAGATAAGGTTTAAAAAAAAATCACTAAATCAGAGAACCAAAAAGAATAAACAATAAAAACAATCAAACAAACAAACAAACAAAAAAAAAACAGGAGCACAGCTTAAGGGAACTGTGAGACAACATGAAACACAACAATATTTTGAAGAATAGGTGTGCCAGAAGAGGCAGAAAGGGAGAACATGTCTGAAGAAATAATGGCAGAAAATTTCCCTAACCTGGTAAAGGAAAAAGTCATACAAGTTCAGGAGGCACAGAGAGCCCCAAACAAGAACTCAAAAAGGTCCACACCCAGACACATCATAATTAAAATGCCAAAAATTAAAGACAAAGAGAGAATCTTAAAGGCAGCAAGAGAAAAGCAAACTGTTACCTACAAAGAAGTTCCCATAAAGCTGACACCTGATTTCTCATCAGAAACCCTACAGGCCAGAAGGGAATCTCATGTAGTACTCAAGGTAATGGAAAGCAAGGATCTGCAACCAAAATTACTATATCCAGCAAGGCTATTGGACAGTCAAATACAGAGCTTCTCAGACAAAAAGAAAAAAAAAAATGGCTAAAGGAGTTCATCCCTACCAAGCCCGGATTAAAAGAAATGCTAAAAGGACTACTGTAATGAGAAGAAATATAGAACGCTCGGCATACAGAAGTAGAATGGCATAAATAAGCACCTATCAATAATAATCTTAAATGTAAATGGAATAAATGTACCCATCAAAACATGACCCAACTATATGCTATCTACAAGGGACCCACCTCAGAACAAAAGACACACACAGGATGAGAGTAAAGGGATGGAAATTTTTTTCCATGCAAATGGAAATGAAAAGAAGTTTGGGGTAGCAATACTCATATCTGACAAAATAGACTTCAAAATGAAGACCAGCTGGGACCAGTTTGGCTCAGTAGATAGAGCGTCGGCCTGTGGACTGAAAGGTCCCGGGTTCGATTCCGGTCAAGGGCATGTACCTTGGTTGCGGGCACATCCCCAGTGGGGGTGTGCAAGAGGCAGCTGGTCGATGTTTCTCTCTCATCGTCGTTTCTAACTCTCTGTACTTCTCAATTCCTCTCTGTGTAAAATCAATAAAATATATATATTTTTTAAAAATGAAGACCATCACAAAATACAACAAAAGTCACTACATAATACTAAAGGGATTGATACAACAAAAGAATATAATCCTGGTAAACATATATGCACCAAATATAGGAGCACTGAATTATACAAAAAAGAACTTCTAGAGCACTTTAAGGGAGAGATTGATAACAATATAAAAATAATAGGGGAACTTTAACACCCCACTGACTTCACTGGACAGATCTTCCAGACAGAAAATCAGCAGCGGCTCTAAAGGACACATGGATCTGATGGAATTAATAGACATTTATAGAACAACCAGAGGCCTGGTGCACAAAATTCATGCACGGGGAGGGGGAAGCCCTCAGCCCAGCCTGCACCCTCTTTAATCTGGGACTCCTTGGGAGATGTCTGACTGCCAGTTTAGGCCTGATCAGGATTGGGCCTAAACTGGCAGTCAGACATCCTTCTCACAATCCTGGACCACTGACTCCTAATAACTCACATGCCTGCTTGCCTGCTGGTTGCCCCAACTGCCCCCCTGCCAGCCTTGTCACTCCTCACAGCCCCCTGCTGGCCTAGTCGCCCCATGCAGCCTGCTGTTAAGTCATTTGGTCTTCCCTCACTAATCCTGCTGTCAGCCTGGTTTTAGACAGCTATCTTGTGAGTGTGTGAGGGTCAATTTGCATATTACCTCTTTATTATATAGGATTCACCCCAAAGCTGCAGAATATACATTCTTCTCAAGTGCACATGGGTCATTCATAAAGATAGATCACATGTTATGATATAAAACAAGTCTCTACAAGCTCAAGACAACTGAAATCATATCAAGCATCTTCTCAGATCACAGTGGAATGAAATTAGACATCAACTACAGTAAAAAAAACCAAACACATGGAAGCTAAATAGGATGTTATTAAGCAATGAATGGGCTACCAATTAGTTTATGAAAGAAATAAAAAAATTCCTGGAAATAAATGAAAATGAACACACAACAATTTGAGATCTCTGGGACACAGCAAAAGCAGTTCTGAGAGGGAAATTCATAGCATTACAGGATTTCCTAAAAACAAAACAAAACAAAACAAAAAATAAACTATTTAACCCTACAACTTAAAGAATTAGAAAGAGAACAAGAAATGCCCAGAGTAAATAGAAGGAAGGAAATAATAAAGATTAGAGCAGAAATAAATGACATCGAGACTAAAAAAAAAAAAAAAAAAAAGAAAAAGAAAAAAAAAATCAATGACACCAAGAGCTGGTTCTTTGAAAGGATAAACATCATTGATGACTCACAGGCAACCTCATCAAGAAACTAAAGAGAGCCCTAGGTGGTTTTGCTTAGTGGGTAGAGCTTTGGCCTGTGGACTGAAGAGTCCCAGGTTTGATTCCAATCAAGGGCACATGCCTGAGTTGTGGTCTTGATCCCCCATTCTGGGGGGTGGGGGCATGCAGGAGGCAGCTGATCAATGACTCTTTCTCATCATTGAGTTTCTACCTCTCTATTTCTCTCTGAAATCAATAAGAAAAATTTTTAAAAAGAAACAAAGAGAGAGGACCCAAATAAAATCAGAAACAAAAGTGGTGAATTAACAACTGACACTACATAAATACAAAAAATTGTAAGAAAATACTATGAACAAATATATCTGCCAACAAGCTTGACAATATGGATGAAATGGACAGATTCCTAGAAAAATACAATCTCTCAAAATTGAATCAGAAAGAATCAGAAAACCTAAATAAGCCAATAACAACTAAGGAAATAGAAGCAGTAATTTAAAAACTCCCAGCAAACAAAAGCCCAGGTCTGGACGGCTTCTCAGAAGAGTTTTACCAAACCTTCAAAGAACAACTAACACCTATACTCCTCAAACTATTCCAAAAATCCAAGAGGAAGGAACACTTCCAAACTTTTTATGAGACCAGCATTATCCTAATTTCAAAACCAGATAAAGACACTACAAAGAGAGAGAATTACAGGCCAATATCCCTGATGAACATAGATGCTAAAATCCTCAACAAAATATTAGCAATATATTAAAAAGATCATACACCATGACAAAGTGGGAATTCTTCCAGGGATGCAAGGCTGGTACAATATTTGCAAATCAATAAACACTATACATCACATAAAAAAAATTGAAAGGCAAAAATCACATGATCATATCAATAGATGCAGAAAGAGCATTGGACAAAATCCAACACCCATTTTGATAAAAACTCTCAACAAAGTGGGAATGATAAAGAGAACAACCTACAGTGAATAACATAGTAAATAAATGGACAAAAACTAAAACCACTTCCCCTAAGAACAGGGACAAGACAGGGATGTCTGTTTTCTCCGCTCTTAGTCAACATAGCACTGGAAGTTCTGGCCACGGCGATCAGACAAGAAGAAGAAATAAAAGGCATCCAATTGGAAAAGAGGAACTAAAACTCTTTATTCACAGATGACATGGCATTGTACATAGAAAACTCGAAAGCCTCCACCAAAAAACTCCTAGATTTAATATGTGAATTTGGCAATGTAGCAGGATACAAAATCAACACCCAAAATCAATGGGCTTTTTTATCCACCAATAATTAATTCCCAGAAAGAAACTAAACAAACTATCCCATTTGCCATTGCAACAACAACAACAACAACAAAAATTAAGATACTTAGGAATAAAGTGAACCACAGAGGTAAAAGACTTGTACTCAGAAAACAATAGGAATTTGATAAAAGAGATAGAAGATAATATAAACAAATGAAAGAATATACTGTGTTCATGGATTGGTAGAAGTAACATCATTAGCCGAAACCAGTTTGGCTCAGTGGATAGAGCGTCGGCCTGCGGACTGAGGGGTCCCAGGTTGGATTCTGGTCAGGGGCGTGTGCCTTGGCTACGGGCACATCCCCTGTGTGGGTGTGCAGGAGGCAGCTGGTCGATGTTTCTCTCTCAGTGATGTTTCTGGCTTTCTATCCTTCTCCCTTCCTCTCTGTGGAAAATCAATAAAATACATAGTTTTTAAAATAACATCATTAAAATATCCATGGTACCCAAGGCAATTTACAGATTCAATGCAATCCCTACTAAAATACCAATAACATATTATACAGATCTAGAAAAATACTCCAAAAATTTATATGGAACCTGAAAAGATCCTGAATAGCCGCAGCAAATGTTTTTAAAAATATGTATATATTTTATTGATTTTTTTGCAGAGAGAAAGGGAGAGGGATAGAGAGCTAGAAACATCAATGAGAGAGAAACATCAATCAGCTGCCTCCTGCACAACTCCTACTGGGGATGTGCCCGCAACCAAGGTACATGCTCTTGACCAGAATCGAACCTAGGACCCTTTAGTCCACAGGCCAACGCTCTGTCCACTGAGCGACTTGGGTAAGGGTGCCGCAGCAATCTTGAGAAAGAAGAATGAAATTGGAGGAACCAATATCCAGATTTCAAATTATATTAAAAGCCCGTAATCAAGACAGCCTGGTATGGCACAAGAACAGGCATGTAGACCAATGGAACAGAACAGAGACCCTGGAAATTGACACAAGCCATTATGTTCAATTAATATTTGACAAAGGAAGCAAGAGCATACAATGGAGTCAAGACAGTCTCTTCAGCCGAAACCGGTTTGGCTCAGTGGTAGAGTGTCGGTCTGCAGACTGAAAGGTTGGGTTCGATTCCGATCAAGGGCATGCACCTTGGTTGTGGGCACATTCACGGTAGGGGGTGTGCAAGAGGCAACTGGTTGATGTTTCTCTCTCATCAAGGTTTCTAGCTCTCTATCTCTCTCCCTTCCTCTCTGTAAAAAATCAATAAAATATATATATTTTTTAAAAAGTCTCTTCAATAAATGATGTTGGGAAAATTGGACAGATACATGCAAAAAAAAAAAAAAAGTGAAACTAGATCACCAGCTTATAGCATACACAAGAATAAACTCAAAATGAATAAAAGACTTAAAACACAAGACATGAAACCATAAAAATCCTAGAAGAAAACACAGGCAGCAAAATCTCAGACATCGACTGTAGCAATATGTTTACAGATATATCTCCTAGGGCAAAGGAAACGAAAGAGAAAATAAACAAATGGGACTACATCAAAATAAAAAGCTTCTGCACGACAACAAAAAAACCAACAAAATGAAAAGGGAGCCCACTATATGGGGGAACATATTTGGCAATGATACATCTGATAAAGGGTTAATGTCCAAAATATACAAGGAACTCACACAACTTAACAAAAGACAAACAAGCCAATTAAAAAATGGGCAAAGGCATCAGCAGATGATTGGATCCAAAAACTGTGGTACATCTACACAATGGAATATTATGTTGCCATAAAAAAGAAAAAATTCTCATCGTTTGCAGCAACCTGGATGGAATTGGAGAACATCATGCTGAGTGAAACAAGCCAGTCAATGAAAGAGAGACACCACATGACCTCACTTATTTATGGATAATAAAGAACATTATAAACTGAAGAACCAAAAGATAGATATAGAGACAGTAAAGCAACAAGCAGTCAGTCAAATTACAGCGGGGAAGGTAGGGAGATCTGGGGGAGATAAGAGATCAATTGA
Source organism: Pipistrellus kuhlii (assembly GCF_014108245.1). Classification (NCBI taxonomy): domain Eukaryota; kingdom Metazoa; phylum Chordata; class Mammalia; order Chiroptera; family Vespertilionidae; genus Pipistrellus; species Pipistrellus kuhlii. The sequence continues at coordinate 83,090,466 of NW_023425551.1, forward strand.
AGGACTTGTATACATGCATATAAGTACAACCAATGGACACAAAACTCTGGGGAGGGAGGGTATGTATGGGATGGGGGGCATTGGTATATGTACAAAAATGATAACTTAATAAAAAAAATATTAAAAAATAAATAAATAAATAAATAAATAAATAAATAAATAAATAAATAAATAAAAAATGGGCAAAGGACCGAAATAGACACTTCTCCAAAGTGGGCACATAGATGGCCAAGAGACATATGAAAAATTGCTCAAAGTCACTGATCATCAGAGAGATGCAAATTAAAAGGACAATGAGGTATCACCTCACACCTGTCTGAATGGCTACCATCAACAAACCCACAAATGACGAGTGCTGGTGAGGATGTGGGAAAAAGGGATCCCTAGTGCGCTGCTGGTGGGAATGCAGACTGCTGCAGCCACTGAGGAAAATATTGTGGAGTTGCCTCAAAAAAATTAAATGTGGCACTACCATTTGACCCAGGGACCCCACTTCTAGGAATACCAAGAAACTAGAAACATCAAACAGAAAGAATGTATGCATCCCTATGTTCATTGCAGTACAATTTACAACAGCTAAGATCTGGAAACAGCCCACGTGCCAGTGGATGAGTGGGTAAAAAAGTTGTACATCCACCCCAGGGAATGCTATGCAACAGTAAAAGGGAAAAGACAGCATGGGGGGACCTGGAGAGTGTCATGCTGAGTGAAATAAGCCCGTCAGAGAAAAACAAGTGTCACATGATCTCACTCATATCTGGAATCTAATGAAAAAAATAAACTGATGAACGGAGTGGATCAGAGACATGGAAGCCTGGAGCAGAGTGCGGAATCGCAGAGGGAAGGCGGGTGTGTGTGTGTGTGTGTGTGTGTGTGTGTGATCTACCAGGGTGGTGAGGGCCTGGGGTGGGGAGTGGGGGCGGGCTGGAGGGGGTCAAAGACGGGGAAAGGGGACATACGTAATGTTTCAATAAAAAATAATTATTTATAAAAATTATTTTTAAAAAAAGGAAGGTAGGTACTAGTTGGGAGGATTGAAACTTTAAGTATGTGGGGAACGCGAGGGAGGTCCTGAAGAGACAGTGACATTGGAGCAGGACTGAGGAGCAGGCAGGAGCTGCAGGCACAGGGGAAGCAGGCCTGAGAGGAGGGAGCAGGCAGGCCTCAAGGCGGGAGGTGGCCATTCACACCAGGAACCAGGAGGGGCGGTCTCAGCAGCTCTTCCAGCAACCTGAGAGCTTGTTTGCCTCTCTTCCAGCCCCCGAAGCGGAGCCCCCTACAGGCGCCCCCGTGGAGCCTCGCCTGGGGGAGCTGACGGTGACCGGGTCCTCCCCGGACTCGCTGAGCCTGGCCTGGACCGTCCCCGAGGGCCAGTTTGACCACTTCCTGGTCCAGTACAAGAACGGGGACGGGCAGCCCAAGGCGGTGCGGGTGCCGGGACACGAGGCCGGGGTCACCATCTCGGGCCTGGAGCCGGCCCACAAGTACAAGATGCACCTGTACGGCGTCCACGCCGGCCAGCGCCAGGGCCCCGCCTCCGCCACCGGGGTGACGGGTGAGTGGGCGGGGCGCCGGGGCCTGCAGCTCGCACTGTGACGGCGATGGGCGCAGGGCCCCCTGCTCCGGGCTGGGCCGTGGTGCCCGCTGGGCGCCCGCAGGGCCCGGGCCGGGCGTGACCAGGGCTCGGGAGACGCCGGGACTTCCCCGCGGAGCCTGCCTCACCTCCCTGTGTGTCCTTCTCGCTGCAGAGGACGAGCCCCCCGGCCCCCCGGAGCCCAGCGCGGAGGAGCCCGTGCTGGGGCAGCTGACGGTGACGGGGTCCTCCCCGGACTCGCTGAGCCTGGCCTGGACCGTGGCCCGGGGCCACTTCGACGCCTTCACCGTGCAGTACAAGGACAGGGACGGGCGGCCCCAGGTGGTGCGTGTCGGGGGCGAGGAGAGCGAGGTGACCGTGCGGGGCCTGGAGCCGGGGCGCAAGTACAAGATGCACCTGTACGGCCTGCAGGGGGGCCGGCGCGTGGGCCCCGCGGCCGCCCTGGGCCTGACCGGTGAGTGGGCGGCAGCGGGAGGAGGGCCTGGGAGACTCCCTCTGTTGCCATCCTCGTGGAAACACCAGTGACACCCTCCCCCGGCTCCACGCTGGCCTGGGGTCCGGGTGGAGGCCGTGCCTGGGCAGGGGCTGGGCTGCAGAGTGGCTCCCCCACAGGGGCCTGGGCAGTGATGCTGCTGGTCTCCACGCTCGGGCCACACCTCACGGCCCGGGGCGGACACTTTCTGAGAGCCTGTGGGAGCCAGTCCCGCCCGCATCCCTTCCTTCCCGCCCGCTGGCCTCGCTGGCGCCTGGAGGCCTGACGGGTTGGAGGAGCTCAGGGGCAGCCTCTGGCCGCAGCGCCCCCACCTCACGGTCAGACCTCTCCAGACTTAGGACTGGGGGGTCAGCCAACATGGGAGCCCTGGGCCTCGCCTCAGGAGTTCATGTGTTGACCTTGAACTTGGCAGAGAGACAAGGTTTTATCCTAATGGGGCTCCCGGTGGTGGGAAGACAGGCTGGGAACCCACAGAATAGTTATAGCAGATTGCAGGCAGAGGGGGCGTTAACGACAGGAAGCCCTGAGGCAGGCCAGGCCCGGGCTGTGAGGCTGCAGTCAGGCAGGTTGGCTCGGTGACAGCACCATAGGACAAAGAGTGGCTCATTCCACGGTGGCACAGCTGGTGCATAGGCTAGGGAAGGAGAGCCCGGGGGCACCAAGAGGGTTCAGGTTTCTGATCGTGTCTGAGCTCTTTGGGAGCAAAGTTGAGCCAGAGGAGTGAGATGCCCCCAGACCCAGTGGAGGGAGCCCACAGAGCAGAGCCTGTGCTGAAGGGGCCCAGGGGTGCTGGTGGGATGGGGGAGGTGGGTGTGGTGGAGGGTTCACAGGGGTTCTGTTTGGGTGGGGGGGAGGGTGCTGGAGGACAGTGCACAGCGGTGCTGGTGAGGGGTGTGAGATGGGGGAGGAAGGAGACATTAGAGGAACCAGAAAGAATTGGAATTAGGAGGGGAAAACAAAGATGGTTGCCTAGGTAAGCACCTAAACTGCTCCCTCACACAACAATCTGAAATCAACAACTAAAAGACAGTGCGGACATCATCCAAAGCCACAGGACAGGTGGCTGAGTGGGAAATCCACACTATAAAGGAGAGAGGCTCAGGGATAAGGAGAGCCACAGGCGCTGAGGTAGGGAGACACAGGCAGAGAGGAAGGGCTGCTGAGTGCCTGGCTGGCGGGAGGGGAATGAAGCCCCAACTGCACTGAAGCCCAGCCCCAGCTGAAACCCCATGGGCCTAGGTTCATACCGGTGGAGTCTGGACTGTAGAGAAAGGCACCTGGAGCTCAGAGACTGGGAAACTAGGGGGAGCCGGGAGCCGCAGCGGGCAGGGTGTAGAATCATGAGCCAGTGAGTGCATGCAGAGAGGTCTGACTGCGGAGGTTGCCGCAGCCTCTCCATAGCGGAAGGAGTCTAAGCTCCTGACTGCACTGAATCCCAGTTCCGACTGCACTGAGCACTGAAACCCAGTTCTGGGCGAGCCCCTGGAGCACCCACACTCTTACAAGGGGAATATGGACTGTTGGGTGGAAACTCAGGGGATCCGTGGAAGGCAGAGATCGAAGGCGCACATACAAGGGCAGGGCAGATGGGAAGCCAAGACTGTCAACTCAGCCCTGAGACTCTGCCCCATCCAAGCTGAGCACAGAGGCTGTTGCAATTTTGCAAGTCTGGTCCTATAAGACTGTCTCCAGTACAGAGGGTATCCCGGCACAGACACAGCTGATACATCCAATTGGCCTGGAGTCAATTCTCCCAGTGATACCAACAACAATCAAGACTTAACCAAAGGGGAGCACCAAGAGCGTCTACCTCAGGTAACTGGGGAAGCTGAGCCACCAGCCCATATAAGACACCGAGCACACAGAGCCATCCTGCCAATTCAGGGAAGCAGTGAAAATGCCGAGACAAGGAAATAGATCTTAAACGAAAGAAACGGAGGCAAACAAAAGACTGGATATAGAGTTCAAAACCATGGTTATAAGGTTTTTCAAGAATTTCTTAGAAAAGGCCAATAAATTTAATGAGACTCTCGAGGATATGAAAAAGGACCAACTAGAAATTAAACATACACTGACTGAAATAAAGAATATTATACAGAGACCCAACAGTAGACTAGAGGAACACAAGAATCAAGTCAAAGATTTGGAATACAAAGAAGCAAAGAATACTCCTCTGGAGAAGCAAGAAGAGAAGAGAATCCAGAAAGTTGATGATAGTGTAAGGAGCTTCTGGGACAACTTCAAGTGTAGCAACATCAAAATTATGGGGGTGCCAGAAAAAAACAGAGAGCAAGATACTAAAAACCTATTTGAAGAAATAATATCAGAAAACTTCTCCCATCTGGTGAAAGAAATAGACTTACAAGTCCAGGAAGCGCACAGAACCCCAAACAAAAGAAATCCAAAGAGGACCACACCAAGACACATCATAATTAAATTCCAAGGGCAAAAGACAAAGAGAGAACCTTACAAGCAGCAAGAAAAAAACAGTTAGTTGCCTATAAAGGAGCACCCATATGATAATCAGCTGATTTTTCAACAGAAACTACGCAGGCCAGATGGGAGTGACAAGAAATATTCAAAGTGATGAATAGCAAGAACCTACAACCAAGATTACTTTACCCAGCAAAGTTATCATTCAGAATTGAAGGGCAGATAAAGAGCTTCACAGATAAGAAGAAGCTAAAGGAGTTCATCACCACCAAACCAGTATTATATGAAATGCTGAAAGGTATTCGTTAAGAAGAGAAAGAAGAAAAAAGTAAAGATAAAAATTATGATCAACAAATACATAGATATATCAACAAGTGAATCTAAAAATCAAGTGAATTAAAAGTCTGAGGAACAGAATAAACTGGTGAATATAATAGAATCAGGGGCAAAGAAAGGGAGTGGATTGATAATTATCAGGGGGAAAAGGATGTGGGCAATGCAGGGAGAGACTGGACTAAAATCGTACACCTAGGGATGAGGACAATGGGGAAGGAGGAAAGAGCAGAAGGTGGGGTGGAAACCGGGTGGAAGGGAGCTGTGGGGCAGGAGAAAGGAGAAACAATTGTAGTAATCTGACCAATAAAGATTTATTTAGTTAAAAAAAATTACCAATTTGAGAAACAATATACCACATAGCCTGGAGGAGGGATCTTCCAGCCTAAGTAATAGCAAAAGATTTTGCTCATACACGTAGCAGAGATTTGGAACTCAAGTGACTGAGAAGTAACAGAATTGCAAACTATTGCATAAAATCTTGTGAGTTATGCCTCTAAACAATTCTGAATAGACTTACATTATTCTCTTCTTACTATAATAATTAAATATTTTTCTCTATAAAAAGTGAAAGAAAAAAAAAGAATTGGAGTCAGAGCTCTGAGGACGGCAGACTCCGCTCCTCACTGTCTTATGTTTGCAATGGGCCCTCCGCTGAGGGCGGAGACCTCACCTGTCCCCCACGTCTCCTTCCAGCTCGTCCAGCTCCCGACTTCGAAGCTGTGACCACCCAAGTCCCGCCCACCACCACCCCCCAGCCCCCCGTGGAGCCTCGCCTGGGGGAGCTGACGGTGACGGGGTCCTCCCCGGACTCGCTGAGCCTGGCCTGGACCGTCCCCGAGGGCCAGTTTGACCACTTCCTGGTCCAGTACAAGAACGGGGACGGGCAGCCCAAGGCGGTGCGGGTGCCGGGACACGAGGCCGGGGTCACCATCTCGGGCCTGGAGCCGGCCCACAAGTACAAGATGCACCTGTACGGCGTCCACGCCGGCCAGCGCCTGGGCCCCGCCTCCGCCACCGGGGTGACGGGTGAGTGGGCGGGGCGCCCGGGGGCCTGCAGCTCGCACTGTGAGGCGATGGGCGCAGGGCCCCTGTGCTCCGGGCTGGGCCGTGGTGCCCGCTGGGCGCCCGCAGGGCCCGGGCCGGGCGTGACCAGGGCTCGGGAGACGCCGGGACTTCCCCGCGGAGCCTGCCTCACCTCCCTGTGTGTCCTTCCCGCTGCAGAGGACGAGCCCCCCGGCCCCCCGGAGCCCAGCGCGGAGGAGCCCGTGCTGGGGCAGCTGACGGTGACGGGGGCCTCCCCGGACTCGCTGAGCCTGGCCTGGACCGTGGCCCGGGGCCACTTCGACGCCTTCACCGTGCAGTACAAGGACAGGGACGGGCGGCCCCAGGTGGTGCGTGTCGGGGGCGAGGAGAGCGCGGTGACCGTGCGGGGCCTGGAGCCGGGGCGCAAGTACAAGATGCACCTGTACGGCCTGCAGGGGGGCCGGCGCGTGGGCCCCGCGGCCGCCCTGGGCCTGACCGGTGAGTGGGCGGCGGCGGGAGGAGGGCCTGGGAGACTCCCTCTGTCGCCATCCTCGTGGAAACACCAGTGACACCCTCCCCCGGCTCCACGCTGGCCTGGGGTCCGGGTGGAGGCCGTGCCTGGGCAGGGGCTGGGCTGCAGAGTGGCTCCCCCACAGGGGCCTGGGCAGTGATGCTGCTGGTCTCCACGCTCGGGCCACACCTCACGGCCCGGGGCGGACACTCTGAGAGCCTGTGGGAGCCAGTCCCGCCCGCATCCCTTCCTTCCCGCCCGCTGGCCTCGCTGGCGCCTGGAGGCCTGACGGGTTGGAGGAGCTCAGGGGCAGCCTCTGGCCGCAGCGCCCCCACCTCAGGGTCAGACCTCTCCAGACTTAGGACGGGGGGTCAGCCAACATGGGAGCCCTGGGCCTCGCCGCGGGAGTTCACGGGTGGACCTTGAACTTGGCAGAGAGACAAGGTCTTATCCTAATGGGGCTCCCGGTGGTGGGAAGACAGGCTGGGAACCCACAGAACAGGCCAAGCGGGGGGATGCGGGGAGGGGTAATGACAGGAAGCCCTGAGGCAGGCCAGGCCCGGTCTGTGAGGCCTAGGCAGCCCGTCCACGCTCCCCCAGGACAGCTGATGCCGCGGTCAAGCTGGCGTCGGCACGGTAACAGCACCATAGGACAGAGTGGGTCACATCCACGGGGGCACAGTGTGCAAAGGCTGGGGACGGGGAGCACGGGGGCACCGGGGGGTTTGGGTGGAATGCTGGGAGTGGGGGGCAGTCCCGAGAAGGGGTGCAGAGGTAGGCAGCTCAGGCAGCAGGGCTCCTGCGGGCACAGAGGGTTGTGCAGCTTTAAGTAAGACGGCTCCATCACCGAGCGTTTCCGGTCCCTTTCTGACCCTGAGCAGAGGGGTGGGAGGGAGGCGGGAACAGCAGGAGAAAGGGGAGCACAGGGGATTGGTGGGGGTGGCCAGGCCAGGACATTGGGCTGCAGGTGTGTGGGGAGGGGAGATGGGGGAGGAGTTCAGAGAGAGGTAGGTCCGGGCAGCTGAGGACCGCGGAGGTGCAGGGCCAGGGAGGCTGAGCTGTTTGGGAGCCAAGTCCTGAGCCAGAGGAGTGAGATGCCCCCAGACCCAGTGCAGGGGGCCCAGCGCACAGGGACCATGGGCCTGTGTTCAGAGCAGAGCCTGTGCTGAGGGGCCCAGGGGTGCTGGTGGGGTGGGGGGACGGTGCTGAAGGAGGGGTCACAGGGGTGCTGGTGGGGTGGGGGAGGCGGTACTGGAGGAGGGGCCCAGGGGTGCTGGTGGGGTGGGGGAGGCGGTGCTGGAGGAGGGGCCCAGGGGTGCTGGTGGGGTGGGGGAGGCGGTGCTGGAGGAGGGGCCCAGGGGTGCTGGTGGGGTGGGGGAGGCGGCTGCTGGAGGAGGGGCCCAGGGGTGCTGGTGGGGTGGGGGAGGCGGTGCTGGATGAGGGGTTACAGGGGTGCTGCGGGGGAGACGGGGGAGGAAGGCTGACTGTGAGGGTTGGAGGAGACATTAGAGGGACCAGAAAGAATTGGAGTCAGAGCTCTGAGGACGGCAGACTCGGCTCCTCACTGTCTTATGTTTGCAATGGGCCCTCCGCTGAGGGCGGAGCAGACCTCACCTGTCCCCCACGTCTCCTTCCAGCTCGTCCAGCTCCCGACTTCGAAGCTGTGACCACCCAAGTCCCGCCCAGCACCACCCCCCAGCCCCCCGTGGAGCCTCGCCTGGGGGAGCTGACGGTGACGGGGTCCTCCCCGGACTCGCTGAGCCTGGCCTGGACCGTCCCCGAGGGCCAGTTTGACCACTTCCTGGTCCAGTACAAGAACGGGGACGGGCAGCCCAAGGCGGTGCGGGTGCCGGGACACGAGGCCGGGGTCACCATCTCGGGCCTGGAGCCGGCCCACAAGTACAAGATGCACCTGTACGGCGTCCACGCCGGCCAGCGCGTGGGCCCCGCCTCCGCCACCGGGGTGACGGGTGAGTGGGCGGGGCGCCGGGGCCTGCAGCTCGCACTGTGAGGCGATGGGCGCAGGGCCCCTGTGCTCCGGGCTGGGCCGTGGTGCCCGCTGGGCGCCCGCAGGGCCCGGGAGACGACGGGACTTCCCCGCGGAGCCTGCCTCACCTCCCTGTGTGTCCTTCTCGCTGCAGAGGACGAGCCCCCCGGCCCCCCGGAGCCCAGCGCGGAGGAGCCCGTGCTGGGGCAGCTGACGGTGACGGGGGCCTCCCCGGACTCGCTGAGCCTGGCCTGGACCGTGGCCCGGGGCCACTTCGACGCCTTCACCGTGCAGTACAAGGACAGGGACGGGCGGCCCCAGGTGGTGCGTGTCGGGGGCGAGGAGAGCGCGGTGACGGTGCGGGGCCTGGAGCCGGGGCGCAAGTACAAGATGCACCTGTACGGCCTGCAGGGGGGCCGGCGCGTGGGCCCCGTGGCTGCCCTGGGCCTGACCGGTGAGTGCGCGGCGGGCGCTCTCCCCTCAGCCCCCTCCTCACAGGGCCGGCCCCCTCCTTTCCCGGTGCCCGGCCCCCCGTCCTCTGGTGCCGGAGGAAGGTGGAGACTGCTGTCCGTGGCTCAGTGTCCTGGCCTCACCCGGTAGCTTAGTTCCTTCCCTGGCGGAGCCTCTGGCTGCTGCCGTGTTTCTGTGCGGCCTCGGGGCCCTGGCTGGGCGGCACGGTGGCCCGGAGGGTGGAGCCAGGCCGACTGCCTCGGGTCTGGGCCCGGCTCCTGCTGGGACGCACTGGCCCTTTGTGAGCCGAGGTGCTCCCTCCGCAGCCGCCCCCAGGGGCTGCCAGGAGCGGCACCTCCCTGGCCCGGCCCCGTGACCACTGAGGGCTGTTTGCTCAGTGTTTGTTCCGTAGCCGGAAAGGACCCCTGTCTGGGGCGCTGACCCCGAGCCTCCTCTGCTCTGTTCCAGCCGCCCTGCCCCCGGCGCCCCCGGGGGCGCCCCGCCTGGAGGAGCTGGCCGTGGCCGCCGTGACCGCGGACTCGGTGCACCTGTCCTGGATGGCGGCCGGGGGCCCCTTCGACTCCTTCCTGGTCCAGTACCAGGACGCGCAAGGGCAGCCCCAGGCGGTGCCCCTGGGCGGAGGCCTCCGGGAGGCCACCGTCTCCGGCCTGGCCCCGGCCCACAAGTACCGATTCCTCCTCTTTGGAGTGCGGGACGGGCAAAGGCACGGCCCACTCTCTGCCGACGCTAAGACCAGTGAGTGCGGCCCAGAGGCCACCTTCCCCCTGGAGCCTTTGGCCATCCTTCGCCCCCTTGCGGCCGCAGTGGGAAGGTCATGTTCTGTGCTCCACACTGCAGACCTTGGGGCCTGTGTCTTTGAGGGGCCCTGTGAGATCCAGCCCTGCGCTCTCCCGGTCCCTCACCCCATCCTTCTCCCTGTCCTCTTAGCCCCAGGGACACCCCCTTCTTCCATGGATCGTCTTTTTTAAAAATATATTTTTATTGCCCCAGCTGGTTTGGCTACAGCAGTGGCAAACTCATTAGTCAAGAGAGCCAAATATCAAGAGTACAACGATTGAAATTTCTTTTGAGAGCCACATTTTTTAACTTAAACTATACAGGTAGGCACATTGTTATTAACTTAATTAGGGTGCTCCTAAGCTGGCCTCCGCTAAAAACTCAAGGGGCCAAAGAGCCGCATGTGGCTCACGAGCCTCAGTTTGCTGACCACTGGGCTAGAGTGTCAGTCTGAGGACTGCATGGTCCTACGTGTGATTCCGGTCAGGGCACATGCCTGGGTTGCAAGCTCCATCCTCAGTGTTTTTATTGATTTTAGAAAGAGAAAGGGAGAGGGAGAGATAGAAACATCAATGATGAGAGACAAACATCAACCGGCTGCTTCCTGCACGCCCCCACTGAGAATCAAGCCCACAGCCCGGGCATGCGCCCTGACTGGAATCGAACCGGTGACCTTTCGGTGCATGCCGGCTGGGCTTCCCGGCTGCTCTCTTGTCCCTCCTCTGCCTCCCCTTCCTGACACGTGGCCCGTCTGCTTGGGTCACCTTTTCTGCCATTCTCCATGCACCTCCCTCTCCTTTCCAGTCCCAGATGCCAAACCGCCGCGCCTGGGGGAGCTCACAGTGACAGCTGTGACGCCAGACTCCGTGGGCCTCTCGTGGACGGTCCCCCAGGGCACATTCGACTCCTTCGTGGTCCAGTACAAGGACAGGCACGGGCAGCCCCGGGCGGTGCCGGTGGCCGCAGACCAGCGAGAGGCCACGGTCAGCGGCCTGGAGCCCCACCGGAAGTACAGGTTCCTGCTCTACGGGCTGGCGGGCAGCCAGCAGCTGGGCCCCGTCTCTGCTGAGGGCACCACAGGTGAGCCCAGCCCGCTCCCACTTCCCCAGAGCCGGCCAGGGCGCGGCAGCCACAGCACCAAAGCAAACGCCCGGCCCTGCCCGGCCCGCGCTGGGCACTGGCTGTGCGCGCGTCCCTCCAGGCCCTGCTGGCGATGCAGTAGGGGCCCTGGGCCTGCAGGCCTGTGTTCCCATCCCAGAGGCCGGCTGGACAAGCCACCCTGCCCTGTCCCTGCGCCTGCCAGTGGTTATGAACAAGCTCCTGGAGCTTGTAAACGCCTGCATCCCCCTCCGCCCAGCCCAGGGGCAGGAGGTGGTACGGGAGTGGCTGGTGTCATAGGGAGGGTAGAGGGGTCTTCGACCCTCACCCACTGTCAGGACCACAAGCCACAGACCAGACAAGGGTGGGGCGCATGGCCAGGTGGGGCCAGGGGCTCTCGGACTCCATGATTCTCTTCGCTGGACCGTCACAATGGGACTGGAGACAGACTTCTCCATGAGGGTCCCCCCCGCAGCAGGCAGGCCCTGCCCGGCTCCCCCCGCCCCTCCTCACCAGCTGCGAGGCCAGGGGTGTGTGTGGGGATGAGGAAGTGGGTGGAGGAGGCCCAGGCCGATAGAAAGCAGGGGGTGGCCAGGAAAGGCGATGGCGGCCGTGAGCTCTGGCCACCACTCAGCCAGGGGCCTGGGGGTCAGGGAAACCAAGGCCCCTCTCTGCAGCCCACCACTCCTCTCCCCTGCAGAGGTTTCTCCTCACTTCCTGCGCCAGCTCACAGCGGGCCGGAGTCTGGGCTGCTTCCCCCAGCGTGGTCTGTCCCCTCGGGTCCCACTGCCGAGACCCTTCCCAGACCCTCACGCCCCCGGAAGGTGCCAGGCTGAGGTGCAGGCAGCTCTAAGACGCCCCTCTCCCCATTGCCCTCTGGAGCAGCGGCAGCCCCAGGCTTGCCCCTTCTTCTCCAGCCCCCTCCACCCCGGGCCCTCAGCACAGTGTGGGTGGGGAGACCCGGTGCAGGCTCTGGGCCGGAGCAGGGCTGTGGCAGATTCCAGAGAAGAAAGCTGCTGGAAGGGCCTGTTTTTCCTTCCCCCACCTGGCCTCCACGCCAGGTCACCCTCAGGCCTGGGCCACTCAGGAGCCGACACAATGGAGTCGGGAGGGCCTGCTGTGCGCACACGCACATGCACACACACGAGACATGCACACACGAATGCACACACACATGCTCAAACACACACAGCTCCTCCCCTGGGCTTCTCCCCCAGCTCCGGAAGAGGACACACCCGCCCCCTGGCAAGCTGCCACAGAGGCCCCCAAGACCCCTGGAGGGCCCCGCCTGGGGGAGCTGGCCGTGACCGACAGCGCCCCCGACTCCCTGCGCCTCGCGTGGACGGGGGCCCGGGGCCCCTTCGACTCCTTCGTGGTGCAGTACTGGGACGCGGACAGGCAGCCCCAGGCCTTGCTCGTGGGTGGCGACCAGGACGAGGTGCGCGTGTCAGGCCTGGAGCCCAGCACTCCCTACAAGTTCTTCCTCTACGGCCTCCACCACGGGAGGCGCCTGGGGCCCGTCTCCGCGGAGGGCACCACAGGTAGCGCCAGGCGGCCCGTGGGCGGGCGGGGGGCCCAGGGCGGCGAGCAGGGGAAGAACATGAGGGGCCGTGGGGAGGAAGCGCCGGGCAAGCAGGCCTGGCTCTGCAGGAGCTGGGGACCCAGCCCCTCCTCAGCGCCACCTGCACAGGAGGGCCCGGGGCGGGGCTGGCGGTGCGGGGGACCTGCCCCAAGTCTCCCAGCGGGCACGCTTCTGCCTCACCCCTCCTCCCTCCGCTCCGGGCAGGGTCGGCGCCTGCTGGGCGGACGCCGGGGGAGCCAGGGCCGCGGCTGTCCCAGCTGTCCGTCACCGACGTGACCACCAGCTCCATGCGGCTCAGCTGGGAGGCGCCCCCCGGGGCCTTCGACTCCTTCCTGCTCCGCTACGGGGTCCCGGCGGCCAGCACCCTGGAGCCGCACCCGCGGCCCCTGCTGCAGCGCGAGGTGACGGTCCCCGGCTCGCAGCTCTCAGCCGTGCTCCGGGACCTGCGGCCCGGGACGCTGTACAGCCTCACGCTGTACGGGCTGCGCGGGCCCCACCAGGCCGACAGCGTGCAGGGCACCGCCCGCACCCTCAGCCCAGGTGAGCGGCCGCGCTGGGCGTCAGCGGGCCCGGGGCGGGAGGGGCATCCGGGACGGGAGCCCCCCCCCGTGGCTCACCCCGTTACTCCGCACACCTCTCCCTCAGTTCTGGAGAGCCCCCGGGACCTACAGTTCAGCGAAATTGGGGAGACCTCGGTCAAGGTCAGCTGGACACCCCCACTGTCCAGAGCCGACAGCTTCAAAGTGTCCTACCAGCTGGTGGACGGAGGTGACCCCCTTTGCCCATGTCCGCGCTGGTCTGGTGTCCCCCACGCCCTCCCCCCGCCCCCCGCTTCCCCGGCTCCTAGCCCGCTGTGTTTTCAGGGGAGCCCCGCAGCGTGCAGGTGAGCGGCGCAGCCCGGACCCAGCAGCTCCAGGGGCTGGTCCCAGGCGCTCACTACGAGGTGACCGTGGTGTCTGTGCGAGGCTTCGAGGAGAGTGAGCCGCTCACCGGCTTCCTCACCACAGGTGAGAGGCCGGCGGGCGGGAGGCCGGGCGGGTGAGAGGCCGGGCGGGCGCGAGGCCACGGCGGCGCTGGTTGAGGGGCCAGAGAGGGGAGGGTGTCGGAGGGCCCAGTCGTGGGCCAGAGGCCCCGCAGGGTTTGGGAAGGAAGGTCCACTCTGAGCCTCCCGCCCCCCAGTTCCAGACGGCCCCACCCAGCTGCGTGCGCTGAACTTGACGGAGGGAACGGCCCAGCTGCACTGGAAGCCGCCCCAGGCTCCGGTGGACACCTATGCCGTCATGGTCACAGCCCCGGGCGGTGAGCTCAAGGGGACGAGGGCGGGAGGGAGAGCAGAGGCGGCCTGGGCTGTGGCAGAGCCGAGGGCAGCCTCTGACGCCCCCCACCATGGCCAGCCCCCCCTCTGCAGGCCTCGGCCCCGGGCAGCGCTGTGGACTACCCCCTGCAGGGCCTGGAGCTCCACACCAACTACACGGCCACCGTGCATGGCCTGCGGGGCCCCAACCTCACCTCTGCAGCCAGCATCACCTTCACCACAGGTACCGCCCGGGAGAGGGGCGGGGGCAGGTGCAAAGGGCTCCTCTCCATCTTCTCTCCCCCACTCCCCACCAGGGCTGGAAGGCCCCCAGGACTTGGAGGCCAAAGAAGTGACGCCCCGCACGGCCCTGCTTACGTGGACTGAGCCCCAAGTCCTGCCCACCGGCTACGTGCTCTCCTACGACGCCCCTGACGGACCGACCCAGGTGCCCCACCCTCCACCCCTGGCCACGGCTCTCCCTGTTCCATTCCGGGGCTGCCTCTGCCGCTGCCTCCCCAGCGGGCTCCGCCTCGTGTCCCCGACCGGCCCTTCTCTGCCCACAGGAGATCCTGCTCCCGGGAAGCGCCACCTCTCACCAGCTCCGGGGCCTCTTCCCCGCCACCTCCTACAGAGCCCGGCTCCGGGCCGTGTGGGGCGAGGGCCTCTCGCCGCCCGTGTCCACCGCCTTCACCACCGGTGCCTGGGCGGGCCGGGCAGGGGCTGCGTGGGCAGCAGGGGTCTGCGGTTTGGAAGGAGGACTGACCCTCCCTATGCCCCCCCAGGTGGACTGCAGGTCCCCTTCCCCCGGGACTGTGGGGAGGAGATGCAGAATGGGGCGGGCAACTCCAGGACCACCACCATCTTCCTCAACGGGGACCGGGCACGGCCGCTGGACGTGTTCTGTGACATGGAGACGGACGGGGGCGGCTGGCTGGTGGGTGCAACGGGGGCGGGCCGGCGGGGTGGGCACGGGGCGGGCATGGGCCTGCGGGGCGGGCGGGATGTGCCAGGGCCCACAGGCTGACGGTGCCCCCCCCCGCTTCCCAGGTGTTCCAACGCCGCATGGACGGACGCACGGACTTCTGGCGGGACTGGGAGGACTACGCCCACGGTTTCGGGAACCTCTCCGGGGAGTTCTGGCTGGGTCAGTGCCACTCAGGGTGGGGGACGGGGAAGGGGCTGGTGCACAGCGGAGCCCGGTGAGAGCAGGGTCCCCCCGCAGGCAACGAGGCCCTGCACAGCCTGACGAGCGCCGGGGACTACTCCATGCGTGTGGACCTGCGGGCCGGGGCCGAGGTGGCCTTCGCCCAGTACGACTCCTTCCGGGTGGACTCGGCTGCTGACTACTACCGCCTGCACCTGGAGGGCTACCGCGGCACGGCGGGTGAGGGCGGGGCCTGGGCGGGGCGGTGAGGGTGGTAAGGGCGGTGAGGGGGCGGGGCAGTGAGGGCGGGGCGGTGAGGGCGGTGAGGGGCGGGGCAGTGAGGGCGGGGCGGTGAGGGGCGGGGCCTGGGCGGGCTGTGAGGGCGGTGAGGGGGCGGGGCGGTGAGGGTGGTGAGGGCGGTGAGGGCGGTGAGGGTGGTGAGGGCGGTGAGGAGGCGGGGCGGTGAGGGGGCGGTGAGGGCGGTGAGGGCGGTGAGGGGGCGGGGTGGTGAGGGCGGTGAGGGGGCGGTGAGGGCGGTGAGGGGGCGGGGCGGTGAGGGTGGTGAGGGCGGTGAGGGCGGTGAGGGCGGTGAGGGGGCGGGGCGGTGAGGGCGGTGAGGGGGCGGGGCGGTGAGGGCGGTGAGGGCGGGGTGGGGGTGGTGAGGGCGGTGAGGGCGGTGAGGGCGGTGAGGGGGCGGGGCGGTGAGGGGGCGGTGAGGGCGGTGAGGGCGGTGAGGGGGCGGGGTGGTGAGGGCGGTGAGGGGGCGGGGCGGTGAGGGCGGTGAGGGCGGTGAGGGGGCGGTGAGGGCTGGGCCTGTGCGGGGCGGTGAGGGCGGTGAGGGCGGTGAGGGCGGTGAGGGTGGTGAGGGCGGTGAGGGGGCGGGGCGGTGAGGGTGGTGAGGGCGGTGAGGGCGGTGAGGGTGGTGAGGGCGGTGAGGAGGCGGGGCGGTGAGGGGGCGGTGAGGGCGGTGAGGGCGGTGAGGGGGCGGGGTGGTGAGGGCGGTGAGGGGGCGGTGAGGGCGGTGAGGGGGCGGGGCGGTGAGGGTGGTGAGGGCGGTGAGGGCGGTGAGGGCGGTGAGGGCGGTGAGGGGGCGGGGCGGTGAGGGCGGTGAGGGGGCGGGGCGGTGAGGGCGGTGAGGGGGCGGGGTGGGGGTGGTGAGGGCGGTGAGGGCGGTGAGGGCGGTGAGGGGGCGGGGCGGTGAGGGGGCGGTGAGGGCGGTGAGGGCGGTGAGGGGGCGGGGCGGTGAGGGTGGTGAGGGCGGTGAGGGCGGTGAGGGCGGTGAGGGCGGTGAGGGGGCGGGGCGGTGAGGGCGGTGAGGGGGCGGGGCGGTGAGGGCGGTGAGGGCGGTGAGGGCGGTGAGGGCGGTGAGGGCGGTGAGGGCGGTGAGGGCGGTGAGGGCGGTGAGGGCGGTGAGGGCGGTGAGGGCTGGGCCTGTGCGGGGCGGTGAGGGCGGTGAGGGCGGTGAGGGCGGTGAGGGCGGGGCGGTGGGGAGGCCCTCACTGGCACCCTGCCCCCCGCAGGGGACTCCATGAGCTACCACAGTGGCAGTGTCTTCTCTGCCCGAGACCGAGACCCCAACAACTTGCTCATCTCCTGCGCCGTCTCCTACCGCGGGGCCTGGTGGTACAGGAACTGCCACTACGCCAACCTCAACGGGCTCTACGGGAGCACCGTGGACCACCAGGTGCGCCTGCCTGGCCGACCGCAGACCCTGGGCGAGGAATTACCGAGTCCCCCCAACCCCTCAGCCCCCTCCCCCCACCCCTGCGCCCTCGTCCGGGAGGGAACAGCGCCTGGCGGCTCGGGAGGACTGGTTTATTGGGTGGGAGGCGCGGGGAGGCGGTGGGTGGTTTGGGGAACCGGGCCGGGGCCGGGCGGGCGGGGGAGCAGGGCGGCTCTGACTCCGCCTCTCCCCAGGGCGTGAGCTGGTACCACTGGAAGGGCTTCGAGTTCTCGGTGCCCTTCACGGAGATGAAGCTGCGACCCCGAGGCTACCGGGCGCCGGCCGGGGGAGGCTGAGCAGCCCTCCCGCACCGGGCGCCCGCCGCGCACTGAGGGGCCGCGAGGAGAGCCGGGGCCGCCACCGCCCGCGAGGAGGCTCCCTCCCCCCGTCTCACAGCACTTTGTTTACAGGGGGTGGGGTGTACAGAGCAATAAAAGGAGAAACTGAGGCACAGCTTGGCCGCATCCCGCCCGTCACTGGCCCGGGCCCTGGGCGCCCGCCCCCCGGGGCTGCAGCCGCACCTGGAAAGGCTGCACCGTGAGGTTGACGCCGCCCGGCGGCTGGGGCTGCAGGGAGGGCAGGGCGCCCGCGGGCGGCCGCAGCGTGAAGGCCTGCAGCAGGCGCCGCAGCACCACGAACAGCTCCAGGCGCGCCAGCGGCTCGCCCAGGCACACCCGCGCCCCGCAGCCGAAGGCCAGCGTGCCGGGGCTCCCGCCCGGGGCCAGGAAGCGGTCTGCGGGCGGAGAGGGAGGACAGGCGGGTCAGCCGCGGGGTCAGCAGCGGCACCGCCCACACCCCCCACCCCGGGCCCGCCCCTCCCGCTCGCACCGGGCCAGAACTCGTGCGGCCGCTCCCAGACAGTCTCGTCCAGGTGGGCGCCTTGGAGGTTGGGGATGACCACCGTGCCCTCGGGGATGTCGTAGCCGGAGATGCTGCGGGCAGGGGGGTGGGGGGGTCAGAGGCCCGCCAGGACCCGCCCGCTGCCCACTCGCCCCTCCCCGGGAGCCACCTGCTGGGCCGCGTGGTGCGGTGCGGCAGGGCCAGGGGCACGACCGGCCGCAGGCGCAGCACCTCGGCGATGGTGGCGTTGAGCAGGGGCAGCCGAGCGCGGTCCTTGTAGGGGACCGGGGAGCGCCAGGCCCCGGGGCCCAACTCGCGGTCCAGCTCCTCCTGCAGCCGCCTCTGGACCTGGGAATGGGGCAAGCCTAGTGCGGGCCGGGCGCCCGGCCCCGCAGGCGCCTCTGCCGTCAGGATGCAGCCCGCCCAGCCACAGCCCCCGGGCCACAGCCTGCCCAGCTACAGCCCCCGCCACATCCCCCGGCCACAGCCCACCCTGCCACATCCCCCAGCCACAGCCCGCCCTACCACAGCCCCCCGGCCACAGCCCACCCCACCACATCCCCCGGCCACAGCCCACCCCGCCACAACCCGCCCTGCCACAGCCCGCCGGCCATAGCCCCCTGCCACACACCCCTGGCCACAGCCCCTGGCCACATACCCCGGCCACAGCCCACCCTGCCACATCCCCCGGCCACAGCCCGCCCAGCCACAGCCCCCCGGCCACAGCCCCCGCCACAGCCCCCGCCACAGCCCCCGGCGGAGGGCGCACCTCAGGGTGGTGGAGCAGAAAGGCCACGGCCCAGGAGAGGGTGGTCGAGGTGGTCTCGGTGCCGCCGATGAAAAGGTCCACCACGGACATGTGCACGTGCCCCTCGAGGAGCTGCCCGGAGCCCCGGCCGGCCGGCGCCTGGCCCACCCCCTGCAGCATGTAGTCCGTGGCGTCGCGCCAGCGGCCGGCCACCATGCTCTCCTGGGGGGAGGGGGCCCTGAGCGCCGGCGCGAGAGAGAGCCGCCTCGCTCCGGCAGCCCACGCGGGGCCCGGGCGGCCCGCCCCGGCGCCCACCTTGTGCCGCCTCAGCTGCCCCTCCACAATGCGGTCCCGGTTCGCCACCGCCTGCTGCAGCCGCCGGAGCCCGGGGCTGGGGAAGAACTGGCAGGGAGCAAGAGAGTGGCTGCGGGAGGGGCGCCTGGCCCGCCCGCCCGCCCCGGCCGGCCCCGGCCCAGCCCCCGCCTCACCCTGAGGAAGGGAACGATGTCCAAAATGTGGATGGACCAGTGGTCCCAGGTCTTCATCAAGTCCTGGACGCAGTCGTGGAAGGCACGCACCACGGCGTCCTCCTGGGGGGCGGGGTGCAGCCAGGTGAGGGCGGAGGGCAGAGGCTGGGCGGGCGGGGGAGCTGAGGCCTTACCTGGTCTCCGAAGGTGAGGTGGCAGATGATGCTGCAGGTGAGGAGAGAGAACTCCTCCTGGATGTCCACCGGGGCGCCGGCCCGGGCCCACAGGCTCTGTGGAGGCAGCGGGCTGCAGGGCGGCTGCGGGGGGGGGGGGGGGCATAGGGGAGACGGGAGGGGCGGCCTACCTCACAGAACCCCTGGGTCAGCTGCTCCACCAGGGGCTCCAGGGAGCCGCGCATGCCCAGCAGCAGGGCGGAGCGCGTGAGCTTCTTGTGCGCCTTCCAGAGCGGGGAGTAGTCCCCCAGGGAGAGGTCCTGGTTGTGCCGGGACACCAGTGCGTCTGGAGCCGAGCCGGGGAGGGGTCAGGGCGGCCAGGAAGCTCGCCGCCTTCCCCGCCCTCCCAGCCCGCTCCGCCCCCTTACAGGATGGTATCTGGGGTCTGCCGGCAAAGTCCACCCACTTCTTGACCATGGCCTCCTCGATGGCCTTCTTGGAGTTCAGCACCACCACGTCTGGGGAGCGCAGGGGGCGTCAGCAGGGAGTCCCAGGCCCCCCCCCCACACCCGGGGCAGGCCGGCGGGAGGGGCGCTCACCTTGCAGCCCGAGGCGGAGCCTGTACACAGGCCCCAGGGTCTGAGCCAGGCCCAGCAGGTGGGCGGGGAGGTTGGGCTGCAGCAGGTGCAGGAAGCCGGGGGCGAGAGGTGGGAGGTGGAGGCTCCGGCGCCGCCACCGGCCCCAGAGCAGGCGGGCGCCGGCCAGCGCGCTCAGCAGCAGCAGCGCGAGGAGCAGCATGGCTGCGGGCCCAGCGAGCGCGGCCGCTCTTATAGCTCTGGGCCCCATTCATCTTGCTGCCGGCCGCTCGGGGCCCTTGGCTCCTCGCCTCCCCGGCCACCGGCCCGCCCACAGGGTGGCACATTCTTGGGAGGGCAGCGGGCCTGTTGACCTTGGGAGTCCATATTTCAAAGAACGGCCTTTCTCCTGTGATCCATCACGAATAACGGAAGGGGAGCACGGTGACCCTGACCTTGCACAGCCTCCGGCCCACACCGGCCGCCTGGCCCCGCCCTCTCCCCCTGCCATGCTGCAGGCGCCCAGCCCAGGTGCCCAGGCCCCTGTGCAAACCAGATGCGCTGAGCCGTCTGTGTGCCGCGCTCCCCGCGCACGGAGACCGCGTGGCCTGTTTGCTGGGTTTCCCGCGTTAGTCCCATGTGATTTTCATCATTGCCCCATTTCACTCTCAAAAGTTGAAGACGAAGAACTGTATGGTCCCCAGTTTGGAGCTCTTACCATGTGCCTGATGCTTTTTGGTTTCAAGAAAGAGACCAACGTGAGGAACTTAAGCCAAAAATAGGAACTGCTCTATAAATGCCAGGGGTGTCTCAGGCCCTGAGGGCAGGAGCCAGGGCGGGGAGAGCAAGGCCCTGGGGATGGCCCCCTCGTCCTCCTCCTGCTCCACCTGCGGCACCTGCTCTTCGGCGGCCGAACAGGACTGCCTTTGGGGTCAGAGTCCACAGGTTAAGGTCCAGCCAAGGACACTGGGCTTCCCAGCACAACTCAATGTGCCCCCCAAGCCTCCAGGAAGGAGCTCAATAGCCCCAGCTGGGGTCGGGGCCAGCCCCAATCTGGGAGCAGGGGCCATAAGAGGGTCCACTGGACCAAGTAGGACGATCAGGGACCAATTTTAGGGGTGAGGTGTCGGTTGGGCGCTCAGAAAAGAGGCCCTGCCAAAGAGAAGGGCATGGCTCAGGGAGAGGGTAGGCCTCCTGGGGTTAAAGGTTAGAGGTGACCCACGCCATCCGGTTCCTCAGCCCTGGCTCCAGAACCCCCGCACGGGGGTGGGGGGCGGGGGAGGCCCCCCTCAGAGCTGTGCTGAGCACAGGCTGTGCGGCTGGAGAGCCTGGGTTGAGGTCCCAGCTGCCCCCCCCGCCCCCCCCCCGCTGGCCTGGAGAAGTAACTGCGGCCCGGGTGGCAGAGCCGCTGGGAGATGTGGGCCAGTGGGCCGGGGCTGCTGGGTGGGCAGCAAACAGGACCACATGCAGCTGAAGCCGCTCTCCCCACGGGCTCCCGCCGTCGGCATGGTGACGGCTGTGGGGAGCGAGGCCTGACGGGCAAGCCCGGGGCACACACACAGCCCGGGCGGCCTCTGGAGTGCTGGGAAGGCCAGGACTGTCAGTCCCACGGAATCTGGGACTGACAGATCTGGGGGGGGGGGGGGCGGGGGACCTCAGAGAGTAGCTTGCTTGTAAACAGCCTTCATAAGTGGACTCCAGCCCCATCCCTTCCACAGCCCCCCAAATCCAAACCCCGCCACTGTGTCCCCCGCCCTGCTATCCTGCCTGGCCGTTCACACCCTTTCTCCCACCTCAACCCCTCCTCCGGCCTCGCTCTTTCCGAGGCCTCTTAGATGTCACCTCCTCCGGCAGCCCTCCCACCCCCTCCCAGGCGAGGGCAGAGGCCCACCCAGTCCCCACCGGCCCACAGGCCCCCGCAGCACTCCTCGGGGACGGGCCTGGCATGCTGATGGCTGACGGCAGGCTGCGGGATGGATTTCTAGGTCAGCCCGCAGACCCTGGGCCGCCCCCAAACGCAGGGCGCGAGGCGGGCAGGTGGGGCGGTTGACCCCAGGAGAAGGGTCTCTCGGAGGATCAGCAAACGCCAGCGGCAGCCTTTTGCTTGGCTGAGGTCAGTCCCTGGGAGAGACCGGACCTGGGGGCTGTGCAACCCTGGGATGCTCCCAATGCCACGCCCACAGGCTTTCCACGGACCAGTCTCGGTGAAACTACAGCCCACCCCGCACTGCGCCAGGACAGAAGGCAGATGCCACCCGGCGGCGGAGGCCTGCGGCAGGGCGGAGGCCGGCCTTGGAGTGGGGGCCGGGGCCCGGGCGCAGGCTGCGGCCACAAGTCTGCTGGGTGGCCCAAAGGGGCTGAGCTGGTGAGTCAGCTGGGAGGGTCAGGCCCCCCAGGCCGCCCAGGCTCCGAGACGGAGACGATGCAAACCCTGGCCGGCCAGGACCCGGAGGGAGGGGCTGAGACACGCACGGAGGCTGCTGTGGAAGGTCTTTATTGAGCCTCGGCAGCGGGGGCTCTCCCGGGAGGCAGCCTACACCTGGCAGCCCTGCGTGCCGTACTCCTGCATGAAGTCAAGGAGCTGGGCGCAGGGGGCGCGGTGGCGGGTGCTCCGGCACATGGAATCCGAGGGCATCTCCTCGATCCAGCTGTTCGAGTCCAGCAGGTACTGGGGTCTGCGGGGCAAAGGGCCATCAGCGGGGTCAGGACGGGCAGACGGGAGCGAGCCCGCGGCACCTGGCGCCTGAGGGGCAGGGGCCGGTGCTGGGATCCTCGCCCTCAGGAGGGTGAGGGCAGCAAGAAACCCAGGGCCCAGGGAACTCACTGTCCCTTGCGGTCGTGGGTGGTCCCGTCCAGACCCATGATCAAATATTCTTTCCCAGGTTCCAAGCGAAGGCGGCAGGAGGCTCGAACCAGGAAGTTCCGGGTCTGACCTGCAGTGGCCTGGGCGTCCTTGGCTGAGGGGGCGGGACAAGCACTGTCAGAGGGGACGGGGCACAGCCAGCCTTGCACCCCCCCACTGAACCCGCCACTCCCAGGCGCTGCCTTCCCGTGACAAGCCCGAGCTCCCAAGAGGCCGAGGGGAGCTCAGCCGCTCTGGGGGTGTCTGCTCAGGCGCCGGCCCAGCGCGGTCCCGCCCCGCCCCGCCCCGCCCCGCGTACAGATGTGCAGCACTCTGGTGACACTCGTCTCGAACAGGCGGAAGGCAGCTCTGGCATCTTCTCGGAGAACCTTAACTCGGAAGCCTGTGAGGGAGTTCGGGACGGGAGGAATGAGCTCCGGCCGCCTGCGGGCGCCCCCCAGACCACGAGGGCGGGGACTGACCGTAGTCCACGCGGGGGTAGTAGCAGGCGAACTTCATCCTGTAGCCGTCCTGGTCCAGCAGCCCCCGCTCCAGGGCACGCCGCTGCCGAGGGCACTTCCCTGAAGCCAGGGCCCAGGTGAGGCAAGGCCAGCCCAGGGCCCCTTCCCCACCCCATCCCAACCCTCCCATCCCGGCCCCTTCCCCACCCCGGCCGGGCCTCACCCTCCGCACACTGGCAGACGTCGTCGGAGCACAGCGTGGACACGAGCTTGCTCTTAGTCGGTGCCCCGTAAAACACAGCGCACTTGTGCTCTGGAGGAGAGCAGAGAGGGCGTCAGGGCACCTGCCTCCTGGACCTCCCTGCCCCCTCGGCCCGGTCCAGCCTCCCGGGGCCCCGGTACTCGCCAGGGTTGTAGTAGTCGTACAGGGTGGCGCTGGCCGGCTGCACCAGCCCCACGGCCACCTCCTGCACAGCTCCAAAGCCCACACACTCCCGGGAGGTGGGGACCTGCGGGGGGAGGGGGGAGGTCAGGCCCCACAGGCCTGTGTGCCACTTCCTTGGCCTGTCTCTGGTGTCCGCTGTCTCATCCTCAGTGTCCTTCACATTCTCTTACCTTCCGGCTGCCAGACACTCAACATTGCTCCCAAGGTCCCTGCTGACCTCACTGCCCAGATGGTGACCTCCCCGCCCCCCCGCCCGAGCGCCTGCCTGTGTGTGTCGCCTCTCGGACACACCACGCGAAGCTCCACTTCCGCTCAGGGTTAGCTCCCGGCGTCTCTGCTGCGGACTGGGTGTTTCTGACCTCCCCTCGCCCGCCTGCCTCGCGTTCCCCAACCCCTGCCCGCTGATCGCCACACACCAGGCAGCCTGCTCCTCCGTCGGGACTTGGGCAGGTGTGCAACCTCCACACCGCTCTGCCTGCCCCGCCGCACTCCTGGCAGCCTCGCTTCACACTGCTACCACAGGCCTCCTTCCTCGGCCTCCAGGGCAGCTGCGGCCACTGTGCCCACCCCTGGGACCAGCTGGCACCTGCCCTCCCCTGCCCCCCCCCCCCCAGCTTCCCCAGTAAACATCCAAAAAATGCTGAGGGCCATCAGAGGGTTGGAAGCTTTGTTTTAGCCAACGAGGCCACAGAGACAACTCATCTATGACCAGCACCCTTCCTAAAAGGAAGTGCACTTTCTAGGACGGTCAACAGAAGGCCCCCCTCGGGTTGAATACGTTCGGCTTCATGACAGACTCACTCTCCACCCCCCCTGCTCATGGCCCCAACCACATTAGGGGCTCGCCCCGGCCGCCCCGGCCCCGGCCGGCATGGCCTCCCTCTGTCCTGCCCCCCTGGGAGCGCTGGCCACCCGCAGTGCCCTCCCCCACCCCCGCCGCACAGACTGCTGGGTGAGCAGTGCCCCCCACCTGCGCCCCTGCTCACCGAGTCAAAGTACAGCAGGACGTGGGGCCCCTCGGTCTCAAAGTGACTCACGTACCGGTCAGAGAGGGAAGTCAGCTGCAGAGAAGGAGAGGGTCACGGAGGCGGCCACCCAGGGTCACCCGCAGGGGCTGCGGGACGGGGACGGGCTCCTGAGGGCGCCACCCACCTTCTCCAGGTCAGCCCGCAGGGCGTGGAACCCGCTGAGGAGGAGGATGTCCGCGATGGCCATGCCCGACAGCCCCACCTTGCCGTTCCGCCTGCAGAGAGGAGCCTGCGGTCTGGGTGCCCGCCCGGCGCAGAACGCCCGCCGCCGCCGCCGCCCGCCGCCCGCAGGCTCACCAGATGCACACTTTGTACTGCACGCGGGCCTCCTGCTCCTCTGCCACCTTGGGGGCCTCCCTCCTGCGGCGGCTCCTGCGCCCCTCAAACAGCTGCAGGGGCGTCACGGGCCGGGAAAGGGCGTCGGGGTCGTCTCCCGCCAAGTCCTCCTGGTTCCCGTAGTCATAGTACTGGTAGTCCTGGTAGTCCTCCTCGGCTTCCACTGCAGGGGGAGGGGGAGGAGGGGCACTGAGACTCCGCCCGCACCGGCCCCTGCCCCGGCCCCTGCACCGCCCCTGGAGGCCCGGCCCGGCACTCACTTGTGTACTCCACGTGGCCCAGGACCGTCACCTCGATCTGGAGGTCCTGGCAGGTGGTGTTCTGCATGTCCAGGACGTTGTAGGTACGAAGCACCTGGCTCGGCAGGGGCGGAGGGACCATGGCACCGGGCCCCAGGCCTCTCCAGGCACAGTGCAGGGCACCCCGGCGGAGGGCTGGGGCCTGGGCCCTTCCCGGGACCCCCACCAGTGAGACCGTGAACCGGCCGGTTGGAGGGTGAGGCGGGAGGCAGGGCCGCCCCGGGACCAGCGCTCTGCACCTGCAGAGCCGCAGGGGAGCTGGGGAGAGGCTCGGCCGAGGCGTGCCGAGGAGGAGTTTGCCTCATGGGAAGAGAAGCAGGGGAGGACATTCCAGGCCGGGAGACCTGTGGGGGTACCCGTCTGCCCAGGGAGGTACAGGAGCCCAGGTGTGTGTGGCGGGAAGAGTCCAGGCGCCCCTGAGGCGCAGAGGTGGGGAGGGGCTGGGGGAGTGGCGGCTGGACAGCTGGCGAAGGAGCAGCCTGCTACTACCCCCGGCAGACAAGGGGAGACAGGAAGCAGGGCCTGTGCTCGATGGGCAGGGGCTGCAGGGGCCCAGGGAGGTGCAGACCAGAGCGAGCCAAGTGCACCCAGCCCAGCGCCCCCTGCTGGCCGAGCCGTGCTGCGGGCTCTCACCTTCAAGGTTCCTTTGCTGTTTCCTCCCACCTTCACGTTAATGTTGCTGCTCAAGGAAAACTTGCCAGGACAGGAAAGGGAACGTGATGTCAGACGGGCACAGGAGGGCACGCCGTTTGTTCCAACTTCTCCCCTCCCTGCAAACAGCCCTGCTCCTCCTCTCCCTGCACGCCCCGCTGACACCTTCACGCACTACTCCACCAGCCTCCCGCTGCTGGAGGCCGCGCCGGCATTGCTGGGAGGTCCCCCCACACTGCTGCCGGGACCTGCAGCTGGGGTCAGGTGGCTCTGCAGCCTCTGGGCAGAAGCCTTCCCACAGGCACCAGGGGGCGAGGGTGGGGGACCAGGAAGTCCTGCCCCCACACTAGGCCCGGGGTCCTGTAGCCCAGGTGAGGGGCGTCACCTGCAGCTCCGCCTCCACCCCCTGAGACTGGTGGTTGGTCAGCTGCAGCGTGTGCGTCTTGAGCCCATTGCGGCCCTGGGAGCTGAGGGTCACGTTGAGGCCCCGGTCCTCGGTGGTGTGGGAAGCGATCCAGTACGCAGACAGCGCGTCCAGGGCGATCACCGTGTCCTGGGGAGGTTGGACCGGGACTCAGGCGCTGGGTTCCGGGGTCCCCGCCCCGAACCCCTGGGCGGCGCCTACCTGGGTGCTGCGGAATCCCCCTTGGAAGCTGCCCTGGTGGGTGAGCCAGGCCGCCACCTGGTCCGCCATCTCGGCCCGGCCCTCCCGCAGCAGCAGGTGCAGCAGGCCGTAGGCTGTGGTTTCGATCCACAGGGCCGGGGCCTGGGGCACGGGGTCGGCCGGGCTGCGAGGAGCCGGCGTGGGCGACACCACGTTGCTCTGAGAGCTGATGGCCGAGCCCCAGTACAGCTTGTCTGGGAGGGAGGGAGGGCGCCAGGTGAGCGAGGCCGGCCTGGCCCCGCCCCGGCTCTCCGCCCCCGCGCCCGCCGGCACGCTCGGGCCGAGGCCCCGGACCCACCGCCCGTGTCCTGGGCCATGGCCATGAGGTTGTTGTGGGCCACGTCCCGCAGGTCCTCAGGGGCATTGCTCAGCGTCAGAGCGTAGGCCGTGATGGCGGATGCGTGGGCACCCAGGAGCCCAGCACTCGCTTTCGCCCCCAAAAACGAGTTTGCATTTGAGATGGACGTTTCCTAGAAGAACGAGGAGGAGGTCTGTGGGCAGAGCCGGTCCTGAGGAGCGGAGGGAGAGCAGCGGCGCAGGGGCGGTGCCCTTACCACTCTCCGCTTCAGCTGCTCGGCGCTCCCGTCCTGGAAGACGGCCAGCCCGTGATGGAGGGCGATGACCACGAAGGCCGTCAGGGCCACTGTCTCGTCGTTTCCGACCAGGCCGCCCTGGTCAGTGCAGGGAGAGAAGCCATCAGAGGAGGGGAGGGGGCGGGAGAGCCCCAGGCAGCTGGGCCCGCCCCCCGCCGCACCTGCATAAACCTGTGGATGACGGGACGGGGGTCCCGGAAGGAACCGTCGGCCTGCTGCTGGGACAGCAGCCACTTGGCCGTCTCCTGCAGCTTTTCAGGTGAGTCGCCCACCTGTTCCTGGGCCAAACTCAGTACCTTCAGCACAAAGGCTGTGAGCCTAGAGGAGGGAGTGACAGCCGGGGTGGGGCCGGTCCCTAGAGGACGCTCCCTGACACCTGGGTAGTCACCCTCCAGCCGCCCCCAGCTCTCGGACCCAGAAGCACGCTCCCAGGCTCACCAGGTGCTGCTCTCCCGGTGCAGCCACGCCCCGTAGGAGCCGTCGGTTTTCCGGAACTGCTGGATCCGCATGTACCCTTGGAGAGGAGCAGCGGCTGCTTCGGTGCCCGGGCCATGCTCCCCATTCCCGTGGGGTGCCCCCTTCCCCCACCAGCCGCCTGCGGTGCCCGTCGCCCTTAACGGCCTGCCACTCCCGCTCGCCCTGCCCGGAACCTTTCTGGATCAGGTCCACCGCGCGGTCCTTGGTCTCTGGGGGCAGCTTGCTCCACTCCTCCGTCTTGTCCAGGTAGCGGGAAGCAGCCAGGGTCGGAGCCAGGAAGATCATGGTTTGCTCCCCGCAGCCCCATGGCATCCTCAGGAGGGAGGCCACGCCTCCTGCTGACAAGGCCCCCCCGGAGCCCAGGGTGTCCAGTGGACTCGAGGCTGCAGGGGAAAGAGGGTCAGGACAGAGAGCAGCTCTGGGACCCAGGGCCAGAGGGTCACGGCACCAAACAGGTCTCACGTGCATCTGAGGGTGGCCCTGGGCAGGGCCTGGAGGACACGCCCACCTGTGACCCTGACATAGCTGCTGTGGTCTCCATCGGGGATAATATTGGGGTCAGAGCTGCCGGGAATTTCCAGGGTGCGGCCTCGGTGGTCTGGGGAGATGGGAAGCTGTCAGCCTGCTGGTGTCCAGTCCCTCCACCACCGCCCTCGCAGGACCCTGCGGCGGCCAGGCCACTCACCCAGCGGGTTCAGCTCGTAGACCAGCTCCTCCGTGTGGACGGCGCCTTCCTTCTGTCTCGGAAAAGAGCTCTGGGAGTCACCCACCGCCTGGCTGCAGCTGCCCCCCCAGGGCAGACTCCCCACACTTGGATTTGAACTTTGGAGGCAGAGTGGGATCGGACTTGTAGAAGGCAAACTGACCAAGGAGTTGGGTGTGGGCGGTGGGCCTCTGCCTGGCCAGCAGAGAGGGTGCTGGGTCAGGGAGTAAATCTGGGAGCCTGGGGACCTGCTTCAGGGGTCCTCCACTCACCTGGATTTTTAGAATCTTAGACACGGCGTCCCCTACAGAGAACTCTATGGACCCTCGAGCCACCACCTTCAGGGACACATCGGCGGCCGCCGTGGGCACCACGGAGAAGCCAACGGGCCGGGCAGAGTGTGCAGGCACCAGCACCTGCTGGGCCAGCCCCCCGCCCCCAGCCAGACACAGCCCGTCCACCGGGGCCACGTGGACGCTCATCTGGGGGGGAGGGGGGAAGGCAGAGTCAGCCCCAGCTGACTTGATCCTCTCCAGCCCCAGCTCCCACCCGCTGTGACCGCCCGCGCCTCACCTGCAGGTCTGTGTCCAGGTAGTTGTACAGAACAGGCCGCAGCTCGAGCTGCTCGAAGCGGCGGACGGAGATGGGCAGGCGGAGGTGCAGGTGGAACTCGCGGAACACTCGGAGCTGGACTGGTTTGGCCACACACAGGCCTGCGGAGCAGGTGCGGGGAAGGGGAGACATCAGAGGCCTGGGGCCTC
Source organism: Pipistrellus kuhlii (assembly GCF_014108245.1). Taxonomy (NCBI): domain Eukaryota; kingdom Metazoa; phylum Chordata; class Mammalia; order Chiroptera; family Vespertilionidae; genus Pipistrellus; species Pipistrellus kuhlii. The sequence goes on from NW_023425551.1 coordinate 83,118,998, forward strand.
TCAGCCACGGGGGCAGGGGGGCAGGGGGACCATCTCTGCCTGCTGTCCGCACCCCCTCCCTTGCAGCAAAGGAAGAGGGAGCGGGTGGGGGGTGGCAGCGGGAGGGCGGAGCCGGGCAGCGCACCTGTGGTTGTGGACAGGCTCACGCCGTGGATCTCCCAGGTGGTCAGAGAGTCAGGGAGCGGCCGCAGCAGCCTGTGGTGGGAACGGTGAGCAGCGGCACAGGCTGGGCTGGGCTGGCCCGCCCCGCCCGCCCCCGGCGGCCCAGCGCCCTCACTGGAGGAAGCGGTCCACGGACTCCACCCTCCAGAGCCAGTTCTCGGGGAAGTAGCTGCGCACAGGGATGTCGTCCTCCTGCATCAGGTCCTCCTCCTGCAGGACCTCCAGGGCTGGGGGCCACAGGGCGGTGAGGAGGGTCAGCCCCGCCCCGCCCGCCCGCCCGCCCGGGCCGAGCCCACCCGCTCACCTCGGGCGAGGCCCACCTGGCCCCTGGCGCGGGTCTTCTTGCGCAGGCCCTCGGCAAACTGGCAGCAGGCCAGGAAGGGCTCCCGGCAGGCCTGCTGCGGCACCCGGGCCGCCCGCTGCTCGCAGGAGCGTTTCATGGGCAGCCGCGTCAGCCCGTCCTGGCAGCAGCGCCTGGCCTCGGGGGAAGTGTACTGGCCCACTGCAGGGCCGGGGTGAGCGCCGGGCGCCTCCGCCCACTCGGACGGAGGGCCCACTGGGAACGGGGAGCTCAGGAGGCCGCGCAGAGGCTCCCGCCCGACCACCGCCAACCCAGGGCTTGGCCCTCTGACCCGGAATCCCACGGCCCCGGCCCTCGAATCCCACAGCCCCGGCCCTCTGGGCCGGAGGAGCCGAGAGGCAGACCCCTCCCCCTGAGCCTGGGGCGCAGGCAGCTTCATGGGCACCACCACTCACACTTCTCGCTAACTGCTTTGTGGAAGTTCACGTTTCTCCTTCTCCGGGTTTTCTGCTCCTTGGGACAGCTCAGGCCTGGGAGAGAGCAGGCTGCAGCCGAGCCCTTGCCTGCCTCCCTCCTCCCATCTTACCCCTCAGGGTCCTCCTCCTCACTCTGCCTCCCACCACCCATCCCACTTCCTCCAGTCTCACTATTTCTGGTCGAAGTCCATTGGGATCCATCTGAAAAGGCCAGACCAGCCGCCTCGAACACCTGCTGTGCACTGTCCCCACCCCCAGGCCCGCACCCCAGGTCGTAGCCGCTCATGACTTGGAAGACCTGGCCAGAAAAGGCGGGCTGTTGCAGAGACAAGATGGCTGAGGGGCAGGGCGGGCTGTGGGTGAGGGCGGATGGACAGATGTGAGACACAGACAGTGGGGGAGGGAGGCGTCCGAGAGGACAGGGAGGGCTGGGGGAGGGCCTTCACAAACCTTGCCCATGTCCAGGGGCTTGTGGGCCCGGCCGCCCGCGGCGTACAGCGCCGTGTCCACGGCCCCCAGGGCCACCAGGGCCGCAGAGTCCGTGTGCAGCTGGAGCTTCAGCGTGTCCCCAGGGCGATAGTCCTTGTGACTGTCCACACTCAGCTCCAGCTGCAGGGCCGGAGGGGGGTCAGATGGGGCGTTCTTCTCGTCCTCTCCTGCCCCTCCCCAGCCCTGCACGTTACCTTGCCCTCACAGGCCCCAGCCTGCACGTCCACCCGCAGGGAGTTGGCCACGGGGCGGCCCTCGTGGTAGTAGAAGGCCACGAAGTAGAAGGCGGGTGCCAGGCGGTGGTCCACAAACACGGAGGCCGAGGTCAGGGCCCCCCTGGGCTCTCGGTCCACAGACACGATCTGTCCCCGGGACAGGACCTGGGAGAGGGGTTCCTCTTCACTGCGCCTGCCCCGCCCGGAACCACCGCCCCCGGCTCCCTCCCGCCGCCACCCTCTGCACACCAGGTAGTAGAAGTGGGAGAAGCTGGCCCCCTGGACGCCCACGGCTCGCAGGTTCAGGCGGAAAGTGTCCCCAACTCGAGGGGGGCGAGGATCCAGCCGCTCCAGGGACAGGAAGCCGGAGCTCCCGGAGGGCGGGGCTCTCGCGGTGAGCTTGGCTGTGGCGGGGTGGGGGGAGCCTGCGGATACCTGGAGGAAGGGGTCGGGAGCAGCAGGGTCGGTGCCAGGACCCAGGCACCAGCTCCTCCCCTGCCCTCCCGGCCCGCCGTGCCCCGTGGGCGCTCGGGGTCCTACCGAGAGCTGCACTTCGGAGGAGGTGGGCGGGACGTTGATGGAGTCGAGGACTTGGCCGCGCTCGTCCGTGTTTCGCTGATGGAGTATCTGGGAAGCAGATCCCGGAGAGAACGTGGCGGCCACTTTGACAGGAATGTTGGAGGCGGGGGCGCCTGACATGTCCCGGACCAGTGCCTGGGGGTGGAGGGGAGGTCAGAGAGAGGAGGGGCCGTGGGCCTCCTGCGGAGGCCCCCCCCGTGCCCTCCCGCCCCGCCGCGCCCCCCGCGGAGGACACCTGCAGCAGGAAGGGGGCCCCGGGCACGAGGTGTCGCTTGGTGTGGCTGAGGTCCAAGGAGAAGGGGGATGACACAAAACGCCAGGATGTGAGCTCCGCCTCCTCCAGCTCTCCCCCTGCAAGACACGGCAGACGGCGGGAGGAGGCAGGCCCAGGAGAGGGGCCTCCGGGGCACAGGCCATCTCTCCTCGCTGGTCCGCAGAGCCACCCACGGCCAGCACACAGATGCTGCAAAACACGCCTGGTGGGAGGACGGGTGGGAGGACAGAGGAATGGACGGATGAGCAAAAACAATAAACAGAGGGGCTTCCGGCTGCTTCCCGGTTTGGGTCCCACGTGGGTAAGAAGGGCGGGCGGGCGGTGCTGGAGGGCAGAGGGCCGCTCAGAGGTCAGAGGGGTCGGAGTCACCGCCCGGCGACACTCACCTGGAGACTCGATGACGGCCGCCGCCACGTAGAGGCGCAGCCCGGGGAGGTCCGCCGGCTGGACGCCGAGCTTCTCCAGGGCGCCCTGCACCTCAGCCTTGGCGAGCGAGATGTGGCACTGGCCCTCCGCCAGCTGGGCAGAGAGGAAAAGGCCAGGTAACACCCGCCTCCCCCCTCCACGGTCACCTCCGCCCCTCGCCCTGCTGCCCACCTTGGTCTGATTCTCCAGGCCGCGAAGGAAGGTCTTCTTGCCGCGCTCATCCAGGATCCCGAAGCGCACGTAGGCCACCCCCTGCACCGGCTTCCCATAGACGTACCTGCACACAGGGCGGCGGGCAGGGGTGAGCGTGGCGGGCGGCAGCGTGGGGGAGGGAGGGAAGTGGCACACTGAGGCGCCCTGGCAGCAGTTACCTGGCCTGGATGTCCAGCTGGATGTCCCCAAGAACGCCAGGCGCTGTCAGGATGTAGGGCTCCCCAGGCACGATCTTCACCTCGAAGTTGGGAAGGACTGACCCGAGCGAAGGGGAGGCTGGTCAGACTCCAGGGCAGGGCTTTGAGGACTCCCTCCACCCTGCCTCTCCCACCCTCCTCCCTTCTCCTTCAGGAGGAGCTGCCTGGCCCTCGGCCTGTGTCCCAGCTCTCACTGTCCTTTTGTTTGGTTAATCCTCAGCCGAGGACTTTTGGCATTGATTTTCAGGGAGAGTGGAAGAGAGAGGGAAAGACAGAGAGAAACATTGATGTGAGAGAAACACATCGACTGGTTGCTTCCTGCATGGCCCGGGCCGGGGAGGAGCCTGCAACAGAGGCACCTGCCCTTGGCCAGAATCGAACCCGGGACCCTGCCAACGCTGTATCCACTGAACCACACTCACCGTACTTCTTCACCTCGAACTGGGTGCTGTAGTTGGAGTCCGGGCTGTCCAGGAATCTGGCCGAGATCTTCCAGGTCCCTGGCCTGAGGACAGACAGGGCGGGCTCAGCCACGCTCCCTGGGGAGGATGTGGGGTAACCACAGGCTCGGGGGCTCGGGTCTGACACTGTGTTGGCGTGGGGAGCAGGGGAACCAGGAACTGGGGGCAGGAGCTCACTCTGAGATGTCCGGGATCACAAAGTCATCCTGGTAGATGGAGGAGGGAGTGTACACCTGCCTCTTGCGCACGCGGAGGCCCTGCGAGTTCTGCACGGAGGACAGTGTGGTGGGTGGGAGGGCACATCAGTAGCCCTAGCTGATCGGGAAGGTCAGAGGTCAGGGACTCACCTCCACGGTGACCGTGAGGCTGTCTGTGGTCGGGCGCATCTTTTGGTCCAGAGCGAAGACCCGGTACCGAACTGGAGCGGAGGGCGAGTGAGCGGCGTGATGGAGGGAGGGAGGGGAGACGAGCATTAGCCAGGCAGCCTTCCGTGGGCCCTTCCCGGGGACGGGGCAGGGGAGGGGAGGGAGAGGCCTGGGGCTGAGACTCACCCCGCTGGCCAGGGTTATAAATGGGCTGGTCGGTCTGCAGGAAAAGGTGCCCCCGGCGAGAGGAAAAGAGCAGGTTGACGCCCTGAGTGTCCACCTCTTTGGACAGAGCGCGCTTCAGCCACGGTGTCTGGGCCACCAGCTGGATCTTGGGGCCTCCAAGGAGGCTTTTGAGGCCACAGTTGTTGGCATCCTTGGGGAGTATCTGTCAGGTGAGGGGGGAAGGGTGAGAGACAGAGACAGCCAGGGACGGAGGCCGCCGCAGAGGGCCCAGGCGCGGAGGGCCGGAGCGGGCTGAGGCAGCGGGGCGGCGGCTACCTGGAGGCTGCGGAGCACGAAGTCTTCCTTCGAGGTGAGGAGGAAGTCCACCTTCGGGGAGCAGGGGGCATTGTGATGGGACGGGTTTCTCAGGAACACGGACCCTCTCACTTCCAGCCCCTGAGGAGCATCCTGGAGCTGGAGCCCCACCGACAGGGGGGCCCCCAGGTGAACCACGGAAGGGGAGAACAGGAGCAACCTGGGGAGAAAAGGCAGGTCAGCAGCGCCCCCCCCCCCCGGGCCCTAGCCCCCATCCCCGCTCAGCAGCTGCCGCCCGCCAGGACCTGGGCTCCTGCAGAGACAAGGCGAAGCCAGACGCCCAGATCAGCCCCCAGAGGAGCCACATGGCTGCAAGACCAGGAGCGACCAGACCCGTCTGTCTGTCTGCTCCCCTCTGGCCGGCCTCGTGCTCGGAGCAGAGTAGACTCTGGACCTTGCTCCTCCCCCGGCCAGCTAGAGCCGGGAAACCACGTGACAACCAAGAAATGCAACTGGCCCCAGGCCCAGTGTTGGGGGCAGGGGGGCACCCCGGACACCTGGGTCAGTGAGGAAATCATGGCCCAGAGGTCCTGTTCTCCCCTTCCCTCCCCCACCCCCACCCGTTACCCCCAGGCCAGTGCCTGGGCACCTCCCCTCCTGGGCATGTGGTGTCTGTACCGAGGCATCCCGGGCGGGGCAGCAGCGGAGGAGCGAGGCTCCTAGCCAAACCCTGACAAAACAGGCGACAAGATGCCGGCCTCCCACTGAAGCCCACAGGGGGGCTTGGTTAGGCCTCTGCTTCCACAGGCCGACAGAACCCCGTGGTTAGTCAGGCCCACTGCCCACACCCACCACCCACTGACCTCCACCCTTTTCCTCCGAACAACGAGGCCAAGGTCAGCCCCAGTGGGGGCTTTACCTCTCCCCCCGAGCGCAGAGACACCCAGCACATTAACAAGACACAGGAGGGAGCACCAGCAGAAGTCCTTTATTCGCCATTCCTTCCAACATGTAGGGCAGAGCCCCGCCCCTGCCCCTCGGACGTGCCAGCAGCACCGTGCTGCCCGGAAGGCAGCGGCCGTGGCCTCACGTCCACAGGCCCCGAGGCACTGCCCAAACCCGCCCTGCCCGGAGCCCAGGCCAACGGCAGCAGCGACGCCCCGCACAGCACGCCCTCCGGTCCGCGGCGCATCCTCCTGGCCGAGCTCCCCAAGGTGACCTGCTCAGCCGCCTGGCAGCACGCCTGGCCCCGGCCCTCCGCAGGCTTGCCGCGGGGTGCAGACCCTCACGTCTCTGGCAGGCGCAAGAGGGTTCCAGAAGTGGTGGGGACACTGCAAGAGAAAGATAAGGTGGGTCCAGACGCGCCGGCCCAAGGTCTGAGAATCGGCACGTGGCCAGGAACGTTCGGTCCCCAGGAGGAGCGGGCTTCCCTGGAGAAGGGAACCCTCCGCCGTGGTGGCTGCTCTGACTGCCAGAGGCTGGGCAAGACTCACCAGTCCACCAGCTGGGCCCCGATGAGGTCGTGCACGTGGTAGGCAAGGCCGAGTCTCACCGAGGCAGGCGCCCGCCGGCCCAGGAGCTCCGACAGGAGCAGCTCCCGGTACTTGGCCTTCCGGACCATGCCAAGGACAGCCTGGCGCCCTGCAGAGTGGCAGGAGCGGGGAGTAAGGCCTGCTGCCAGAGGAGCCCGGAAAGGTGTGCTGGAGGGCGGAGGGCTAGGCTGCAGACAGAATACCTTTCACAAAACACTTAACGAATCTCCCAGCTCCAGGCACAGCTAGCCACCAGCTCCCGGCATCTCGGACAGTGAGCACTCCGGCGTTGACCAGCTGCCTAAGCGGGTGGGAAGCAGGAGAGATGAGGCCTTGGCTCTGAGAATCCTCTCTCCTCGCTGCTAATGTTGGAAACATGGGCAACCAGGCAACAGACACCTCCTCCCGCCCCTGCCCAGCGGGTCACTGGTCCCATCCGCCATCCAGCTGCCCTCCCGCACTCTCTCTTCCTGCGACTTTTTCCTAAAACCAGTCTTGATACCTCCCTGACCACAAGCCCTGACGCACGCTCAGTCCCGCCCACAGGGGAGAAACAGGGTCTTTTCCTGTGTCCCTGCCACTGCCTACGCCGCCTCAACACAGCTCCTCCACGTCTACTGACATGTCCCGTGGCGCACAGCAGGGACATTTCCCTCTCGCTGCCCGGCTGCTGCTCTGGAATGAGTGGTGGTGCCTGCCACTCGGGTCTGTCTCAGCGTGAGTCACATCAGGCATGTGGTCCCTGCCAGGCCTCTACATGCATCTCACTAGCCACGCTGACAGCCTGAATTTAAGTCCAAGGCTCCAGTGAGATGGGCCTCTCTTGGGGAAAGGAAACAAATTTAGACTTAACTAAAAAAATAAAATAAAAGTCAACCGTTGGGCAGGTTCAGCAAAAGGAAAAGGGCCAGGCCGGAAGGGGGAGGCAGGAGGGTACAGATGCCGGATGTGATTGGCCCAAGTCTCACGTGATCTCTGTGTCCCTGAAGCCAAAGGTCTGCGTCATCTGGTCCTGCTGGAAGCTAAGGTCCCCGCAGGCTGGGAGCACCAAGGCCAGGAACTTCTGCACGGCCCCTGCGTAGGCCCGGCCGTCGCAGGCCCTGAGGACCTGGAACAGGGGGGAGAGGCTGGGGACGTTCTCGGCATGTGGGAGGCAGATCCCTTGTGCTCAGTCCTCTCCACCTCACACCCTTCCCCCCATCATACCAACCAGAGCCCTGCGCCCTGGGAGGAGGCGTGGCCTGGGAGAGCCGCCTGCCCCGCGCCCGAGCCACACGCACCCTGGTCCTGTAGTCCTCGGTGAGAACAATCCCATGGGCATCCAGGTCGAAGCCCAGCTGGATGACTCTGATCTCCCCCTGTTCCTGAAGTTCTTTCTGTTTCCAGAAAGATGGGGTGAGAAGAAGGGTGTCAGGGTGAGATGCGGGGAGTTTTTCTCCAAGTAAAGGAAAACTGTGGGGAGAGAACCGGGTGAGTCACCGAATAGGATTTCCCAGTTGGGTACCCACCCTCCCACGTGAAACTATCAGTGCACCTTTTCTAAGACTGAGCTTACGCCAGACGCTAAGTAAGATAAAACAGTGATTAAGACACAGACCCTGAGCGTCAACCTATGAACCAGGAGGTCACGGGTTGATTCCCAGTCAGGGCATGCTCGGGTTACGGGCTCAACCCCCAGGAGGCAGCCAATCATTGATGCTTCTATCTCTCTCTGCTTCTCCCTTCTTCTCTGAAATCAATAAAAATATATGTATATTTTAAAAAAGATACAGACCCTGCCCTCAAGGAATTAACAGTTCAGACTGTGGGCAGAGGAAAGTAGTGAAGAATATGGGATAATGCCGAAACTGGTTTGGCTCAGTGGATAGAGCATCCGTCTGCGGACCGAAAGGTCCCCGGTTCGATTCTGGTCAAGGGCATGTAACTTGGTTGTGGGCACATCCCCAGTAGGGGGTGTGCAGGAGGCAGCTGATCGATGATTCTTTCTCATCGATGTTTCTGACTCTCTATCCCTCTCTCTTCCTCTCTGTAAAAAATCAATAAAAATATATTTTAAAAAAAGAAAAGAATATGGGATAAAATGTTTAAAACAAATAAAAATCTACCAGGATTAGTGTTTCTAAGAATACAGCAAGAACCAACTCACCTGCTGAAAATTAATTAAAATGCTGGATAAAATATTTTTTAAATTGTTAAGCATCAAAGAGCTCACAAATAATACGTCAACAAAAGAATTCATCGAAATAATTGGGCTCTGTGGCCGGTGTGGCTAGGTGGCTAGAGCATTGGCCTGAGCACTGAAGGGCGCAGGTTCCATTCCTGGTCAAGAGCACATACGTGGGTTGCAAGATCGATCCCCGGTGGAGGCAACTAATTGATGTGTCTCTTACATCGATATTTCTCCCTTCCACTCTTTCTAAAAATCAATGGAGAAAAAAATATCCTCGGGTGAGGATTAACAACAATAAAGATGTAATTGGAAGATGGAGGGCATTTGATGATTTAGGCCAGTGGTCAGCAAACTCATTAGTCAACAGAGCCAAATATCAACAGTACAATGATTGAAATTTCTTTTGAGAGCCAATTTTTTTTTTAACTTAAACTATATAGGTAGATACATTGTTATTAACTTAATTAGGGTACTTCTAAGCTGGCCTTTGCTAAAAATTCAAGGCACCAAAGAGCCGCATGTGGCTCGTGAGTTGCAGTTTGCCGACCACTGATTTAGGCAAATCTGTCCAGCAAAGTAAAAAATAACTAGACAACCCTAGCCAGTTTAGCTCAGTGGATAGAGCATTGGCCTGTGGACTGAAGGGTCCCAGGTTCAATTTTGGTCAAGGACACATGTTCGGGTTGCGGGCTCAATCCCTAGTAGGGGACATGCAGGAGGCAGCCAATCAATGATTCTCATTGTTGATGTTTCTATTTTTCTCTCTCCCTCTCCCTTCCTCTCTGAAATCATAACTATATATATATTTTTTTAATATATTTTATTGATTTTTTACAGAGAGGAAGGGACAGATATAGAGATAGAAACATCGATGAGAGAGAAACATCGACCAGCTGCCTCTTGCACACCCCCCACTGGGGATGCGCCCGCAACTCAGGTACATGCCCTTGACTGGAATCGAACCTGGGACCCCTCAGTCCATGGACCGACGCTCCACCACTGAGCCAAACCGGTTTCAGCCATAACAATATATTTTTAAAAATAATAACTGAGCATAAATAAATGGACACACAAGAAAACAAAATTCAAAAGAAACAGACCCCATAAGACATGTTATTAGGGAATTAACAAAAACAGACTACTAAAAAACCCCTATGTTTATAATGCTTAAATAACAACAGTCAAGATAGAATTTTTTTAGCAAGAAATTATATAAACTGACACAATATGTTGAAAAATAACCAAATAGAAGTTCTAGAACTGGCAAGTGCAATTAAGGACTCAATGGATGGGTTAGGGTTAGGGTTAGGATTAAGGCACAACTAAATAAAAAGCTACTAGCCTGTAAGACAGATTCTAAAAAACTAACCAGGATATAATACAGACAAAAAGACTGAAAATGCAGACAAGAAGCTAAAAAATGTAAAGGATACAAAGAGAAGGTCCAATATATGTGTAATTGAAGTCTAGGGAGGAATGAAAAGAGATAAGGTAGGGGAAATATTTGAAAAGACAATAATACATCCACAATCACAAACTTTCACTCACTCATAGAACAAACAGACAAAATAATCAGTGAAGAACCAGAAGACTTCAATAGTAACTCTAATTACTGAGAAATTAATAACTGAATAACGCATATTCTTTTCAACTACACATACAATATTTAGCGAAATTGACCATGAAACATAGCATGAAGCAAGTCTCAAGTTTCAAATGAGGAAAATCATACTGTATGCTCTCTGGCCACTATATCACTTATGCCAGAAATAAGTAACAATCCTATCCTATATAATAAAAGCCTAATATGCAAAGTGTCCAGTAAACTGGACAGCCATTCAACCAATCAAAGCTTAATAGGCTAATAATTTGCTAAGGTACCGTGTTTCCCAGAAAATAAGACATCCTCCGAAAATAAGACCTACTTACAGGTTTCCTTCTGAGTGAAATATAAGGCATCCCCCCGAAAATAAGCCCCCCCCCCCAGGCTAAACATGAGAGATTTGGTCCACTGATTCTGAAAGAAATGGAGTCACAAGAAATTCACCAGGAAATTCAGGAATTGGATTGTTATGATGATGTTTCAGAAGATGATGACATGATTGTCATTGAATAAATGAGTAAATTCTTGATACTGTAGGATTCAGTTTGTCTGGTTTGTGTTGACAACTACCGTACTACCGTACCGTATACAGGTAATAAATTTCCTTTATTTTCATTTAACAATAAATGTGTACCATATTCTTCTTCATGGAAAAATAAGATATCCCCTGAAAATAAGACCTAGTGCATCTTTGGGAGCAAAAATTAATAAAGACACTGTCTTATTTTTGGGGAAACAGGGTAGCTCAACCACTCCGTATGCCATGCACTGACCAGGGGACAGACTCTACTACCTGCAGGTTAGCTTGCTGCTGGGGTCAGTTTGCTGCTGGGTCTGGGGAGAGACTGAGCGAAATGGTCCCCACAGGCCCTGGAGCCCTCTCTGTCCCTCCCTGGCTGGCCAACCTCCGTGTCTCTTCCCACCCGATCGTGCAAGGGGCCTCTAATAAGGTAATAAGAAAGCGCTTTGAAATTAAGGCATATGTTACTAATAACCCAATAAGTCAAAGGGGGAAAACACAGGGCAAATTAGAAGACATTTGGAAATAAATGATAATGAAAACATATACCAAAGCTTGGGAGGATAGAGAGATGAATCTGAATCTCAATATTTAGTGGAAAACTACAGCCTGCCATGCATTTATTAGAAGAGAGAGGATTGCCGAAACCGGTTTGCTTCAATGCATAGAGCTTGGGGACTGAAGGGTCCTGGGTTCGATTCCGGTCAAGGGCATGTACTTTGGTTGCGGGCATATCCCCAGTAGGGGGTGTGCAAGAGGCGGCTGATTGATGACTCTCTCTCATCGATGTTTCTATCTCTCTCTCTCTTTTCCTCTCTGTAAAAAATCAATAAAATATATTTTAAAGAGAGAAAGAGAGAGAGGATAAAAGTTAGTGGGGTAAAGTAAAACAAACTCAACAGTAGAGGGGAAGCAGATGAATGAAGCAGAAAACATGCAAACAAGAGAGCAACAAAGCTGAGAGCGGTGGGCTCTTTGGGAGACATTGACATTGACACGCCGGGTGCCAGGGAGGAGGAGCGGAGAAGCCAGTGAAGGGGAAGGAGAGGCCGCGGTCCCGACCCCACCAGCGCCGCGCCAGCGGGTCCCCGGGCCGGCTCGCTCCGCCGCCCTCACCAGCTGCCGGTCGGCCGCCGTGCGGTCGGGCACGAGGCTGTACACCTGGCTCCGCAGCGCGATGGGCGGCAGCGCGTCCTCGAACAGGCCGCGCGGGAACAGCCGGCCCAGCTCCGCCACCGCCGCGCGCGCCGCCCCCGGGCCCGGAGGGCCGCCCCCCGCGCCCCGGGCCCCGGCCGCGCCCCCCGGGGCGTCGGCCTCGGCGCGCCCGCCTGCGCGCCGCCGCCTCAGGCCCAGCGGCTCGGCGCCCGGACGCGGCCTCTTCCGGCTCATGTCGCGGACCCGACGCCGCGGCCGTCAACCGAGGCTCCGGCGCGGCGGACGGACGAGCGGCCGCCCCGAGCCGGCCGGGCCCCGCCGGCGCGGAGTGATGGCGTCACCGAGCCGGAAGCCCGCGCGGCCCCGCGCTCCGGACCGGCCCGGGCTCCGCCGTCACACCCGCCGCCCGCCCCGCGGTTCCCGCCGGAGCCGGCCGCCCGCGCCTCCCCCGCCTCCTCCGCAGAAGGGACCCCCCGGCGCCCATGGAGCCCGGAGGGACCAAGCGGGGAGCCGGGGAGGTGGCGGCGGCTGAGCCGCGGAGCAAACTCCCGCGCCCCGCGCCCTCGCTGCCCACGGCCGCCGCGCTCTACGCCGGGCCCTTCCCGTTCTACCGGCGCCCCTCCCAGCTGGGCTGCTTCTCCCTGGACGCCCAGCGCCGCTACCGCGGGGACGCCCGCGCCCTGCGCTACTACCGCCCGCCCGCCAACGGCCAGCGCCCCGACTTCGACCTCAGAGACGGGTACCCCGAGCGGTACCGGCCGCGGGACGAGGAGGCGCGGGAGGGCCTGGACCACCTGCTGCGCTGGCTCCTGGAGCACCGCGGCGGGCTGGAGGGGTGAGCGGACCGGGCTGCCCGCCGGCCATCGGGAAGCCCGCGCGGGAGGGCCGCGGGGCTCGGCGGGAGCTCCGGAGCCTCTGAGCGGTGCTGGGTGGCCGTCAGCCTGTCCCTCCGCGCAGGGGTCCCGGCTGGCTGGCAGGGGCCATCGTGACGTGGCGGGGGCACCTGACGAAACTGCTGACGACGCCGTACGAGCGGCAGGAGGGCTGGCAGCTGGCGGCCTCCCGGTTCCAGGGGACGCTGTACCTGAGTGAGGTGGAGACGCCGGCCGCCCGGGCGCAGCGGCTCTCCCGGCCGCCCCTGCTGCGGGAGCTGATGTACATGGGGTACAAGTTCGAGCAGTACATGTGTGCAGGTGAGAGTCGCCCCTGCTCCGCAGCGCGCTCGCTCCCCCGGAGTCAGAGCCCCCACCCTGTTGCTGCTTCTCTCTGTACAGACAAACCTGGAGGCTCCCCCGACCCCTCTGGGGAGGTTAACACCAACGTGGCCTTCTGCTCTGTGCTACGCAGCCGCCTGGGAAGCCACCCTCTGCTCTTCTCGGGGGAGGTGGACTGCACCGACCCCCAGGCCCCCTCCCCGGAGCCCCCCGCCTGCTATGTGGAGCTCAAGACCTCCAAGGAGATGCACAGCCCAGCCCAATGGAGGAGCTTCTACAGGTTCTGGAGGGGGGCTGAGGTGACAGCTGGGAAAGGGGCTTGGGGGAAAGGAGGCGGTGCCCTGAGCCCCTCTTTCCTTACAGACACAAGCTCCTGAAATGGTGGGCGCAGTCCTTCCTCCTGGGCGTCCCCAGTGTTGTCGCTGGCTTCCGCAACCCCGAAGGTTTCGTCTGTTCCCTCAAGACCTTTCCCACCATGCAGATGTTCGAACACGTCAGGGTAAGGACCCCCACGCCAAGGCCCAGGTCCCGTGTCCAGGCCTGCAGGGTGTCCCTCTCCCACTCCTGCCCTCACTGTCTGCCTCCCCCTCGGCCCCCCCCCAGAATGACCGCGACGGCTGGAACCCTTCCGTGTGCATGAACTTCTGTGCCGCCTTCCTCAGCTTCGCCCAGAACACAGTCGTCCAGGATGACCCCCGGTGAGGCACCGGCCCTCCCTCCCCCTGGGCCCCGGGAGCCGGCCCCCAGCCCTCAGCTGCTGACTCCGTCCTCCCCGCAGGCTTGTCCACCTCTTCTCCTGGGAGCCCGGCGGCCCAGTCACCGTGTCTGTGCACCGGGACGCACCCCCCGTCTTCCTGCCCACATGGTACGTGGAAGCCATGACTCAGGAGCTGCCACCGCCCCCCCATGACACCGGCCCCTAAGGACTTATCCTTCCGGGGGGCTGGGCCTGTCTCTGTGCAGTTAAAGCAGACTTCCAGGTGGTGCTCCCTGCTGTGTCTTTGAGCGGTCACCCTGCCAGCACCTCACACACACAGGCGGTTTGCTGTTTTATTGCTATTCACTGGGTGTAGAGGCTGGCTGCAAAGACGATGTCCCTCCGCAGCAGGGTAGCCGCCGTCTCCATCTTGGCGCCCAGCACAGGCTCGCCCACCAGGCGGGCCGCCCCGCGCAGTGAGCGACACATCTCGGCCAGGCGCTGGATGCAGCGGACCACCAGGCCCTCAGGCGTCCCCGAGAGCCCTGCCAACTCAGAGAAGGGCTGTGGGGAAGCAGGCGGGGGCCACATTACAGACCTGGGCAGGCTGTCCCCACCGCTGCAAACCCCAGTCCAGCTACTCACCATGCCCCGGGCCCACTCGTACACAACCCCGACCAGCCCGAAATTCAGCTCCCCCACAAATTCTTCCACTGTCTGGTTCAGGCCGCAGGCCACCTGCACCTCTCCAATGCGCTTGGCCACAGCGCGCACACGCTCCACGCCCTGCAGGGCGAGGGACAGTAAGACCCCCTCCCGCTCCAGGACCAGCGAGGCTCAGGTCGGGAGAAGCCATCCCAGCTCTTAGGGGCGCTTACAGGGTTGGAGAGGTCACGGGCCCGGGGTGGGGCCTGGGAATACTGCAGCCAGGGGCGGGGGGCAGTACCTGTTTGAGGGTACTTGGGAGCTGCTCCCCAGTGTCCCCCGGGCTCTGGCAGACCAGGCCGGAGAGCAGGGCGGCGATCTCCTCCGGCCGCAGGGCACTCAGGGCGTTGTCGAACATGAGCTCAGTGAGCAGCAGCTCGTGGCTGCTCATGGCACAAGCCACACGCCCCGCCAGCTTCACGGTGCCCGCCTCATCTACGTAGCCCAGCGTTCGGAGCACCTGGACGGAAGACGGCGGGTGTCAGAAGCCGCTGTTCTCCCTCACTAGCCCCCACACACTGCCCTCACCTCTACTCGCTGGTGGTACTCGGGGAGCAGCAGCAGCGACTGGTCTGACAGCAGGAAGCGTAGCCGCTCTATCTCCTTCTGCACCTGCCGCCGCTCCTGCAGCCTCAGGTACTGTGGAGAGCCACAGGCAGGGCGGGTCAGCGTCCCCCCGCCCTCCAGGGGCTGCAGGACCGGGCTGACACGGGGGCAGGCAGCCTGCAGGGGACCAGAGACAAGGCTTAGAAGCTGGCCCCCAGGGCCCTACCTGAGCAGGGAAACGGGGGCTGTGCACGCACTGAGCCCCCCGGATCAGCTCCTCTAGCTTCCGGGCCCGGAGTCCCCCCTCAACCACGGACACATCCTTAAGCTGCAAGTCGTTGACAGGGTCAAGGGTGGGGGGTCCCGCCGGGTGGGCCTGTGCCAGGCGCAGCAACTCCTGGGCAGCAGTGGTCACCGCAGCGAGGGGAGGGTCCTTCCTGAGGAAGCAGCAGGTCCTGAGACGTCTCTTCCATCAGCGCCCCTCAGGCTGTGGGCCTCCCAACCACACCCCCCACCCGGGTCCCTCCTGGAAAGGGCCTCCCAGCATCAGACTTGAATTTCGGCTGCTGCCTCTTGCTGAAGTCCTCCAAGATCTTCTCCCCGTTCACCCGGAGCACCCTGGTGGTGATGGCAGCCACGTCTCCGGGCTGGAGCCTGGCCACCGTGTGGTCACAGGGCCCTGGAACAGACGGCAGGGTCCGAGCTCGCCCCGAGGCCTGCCCTCACTGCCCTGGGCACCGGCGTCTGCTCTCACCTTCAGGCAGGAACAGTTTGAATCCCACCAAGTCGTCTGGGTAGGGCACAGCGGGGGCGGCCGGGCGCCCCTCCTGTGGGTCCTCAGACGCGGGTTTATCACACAAGACCAGGGTGGTGAACACTCTGCTGGTGGAGTTGGAGGAGACCTGGGGGACGGGAGGCCCGGACAGGGCATCGTGAGGCATGGACGACAAGGTCGAGAGCAGATCCCACCTTCAGCAGGGATCACGGAGTAGCCACGCAGAGCCCACCCGTACAGACCAAGTCAAGCAAGCAGCGGGCGGCATGGGGGTGCAGGGGAGGGCAGAGGACACCGAGTGGTGGTGATGGGAGGGAAGATGAGGGCACCGCTAGGGTAACTGCACCTCCCTGGGCCCAGACCCTGCATCACCTGCAGGACCACCCCCAGTGCGTTGTGATGCTCCTGACTCTTCACAACCACCACCCTTCCGGCTGAGAGCGACTTCAGCCCGTTGACAGACTCCATGACACGTCGCTGAAGAGCGGGAATGTGCACACGGGAGGAGGAGCAAGTGTTAGGGATGTGGGGACCAGTTCAGGAGCACCCCGGGTGCCACCTGTCTCCCTCCCCTCCCCGTCCCCCGCACGCCCTGCTGACCTGGATCAGGCTGCGGGTTTCTGTCAGCTCCTCTCCCCAGCTGTAATACTCAGGCAGGTCCGCCAGCTGGCCCGTCAGGTCAGGCTCCTCCAGGGCCTCCAGCTTCTTGGTTAATTCAGCCAGAGCCTGTTCGTGGGCCTGGCAGGCGTGAAACGAGTCTCCAGGCTCAGTCGCCACATCCCACCTGCCTCCGCATGCCACCTCTTCCCAGCCGGCTTCCCCGTCCGTCCAGGCTGGGGTACTGCTCACCGACCCCTCACCTTGCTGTCCTTGCGGGATGGGAACTCGGAGAAGCTCCTCTTCATCATGTCCTCCACCCGGAGGGCGTCCACCCGCAGGAGGTTGAGGATCATGGTGTACGTGAGGCGGAACTGAGACTGCAGCTGCGAGGGCTTACCCTGCGGGGCGGGAGACCAGGCTGGGCCCCCTGCTCCCGCCCAGCCCCGCGGACCACCTGCCCGTGGCACCCTGGACGCCCTGCCCGCTCCCCTCTTCTGCCAAATAGGGAGCAAAGTGGACAGATCCCCAAAGGTCCCGCTAGCTCTGCACTCGGTGGGACTAGAGACCGGTCTGGCCCTTGTCTGCTCCCTCCCACCTGGGCTTCCCAGCAGGAAGGAGGGAGCCGGTGGGCGGGAAGGCCGGGCCGGCGGCTCACCGTCATCATGCGGTGCAGGTCCACCATCTCGGGCACGCGGCCCTTGCAGAGCAGGATGACGGTGCCCGTGGGGTCCAGGCCCCTGCGGCCCGCCCGGCCCGCCATCTGCACGTACTCCCCGGGGAGCAGGTCGCGGAAGGCGCTGCCGTCGTGCTTCCGCATGGAGTCGAACACCACCGTCCGGGCCGGCATGTTGACACCCATGGCAAATGTCTCTGTGGCGAACAGGACCTGGGACACGGGAAGGGGATCGGCATACGGGCCCGCAGACGCCCCACGCTACAGCGAGGCATTGGGCAGCTGCGTGTCCAGGTGGCTCCCTCAGGAGCCTGTGCTGCCCCGGGGACCACCACTCCCCGCGGTTACTTCCTTGGCTACCTATTCACTTCTTTGTGCTCCCATGTACCCCCCCCCCCCCCCCACTGTCGGTCGTCCGATGTCTTAATATCGTTTTGTGTGAATATGTTCTTGCATGTTGCCTTGTATGCGTGTAATTTGTAATTCGCATGGAAAGCAGTTGTGTGTATCCTGTTTCCTTCTTTTCCTCCACGGGGTGTTTTCAGCACCCACCGTGTTCCCGTGGTTACACACAACCCCGCTCCCAACTGCGGCAGGACACGGGAGCATCCCTACAGCTCCACCGGCTCTCCCTGAGGGCAGGGGCCAGGCCCCGCCAGGCTGGCCAACCAAGCAAGAGCAGACCTGTTCGCCGGGGCCAGGCAGAGGACGTCTGTGTTTGTATGCAGGACCGGGATTGAGGGTCGGGGACATTATACCTACTCTGGCCAAGGAATGCCAGGGCACGGCAGACTGGCCACCCTGCACGGAGGGTCCCGTAGTCCCAGGCAGGCAGGCCTCGCCGGACTGCAGTTCCCAGATACTGCGCGTCCATCAACATGGGGCGGGCAAGACCCTCCACCAGCGAAAAGGTTCCAGTGCACCGGAGGCTCAGAAGACGGTGAGCATTCATAATCTTTAAAGTCCGGGCACTGCTTTCAGACATAACCCTTTTGTAGACTTAGCAGAGCACAGTGTGGAGCGAGCGTAACTTTTACACGCACTGAGAGCCAGAAACTCCGTGTGCCTCGCCATGATGTGACACGCACTGCGGTGGCCCGGGACCCAGCCGCCACGTGCCCGAGGTCTGCCCGCGGCTACGGCGCCTTTTGGATCAGCCGGTTTCCTAAGTTTCACCGTCTAAGCACTGAAGTCTTAGGAGTTTCAATTTGCATTTTTCCAATGACTTCTATGCTTGCTAGCTTTTTGGGTCTCTCTTCTGAATGCATCCCATCTAAGATGAGGAACCTAAAGTGGGGAGGTCAAGAAGCTACAGAGGGGAGGGGCGGCAGGGGGAGGGGCGGCGGGCGGCGGCGGGCACCTTGACCAGGCCGCGGCTGAAGAGCATCTCCACGATCTCCTTGAGGATGGGCAGGATGCCGCTGTGGTGCACGCCCAGGCCGCGGTGCAGGAGCTCCGACATGTGCAGCACCTGCGGGGACCAGGCCGAGGTCGGGGGCGTCGAGCACCCCGCCCACCGGCCCCCAGCCCGGGGCCCTGCACACCTGGGGCAGCTGCCGGTCAGAGCCGCGGAGGCGAGCGAGGCAGCGCTGCAGGAAGAGGTGGATCTCGCTCTTCTCGGAGCTCGTGGTGAGGTCCAGGGAGGTGAGGCCCGAAGCCTGCTCGTCACAGCGGCCCCGGGAGAAGGTGAACACCACCACGGGCAGCTGCGCGCGGGTGCGGAGGGAGGCCAGGAGCGACAGGTACACACCGCGGTCCTGGGGAGCCCGGCGGGGGAGAAGGAAGTGTCACTGGGGCAGTGCTCACAGCAAGTCCGACCCCGGGGACAAGGGAAGCAGCAGGTGGTGCGAGGTGGAGCCTGCTGGTCCTCACCTGGGCAGGCCCCCCCTGCTGCGTGGGCTGCTTGGCCCCAAAGGTCTGGGCGTGTTTGCTCGTCCTCTCCTTCTTGGCCTCCACGGCTGCGTAGTACCTGGGTTGCACAGTGGCCGTCAGTCCCCTGCTGGGCCCAGCGCTGACGGCCCCCCCCCCCAGCTTACCCCTTCGTGTGGAAGGCGCCTCGGGAGTCCAGCAACAGGAAGAGCTCCCCCTGGGTCTTGGGGCTGTTCCCCGTGAAGAGATAATGCTCCAGGGGCACCGGGCGGGCGGCAGTGCTGATCACGTAGATCTGGCGGCGCTTCAGGCGTCTGAGCGGAAGGAAAGGTCAGGGGTGGGAGCGGGAGGAGCAGCCACATCCCCACCCTCCGCCTCTGGGAGCCAGGCTGGACGGCTGTCCCCGCCATCGTATCTCAACGTTCAAAGTGGTGTGGGCCCAAGCGGCCATGTTCCCCAGCCCACTCCAACCCCTCACCACGGTCAGGCCACTCTCCCGCTGTGGCAGTCCTCGCCCCGACCCAGCCCCTCCGCCCAGCACCCGGGACACACGTCTCACCCGATCCAGTCAGCAAATTCCAGGGCGTTGGGCACGGTGGCGCTCAGGAGGATGATGGAGACGTGGTCGGGGAGCATGATGAGCACCTCCTCCCACACGACCCCGCGCTGGGCAGAGGGAGGACGGGTCATGGAGCTCCCCCCGGAGGCAGAGGCAGGGAGGCTCCGGGTGTGGACGGAGCTGCCGAGCGCCCCCGGGGGAGAACCGCTGGCCCGGCCCCGCCTCCTGCTCCTCACCTCCGCATCGTTGATGTAGTGAACCTCATCGAAGATGACCCACTCCAGGTCCCGGATGACGTCCGAGCCGCTGTACAGCATGGAGCTGGGGGGACGGCAGGCTGACTCCCCGAGGCCCCGCGTCCAGCAGCCCAGCCAGCACTCCCGAGCAGCCTCCCTCCGCGACCCAGACCACCCATCTCTCACCGGAGGATCTCTGTCGTCATGATGAGGCAGGAGGCCTCTGGGTGCAGCTGCACGTCCCCGGTGAGCAGCCCCACGTCCCCGAAGGTGTTGCGGAAGTCTCGGAACTTCTGGTTACTCAGAGCCTTGATGGGGGAGGTGTAGATGGTGCTGGAAGAGGGTGGAGGCGAGCCAGTCACTCCACACGGACTGCGGTCAGCACCTCCCCTCCACCCGAGCCCCCCAGCAGCATGCCGTCGAGCTCGGGCGCCTCCTTTCTCCACCCGCACTGCCCTCCTTCTCCTTCATGACGTGATCTCAGAAAAACTCTGTCCACGGCCCCTTCCTGGACGGAATGCATGCAGGTCACGCTTCTACACTCTCCGCACACCTTCTCGTTTCCTCCCGGGCCAGTCTCAATTCCTCCCCCAAACCTCCCATCGAAAAGATGAAGTAAAGCCAGGCTGGTGTGGCTCAGTGGTTGAGCAATGACCTATGAACCAGGAGGTCATGGTTTGATTCCGTCAGGGCACACGCCCAGGTTGCAGGCTCAACCCCAGGGTGGAGCATGCAGGAGGCAGCCGATCCATGGGTCTCTCTCATCACTGATGTTCCTCTCTCTCCCTCTCCCTTCCTCTCTGAAATCAATAAAAATGTTTTTAAGTAATGTGTAAGAGATGAAGTAAAGCACGGGAAGAGAGGAGACAGACGCAGGAGGAAGCAGGGATGGCTGAGGAAGGGAGGGCTGCACCGGGTCATGTGCTTCTGGGCGAGGGCAATGGCATATTCGGCCACAACCGTCTTCCCTGCCGACGTGTGAGCCGCCACGAAGACGGAGTCGTGCCGTTCCAGGTGCAGGATGGCCTGTTTCTGGAACACGTCCGGCTCGAACGGCCACTGTGGAGGGAGAGCTGGGTGAGGGCCTTCCTGCCCCTGGCTCCTGGGCACGCAGGGCGGAAGGCCAGAGCGAGCTGGGCCGGGACTGAGGTCCAAGACCGGCTGGCGGGCACCTGGCCTGTGGGAGGAGGGGAGATGCGAGGACTGGGCCACACTACCTGGAAGGCGGGCTGGGGAATGAGGCGGTAGAAGTCACCAACGGGGGAGGTGACGTCCACAGGAATGGCCCACTGCTCCTGAGGGAGGGGCTTGGGGGGCTCTGAAGGGGACACAACTGTGGACGCTTCCTGGAAAAGGAGGGGAGATGGGTGACGCAGATACAGCCAGAAAGCTCCCCGTCCCCAATGCTCCCAAGGAGGTCCAGTCTCCCTGAGATCCAAGCCATTCAGCCCATCGCCTGGGGCCAAGGCCCCTCCCTTCCTGTTCCAACTGCCCAGAGGCACCCACCTCCAGCACGAGGTCCTCCAAGCTGCTTGCTCGGGCCAAGGAAGCACGGCAGGGAGAGGCTGGAGCAGTGTCTCCTCTGGGGCCTCCCGGCTGTCCCTCTGCCTCCCCCTCGTCTTCGCCGCCCCCGCCCAGATCCAGGGGCTCTAGCAGGCGGCTGAGGCTGAGCAGCCCAGCAGCTGGAGCTGGGTCAGCTGAGGAGCAAGGCAAAAGGGAGGCCCATCCATCCATCTCTGTCCCACAGGAGGAGGGCACCCCTCTCCACTCCCACCTCACAGCTCACCCTTTGCTGCGAAGGACACGCCTTTCTCGAAGCCGGGCGGAACAGTGAGGAGATCTGGAGGACAGGGACAGGGTCAGGCCGCTGCACCTGACCAAGTCGCCCGTCACACCGACCGAAGAACGCATGCACAGCACAGCGTCGTAGCTGGGGACGGTTGTAACAGTCTTCCGACACACGACAGTACGTTGGTTATGGAAGGGGGACCTTTTCCTAACTTGATCCAAGGCACAGAAGGGCTAACAGCAGCTCAGGGCCCAGACTTGAAGCCCTGCCTCCCAAGGGCCCATCCTGGCACCACCTCACCTTTCTCAAAGTCTATCTCCTCCTCAGCTTCCTCCCGAGTGCTCAGCTCTGTTATGGAGGGCTCATCCATCCCACCTGGGGAGAGGTTGGGCACGGGGATTCATGAGGCGGGATACGGGAACCCCTCCCTGGAGACTGAGGGCTCCCTCCCTTACAATCTCATGCCCACAACGATTACCTGGCCAGAAAGGGTACTGTGTTGGATTCCCCCACAAGGACTGGGAGATGGGCCCCGGTGGCCGGCGCAGAGATAAGGAGGTCGTGGCCGACAGCTCTGTGTTCTCCAGCAGGACCTGAGGAGAGAGATCAGAGCCCGAGGCTGAGCTTGCCTCCGACCTCCTTCCCCAACTCGTGGCCCGAGAGCTTACCTCCTTGAAGCCCAGGATCTGGCCCGTGGTTGGTTGTCTTTGGGCTTGCAGGTCGGAGGGGACTGGGGCACCCAGTACAGTGAGGAGAGACCAAGGATCCATCTTCCTCTGCCATTTTCTAGAGAGAAGGAAGTCATTTTCAAGTCTTCTTTCTCCTGTCTCAGCTTCCTTCATGGGCCCGTCTCCCTAGTCCAGGCCTCTCCGACCCCTCACCGAGCCGAGTGCTCCAGGCCGTGCAGAGGCAGCCAGGCTGGAGACGACAGGAACCACTGCTCTGCTTCTTGCTGCAGATCGGGGGCACAGGGAGGGAGGCCGTGGGGAAGCTGGAACAGGGGGAGATGAGAGAACGGGATGGAACTGGTGTTAGGAATGGCAGGTGACCCAGACAGACTAGGACAACCAAAGTGAGGCGATGTTTTCCAAAGGCTGTAATACTTTACAGGACAAAGGACCTGCTGGCTAATAGCACGGATTTCAGAAGCTGGGGCTGGACCTAGGAATCTGTATTTTTTAAAAGCTTCCCTCACTGATTATGAGGCACACTGAGGTTTGAAAATTTCAAAAGATGAAGAGGGCTAGCATCTCAGCCACCAGCAAGTGCTTGGAGACAGGAGGGACTGCACTGAGAGAAGACACACTGCAAAGAGCAGTTCCCGGGCTAGGACAGCCCCAGAGCGCCCGACCCAGAGCAGCGCCAGGCTGGAGTGTGTCCTGCACCAGGCCAGGCCCGGGTGTGGACAGAACAGCGGGTCATGCTACTCCTGCTGTAAGGAAAGGGTTTTAAGCTCACTGCGGTCCAAAGTCACTCACTGTGCTCTCTGGAGCCCCAGGCACATTCTGCAGCTCCCAGCGCCCAGTGCATCCCAGCTCCACAGCCCGGAGAGGCAGGTCCAGGGGGTCTGGGGGAGGTAGCACTACGGGAGAAAGATCAGAGGTCAGGGGTCAAGGGTAGATTCCTGTCTACTCCTTCGTTCCACCCCCGCCCCCTCACCGAGTCGCTCCGTCTCCATCATCGGGGAGCCACGGCAGCTGCCCCGCAGCCGGAAGTGCAGCAAGGAGTAGCAGTGTAAGCCCCGCCCCCGAAAGGGCGGAAGTGAAGGCGACTTCCGCCACCCACCCGCCGGGGGCGGGGACGAGTGCCTGCGAGCGGCCGCCGGCTCGGCGCCGGGGAAGGCCGGGCGGAAGTGCCTGCGCCGCCCGGTTCCGCGCTTCCGCCCTCGCTACGTCATCGTTCCGAGCCGGCGACGGTGCCCGCGGGCCGTCGCCCGAGACCGCGGCCGGGCGGACGCCCCCAGGTAAGGAGCTCTCCTCGCCCTCGCCCCTTCCCCAGCCCCTTCCTCCTCCCCTTTCCGGTGCTGAGGGCGCGGCAGCCCCCTCCTCTGCAGCTGGGGCCCGCGGTTGCCCTGCTGACCCGGGGGGGGGGGCGGGGGGCCTGGTGCCACCGTCTTGGCGACGGAGGGGTGTTTCTCCCCGGCCCCGCGGTGCCGCTGGGCGCTGGGTCCGCGGCTCCTCGCGGGAGGGATGCGGGGGCCCCACCGGCGGCTTGGCGGCCGCCGAGCCTGAGCCGGGGCTAGGGAGAGGCGACCCCAGGACCGCGGAGAAAGATGTCTTGGGCCCGCCCCTGAACCAGGAGCCACCATGTTGGTGATACCCCCCGGACTGAGCGAGGAGGAGGAGGCTCTGCAGAAGAAATTCAACAAACTGAAGAAAAAGGTGAGGGAGTGTGCTCGCCGGGCCGCGGCTGGTGTGCGGGCGGAGGGGTGGCTCAGAGGCGGCACGGCTATCAGCTGGCCGTGGAGTTGTCTCCCTTCCCCAAGGCTTTGGCCACCTCACGCTGGTGATCCCCAAGTGTAGTTTTTCCCGTTCCGTCGGTGTCCTGGTGATACCCTTCACCTATCCAAAATAAAGCTGTCACCTTCCTCCCATTCTAACCTTGCTCCTTTTCTTCGTCTTCCAAATACGGACCGACCACGTGCAGTTCTTCCATGTGTTTGCCATAAAAAATGTCAGCTCTGCCCCTGGCGGGTTAGAACCTTGTCCTGATACACCAACATTGCAGGTTCAATCCCCGGTCAGGGCACAGACAAGAATCAAAGCAGTAAGTGGAGCAACACATCAGTGTTTCTCTCTCAAACCAATTTTTTTAAATCTCATCTCTGACTTTGCCATTTGCATAGACAAACAGATGCTGTCTTCTTTTTTTAAATATCCTATGTAATAAGAGCCTAATATGCTAAGTGTCCAGTCAGCCATTCAGCCAATCAAAGTATAATATGCTAATGATATGCTAAGGCCGCTCAACCACTCACTATGACATGCACTGACCACCAGGGGGCAGATGCTCCGTCTGGTAGGTTAGTTTGGTCCTGGGGTCCAGCTGATCTGGACAGAGCAAGATGGGCCGGACACGCCCTGGAACCCTCCCGTAGTCCCTCCCGAGCTGGCCAACCTCCCAAGTCCCTCACCGGCCCCAGTCATGCACTGGTGGGGTTTCCCGGCCTGGCCTGCTCCCTCTCACAATCTGAGACCCCTGGGGGGGTGTCAGGGAGCCAGTTTCAGTCTGATCCTGCAGGCCAGGCCAAGGGGCCCCACTGGTGCATGAATTCATACATTGGGCTTCATATATATAATATATATATATACATATATACACACACACACACACATATATATATGTAAATTTTTTTTTTTTTTTTAAATTTCAGAGGAAGAGAGGATAAGAGAAGTGGGGACATCAATGATGAGAGAGAATTATTGATCTGTTACCTCCTGCACACCCCCTACTGGGGATTGAGCCAGCAACCTGCACATGTGCCCTGACCAGGAACGGAATCATGACCTCCAGGTTCATAGGTCATTCCCAGCCAGTGAGCCACACCAGCCAGGCTCTTTAATTCTTTCTTGAAAATAATTTCTCCCATTTCTTTTTTCCTGCATATTCCATAAGTCAGGTCTCTGCTGATGTTCACTTAGTCTGTTAGAATGGTCTCTAAACACGTTTCTTAGTGTGTGTTTTTAACAGACACTCTTATTAAAATGATCCATTGGAACCACCAGACTGTCCTCTTTCTCAGAATCCTTAAGTAGTTTCACATTATTTGTGGAACAAAATCTTAAGTTGGTATCACTTTTTAGTAAGATAGAACTATTCCCTAGTCCCAAAACATGCATTCCCAAACCTTATATCTGCATCTTTTTCACACTGTTTTCTCTGTGGAAAACACTCTTTTTCTCAGTCTCTGTTGTACAGATTTTACCCAGGGTCCAGTGTAACATCAAAAAATTTTACTTGCTCTCAAGCAGTTTGCATCTCTTGAAACATTCTTGACAATTTAGTCCAGACATTGTAACTTTCAGACTGAGCTTCTTGCGCAGGAGGAGCTGTGTCTTGTGCGTTTGCATGTCCTGCAGTGAAGCAGTGAAAGGCGTGTTCTTGTTAGTGCCCAGGAGCTGGCGGGTGAAGCCCCCGAGAAAGGCCTATGCCTGCTTGCGCTTATACCCGGAGCTCTGGCCCATGATTGAATTCCTCGTCTGCACCTTCAGAAACTCGATCCTTTGGGGAGTCACTGGATGCCTGTTTGGGTAGCTCAGGTGTCCCTGCCCTGCAGATGCCTAGGCTGCCCCGGCGAGCCCCCCAGGAGCACTGCTGCGCTGTTTTCCTGAGAAAGGGGGCGCTGGAGTGAGGTGCCCGGGCCTTGGGGAAGGATCTGCTCAGGGTGGCCCTCACCAGCCCCTCTCTCTCTCTCTCTCTCTCTCTCTCTCTCATTCCCAGAAAAAGGCATTGCTGGCCCTGAAGAAGCAAAGCAGCAGCAGCACAGCCAGCCAGGGCGGTGTGAAACGCTGTGAGTGATGGGAGACTGGAGCACAGGCTGGCCTCTCCCACCTGGCCGGCCTAACGCCTCTTTCCCTCCACCCCAGCGCTGTCAGAGCAGCCCGTGGTGGACACGGCCACCGCAACGGAGCAGGCGAAGCAGCTGGTGAAGTCAGGAGCCATCAGTGCCATCAAGGCTGAGACCAAGAACTCGGGCTTCAAGCGTTCTCGAACCCTAGAGGGAAAGTTAAAAGTAAGCGCAAGCAGAAAGCTAGTCCAGGGACCCTTGACTTCAGGGGGCATCCCTCCGCGTTGGAATGCAGGCAGGTTGAGGGGAAAAGGAATGCCTGCTCAGTCCTGGCAAATTGTCGGCCACTCCGAGCTTCTGGTGGTTACCCAGAAAGTGGAGACAGCGGGGAACTCCTAAGTTCTGCACTTTGCAGTCTGGCTCCAGTCCATGTGTGAGAGCTCTTGGATTGTGTTCTCAGGAGGTGAGCAGGCTGAAACGTTGAGAAACACTTAAGTACTTTACAGGTATATTAGGGTCACTTATTTTAAAATACCACATAATCAAATAAGAAAAGTACAGCCCTGACCGGTTTGGCCAGTGGATAGAGCGTCGATCTGTGGACTGAAAGGTCCCAGGTTCAATTCCGGTCAAGGGCATGTACCTTGGTTGAGGGTACATCCCAGTAGGGGGTGTGCAGGAGGCAGCTGATGGATGTTTCTTTCTCATCGATGTTTCTAACTCTCTATCCCTCTCCCTTCCTCTCTGTAAAAAATCAATAAGATATTTAAAATAAAAGATAGAAAAGTACAAAGGAATTAAAAGGAAAAAATGATCGGCCAGCAGAAGGCGAGAGGGCTGAGGGAAGAGGAGTCCCCTCCCTCTGTCCCATGGTTGCCGCCTCCTGCTCCCACTCTGAGCTAGGTCTCTGCCACCTTCCAGGACCCTGAGAAGGGGCCGGTCCCCACTTTCCAGCCATTCCAGAGGAGCATCTCTGCCGATGACGATCTGCAGGAGGTAACGCTCCCGCTCCTTTGTCCCTGAGGGGGGCCCCATGCCCGAAACGAGGGGTTCTCCTAACTGAAACTTGGTCTCTTTCAGTCGTCCAGACGTCCCCAAAGGAAATCTCTGTATGAGAGGTTAGCAAGTTAGAAATGGGGCTGGGTCCGGTGGCTGGAGGGGCTGGAGGGGCTGGAGGGGAAGGAGCTGGGCGCCAGAGCGAGTGCTGAGTCTACGGGGTCTCGGAAGACAAGGTAAAGGCCCCCTCTGACGCTCACTGCCTCCCCTAGCTTTGTGTCTTCCAGCGACCGGCTTCGGGACCTGGGGCCAGATGGGGAGGAGGCAGAGGGCCCAGGGGCTGGTGACGGCCCTCCTCGGAGCTTTGAATGGGGCTACGAAGAACGTGGCGATGCCCGCTCCTCAGTCTCCCCTCCCCGAAGCCGCAGCCGGGACCGCAGTCGTGAGCGGAACCGGGACAGAGACCGAGATCGAGACCGAGACCGGGACCGGGACCGGGACAGAGAACGGGACAGAGAACGGGACCGAGACCGGGACCGAGACCGAGACCGGGACCGGGACAGGGAACGAGACCGAGAGGGCCCTTTCCGCAGTGAGTGGGCGTGGCTGGTGGGAAAGTGGCTGCAGCTAACGGGGACTCTTACCGTGGAGGGTGAGGGTGCATCTGCGATCCCACAGGGTCGGACTCGTTCCCTGAACGCCGGGCCCCTCGGAAGGGGAACACGCTCTACGTGTATGGGGAAGACATGACGCCCACCCTCCTCCGGGGGGCCTTCTCCCCCTTCGGAAACATCATTGACCTCTCCATGGACCCCCCCAGAAAGTAAGGAGGACGTCGGGCGAAATGGTCAGTCCCGGGAGGAACGGGTGTGCGGCCTCGGCCAGCCCGTCCTCTGCACCTGTAGCATCGGGCTCCGCTGAGGAGAGCCACGTCCCTCTACTGACCCTGTCCCCTCTCCTCCAGCTGTGCCTTCGTCACCTATGAAAAGATGGAGTCAGCAGACCAGGCCGTTGCTGAGGTGGGACTTCCCAGATCCGCTCCTCCCCCTCCTGCCGTCCCCGTGTTTTCTGTAAAGTCCTAAGAGTCCCTCCACGCTCGCAGCAAACCTTGTTCTCGATCCCTGCTCAGTCCCCTCCTAGGATGGCAGCTCATGGAAAGGCTCCTTTGGTTTGTCTGTAACGTTCCCCCACCCTCTGCCCCAGCTCAACGGGACCCAGGTGGAGTCCGTGCAGCTCAAAGTCAGCATCGCCCGCAAACAGCCCATGCTGGATGCCGCCACCGGCAAGTCTGTGTGGGGCTCCCTCGGTAAGAACGAGTTTCCTCATCCTGTCCCCACCCCTTCTTGTTCCTCACCCCTTCTTGTTCCCCTGCATGCCCTGGGTTCCCTAGAGGTCTGGGTCTGGGAAAGGGAAGGAGAGTGGTCAGGCCCTCGGTCAGTTGGAAGTAGGAGGAGAAGAGAAAACGGTTGAAAATAACTAACTGAGCAGGCCAGGCTCGTGAGGAAGAGGAGCATCTCGTGGCCTTGTTCGCTTTGAGGTGAAGCGTCGTTGGTTTTATAAAATAAGCATTTGGAATAGGAACTGGAACACAGGTGAGAATGAAGACATTGTCACCTGTATCAGGTGGCTACAGAATGATGGTATCACCAGGGGGGCTGACTTCTGGAGAAAAAATGACCCAGGACTGGCTTGGGAATATCCAGGGAATTGGGTGGAAGCAGAGTGCTGTTCTCCGTGCCCCGCTCGTCCCAGCCCTCCTGACGGGTTAGGCCAGGGGGAATGCAGCAAAGGAGACAGCAGGAGGGCCAGGGCCTTTTACAGAGGCCACGCTTTGAGAAAGGGCATGGTCAGCATTGTCAGGTACAGAGACCCCAAAGATTGGGAGCTGCTGCCGGGAGTTCCCGGTAGCCCCAGAGTGGCGGGGATGAGGGGAGGGACACACTGGAACAGGGAGACGAGGAAGGGGACAGAAGGGAAGAGAAAGCTCCGGCCACAGCTCCCCAGAGAGCTCTGTCGGGGAGTGTAGGGCTTCTCGTTTTAGCGGAAATACACTGAGTGGCCAGATTGTTAGGATCTCTGAATGCATAACAATCTGACGACTCAGTGTGTATCCTATATGATAAAAGGCTAATATGCAAATTGTCCCCTTGACCAGGAGTTCAACCAGCAGGCAGGCAGGCCAACCGCCATGTCCTCTTCCCTTGGCCAGGCTGGCTGGACCCCACCCGTGCACAAATTCATGCACCGGGCCTCTAATAAAAATACACACACACATACACACACACTGAGTGGCCAGATTGTTATGCATTCAGAGATCATCATAATCTGGCCACTCAGTGTAGATTTTCCTGGCCAAGGAGTGGTGCATAACAGGGTGTTCAGAGCAGAGTGGCCTTCCAGATAAAAGGAATGATTCAGAGAAGACAAGTATGTCAACAAAGGACTATAGAGATTTTCTAATTTTTAATATTTTAAAAAATATTAATTTCATAGAGGAAGGGAGAGGGAGAGATAAAAACATCAATGAGAGAGAATCACTGATGGCTGTTTTCTGCACACCCTACACTGTAGATCAAGCCTACAACCCAGGCATGTGGAATCTTAACTGTGACCTTAAAGTTCATAGGTTGTTCAACCACTGAGCATACCGGGCCAGGATAATTTTAATTTTTAAAAAAAATATATTTTATTGATTTTGTACAGAGAGGAAGGGAGAGAGATAGAGAGTTAGAAACATCGATGAGAGAGAATCATCGATTAGCTGCCTCTTGCACACCCCGACTGGGGATATGCCCGCAACCAAGGTACATGCCCTTGACCAGAATTGAACCCGGGACCCTTCAGTCCCCAAGCCAACGCTCTATCCACTGAGCCAAACCGGTCTCAGCGATAATTTTAATTTTTGATGTATTGACTCAAAGCAGTCGTAAGCACCATTCAGATGTGTCAATAACAACATCTGCTGTTTTTCTAAGAACAAACCATTTCTTATAGTGTCCCCATGTGCCGGGGTGATGTGATGGTTTGGCAGCCACTGGCCTAAGGGGCTAAGGGGAGGCAGGCCTCCGGCCACCAGAGGGCAGCACAGAAACGGCTTCCAGGAACCAGAGGCCAGGAGTGAGGTGGCCAGACTCCGTCTGGGTCTCACCAGTGCTCTCCTTCAGGCTTTAACGAATCTTTTCCTCCCTCCCTAGCCGTCCAGAACAGTCCTAAGGGTTGCCATCGGGACAAAAGGACCCAGATTGTCTACAACGACGATGTCTACAAGGAAAACCTGGTGGATGGCTTCTAGGTGGCGGAGCTGAGCTGCGTGTGCCCCGCCTGCCCCGACACTGGTCTCAGTAAAGCACCGAGGTGGAAGCCCACACATCTCCCTCAGCCTCTGCTTTCTCAGCACTTGGGGTTGGGTTGAGCCTTTGACAGCAGCTGTTAGGTTTTACCTGTTTGAAGCACGATGGCCAGTGCACCTTCCCCACTCCCGGCCCCAAGGATGTTGAACACGGGTGTTGTCACAGCTGTTTTAATATGACCCCGTGCCCCTTTCCAGCAGGAAACCCCTATAGAAAATCCAGGCCCTCATCATGGAGTTTCTCCTTGAGCCAGGGCAGCACTTGGAAGAGGTTGATGTGAAAGTCTCGGGCGTGAGCAGGTACCTGTTGCTGCAGCTTCTTGTCTTTGCAGACGTCCGCTACTCCCCAGCTGATCACACCAACCTGCAGCGGGCACGGGGTTGCATGGACCAGTTGGTAGGATTCCTCTGCACCCCCATGGCACTTCACTGACCTGGGAGAAATAGACTAGGGCCCCCTCAGTCCTGTCCTCCGCAGCAGCCAGGCCGCCCGTGGGCCTGACCCGCCGGTTCAGGGGCGCCCTAAGGCAAGGCAGTTCCGCCCCCTTTTCTAGCCACATCTGTGACCTTTCCTGCTCTGGGCCGTGCTGAGCACTTGGTGTCTCCCCCGCTGGGAACAGGGAGACTTGCCTGAATGAAGCGGCTCCTCTTGTGAATAATCAGGGGGCCGCCAGAATCACCTGCAGGGGAGGAGAAGCTGCAGCAAAACTCCTGGGCCTGGGACCCAGCAGCTCCGCCAGGGAGCCTTTCTCACCTCTGCAGGTGTTGGGGTCCGCGTAAGGATCCACCCCTCCAGTGCAGAGGAACCTGGGCGTGACCACCTCGGAGGCAGCCTTGACGTTTTCATAGCCCGGGGCCTTCAGAGCATCCCTCTCACATGCAGCTTTCTGTGGGTGGGGAGGGAATCGGGGGGAGGGATGAACAAGCTCGCTCAGGGAGAGTCTGAGCTGAGGACCTCCATGGGGTCCCACATTCCTCACCTTATCCCCGTTCTTAATATAGACCTCCTTCCGAGTCAGCGACTTCTTCCTGTCCTTGATCGACTCGGACACAAACAGAGCTTTGACATCCTTTGCAGGGAGCAGCTCTTGCTCTGGACAGATGGACAGACTGGGTCATTTCACCACTCCTCTCCCACCAGCCCCTCAGCGCCTGCGCCCTCCCTCGGGCTGCCGCCAGCACCCTCTGCCCACTTGTGTCGGGCTTCACCCTAGTGCTCCTCTCCCTCAACATGTCTTACTCTGTTGCTGGCAAGTGGTTGACAGTGGAAGCCTCAAAGCTTGATTTGTGCCCACAGTGCAAGGGAGACAGATGGGCCTGCAGGAGAGGCAGGACACGGATGGCACACGGCACCCCAGGCCTCGGCCCCCTCACACCTCGGAGCCAGCCGCCTCACCTGAGAGTCTGGCTGTACTGCAGCCTCTTCTTGAGCTTGATCAGGGCCACATCATAGTCATAAAATTCCTGAATTCCTTCTGCTCTTTTCCCATTGATGTTGTACTTGGGGTGAAATAGGACTTCTTCTATGTCCAAGTCCTGCTTCATTCCTCCTAAGGTCGGAGGGGAGAAGACCTCTGGGCCCCCACTTCTCCGGGCAGCCTCCTGCCTCTGGCCCCCCACTTCTCCGGGCAGCCTCCTGCCTCTGGCCCCCCACTTCTCTGTGGGCAGCCTCCTGCCTCTGGCCCCCCACTTCTCCGGGCAGCCTCCTGCCTCTGGCCCCCCACTTCTCTGAGGGCAGCCTCCTGCCTCTGGCCCCCCACTTCTCTGAGGGCAGCCTCCTGCCTCTGGCCCCCCACTCTCTGAGGGCAGCCTCCTGCCTCTGGCCCCCCACTTCTCCGGGCAGCCTCCTGCCTCTGGCCCCCCACTTCTCCGGGCAGCCTCCTGCCTCTGGCCCCCCACTTCTCTGAGGGCAGCCTCCTGCCTCTGGCCCCCCACTTCTCTCCGGGCAGCCTCCTGCCTCTGGCCCCCCACTTCTCTGAGGGCAGCCTCCTGCCTCTGGCCCCCCACTTCTCTGAGGGCAGCCTCCTGCCTCTGGCCCCCCACTCTGAGGGCAGCCTCCTGCCTCTGGCCCCCACTTCTCCGGGCAGCCTCCTGCCTCTGGCCCCCACTTCTCCGGGCAGCCTCCTGCCTCTGGGCCAGGCCATCCCTTACTGTTCAGCGTATAAAGTGGGCGGGGGTCTTTCTGCCAAGGGCCATGTGGATGCTTTTAATGTCATTCATGAACCATACAAAATTATCAAATTAAAAATCAGCCTGCCCAACTTTAGCTGGTTTGGCTCAGTGGTTGGAGCATCGGCCTGGGAAATGAAGGGTCCTAGGTTGGATTCCGGTCAAGGACATGTACTTCGGTTGCAGGCTTGATTCCCCAGCCCCTGGGAGGCAACCAACGTCTTTCACATGAATGTCTCCCCTTCCACTCTGTCATTAAAAATGTCCTCAGGTGAGGATTAACAAGGAAAATAAGCTTGCTGTATTTGGTCAAACTCATCCCTAAGGCCTTGGCGGGGCCAGACCAAATGATTCCGTGGGTGCAAAGGGCTGCCTCATCCTCACCCAAGTTGACCTTGATGGAGTGCAGCTGGTCGTCCACCGTGAAGCAGTGCGCCGCCGTCAGCACGAAGTACTCGGACACCACGGCCCCCATGCAGTTCTCGTGTCCCTTCGAAGGGCGCTGGCAATAAAGGCGGGCACGCTCGCTCACAAGCTCCCGATTCCAGCGTGGACGCTGCCCTCCTGCCAATCCCCACCCCGCCCCCGGGACGCCACGCTCACGGTGACGGAGATCTTGGCCTGCCACGGTTGCTTGTGGTAATCGGTACCGGCCTTGTGCTCCCAGACCATGCCACAAAGTCCCAGAGTCTGGCTTTCCTCTGGAAGGAAGGAGAGGGCGCTGAGGGGCGCTCCTCCCCACGGCAGCACCTTTGTGGAGGTGCCGAGCCGTGAGGAGAAAGGCAAGGGCATCGGTCTGCTTGCCCTGAGCACCTGAAGCCCCGGACGGAGAGAACCTGAGGCTAAGGTCGGAGACCTGGCTGGCGTTGGTCCCCGCTCGCTAGTTTGCTGTCTGTCCCGTGGCCTCTGAAACAGGGACTTGAGAAAGGGCTCTGACTCTGGGTGGACGCGCCAGGAAGCAGTCCTGACTGGTGGAGCCAGGGAGAGGCCTTCCCGGCTGCCAGGCTGCGGGGGAGCGGGAAGGAGGGGCCTGGGAGAGCTGAGCTTCCTGGCATCCTGCAGCCTGACATCTGCCTACCAAGCATTTGGTAGAAAACATCCTCCAGGTTATCCATGTCCTTGACTTTGAACACATGTTGCTCTTTATCTTTCTTGGAAGCCAAAGCATTGATGTTCTCTTGGTTCACCAGAGGCCCGACCCCAAACACGTAGACATCTGAGGGAGAAAGGGGAGGGTGAGTGCCCCTGGGGGAGGGGGCCAGGAGCTGAGAAAGCAGGGTGCTGGTCCTGGGCCGTGGAACTCACCAAGGTACTCTTCCCTTGGGTTTTTGCGATCTCTACCGATGTCCAGCAAAGACCGGATGTCGTGGATGACAGGGACTGGGTCCCCGCCCATGTTGTGCAAGCCTACAGAAGAGACAGACCGTGAGGGCCCGGACAGACAGAGGCACATGGCTGGGAGGCAGGTTTGGAAGTGACGGATCCCAGAATCCCTCGTAAAATGTCACAGGAAGATCATGGTTCAGGCCTGTTGCTGCTCAGGGCCCCACCATGAGTGCAGTGTTACATGTGGACTGAAGTGAGGTGGGGAGCGGGCAGGCGAGAGCCCTTCTGACCGTCAGTCATGAGGATGATGACGTGGCGGGTGCGGTTCCAGCCCTCGGGAGGGGTGTCCTCCGGCCAGCTCATCATGTTGTACACTGCCTGGAGGGCCTTCTTGGTGTTCGTCCCCGTCTTCAGCTTGTGATCTGTGGGCGGGAAAGGGATTGTCACCTCCCGTCTTCCAAGCCATCCTTGAACCCTGCGGCCTGTCAACATCCCACATTTTCCAACCTTTCCGTGGCTTGTCAGCCCACTGACTCCCTTTTGCAAGTGACTCAGCCCCCAACAGCTCCCACTCACCCGCTCCCGTGGGCCCTGCAGTCTCCAGGGGGTCTCACACAACACCCCTGAACCTTCGACCTCTCTGGCCCGAAGGAAGTGAACTTCCCACCATCCCCTCCTACCACTCCCCTGGCTTCTGACCTTCGTAGCTGATTCTGTTGAGCTGCTCTGTGACCCAGTCTGCATTGCTGCTCTGTGCGTCGGACACTCTGATCAAAATGTTGGTGTTCGTGGCATATGTCACTAGACCATATTTTGGCTTCACCCCGTAACTTGCCACCTGAGGGAATCAAGGGTAAGGCATTGCAAGGGGAATACTTGGCTGAGACGGGGCAGGTCCTGGTCACGGGGGTTTTCAGAGGCGTCTGGGTTAAAGGTGAAGAAACTGCTTCACGTAAAGGGGCGGGAGGACAGAATAGGGCCTGAGGGTTTTCTGAAACCCTGGGGCTCAGGGGGCCCTAACCGGTCAGGGTCCCCGCACGGGAGGGGGGCTCCACCTTCTCAACGAAGGCCCGGAGGCAGTTCTTGGCGCCCGAGAAGTTGCGCGCCCCGATACTGTCCGATCCGTCCAGCACCAGGTAGATGTTCATGGAGCCCGAGGGGTCCAGGACGATCTTCCTCTTCTGTTGCTCCCCTGCGTGCAGCCAGACACTCAGGCCCCGCCTGCCCGCCCGCCGCCGCCCGCCGCCCGCCGCCCGCTCCTCCTACCTGGCCTGTGCCCATCCTCGGCGTCCACGCTCTCTATGGTCTCCGTCAGGGAAGACAGGAAGGCTTCGGCCACCTCCGCGGGGGTGTCGTACATGAAGGAGTCTGGGAGGGTCGGGAAGCGGCCCCGTGTCAGGGGGCGGCCCAGGGCCCGGAACGGGGTGCCGGCTCAGCAGGAAGTGGGACGGGGAGGTTTAGCGGGAAGGAGACAGTGCCCTGGCCCGGACTCCAGGCCGGGAGAGCAAGACCTGACCTGAGGGCAGGCTTGGGTCAAGGGTCACCTTGGCAAGAAGGCTCCGTTCCACTCCAAGAGCCACCTTCCTGGCAGGTCCGCCGCTGGGAGCCACGCAGGGTGAGCCCCCGGCTGCAGTGGTAGGTGACAGTGTCTTCAAGGCGGTACTGGCCACCCACCTTCCGGGTGCCGATGGGGATGCCTGGGTTGGGGCAGTACCCGGCTGCGGAGGCAGGGGGCCGCGTGAGGGCCAGGCCCGCGGGCGGCGCCCGCAGTGACCAGGCCCCGGGGCTGCGGCTCGGCGGGGCGGCCGCGGGGAGCCAGCTCACCTCCGTTGTCACAGACGGCCGTCTGCCCGTCCCACCGGCCAGTCGCTTGGCAGGTGCGGTTGGCAGAGCCCCGGAGGGTGTAGCCGTCATAGCAGTGGAAGGAGATCTCGTCGCTCAGGTTGTAGTAGGGAGCCCGGGGCCAGTACTCCCCGTTCTCAAAGTCCTGCGGCCGCGGACAGCGGATCGCTGGGGGAGGGACGAGGAGAAGTCGCCGGGAGGGAAGGGTGCCCTTGGAGTCCGCCGCGGGGCCGCCTGGGACGGGCCGGTGCCCAGGGCAAGCTGGCTCCCTCCTCCCGCCGCTTCCCCCTCCAGCCCAGACAGCTCCTGCACCCGCTCAGCCCAACGCTCAGCCTGCCTGGCCCCCGCCCGGTCTCAGCCTCCCCTGCTCTGCTGGCCGGTGCCCACCCCCCCTGCCCTCCAACCTCTGCACTCCGCCTTCTTGACAATCTTTTGGTCTTTGGTCTGCAGGGCGCTCCAGGACCCCGTGGACCTGCAGGTGCGGGCCTGCACGGGGTACGGGTAGAAGCCGGAGGGACACACGTACTCCAGGACCTGGCCCTCCTTGAGGAGCCGGAAGGAGCCGCCTTTGATCTCTACGCCCTCCAGAGAGCAGGGGCTCTGGGGCTCAGCCGCGGCCACCGGCGTGGCGCCCGCACCTAAAGGGACAGGCTGGTGAAGCCCGGCCCGCCAGGCCCGGGAGGGAGGCTGGGGCAGCAGGAGCGGGGCAGTGCCCTGGCTTACCTCCAGGCAAGAGACCCAGCACCAGGGTCGCGAGGCAGAGCCAGGGGCTGGGGCCGCTCCGGGCCCCGGGGGGCGCTGGGGGCTGCGTGGGCTGCATGGCCGTCTGGCTCAGCGTCCAGGCGGAGACTGCAGACCTGGGCCAGGGTGCGCTCCCTCCCCCTGGCCCCACATCTCCAGCCTTTTATGCAATCGGAGTGCTGGCACCTGCCGCTGGCCCTGCCCACCCGACCGACCCACATCACTTTCCGGAATGTCCCAGCGGGAGAGCCCCACTGAGCGGCCAGTCAAGGAAATTGAAGCTGCAAGCCCCACCCTGTGCCGCCCAGGATCCAGGACTCTCCCTTCCACGGCTCCCGGCCACGGCCCCGCCCCCGAGGGCCCGGCCGCCCCGCACAGCTCCCCGCCACGGCCCCGCCCCCGAGGGCCCGGCCGCCCCCCACAGCTCCCGGCCGCCCCCCACAGCTCCCCGCCACGGCCCCGCCCCCGAGGGCCCGGCCGCCCCCCTGTTGACCCGTGCGGAGCAGAGTCCTGTTTGTCCAGCAGGGTCTCTGACCTGCTCCTGCGGTTCCTGGAATCACTCCTGCCTTCCCCGCCCCCAGGCAGAGGCACAGACAATGTGGAAATCAGACTTTTATTAATGTGTAAAACTGGGAAATTCCACGTGAAAGGAGAGAGAGGGTAACGCGGAGGGCGGGCGGGCGGGCGCTGCCCGGCGGAGTGGGGAGGCCGGGGGTCTGCAGGCGGGGGAAGACGGGAAGGCGAGGAGGACGCACAGGGCCGCGCCTACAGGGGCAGGAAGTGCAGCACGCCCGCCAGGTGCTGCCGCAGCCAGGGCTGCAGGCGGAACAGGCTGATGTGGAAGTCTCGGGGCGGGGGCACCTTGCCTCTGGGGGCTTCCTTGCGGGCGTTTCCGCCGGAACTGCCACAGGGGTTGTAGAGACCCCAGCTCACCAGGCCCACCTGGAGGAGAGAATGGACAGGAGGCGCCACGGCCCCTGCAGAGGCCTCCGTCCCCCACGAGGCCCAGATCCTGCAACCAGTCCACCAGCTTCTCCCTCTCCCCTCACCTGGAAAAACCTGAACCTGCGCTCCAGGAAAACCGCGCCCCCAGACTCCCCTGCAGAGAGAGGGCAGAGGCCACGGCTGACACACCGCAGGGCAGGCCACGGGGCCGGGGCCTGCCTGCAGGAATGGGGGGCTCACCCCTGCAGGGATGGTCCTCATTCTCCATCCCGCTGCACAGGAACTGGTCTGTCACCACCTCGGTGACGTTTGTCAAGTTGGGGAACGAGGTTTTGTCTTGGGAAACGGCGCTAATACATTTTTCCCGCTGCGGTAGGAGTGGAGGAGAGAAGCTGGGTGAGCGGCGGGCGCCTCCCGGACGGAAAGCAGGGCAGACACTCTGGGGGCCCCGGGCCGCCCCAGCCCAGCCCCGAGCCGCTCACCTCCGTTCCTGTCTTGAGGTTCACGTTCAGCGTGTCCCCATTCAAGGCCACGAAGTGAGCAGGAACCCTCACCAGTTTCAGAAGCTCGCTCTCTGCGGGCAAGGAGGCAGCACTCGTCCGCCCTCGCCCGGGCCCAGCTCCTCACCCCTGAGCCCACCCTCACCCCGACCCCGCCCTCACCCCCCCCCACGCTCACCCCGACCCCGCCCTCACCCCGACCCCACCCTCACCCCGACCCCGCCCTCACCCCGACCCCGCCCTCACCCCCCCCCACGCTCACCCCGACCCCGCCCTCACCCCGACCCCACCCTCACCCCGACCCCGCCCTCACCCCCCCCCACGCTCACCCCGACCCCGCGCTCACCCCGACCCCGCGCTCACCCCGACCCCGCGCTCACCCCGACCCCGCCCTCACCCCGACCCCGCGCTCACCCCGACCCCGCCCTCACCCCCCCCCACGCTCACCCCGACCCCACCCTCACCCCGACCCCGCGCTCACCCCGACCCCGCGCTCACCCCGACCCCGCCCTCACCCCACCCCGCGCTCACCCCGACCCCGCCCTCACCCCACCCCCGCCCTCACCCCGACCCCCGCCCTCACCCCGACCCCGCCCTCACCCCGACCCCGCCCTCACCCCGACCCCGCCCTCACCCCGACCCCGCGCTCACCCCGACCCCGCCCTCACCCCGACCCCGCCCTCACCCCGACCCCGCCCTCACCCCGACCCCGCGCTCACCCCGACCCCGCCCTCACCCCGACCCCGCCCTCACCCCGACCCCTCCCTCACCCCGACCCCGCCCTCACCCCGACCCCGCCCTCACCCCGACCCCACCCTCACCCCGACCCCTCCCTCACCCCGACCCCGCGCTCACCCCGACCCCTCCCTCACCCCGACCCCGCCCTCACCCCGACCCCGCCCTCACCCCGACCCCGCGCTCACCCCGACCCCTCCCTCACCCCGACCCCGCCCTCACCCCGACCCCGCCCTCACCCCGACCCCGCCCTCACCCCGACCCCGCCCTCACCCCGACCCCGCGCTCACCCCGACCCCGCGCTCACCCCGCCCCCGCGCTCACCCCGCCCCCGCGCTCACCCCGCCCCCGCGCTCACCCCGCCCCCGCGCTCACCCCGACCCCGCCCTCACCCCGACCCCGCCCTCACCCCGACCCCACGCTCACCCCGACCCCACGCTCACCCCGACCCCGCCCTCACCCCGCCCCCGCCCTCACCCCCCCCCCCACGCTCACCCCCCCCCCCCCACGCTCACCGTGGTCCCGGCAGGTGCTGCCCGGGGGCCTCCGCAGGGCCAGGTTGGCCCCCGCCGTGCAGGGGAGGCAGATGGGCCTGGGGAGAGGCGGGGTCACAGGGGCCGTGGTGGGGCCCCCCTCCCCCCCGTCCGGAGCGCTGCCAGCTGGCGGCCCGCACCTGGCGTGGGTGGACATCTTCACCGGCTCCGCCAGCTTCAGCAGCGCGATGTCGTCCCCGTAGAACTCCCGGATGCCCTGCGGCCTCTTGGCGCCGATGTCGAAGCCGTCGGGGATCACCACCTGCTCGATCCCGAGGTCTTTGCCCAGGCGGGAGCTGGGGTCCCCTGGGAGCAGAGGGGGGTTAGGCCGGCGGCTGGGGGGGGCGGGCTGGGGACGGCCCTCGTACGTACCCACGGTGACCCTCCACAGGGAGCGGTCCTGGTCGGCGTGGCGGAAGCAGTGAGCGGCCGTCAGGACCCACTGGTCCGAGACGAGGGATCCCCGGCAGGTCTCCCGGCTCTTGGGCTGCGGGGGAGCCGGCCTTCAGGGACCGCGGCCACGGCGCCCGCACCCTGCGGCCGGCCCTTCCCTACCTTGATGGTGACGTGCCAGGGCGTCCTCTCCTGGGCAGAGGCGTTGGCGGACACGTTCCCCACCCCGCAGATGGTGTCCACGAGCTGGGAGACGTCTGTGTGCGAGGAGCGGGCGGGGAGAGCCGGGCCGGTGAGCAGGTTCCCGCCGCCCCCGCCCGCCCCGCCCGCCCGCCCCGCCCGCGGGAAGCAGGGCTCACCCAGCATGTGCTCGAAGACCTGGCGCAGGGCCGGGGGGTCCTGCAGGATGAAGGCGTGCCTCTCGCCATCCTTCTTGGAGGCCAGCTCGTTCAGTTCCCGCCAGTCCACCTCCAGCTTGCCGACCCCGATGGCGTAGATGTCTGATGGGCGGGATCAGCGGATCTGTGGCTGCATCCGAGCTCTCTGTCCTGCAAGGCCCTACCTGACCCCAGCCCTCCCGCCCCCCCCCCCCGCCCGTCTGACTGCATCCTCTCCTGGCTCGCCCCCGCCCCTCCGCCCCCGCCCCTCCGCATGGCCTGCCTCCGCCTGGCCCCCTGGCTTCCTGGCCCCTCAGCCCTCACTCGGACCCCCTGCCCGGCCGTCCTGCCGCCTCTGAGGACCACACGGTGCCTGCGCCGCTGTCCTGTCATCCCGCCCGCGGCTCCTACTCCTCTCGCCGAGGCCCCGAGGGGAAGTCTGTCCCCGGAGGAGATGCCCCCGCCCTAACGCCCGGCCTGATGCGGCCACTTCGGAACGGCCTTAGAGACGCGTCCGGCTCAGGGGCCGCTGGGCCTGTGAGCAGAGCGAGGGGGAGGAGGCGCAGAGCCGGCGCCCGCCCCCGCCCAGGGCCTGGCCCGGAGGCTGGGAGGCCAGGAGGGACCCTCGCGTTTGGACTCCCAGCTCTTCAGCGTGGGGAGCGGTTCCTGCGGGGTAAGCCCTCACGCAGGCTGCACCGACATGGCAACCCTTGGTCTCCTCCGGTGCTGCCACCAGGCCTGCGGCCGGCTCGCCCACCGGCGGACAGGAGCCAGGCCAGGCCTGCCCCGCCCCGGCCGCGCCTGCAGCCTCTCCTCCCACGTCCCAGAGGCTGTGCAGGGTGGGTGTGTGCGTGTGTGTGTGCGTGTACGTGTGCACATGCTTGTGTGCATGTTTGTGAGTGTGCGTGCGTGTGTGTGTGTGTGCGTGTGTGTGTGCGTGTGCGTGTGCGCGTGTGTGCATGTTTGTGAGTGTGCGTGTGCGTGTGCGCGTGTGTGCATGTTTGTGAGTGTGTGTGTGTGTGTGCGTGTGTGCATGTTTGTGAGTGTGCGTGCGTGTGTGTGTGCGTGTGTGTGTGCGCGTGCGTGCGTGTGCGTGTGTGTGTGTGTGTGCAGGGGGAGCGATGCTCAGGCCGGGAGAGGGTCCGCCTCCGCAGCACCTGCCCTCAGCGGTGCCCAGCCTCAGGAGCCTCCCTCCCGCTCCTCCCTCCTCGGGGAGCCCAGGCTGGGCCGAGGCGGGCCTGGGCTCTGCCTCCGGCAGCGTTTACAGGGAGCCGTCTGCACGGAGGGCCGGCCGGCCGGGCGAGGCACGCGGCCTGGAGGGAGGCGTTGGAGGCTCCAGGCCTCCCCTTATCTGGAGCGCTGCTCCCTGTGGTCAAAGGCCAGTGCAATCTGTATTTCCTGGGAACCTGAGGAGTCGTCCGTTAGCGCCTGCAGCTGCCAACACCCTGGCTTATCTGCACCGCGCCCTCGGGGCCCGCCCCGGCCGTCCCTGCAGGCCACCTCTTCCTCCTGGAGCGGCCCCGCCCCTCAGAGCACGGGAGAGGGGGAGGGGGAGGGGGAGGGGAGGAGGAGGGGGAGAGGAGGAGGGGGAGGAGGGGGAGGGGGAGGGGGAGGGGGAGGGGGAGGAGGAGGGGGAAGAAGAGGGGAGGGGAGGAGGGAGGAGGGAGGGGAGGGAGGAGGGGAGGAGGGGGAGGGGAGGGGGGAGGGGGAAGAAGAGGGGGGGAGGGGGGGGAGGAGCAGGAGGATGGCACCCAGCACGCGGTTTCTCTGTGCCCGCGCATCCGCCCCTGTCCGCCTAGAGGTCCCCCCTGACCAGCGGAGAAACAGCGCCGGCCACGGCCAGCGGAAGATGGCCCCTCGGCGGGCACTGCCGTTCGGCGGCGGGCGGGGGCTCACCCAGGTAGTCAGCCCTCTTCGGGCTGATGTTCAGGACCTCTCTGATATCGTCCACGGCTCGCTTGGGGGAGCCCCCGGTGTTGGACTTTCCTAGGCGGGAGGAAGACGGTCCGTGACGGCCTCCGGCATCCTGCCTGTGCGACCGAGGGGCCGGGCCAGGCCTGGGCCGCCGGCTCCGGAGCCTCATCGCCTCCGACTCCCACGCAGCCCGCAGCCACAGACAAGAGCAGCCCCCATGGGCGCAACGTGGGCAGCGTGAGGGGCTGACGGCGAGCCCAGACCCAGGCCCCGGGGCCAGCGACAGTCAGCACCCAGTCTCTGACCTCGTGTGCTCCGCTACTGTGCCCCCTCAGAGACAGAGACCCCTCAGAGCGGGGACCCACAGAGACGGAGACCCCACAGAGACGGAGACCCCACAGAGATTGTGCCCCCTCAGAGACGGAGACCCCACAGAGACGGAGACCCCACAGAGACTGTGACCCCACAGAGACTGTGACCCCACAGAGACTGTGACCCCACAGAGACTGTGACCCCACAGAGACGGAGACCCCACAGAGACGGAGACCCCACAGAGACTGTGCCCCCTCAGAGACGGAGACCCCTCAGAGCGGCGACCCCACAGAGACTGTGACCCCACAGAGACTGTGCCCCCTCAGAGACGGTGACCCCTCAGAGATGGAGACCCCACAGAGACTGTGCCCCCTCAGAGACAGTGACCCCTCAGAGCGGCGACCCCACAGAGACTGTGCCCCCTCAG
The DNA here is from genome assembly GCF_014108245.1 of Pipistrellus kuhlii. Classification (NCBI taxonomy): domain Eukaryota; kingdom Metazoa; phylum Chordata; class Mammalia; order Chiroptera; family Vespertilionidae; genus Pipistrellus; species Pipistrellus kuhlii. Next base: position 83,161,345 of record NW_023425551.1, read on the forward strand.
AGACGGAGACCCCACAGAGACTGTGCCCCCTCAGAGACGGAGACCCCTCAGAGCGGTGACCCCACAGAGACTGTGACCCCACAGAGACTGTGCCCCCTCAGAGACGGAGACCCCACAGAGACGGAGACCCCACAGAGACTGTGACCCCACAGAGACTGTGCCCCCTCAGAGCGGTGACCCCACAGAGACGGAGACCCCACAGAGACTGTGACCCCACAGAGACTGTGACCCCACAGAGACTGTGACCCCACAGAGACGGAGACCCCACAGAGACTGTGACCCCACAGAGACTGTGACCCCTCAGAGACGGAGACCCCTCAGAGACGGAGACCCCACAGAGACGGAGACCCCACAGAGACAATGACCCCCACAGAGACGGTGACCCCACAGAGACGGAGACCCCTCAGAGACGGAGACCCCTCAGAACGGCGACCCCACAGAGACAGAGACCCCACAGAGCGGCGCCCCACAGAGACAGAGACCCCACAGAGACTGTGCTCCCTCAGAGACAGTGACCCCACAGAGACGGAGACCCCACAGAGACTGTGACCCCACAGAGACTGTGACCCCTCAGAGACGGAGACCCCTCAGAGACGGAGACCCCTCAGAGACGGAGACCCCTCAGAGACGGAGACCCCACAGAGACGGAGACCCCACAGAGACAATGACCCCCACAGAGACGGTGACCCCACAGAGACGGAGACCCCTCAGAGACGGAGACCCCTCAGAACGGCGACCCCACAGAGACAGAGACCCCACAGAGCGGCGCCCCACAGAGACAGAGACCCCACAGAGACTGTGCTCCCTCAGAGACAGTGACCCCACAGAGACGGAGACCCCTCAGAGCGGTGACCCCACAGAGACAATGACCCCACAGAGACGGAGACCCCTCAGAGACAGAGACCCCTCAGAGCGGCGCCCCACCGTCGGTGAGCAGGATGACGGCGTGCCGGATGTCCTGCCAGGCCGCGGTGCCCATGCCCAGGCGCTGCATCTGGTTGTTCATCATGATGTAGACACTGTGCAGAGCCTCGTAGATGTTGGTCCCGGTTCCATTTTCATGGTCTGCAATAGGCAGAGCGAAGGGAGGAAAATCACCCTCTTGCCCCACCGGCTTGTCGATGAACTCAGACCCTGGGTCCCATTCCGGTCCCATCGCGGGCCGGGCATCCCGGCCGTTCCCCTGGGTGCTCCCGCACAGCCTCAGCCAGGCGCGCTGCAGGCTCCGGCCTCGGGGACCGGAGCCTGGAGCCCGCGGCGTGGCTGGCACCGAGGCCGCTCCGGAGCTTGTCCGGCGGCCTGCTGCAGACAGCGCCCCCGCCGGACGGAGGACGCCCCACCTCGCACCTCGGTAGCGGAGGTTGTCCAGACTGTGGAGCACCTCGGCCACATCCCGGGAATTGTCGTCCAGGACAGACGTGATGACTTTGGGCTTGGACGCGAAGGTGATGATGGCGACGCTCACGTTGATCTCAAAGCTGAAGATCTGAGAAGGGAAGTGAGAGGCAGGAGGCAGCCGATCAACGATTCTCTCACCGACGTCTCTCTCCTCCCCCCTTCCTCTCTGACATCAATGAAAGCCTCCGGGGACACCTGCTGCAGCTGCTCTCTGATGGGCTCGCTCCTCTCACCTTTGTCAGTTTTTGGTTTCAGAGACACAGGCGGAGAGGTTGACACCATTTCTACACTCACCGCTGCCTCCCGCCGGCGCCGGCCTGGAGGCCAGCCTGCAGCTGTGGGCATTGGGGTGAAGCGCCAACCCCTGAGCCACCAGCCTCACTGAGTCTTCACAGAAACTCGGTGAGGGAGCCGAAGGTCCCTGTTTACACACAAGGACACTGAGGCTGTTGCCTGCCCCCGGTCGCACCCCCCGTAAGAGGTGGAGGGAGGATTTGAACCTGCTGGTGCAACCCTGAGGCACCAGCGGTCATATTTTGCAGCCTCATGACGAAGTGACTGAAGTTTAGGTCCTAAGAGACTCTAAGGAACACAGAAACCCCTTCTCTAAAGTGTAGCGTATATCTGCATAAATCTACCTGTATCTACACAAACTCCTGTGAGAAGCATGAATACCAAGCAGAGTGCGGGCAATGACTAAAGCACGCTTCCAAACGCTCTGCGTGAGTCTCATTCAGGCGCTTGGAGCACATCCCCAGTAAAGGCATATGTGCTTGCCAGCCACACTCATACTCAGGCCGTGTCTCACTCTGAACACACAAAACACTGAGATGTTTCCAAGTTATTAAATAGTAAGCCACTGGTTTAAGTTAAAACCATCCACCAGGAATGCCAGTGTGTCCTGCCACACCCGGCGGGGTATCTGGTGCAGCCTCTGGGGGACCCTGTTCTAGAAGGGGAACTCGCCCTGGCCGGCTTGGCTCAGGGGATAGAGCGTCGGCCTGCAGACTGAAGGGTCCCGGGTTCGATTCCGGTCAAGGGCGTATGCCTGGTTTGCAGGCTCAATCCCCAGTAGGGGGCCTGCAGGAGGCAGCTGATCAATGATTCTCTCATCATTGATGTTTCTCTCTCTCTCCCTCTCCCTTCCTCTCTGAAATCAATGAAAACATATTTAAAAATATACAGAGAAGGTGAACTCCCCTCCGGCGTTCCCCAGCACAGCACCCAGCACCCACCAAGGCGCATGGTGCATAGCAGGTGGCCCTCTAAATGAACCCGTGGTCCCTCCTGGCAGGGGCCAGACTCCTCGGAGGGGGGGGGGGCCGAGCAGGGCAGCCCGCGTCCGCCTGACCCTGTCCACCATGAGGGTGGCGCAGTTCCTGAAGACGTGGAAGTCCTCCTCCTTCACGCTCTGGGAGGCGTCCAGCAGCAGGTAGAGGTTCAGGTGACCAGACCGCTGGATTTGGATCTTCCGGCCCAGGCTTTCTGGAGAAGCATGGGGCTCGTGTCTGCTCCCAACCCGCTCTGCCGAGCAGCCGGGCCACCGAGGCACCACCGGAGGCCGGCGGGCAGCCGCCCCGCCCGCGCCCGCACGCACTCACCCTTCTTCTTCTGGGTGGGGTTGGTGGATCCCAGCAGGTGGGACAGGGAGGCGCCCAGCGCGGGGGCCACGTCCTCGGGGAAGTCGTAGGAGTAGGGTTCTGTGGAAGAGCGGGCTCGGTGGGGGCCGGGCGGGGCCGGCGCCCAGGAGCCTCGGGGCGGGCGGCTACTCACGGCGGCAGGTGGGCTCGGCGCCGCTCCAGGCCCCGCTGCCCTGGCACTCCCGCTCCGCCGACCCCGTCAGCACCAGGTTCGAGGAGGAGCAGTGGTACCGGACCTTGTCCCCAAGGCCAAACCGGGAGCCCGTCCGCACCGAGCCCACGGGTTCGCCTGGGTTGGGGCAGTGGCCGGCTGCGAGGAGCGGAGGGAGGCCGTGAGCAGAGGCCCGCCGCCCGCCCGCCGCCCGCCCGCTCCCCCGGAGCTCGGCCGCGGCCGCCGAGGGTGTGGACGGAGCCTCTTGGCCGGTGGGCTCTCGCCCCCGCTGCCGGCACCGGGCCAGCACCACGGCGGTGGGGACCCCCAGTGCCAGGCGGGTGTGGCCCTCCCGCGCACCGCGATGGCAGATGCCGGGAGCCCTGCCCGCCGCCCGCCCGCAGGTCACGCTCAGAGGGACCGCGGCCGAGGCCCAGGAAGGCTCCCGGGGCCTGGCCCAGAGGGTTGCCTGCGGGCCAGGCGCCGGCGCGGGTGGGCGGAGGGCGGCGGAGGGCGGCGGGAGGCGGCGGAGGGCGGCGGAGGGCGGCGGGAGGGCGGCGGAGGGCGGCGGGAGGGCGGCGGGAGGGCGGCGGGAGGGCGGCGGGGGGCGGCGGGAGGGCGGCGGGGGGCGGCGGGAGGGCGGCGGGAGGGCGGCGGGGGGCGGCGGAGGGCGGCGGAGGGCGGCGGAGGGCGGGCCCAGGGGCGGCCGGGCCTCTCCCGTGGTGACCCGGGCCGCGCACTCACCGCCGTTGTCGCACACGGCCGTCTCGCCGTCCCAGGCGCCGTTGGGGCGGCACCGGCGCACGGGGGAGCCGCGCAGCACGAAGCCGTCCTCGCACTCGAAGCTCAGGTTGCCGCCCACGGGGTGGGACCCCAGGCGCGGGGTGTACAGGCCGTTCTCGAAGGACACGGGGGCCGGACAGCGGACCGCTGCGGAGGGCGTGCCCGCCCGGGTGCGAGGGGACAGCAGAGGCTGCACATCAGGTGGATGCTGTGCCGCCGCCGCCGCGGCCTCCACCGCCCGGCCGGCCGGACGCCCACGCCACTCTCCGCGCCCCCATCCGCCCGCCTCCCAGGAGGGGGCAGTCCGTGGGGTCGACTGGTAAGGATTTTGGAAAGTCCTGGCCTGTAGCACCCACAGTCTCCTTCGGAGCCTGCCTCGCCCTGGTGTCGGCCTAGGGACTGGGGTTCGATTCGGGTCAAAGGCATGTGCCGGGCTGTGGGCTCGGTCCCCAGTGGGGGCCGTGCAGGAGGCAGCGATGGATGATTCTCTCTCATCAGTGATGCTTCTGTCCCTCTCCCTCTCCCTTCCTCTCTGAAAACAATAATATATACACATGTTAATTCTTTTTTAAGCCTGCTCGGGAGCAGCGGTCCTGCTGTCTGGGAAGCCCCACGGGAAAGGCCCTGCCCTCCTCCCTCGCCACCCAGGAGCCCCAGCCCACGCGGAAGCCCAGCCGGGGCCTCACGTTTGCAGACGGCCTTGGCCAGCGGCGGGGCCCGCGGGGTCTGCCAGCGGCCGCTGCTCAGGCACAGGCGGGACGCGGGCACGGGGTACCGGCCCGGGGGGCAGGAGTAGACGAGGACGCTCCCGGGGGCCCAGCCGCGGCTGAGGGTGAAGCTGCCCCCCGAGATGTTCACGTTCCGCGGGCAGGAGGGGGCCGCCGCGCCTGCGAGGGACAAGACGGGAGAGAAGGCGGGAGCCCGGAGCCAGCAGGAAAGTAAGCAGAGAGGCTGTCTCCACGGGACACGGGGGGGGGGGGGGCTCACCCAAGGACCCTCCGGCTCCCGGCTCCCGGCTCCCGGCTCCTACCTGAGTACAGGCTCAGCAGGCAGAGCAGAGCCCTGAGGGAGCCCATGGTGTCCACCTCCGGCGCACAGTGAGCGGAGAGGGGAAAGGTCAGCTGACTTCCCGAAAGCGGAGCTGGCTCAGCAGTGCTGGGTTTGCTGCCAGAGGAGAAAACTAGGGAGTGGCCAGCCCGGGAGGACAACAGGGTTGGGCACCTGCTGAGGCGAAGCCTGGGTCCCCCACGCCCCAGCTCCTCACCCCTCGCCCCGGCCTCCGCCCTCGCACCCGGCCACGCACAGCTCCGCAGGGCTGTCTGTGCACAACCCACAGCCGTCCAAGATGTTGCAAAACCACTTACTCGGTTTCTGTTTCCTTCTGGGCTTCGCCCACCACGTGGCTTCTTGAGAGCCTGGGCTGCTGCCATCTTCTTGAGCATGGACCTCCACCAGCCTAGGTGCTTTCTCAGAACTCCTCCTTTTGTTTGTGTGTGTTTTTCTGAATATATCTTTAACTGGTTTCAGAGAGGAAGGGAGAGAGAGACATAAGAACATCAGTGATGAGAATCATCGATCGGCTGTCTCTTGCATGCCCCCTACTGGGGATCAAGCCCACAACCCAGGCTCTTGGCCGGAATCAAACCCAGGACCCTCAGTCCACAGGCCAACTCTATCCACTGAGCCAAACCAGCCAGGGACTCAGAACTTTTCCCCCCTATTATTCTTTTTTTAAATTATTGTTTATTGATTAAAGTATTACATATGTCTCCTTTTTCCCCAGTTGACCTCTTCCCAGCAGCTCCCAACACCACCACCACCACACATACACCCCCCCCCCCCCCCGCACATGCCCTCACCCCCCACTATCTGTGACCATGGGTTATGCTCATATGCATGCAGACAAGTCCTTTGGTTGTTTTCTCCCCCCCCCCCCCGCCCCCCCGCCTTCCCTTTGAGGTTGGATGGTCTGTTCGATGCTTCTGTCTCTGGATCCATTTTTGTTCATCAGTTTATGTTGTTCACTATATTCCACAAATGAGCGAGATCTCAGAACTTCTTTTTTTTTTTTTTAATCAATCTTTATTGTTCATATTATTACAAAGGTTCCTCATTTCTTCCCCCCTCCACCAGGTTCCCACCCCAACCTCCGCCCCCTCCCCATCCCCCATTGTCCTAATCCATAGGTGCACAGTTTATGTTCAGTCTCTTCCTCCCTCCTTTTCCCCGATAGTAAATCCCTTTTCAGATAGTAAATCAGTTACTTAGCATTTTCTCATATCAATAATACCTCCACATGCCCAATGATACACTTCACACAAAAGACATTTCCCAATAGGTCAACCAGCCTCATCCAGGCCCCACCCAAGGCACTCACAGATCAACACCCCAGCGCTATACTAACTCAACACATCCAGATCTAAGCCTTCATCACTTATTCAGCAGACCCTCAAGTTCCCCCAAAAGTTTCCAGCCATGTCTGAGAGGCAGCCTAGGAGTGAGCTGTTCTGGGCTTGGCTGCTCCGGGTCTGGCCTCTGTTGCTCTGATTCGTTCCACAACCAGCTGCTCCGGGTCTGGTCACTGCCCCTCCCAACCTAGTTGCTCTGGACTTGGCTGCTGCTGCTCCGGGCCTGGCCGTACCCGACCCGGCTGCTCCGGACCTGGCCGCTCCCAGCCTGGCAGCCGCTGCTCTGGGCCTGGCCGCACCAGACCCGGCTGCTCCGGGCCTGGCCGCTCCCAGCCTGGCAGCTGCTGCTCCAGGCCTGGCCACACCCGACCCAGCTGCTCTAGGCCCGGCTGCCCCGGGCCCGGCCACTCTGAGTCTGGCCGCTCCCGGCCTGGATGCTTCGGGCTTGGCTACTGCTGTTCTGGGCCTGGCTGCTCCCAACCCGGCTGCTCTGGGCCCGGCTTCTCCGGGCCCGGCCACTCCGGATCTGGGTGTTCCTGGACTGGCCTCCCTGGGCTTGGCCGCCTCCGCCTCAGGCCTGGCTGCCATTGCCCCAGGTCTGGCTGCTCCAGTACTGGCTGTTGATGCTCTGGTTCTGGCTGCTGCTGCTCTGGGGCCTAGCTGTTGCTGCTCCGGGCCCGGCTGCCACTGCCTTGTGCCTGGCCACTCTAGGCCTGGCCGCCGCTGTTCCAACATTCTGTCCTTTTAAAAAAACAAACAAACAAACGCATTTATGTTGCAATGTTGGCTGGTGAGTTGAGTTCTGACTTAGTCTTTGATTTTTCAAGATCTTCTTTGTATTCTTTCTTAAGTAATTTTACTATCTTTTGCTCTCACTTGATTTCTTCACATTGGTTTCTTCCTCCTTGTCCTGGGAGCTCAGCAGGTTGGCCTGTGGCACCCCTTTGTTCTCCGCGGGCTCCTGCGCTGCTTCAGCCTGTTGCCGGGGTCGGCGCCGCCCAGGAAGCAGCCCTTGTCCTTGGCTCCGTTGCCCATGCTCAGCGGTCGAAGGCTCAGGGGCACGCCCCCCCTGGGGGCCCTGTCACCTGGCTCCTTGCTGGTGCCCGACTGGCCGGTGTCCAGCAGGGGCTCCTGCTCCCTGTCGCATTCCTCCATTCTGGAGCTTTTTTTTCTCCTTCCCACTAGGGGAGTCTAGGATCAGAGTCAACAGACTGTCCTCTGCGCGCAGTGTGCGCGACTCTGGGGGCTCCACTTTTTGCCGCTCCCCTGGGATTCCGCCTCACAGCCCAGTCTCCCCCTGCCTGAGCCTGGGTCCCCAGGGTCTGGCCTAGGACTGGGGTTCAGAGCAGTCGAAACTGGGGCCCAACACGGCCGGGGCTCCTGTTTCCTTCCCTCCAGGGCAATCCCACATCAGAGTCAACATTCCTTCCCTTGCAAGCAATGTGCGCGACTCCAGGGGCTCGGCCTTTCTCCGCTCTCCCAGGACTCTGCCTCACAGCCCTGTCTCCCTCTGCTTGAGCCTGGGTCCCCAGGGATTGGCCTAGAACTGGGGTTTAGAGCAGTCCAGACTGAGGCTCAGCGCTGCCGGAGGCTTTGTTTCTTCCGGCTAGGGTAATCCAGCATCAGAGTCAACATTCAGTCCTCTGCGAGCAATGTGCGCGCAACTCCGGGGGCCCCGCCTTTCGCTGCTCCCCCGGGATTCTGCCTCACAGCCCCGTCACCCCCTGCCGGAGCCTGGGTCCCCAGGGTCTGGCCCATAACTGGGGCTCAGCGCTGCCGGTTCAGGGGTTCAGCCCAGGCTGGGGGTTTTATTTCCTTCCTGCTAGGGAACGCCAGGCAGCCCCCAGCCCTCTCCTCCTCTCCGGCTGCGACCTCTCCGCGCGCGTGTGCGTGCGGGCGCAGAGCATGTCTCCGTACCTTAGGCTTTTTTCAGCTCCTCTGATTTTCCTTCTGGTTTTCTCTTTCCTTCTTGTTGTAGAATTTTCAGTCAGTCGACTACCTGTAGCTCTGGGCGATGTCCACTCTACATTTTAGTTGTATTCCATTGAAATTGTTGTGTGCTGCTGCGGTTAGATGTCTACCCGAGCAGCCATCTTCGATCCTCCGTCAGAACTTCTTGATACGTGCGGGTAGTCATGATCTTTTCCCAGAGAGAATCTGGGGACAAAAAAAACGAAACCAACATTTCATTTTAGAGACTGGAAAAACTTTTAGAACATTTTTACGGAAAGTTCAGTAGGTAAAATTCCCAACTTATAAACTAAACTTTGGGTTGGTTACTCACAGGAGTAAGTGTATCTGGGGCGGGGGCTGGATCAGAGCCTGCGTTGTAGGAAATGCAGGAAGGAAGAGCCTGAGCAGTGCTCCCCCAGAAACCCCTGCTCCGTCTGGCTGTGCCGGCGGAAATGAAGAGCAACAATCAAAGGAGGAGAAAGATTTCTCAGGGATCAGTTAAGTTTGCGAAACTCTCTTGATTTACAAATAACCCCTCAGATGAACAATTCTATTCCAACAAACTGGACAGCCTGGAGGAAATGGACATATTCCTAGAAAAATACAACCTTCCAAAACTCAATCAGGAAGAACCTAAACACCTCAATAGGCCAATAACTATGGAAGAAATTGAAGCAGTCATCACTAATAAAAAAATAAAAAATAAAAGCTAAAGGAGTTCATCACCGCCAAACCAGAATTATATGAATTGCTGAAAGGGGTTCTTTAGGAAGAGGAAGAAAATAAAGATAAAAATTATCAACAACAAATACATAACCATCAACAAGTGAATCTAAAAACCAAGGGAATTAAAAAATCTGATGAACAATATTAACTGGTGAATATAATAGAATCAGAGGTATGGAAGGGGAGTGAACTGACGATTCTCGGGGAAAAGGGGAGTAGGGGGTAAGGGAAGAGACTGAACATAAACAGTGCACCTATGGATGAGGACAATGGGGGGTGGGGAAAGGACAGAGGGTGGGGTGGGAACCTGGTGGAGTGGAGCAATGGAGGGGGGGAGTAATGAGAAACATTTGTAATAATATGAACAAAAAAGATTTATTTAAAAAAAAGAGACTCCATCAAAATATTATTAGACTTAATAAATGAATTTGGCGATGTAGCAGGATACAAAATTAACACCCAGAAATCTATGGCATTTCTATACACCAATAGTGAACTTACAAAAAGAAAAACTAAAAAATTAATCCCATTTACCATCGCACCAAAAAAAATGAAGATACCTAGGAATAAACTTAACTAAGGAGGTAAAAAACCTATACATGAAAAACTACAGGACACTAAATAAAGGGATAGAGGAAGACATAAATAAATGGAAGAACATACTATGTTCATGGATTGGTAGAATCAACACCATTAAAATGTCCATACTACCCAAAGCAATCTATAGATTCAATGCATTCCCCATTAAAATACCAATGGCATATTTCACAGACCTAGAAACAAACTTTCCAAAAATTCATCTGGAATAAAAAAAGACCCCAAATAGTTGCAGCTATCCTGAGAAAGAAGACGAAGTAGCTGGAATCTCAATACCAGATTTCAAGCTGTATTACAAAGCAACTGTTCTCAAAACAGCATGGTACTGGCACAAGAACAGACATATAGATCAATGGAATAGAATAGAGAACCCAGAAATCGATCCAAACCACTATGCTCAATTAATATTTGACAAAGGAGCCGAAACTGGTTTGGCTCAATGGATAGAGCATCGGCTTGGGGACTGAAAGGTCCTGGGTTCGATTCCAGTCAAGGGCATGTACCTTGGTTGCGGGCATATCCCCAGTAGGGAGTGTGCAAGAGGCAGCTGATCGATGATTCTTTTTTTTTTTTTTTTGAAATATATTTTATTGATTTTGTACAGAGAGGAAGGGAGAGAGATAGAAAGTTAGAAACATTGATGAGAGAGAGTCATCGATCAGCTGCCTCTTGCACACCCCCTACTGGGGATATGCCCACAACCAAGGTACATGCCCTTGACCAGAATCGAACCCAGGACCCTTCAGTCCCCAAGCCGACACTCTATCCATTGAGCCAAATCGGTCTCGGCTCGATGATTCTAACTCTCTATCCCTCTCTCTTCCTCTCTATAAAAAATCAATAAAATATATATTTTTAAAAAATATTTGACAAAGGAGGCAAGAACAATGGAGTCAAGACAGTCTCTTCAATAAATGGTGTTGGGAAAATCAGACAGATACACGGAAAAATGAAACTAGATCACCAACTTATATACACAAAAATAAACTCAAAATGGATCAAGGACTTAAACATAAGACGGGAAACCATAAAAATACTAGAAGCATCCACAGGCAGCAAAATCTCAGATATATGCCGAAGAACTTCTTCACTGATACTGCCCCTAGGGCAATGGAAGCTAAAGAGAAAATAAGCAAATTGGACTAGATCAAAATAAAAATCTTTTGCACAGCAAAAGAAACATCAACAAAACAACAAGAAAGCCCACTGTATGGGAGAACATATTTGCCAATGTTATCTCTGATAAGGGTTTAATCTCCAACATTTACAGGGAACTCATACAACGTAACAAGGAAGATAAACAACCAAATCAAAAACAATGGACAATGTACCTAAGTAGATACTTTTTGAAAGAAGACAGAAGGAAGGCCAAGAGACATATGAAAACATGCTCAGTTATTAATCATCTGAGAGATGCAAGTCAAAACGACAATGCAGTACCATCTCACTCCTGTCAGAATGGCCAACATCAACAAATCAACAAACGACAAGTGTTGGCTAGGATGCAGAGAAAAAGGAACCCTCGTGCACTGCTGGTGGGAATGCAGGCTGGTGCAGCCACTGTGGAGAACAGTATGGAGTTTCCTCAAAAAACTCAAAATAGAACTCCCATTTGACCCAGTGATCCCACTCCTAGGAATCTATCCCAAAAAATCAGAAACACCGATCAGAAAGGGTATATGCACCCCTATGCTCATAGCAGCACAATTCACCAAAGCAAGATTTGGAAACAGCCTAAGTGCCCATCAGCAGATGAGTGGATTAAAAAACTGGCACATCTACCCACTGGCGGGAGGCGGGAAGGTGGGGCAGCCTGGCTGTGGCAGAGCTGCCGGCTCCCTCAAACCAGCACCTGTCCCCTCTTCTCATGCAGAGATGTTCAGCCCGGCCGGCCTGGCTCAGGGTTGAGCATCGACCTAGGAACCAGGAGGTCAGGGTTCGATTCCCGCTCAGGGCACCGACCCAGGTCACAGGCTCGATCCCCAGTGGGGGGCGCGCAGGAGGCAGCCTGTTGATGTTTCTCTCTCATCATTGTTTCTATCTCTCTCCTCCCTTCCTCTCTGAAATCAATAGAAAGATATGTTTTTTACAATAAGTAAGTAAATAAATAAAAATAAAAAATGACCTGATGGTGATGTGAGGACGACAGAGCCGGCAGCGGAGCCTGGGTCCGCGATGTCCTCGGCCCTGCCCACCACTTCTGGGTCCCTGCCCCGGAGGTGCTCCCTGCCCCGGAGGTGCTCCCTGCCCCGGAGGTGCTCACTGCCCCGGAGGTGCTCCCTGCCCCGGAGGTGCTCCCCGCCCCGGAGGTGCTCCCTGCCCCGGAGGTGCTCCCTGCCCCGGAGGTGCTCCCTGCCCCGGAGGTGCTCACTGCCCCGGAGGTGCTCCCTGCCCCGGAGGTGCTGCCCGCTAACCGCTCGGCCTCCGCTCGCTCTCCCGGGAGCAGAACTCCGCACCCGCGCTGGGCAGGGAGACCTGGCCGGGGGCGCGCCAGCTCCAGGCGCGCTCCGCAGCAGCACGTGCCCGCGCCCCTCCCTGCCGGCCGTGTCTGAGCGGGGCCGCCAGCCCGCCTCGCAGGCCCCGGCCCCACACCAGCCGCCGCTGCTGTGAGCCAGCGGGTGCCGCCGCGGACACAGACACGGAAACGCAGGGCCTCCGGGCGGCTGTGCTCTCGGCTCTGCCTGGCCGGCCTGCCGGGGTCACGCGTGCGGCTGCCGTGTCGAGGGCTCGGTTCAGGGGGGTGGGACCCCGCCGATGGCCCTCCGGCCCAGCCCCTCAGGGCGGCTCCGTGCAGGCCGAGGTGCCCAGCATGAGCCCCGAGATGCTGTCCTCAGAGGCCACGACATCACTCCCACGTGTTCTGTCCGTCACGGCGCATCACAAGGCCAACCCAGTGAAAGGTGGGGACCCTGAGCCCTGGCCCCTGTGGCTCCCGGGTAGAGCATCGGCCTGTGGACGGAAGGGCACATGCCCAGGTTACAGGCTCCATCCCCAGTAGGGGGCGTGCAGGAGGCAGCCAATCAATTATTCTCTTTCATCATCACTGATGTTTCTGTCTCTCTCTCCCTCTCCCTTCCTCTGTGAAATCAACACAAACATGTTAAAATAAAATAAAAATAATTCTAAAAAATAAATAAAGATGGGGGACAGTTTACCTCTTGATGGGGGGAGTGGCAAAGTCCCATTGCAAAGAGGCACGCACCTGTGAAGTGGACATTTATGTGCGTAACCTGCAAACCACTGCAGTGCCAGGACCGGGGCGTGTCCGCTCCAGGCAGAGTCCTCAGCCACTGAGTCCCCAGCTGCTGGCTTTTTTTTTTTTTTTTTTTTTTTTTTTAATATATTTTATTGATTTTTTACAAAGAGGAAGAGAGAGGGATAGAAAGTTAGAAACTTTCTATGAGAGAGAATCATCAATCAGCTGCCTCTTGCACACTCCCTACTGCAACCAAGGTACATGCCCTTGACCGGAATCGAACCCGGGACCCTTGAATCCACAGGCCGATGCTCTATCCATTGAGCCAAACCAGTTTTGGCCAGCGGTTGGCTTTTGGTGCCTCTCTGGCTGCTACGACCATCGCATCCCCCAGAATTCCTGCGTGAAGCCCTGACCCACAACGTGACTGTGTTTGGAAATCACGGAGCAGATACAGGGGTAATTAAGGTTAAACAAGGTCGCCCACCCTCTCGGCACACCTGCCTCCCGCCCCATGCCACACCCCGGCCTCGGACTCCAGCCTCCGGGCAGAGGATAATGTCCGCCGTCCAGGCCGCCTCGTCGGGGCTGTGACATTTGGGGGCTCACGCTGACCAATTCGTGTCTAACAGCCTCTAAAAGGAAGGGTTCCTCCCAATGTTTGTTGAGTTAAATAAACTTGGCAGAGTGTCCGAGCCATTCCACCCTCTTCCTGAAGCCATAAAGCCCCATTGTTGCTGCGCCCGGGGCCTGGTCCTGGGAGAGGGTGAGCTGTCCCTTTCCCCTCCGCTCCCCCGGCTGGCGTGCACCCCAGACCACGCGGGGACGTCCCGTGTCCCACGGACCAGGCAGCCTCCTCCGCAGCCCTGCCCCCGAGCCCGAGGCCAACGGCGCCCGGCCATCCCAGAGCTGTCACCGTGGCCTGGTCCCAGCAGCCAAACTGCCTCTAGCAGAGATGCTTACCAGACACGCGTTCACCGCTGTACCCACAGCCGTGACCGAGAGAACCCAGACAGGCCCTGAGATAGGGAGGCTCGGCACCGCTCTCAGGCGAGGCCCGCGTCAGCGGTGGCAAGGCCGGGCCGGCGGGCGGAGCGGCTGGTGTGCGCCCTCGGGAGGCAGGGTGCTCCCGCCTGGCTGGCCGTGCCCTTGGCTGACACAGCCCATCGGGCTCTCCCAGGCCCCAGGACAGGGACGGGAAGAAGAAACGGGACAAGTAACGACGTGGGGATGCGCCCAGCTCGCTCACTCACTCCGACCGCTAAAACCCTACTGGGAGGCTGGGACTGCGGTCTCTAGGTGCCTGCCGTGTGCAAAGCCGGACCTCCGACCCCCCGTGGGGAGAGAAGAGCCGGGAGCCGGGAGCACTGCGCGGCGGAGCACTGCGCGGCGGAGCACTGCGCGGCGCTTCCCGCACCGCGCCGCTCGGCGGCGGAGCGAGCGGGCAGAAACCGCGTCCCCGCGTCGGTCGGGGTCCAGCCTGCGGGGAGCTGCCGGGCGGAAGGACCGGAGCCAGCACCCAGCCTGCAGCCACAGGTCCTCACTTCCCTCCCGCGCCACGCAGACATCCGTGGGCCCCGGGGGAAGGTGCCCCTGGCTGGTCCAGTTCTGCATCACTGAAAAGCCTGGCAAATGCACCCTTTGTTCTCCTCCCACGGAAATGGCAGCCTCCGCTCCTGCTAGCTCTTCCCTCTTGTCCAAATTTCCTCTCCTCGGCTCAAGGTTTCGAATGTTTTCCTTCAGGGACTAAGTCCAAAGAGAAGAAATCAGCACCACCATCTGCCGCTCATCCCCCGAGGGCCCAGCCAGTGCGGCTGGCAGTTGACAGTCCACCCGGGAACTAAGGGGAGGTCAGTCTGATTCCAGGTCCACGCCCAGGCCCCGTGGGTTGTGGGCACATCCCCAGTAGGGTGCGTGCAGCAGGCAGCCGATCGATGATCTTTCTCCCTCATTGATGTTTCTATCACTCTATTTCTCTCTCTCTAAAAAAATCAGTTAAAACGTATTTTTAAAAACAAATAAAATAAGCCGAAACCTGTTTGGCTCAGTGGATAGAGCGTTGGTCTGCGGACTGAAAGGTCCCAGGTTCAATTCCGGTCAAGGGCATGTACACTGGTTGCGGGCACATCCCCAGTGGGGGGTGTGCAGGAGGCAGCTGGTCGATGTTTCTCTCTCATCGATGTTTCTAGCTCTCTATCCCCCTCCCTTCCTCTCTGTGAAAAGTCAATAAAATGTATTTTAAATAAATAAATAAATAAAAACAAGGAGGAAAGGATGGTGTGTGGCTTCTTGGGTGCTTACTGCTCCTCGCCTCGCTGCGGGAGGAGTCACAGAGCAGCCCGCAGAGGAGACGGGCAGGGCCAGGGGACGGGGTCTCCATTTGGCCACGACCTCCTTTTCCGGTCTGGACACTTAGACATGGACTCAACGGGATCTGCCCCCCTCACCTCCCAAAGCAGCTGCGGACTGACTCCTCTCCAGGCCAGCCCCCCCGTTTTGGGACCCAGGCCTGGTCCCCAGCCTGCGGCGTGACGGAGAGGAGGCCTCAGCGGCCCGCGCGGCTCTCTCTGCCCATGGCGATCCGCCAGGCCCACGAGGTCCGCTGGGCCTCATCGGTCTGTCACTGACTCCCAGCAGCAGCCCCTCTGTCTGCGGAGGCTCCTCTGGCGTCCTCCGCTGGGCCCAGCAGCTGGAAATGCCGGGACTGCGCCCTGGAGTCAGCCCTCCCCGTGGCCGCGTGGAGTGGGGTGGAGCCACCGGCTCCTCCGGGGTCCTCACTGGGCCACTCTCCGCTCCCCATCAGCAGCGCCCCCTGGGGGCGCCTTTCCTCTCTCTCCTGCCCGGGGACGCCCAGGTGCACTGTTTGCACTGAATCCTTGTCCCCGGGCTCCTGGGGGGAGAAGGCCCCACATTAACGGGATGGCCACAGGCCAGACACCGTCCCAAACCCTGGTCCGAGGCGCTCACTTAATTTCTACGGCAAGCCGATGGCGCGGCTTCTATCGCTATGCCCACTTGGCAGATGAGGAAACCGAGGCACAGAAATGTTAAATGACCTGCCCAGAGCCATACAGGTACGAGGGGCAGAGCTGGGACTCAGCCCCGCAGCGTGGCTCCTGATGCTGTGGTGCCTCTTCCCGCCATCTCTGAAGGCTCTTCGGAGGCCCCAGAACTTCCCGCCGGTCACAGCTCCATCCAGCCCTCCGCATCGCGCTCCCCCCACGCCCTCTCCCTCGGTGCCGGGCCTGTCCACCCCTCTCCTGTAACACCTTATCCTCCCTCTTTTCCGAGGGAAAGGAGAGTGAGTGCTGGGAACCAGGATCAACAGGAACTAATACGAACTAGAGAAGCCTGGCCAGAGGCTGAATGGGAGTCTCAGGGTGAATATCTGCCGGGACTCAACCCACCCGACAGTCTCACTGTTACAGACATCCCTCTGATAGTCTGTTTGCAATCCAGGCAATTGTGGTTTCTAGTAACTACACGCAGAGGGGACGGAGACTCAATGGAACTTGGTCCCCTGTACCAAGATCACAACTGGCTTCCCCCATAATCTCCAAAAGTACATTTCTTGTCGGGGCGGTTAATCTGCGCGTCAGCCCTTTCTCCGGGTCATTGAACCCGAGGCCACGGGCTGTGGCTTCACAGGAGAGAAAGAGATGGAGACGTCGCCACCTACTGGGGATGGAGCCACAACCCCGGGCCTGTGCCCTTGACTGAATCAAACCCGGACCCTTCAGTCGCAGGCAGACGCTCTATTCACTGAGCCACACCAGCTGGGGCTCAAATCCCCCTCTTGCAAGCAGCTCTCTCCATCTCCAGGGTTCCTGCAGGATCTTCCTCATGGGACTTCCGGCCTGTGCGGTATCTGTGTGCCTCCCAGAAGGAGGATCCCAGACGTTTTTGCTGAAACAATGGGCTCCTTCATAAGCTCAAAGCCAGCTCCCTCCCCAGGCCTATCCTCCCGTCAAGTAAATAGCAGCAGCCTTCAGATCGGCATCAAGAGTGGCTGTGGTTTCTATTCTTTCCACTACTTTTTTAATTAAAATATTTACATTGGGGCAGACTCCACCCACTTCCCCTAAGGCCACTGCTCAGCGCCTGGTACCCACACAGCCCCCATGCTATTAAGCACTGACCTACTTACTTTGAACTGATTGCCCAAGTGTGACCTTGAGAAATGTTTATAGAAACCGTCCTTAGAGCTTCAAACAGAGTTATGCCAGCCCTAGCTGGTTTTGCTCAGCAGATAGAGCATCAGCCTTTGGACTGAAGGGTCCCAGGTTTGATTTTAGTCAAGGGCACGTACCTTGATTGCAGGGTCCTGGCCCTGGTCAGGGTGCATGCAGGAGGCAACAATTGATGTGTCTCTCACACGTCCATGTTTCTCTCTCTCCCTCCCTCTCTCTCTAAAATAAATAAAAACATTTTTTACAGGTTAAAAATGGCAGCGGAGGTGGATCTTTACATGTGATGTGTGTGGGGGTTGAACCCTGGGGTCAAAATAAGACCACCGGAGGCTGCTAATTTATTTTAAAAAGCAGGCAAGGTTTTATTGAACTGGCCAGGACGGCCTCGAGCACCACACGCAGGTGGGGTCCACACTCATGGCCGCGCCGTTCCAGGTGCAGGCAGTCTTTCTAAAGGTCCAAACCACAGGAAGTTTCCTTTGTTCTGAATTCTAAATTCCAAAGGCTGGGCACAGCCCGCAGGGTCTTTCCCAGCCACAGCCTGCTGGATGCTGGAATGTGGCCCTGTCTTGCGAAAGCAGATAGAACATAAGCAGAGCTCAGCTGTTAGCCTCTAAAGGTTATCTACAGTTTCTACTCCTGGAGCTACTGAGTCAGTGGGAACCAGTCTCCTGTGGTCCTGGTCCACAGGCTCAGGAAAACTGCCTCAGCCTCCGGGTCTCCATCTGGAAGCTGAGGCAACTACCCTATGTTTAAGCGAGTGAGCGAGTGCCGAAGCCAGAATAGCGGGTTAAATTCAAACCGCAGTTTCTACCTAAGTATGCTTGCTACCATACTTCAACCTGCACAGATCAAGAGACTGGAAAATGTGAAGCGATCACTATTGATATGGCATCTTAGAGTTTTAGAAAAATCATGAATTTCTTAGAAGGAAAATATCAGTATCATTGGGTTTTGTTCATCAGCGATGCTTATATTGACATTCTTTTGGATGAACTGTGTGATCTATGTTTCTATTAAACTGCCATGTGTTGATAAAATTAAAAATGAACAAATAAATAAATAGATGTAAGGGCAGAGTCTGGACCTTCCGAGAAACAGGCCTGTCCCTGACCTCCCGCTAAGGCCACATCTCGTTCGGATGGAAACACTCCCCGGGACAGCCAGTCCTGGATGTGGCTGTGCGTCCACTTGCCCACACCATCCCCCTACCTCCCCCTGTCCATCCCATCCCTCTGGCATCTCCTCAGTCCTGGGGGCCAGTGGTGCATGTTACCCTCTCTTGAAGCATGTGAAGACTGTCCTTCTTAAACTATTTCAAGAAATCGAAGAGGAAAGAACACTTCCAAACTCATTCTATGAAGCCAGTATTACCCTGATACCAAAACCAGACAATGATATTACAGAAAAAGCCCTGGCCAGTGTGGCTCAGTGGATAGAGCCAAAGGGTTTGACTCCTGTCAAGGGCATGTGCCTCAGGTGTAGGCTTCTCCCCGTCCTGGGCCTTGGTCAGGGCACATGCAGAAGGCAACCAACTGATGTGTTTCTCTCACATCAATATTTCTCTCTGTTTTTCTCTCTCTTTTCCACTCTCTCTAAAATCAATGGAAAAATATCCTCGGGTAAGATTTAAAAAAAAAAAAGTTGATAGTTTTTGCTCTAAGAGCCGGAATAAGACAAGAGCCACTAACACCACTTCTATTCAATATATTTGATAGTATTGGCAGTCCTTGCCATAGAAGACATGAAAAAGAAATAAAAGGCATCCAAATCTAAGAGGAAGAAGTAAAACTCTCATTTTTTGCAAATGACATGATACCATATCTAAAAAAAATCCTAAAGATTTCACACAAAAAAAAAAACCTATTCGAGCCAAAACCAGTTTGGCTCAGTCAGCCTGCAGACTGAAAGGTCCTGGGTTCAATTCCGGTCAAGGGCATGTACCTTGGTTGCAGGCACATCAACAGTGGGGGGTGTGCAGGAGGCAGTTGATCGATGTTTCTCTCTCATTGATGTTTTTAATTCTCTATCCCTCTCCCTTTCTCTCTGTAAAAAAATCAATAAAATATACTTTTAAAAAAACAACTATTCAAACTAATAAATGAATTCAGGGAAGTTGCAGGACATAGAATCAATATACAGAAATGTGTTGTGTTTCTATACACCAATAATGACCAATTAGAGGGAGAAATTAAGAAAATAATACCATGTACAATTGCCTCAAAGAGCATAAAATACATAGAAATAAATTTAACCAAAGAGGTGAAAGACCTGTACACTGGAAATGATAAGGTAGTGAAGGAAGAAACTGAAGAAGATACAAATAAATGAGAGGATATACCATGCTTCCAGGGTGTGCAGGAAGCAACCAGCTGAGCCACTCCAGCCAGGGCAAACAATATACTCTTTTTTAAAAAAATACGTTTTATTAATGTTTTACAGAGAGCAAGGGAGAGGGATTGAGAGTTAGAAACATCGATGAGAGAGAAACATTGATCAGCTGCCTCCTGCACACTCCTTACTGGGGATGTGCTCACAACCAAGATACATGCCCTTGATCAGAATCGAACCTGGGACCCTTGAGTCTGCAGGCCAACGCTCTAGCCACTAAGCCAAACTGGTTAGGGCAAACATGTATTCTTAATCAATCAGTGAATCAAAGAGGAAATCACAAGTGAAATTAGAAAATACTTAAAGACAAATGGAGACTAGAAAAACAATAGAGAACATCAATTAGACCAAAACTTAGTTTTTTGAAAAAATCAACAAAAGTAACAAACCTTTAGGTAGGTGAGTTGAGAGTGAGAGAGAGAGAGAGAGAGAGAGAGAGAGAGAGGAGGGAGAGAGAGAGAGAGGAAGAGAGAATCAACTTACTAGAATCAGAAATGGCAAGTGGAGACCCCTGATTCTACAGCAAGAAACAGGATTCTGAATGAGTACTATGAGCAACTACATGCCAACGAAGTGGACAGCCTCGGTGAAATGGTCAATCTATCTTTAATAAGATGTGACATGTCTCTTCAGACCAATCACCCTGCATTCCCTTTTCTAAATTGAGATACAATATAACACACATAAAGTGCACAAGTCCTACGTGTACAGCTCACTTCCTTTTACATAGGTTGTCATTAGGCCACTACCCAAATCAAGACAGAACATTCCATACCCTGCCCGGTTTGGTCAGTGGATAGAGCGTTGGCCTACAGACTGAAGGGTCTCAGGTTCAATTCCGGTCAAGGGCATGTACCTTGGTTGTGGGCACATCCCCAGTAAGGGGGGGGGGGTGTAGGAGGCAGCTGATTGATGTTTCTCTCTCATGGATGTTTCTAACTTTCTCTCCCGCTCCCTTCCTCTCTGTAAAAAATCAATAAAATGTAAAAAAAAAAGACAGACATTCCCTGTCATGTGCCCTTCCAGTAATTTCCCTCCGGTTTAATTTTAAAATGTAATTTTATTACGAATTTTTATGTGAAAGCTCAAATCTTTCACTTCTAAATATTTCTCTTCTGCTTTTCCCAAACAAAATGCCTCTTTTTATATAGGCGTAAGCAACTGCCCAACCGTTCAACCATCCAGCCGGTAGCTATGATGTGCAACTATCACCAGCGGGCAGACGCTTAACAGAGGAGCTGCTGAGCTGCAGACTTGACAGCTGCTTTTTATATAGGCGTAAGCAACTGCCCAACCGTTCAACCATCCAGCCGGTAGCTATGATGTGCAACTATCACCAGCGGGCAGACGCTTAACAGAGGAGCTGCTGAGCTGCAGACTTGACAGCTGCGTTCTCAGGTGATGCACCCAGAACCAGAGAGGGGGAGTCCGATTCCAGGGCGCATCGCCCAAGAACTGCCCTCTCGCAATCCGGGACCCTGAGGATGTCGGAGAGCGGGTTTCAGCCTGATCCCCATGGGCCAGGCTGAGACCCCACCAGGGCACGAATCCATGCATCGAGCCTCTAGTAAATGTATAAAATGTTTAGTTTTTCTCTTAATTAGAGTTTTATTTCCTATTTAAAGTATACAGAATAACAAAACAAAGGATCTGAATTCTTCTACAAATAATTGTCATGAACAGAAGGAAGAGTAATGATTATAGAGTGAATTGAGACATGGACCACCCTTAGCTGGTTTGGCTCAGTGCATAGAACATCAGCCTACGGACTGAAGGGTCCTGGGTTCGATTCCAGTCAAGGGCACATGCCCAGGTTATGGGCCTGATCCCCAGTGGGGAGCATGCAGAAGGCAGCCAATCAATGATTCTCTCTCATCATTAATGTTTCTATCTCTCTCCCTGAAATTAATAAAAAATATATATTTTTTAAAAACACCAAATGCAACGGGTGGCCCTTGCTCGGATCCTAATTCTAACAAACCACTGTAAAAGGAAATTTCTGAGACAGTCGAGGCAATTTGAGCATCGACCAGGGAGCAGATGGTGTGACTGTGTCCAGTGTTGGTCGGTGTGATCGTGGGTTGTGATGTCTTACAATCCCTGTGAGGCTGGTGCACAAACAGCAGCGTTTACGGCGGGGGGGGGGGGGGGGAGTGGAGCCAGCCGACGTTCGGCTGCCAGTCCTGCAGTGGGAGGGCCAGCGCAGGAGCAAGGCTGGCCGCACTAACTGTTGAGCTGGCATCTGCACTGGGCACCCTACCTGCTCTTCTCCCTGTTTCTGTGCATGTTTGATAGTTTCCATAACAAAACAGTTTTGTTTTGTTTTTATATTTTATTGATTTTTTACAGAGAGGAAGGGAGAGGGATAGAAAGCTAGAAACATCGATGAGAGAGAAACATCGACCAGCTGCCTCCTGCACACCTCCCACCGGGGATGTGCCTGCAACCAAGGTACATGCCCTTGACCAGAATCGAACCTGGGACCCTTCAGTCCACAGACAGGCGCTCTATCCACTGAGCCAAACCGGTTTGGCCATAATAAACAGTTTTTAAAACTATCTCAACCCGTGGAACAAACCAGAGCAACAGAGGCCAGGCCCGGAGCAGCCTGGCCCAAAATAGCTCGCTCCTCACCTGCCCCTGCCCCACAGCTGCCTCTCAGACATGGCTGGAAACTTTTGTGGGAACTTGAGGGTCTGCTGAATCAAGTGATGAAGGCTTAGATCTGGATGTGTTGAGTTAGTATAGTGCTGGGGTGTTGATCTGTGAGTGCCTTGGGTGGGGCCTGGATGAGGCTGGTTGTCCTATTTGGAAATGTCTTTTGTGTGAAGTGTATCATTGGGCATGTGGAGGTATTATTGATATGAGAAAATGCTAAGTAACTGATTTGCTATCTGAAAAGGGATTTACTATCGGGGAAAGGGAGGGAGGAAGAAACTGAACATAAACTGTGCACCAATGGATGAAGATGAGGGGGCAGAGGGTGGGGTGGGAACCTGGTGGAGGGGGGAAGAAACGAGGAACCTGTGTAATAATATGAACAATAAAGATTGATTAAAAACAAACAAACAAAAATAAAACAAAAAAAATAAACAGTTTTTAAAAGAATCTCAACCCCTTTGACCATTAAGTGATTAAGACTGAACAAGTAAATAAAAAGACTAGACTAGATGCCGAGACCTTGGTACACCATATTCACTGTCAAAAGCATCAAATGAATGAATGATAAAGTTCAGGGAACATAAGTATTGAATCATCTTGCCAATTAAATAACCACTGAAATTATTAAATGAGACATTTGTACATTAGTCTCCTTTTCAATCCTGACCTGAGGATATGTTTATTAGTGATTTTAAACATTTTTTTTATTGATGAGAGAGAGAGAGAGAGAGAGAGAGAGAGAGAGAGAGAGAGGGAGAGAGAGAGGGAGAGAGAGAGAGGACACGTCAATGTGGAAGAGAAACATCAATCAGTTGCCTCCTGAGCACACTCCCATGGGGCTGGAACCCACAACCTCCGTGTATGTCCTGACTGAGACTCCAGCCCGCAACCTTTCGGTGTATGGGAGATGCTACAACCACTGAGCCGCCCGGCCAGGGCTGTACGTGAGTCTTTTAGCCTTTGTGAGTTTTATCAGTATGAGTCAATCCTTTGGAGCCCAGTAATACCTGTATTTTTTAAATCCCACTTTCTCAGTCCAAAAAGCGAGGAATCAGACCGTTTGAAATGTGGCCACGTACAGGTAAAGCCACCACGTCAGAGCCACCTGCTTCCTCCGCCAGGCGACCTGCTACTGCCTTTTACAAACCCGCAGAGCTGCTTCCTGGAGCTGCTGGCGGCGAGAGAAGGCCCATCGCTAGCGGCTGGCACAGCACTGGCAGCGGCAGCGATTCCTGAGCATCAGGCCTCCGTGGCCACCGCACCCCCTGCCAGCCTCTGACTTCAGCGGTGGCCGAGGCGGGTGGTTCCCTGGGCGCTGACTCACTCTGTGCCAGCCCGTCCCAGCCAGGGCCTTCTCCCTGCCTCGGGGCCCCTGGGCAAGCTCAGAGGCAGAGGCAGAAGCGATGCCCAGACTCAGCCTGAGGCCCATCGGAGAGCGGGGATGGAGGCAGGGCTCCTGGCTGGAGACTCCGCTCTCTCTGCGGGGCGCTCCGTGGACCCAACACCCGCCCACGGCCGCATTGCGTCTCCCGGGCTGACTTCTCCTCCTTGGACGACATGCTCCCTGTTGCCTCACTTCGGCTTTCTGGAATCACCTAAGCCCATGGTCGGCAAACTGCGGCTCTCAAGCCACAGGCGGCTCTTTGGCCCCTTGCGTGCGGCTCTTCCACAAAATACCACGGCCTGGGCGAGTCTGTTTTGAAGAAGTGGCGTTAGGAGAAGGTGACCAGCCGTCCTGCTTTTTAACAGTTTGTCCTGCGGATTTTGGAAAAAATCGGGACTTTTTTTAAAACGACGCAGGACACAATGGTAAGAAGATGTGTACACAGATAATAATTTAATTTAAAAAAATTTTCTAAATAAACAAATAAATAAAATAAATGACGCGGTTCAAAAGCAGGACTGTCCCACCAAAAGCGGGACGTCTGGTCACCTTGCATTAGAAGGAGCTTAAGTTTAAAAAATGTGGCTCTCCAAAGAAGTTTCCGTCGTCGTGCTGTTGATATTTGGCTCTGTGGACTGAGGAGTTTGCCGACACGGACCTAAACTAATCCTGGTACCCAGGTCTTCACAGTCAAATGAAGGCGGTCTATGTCCCGTCCCCTCTCCCATAATCCATTGTTCTTCTCCCACAGACTCGCCCCACTAACCCCACCACGCCTGGACTGTCACGCACTCACAGAAGGATGACCTGCCGGTGTGCTGGGCACAGACTGGTCGGGATGCCCAGTGGGAAGAGCTGCGAGCCGACAGCATGGCGCCAAGCTGGCAGTCACTGAGGCCGATCTCCAACTGCCAGGCCTCTGGCAGGTCAGAGAGCCGCCCAGGGCTCCTCCCCAGCCCCAGGCTGGTTTGCCGGTGGGCGGGACCCTGCAGGCCCTCCTGCTGGAGCCTCCTTCGTCCGGTCCCGTGACTGTGCCGGCAGAGCCCGGCGCCCCCCGCCCCGCAGCGGGCACTGGTGACCGACATCGCAGGCCTGGCGGTCCCCAGCCTTACTGAGCCATCGAGCGGCTGCACACAAAGTTCCCGGGCGCAGAGGGCCCGGCGGTCGGGGGTCGGGGACGCTCTCGGGCGCTGTGGCCCGGCTTTCAGAGGTGACGGCTCAGCACCTGACAAGGAAGAGGGGGGTCGTCCAGGCGGAGGGACCGGAGCGAGGGCCTGGCGTCTGGGCCCTGGTCACCACCGCCAAACAGGAGACCCTAAGTCTGAGGTGGGAGAGGGAAGGAGGCCCTGAGAGGCAGGGGGAGAGTAAGGCCCACGCAGGCACGTCACACGGGAGATAAGGAAGCGGCATGATTTCATCTGAATTTCAAAAGTAATGCCCTAGCCGGCTTGGCTCAGTGGGTAGAGCATTGGCCTGCAGACTGAAGGGTCCCAGGTTCGATTCTGGCCAAGGGCACATGCCTGGGATCCGGGCTCAATCCCCAGTGTGGGGCGTGCAGGAGGCAGCCAATCAATGATTCTCTTTCATCATTGATGTTTCTATCTCTCTCTCCTCCCCCTTCCTCTCTGAAATTAATAAAGAAATATTTATTTTTAAAAAGTAGTTCTCTTTCGAAATCAGGGCGGAAGGTGCATTGGAGGGGCTGGAAGACCAGTGGGGGGACTTTTCTAGTCCTGGCAGAGACCAGGGGTTAAAAGCAAGCAGAGAGGTGGGGACAGAGTGACCAGGACGAGAGCTGAGAAGGAGCGCCCGCACCCCCCACCCCGCTTGGCCCTCCCCTGCGCTCCCCCCCCCACCCCATATCAGCACTTACCTGCAATCGCCCCTTACCTGCCGTCTTCCTGGGGCAGGAAATGCCTTCTTGGGTTGTAACATAACATCTTGTTTTATTTTCCAGTCACAAGGCTCCTTCGGAGGAAGCCGTGATGTCACCAGGGAGAGCGAGAGCAAGGCTGAGCTGGCCAGGACACGGGCGTCAGAGGTGCGCACAGGAGGAGAGCGAGGGGCGGAGACCGGGTGCAGGAGGAGGGAGCCAGAGGGTGGCCAGAAGCCAGGGGGGCGGGGTCAAACAGGCGTGGTTCGGCCACGGGGCGGGAAGCCCAGGGGAGGCTCGGGGACCTCTCAGGCGCAGCAGCCCGATGTGGGGTAAGTGGGCACCTGCTCAGAAAACACCCAGATCGGTCGGGATCGGAGCACGTGCTGACTCCCTCTCCAGCAATCCCACTCTTAGGGACAAACTGGTGCTCCTATTCACCGTGTGTCCGCAGGCAGGGCTGTGGGCGTGGAATTTCAGGCCTCACTCTGGCCCTGACTCAGCCTGCACGTGAAGAAAGGCTGAGAACCAGTTACTCTTCAAACTGCTTCTCTCATATTAAAAGAATTTTGCTCCCTGGCTGGCGTGGCTCTGTGGTTGAGCACCAACCTATGAACCAGGAGGTCTCGGTTCGATTCCCGGTCAGGGCACAGGCCCGGGCTGCAGGCTTGATCCCCGGTGTGGAGCACAGGGGGCAGCCGATCAATGATTCTCTCTCATCATTGATGCTTCTATCTCTCCCTTTCCCTTCTTCTCTGAAATCAATAAAAATACATATTTTTAAAAGATGCATATGTGCTGAAACTGGTTTGGCTAGGTGGATGGAGCATCGGCCTGCGGACTGAAAGGTCCCAGGTCTGAGTCCGGTCAAGGGCATGTACCTTGGTTGCGGGCACATCCCCAGTAGGGGGTATGCAGGAGGCAGCTGATGGATGTTTCTCTCTTATTGATGTTTCTAGCTCACTATCCTTCTCCTTTCCTCTCTGTAAAAAATCAATAGAATATGTTAAAAAAAAAAAAAAAAAAAAGATGCATGTTTTGTTTTGAAAAAAGAAAAGAATTTTGTAATATACTCCCTTGCACAATTTTTATGCTGCTATCTAATCTTTCCTCAAATGCTTTAGTTATTACAAAAAGATGCCATTTCCAGTGTGTTGTAAACACTGACTGTTCACTCTTTTAACAGTAGTTTCTATGATTCACTAAAAAATACAAGATCACACTCTAACAGTCAGAAATGTCACATTGTTACATTTCTTCTGAATTCATTATCCTAATATTTTACTAGAGGCCTGGTGCACAAAATTTGTGCACAGGGCTAGGGGGGTGTCCCTGAGCCCAGCCTGCACCCTCTCCAATCTCAGACCCCTCGAGGGATTTCCGACTGCCCTTTCAGGCCAGACCCCAGCGGTCAGACATCCTTCTCACAATCCATGACTGCTGGCTCCCAACTGCTCGCCTGCCTGCCTTCCTGATTGCCCCTAACGGCTTCTGCCTGCCAGCCTGATCACCCCCTAACCACTCCCCTGCCAGCCTGATCACCCCCTAACCACTCCCCTGCCAGCCTGATCACCCCTAACCACTCCCCTGCCAGCCTGATCACCCCCTAACCACTCCCCTGCCAGCCTGATCACCCCCTAACCACTCCCCTGCCAGCCTGATCACCTCCTAACCACTCCCCTGCCAGCCTGATCACCCCCTAACCACTCCCCTGCCAGCCTGATCACCCCCTAACCACTCCCCTGCCAGCCTGATCATCTCCTAACCACTCCTCTGCCAGCCTGATCACCTCCTAACCACTCCCCTGCCAGCCTGATCACCCCCTAACCACTCCCCTGCCAGCCTGATCACCCCCTAACCACTTCCATGATTGATGTCTAACTCCCTTGCCAGTCTATTTGCCTCCAACTTTCCTCCTCTGCTGGCCTGGTCACCCCTAACTGCCCTCCCCTGTGGGTTTGATTGCTTCCAACTGCACTCCCTTGCAGGCCTGGTGCCTCCCAACTGCCCTCCCCTGCTGGCATCTTGTGGTGGCCATCTTATGTCCACATGGGGGCAGCAATCTTCTGGGTTGGAATGATAGTCAATCTGCATATTACTCTTTTATTAGATAGGATAGAGGCCTGGTGCATGGGTGGGGGCCAGCTGGTCTGCCCTGAAGGGTGTCCGGGATAAGAGGGGGCGTGGGGCGGCCTGAGTGAGGGGCCTGTGGTGGTTTGCAGGCCAGCCATGGCTCCTGGCGATCCAACCGGAGACCCTGGTATCTGGAATTTATTTATCTTCTACAATTGAAACTTTGTAGCCTGCAGCGGAGCCAAGCCTCCTGCTCTCTCCATGGCCAGCAGCCATTTCTGTTTGGATTTGTTTACCTTCTATAACTAAAACTTTGTAGCCTGGAGTGGAGGCCTAAGCCCGCAAGGGCAGGCCATTGCCTGGGAAACCCAAGCCTCCCTCCTGCTCTCTGTGGCTGTAGCCATCTTGGTTTTATTTGCATACTCACTCTGATTGGCTGGTGGGCATGACTGGTGGATGTGGCTGGTGGACGTGGCTGGTGGGTGTAGCAGCGTGGTGGTTAATTTGCATATCACTCTTCTATGAGGTAGAATGCTTGAACGTCTTCTATGCTGAGGACAGTGTGGTTCAGTTGGTTGGCATCGTCCTGTACACCGGAAGGTTGCTTGTTTGATACCTGGTAGGGCACATGCCCAGGTTGCAATCTTGATCGCCAGTCAGGGGTGGGCGGAGGCAGCCAATCAATGTCCCACTCTCCCCTCGCTATTTCTCTCTACCTCTCCCTTCTCCATTTCTAAAAAATAAAAATAAATAAGTAATATTCTCAAAAAAGAAAGTCTATTCTCTGCAACAAAAGTATGTATTAATATATACTAGTATCCCTAATGGTTTGGCTCAGTGGATGGATCATCGACCCTTGAACTGAAGGGTCCCAGTTCGATTCCTGTCAATGGCATGTACCTTGGTTGCAGGCTCGATCCCCAGAAGGGGGTGTGCAGAAGGTAGCTGATCAATGTTTCTCCCTCATTGATGTATCTAACTCTCCCTTCCTCTCTGTAAAGCAATAATATATATATATTTTAAAAGTAGCTCTCTTGCCTTAGCTGGTTTAGCTCAGTGGATAGAGCATTGGCCGGAGAACTGAAAGGTCCCAGATTCAATTCCGGTCAAGGGCATATGCCTGGGATGTGGGCTCGATCCCCAGTGGGAGACTTGCAGGAGACAGCCAATCAATGATTCTCTCTCACCATGGATGTTTCTATCTCTCTCTCCCTCTTCCTTCCTCTCTGAAATCAATAAAAATATATTTTAAAAATTTTGTAGCCAAAACCGGTTTTGCTCAGTGGATAGAATAGAGCATTGGCCCTCGGACTGAAAAGGTCCCAGGTTCGATTCCGGTCAAGGGCATGTACCTTGGTTGCAGGTAATCCCCAGTGGGGGGTGTGCAAGAGGCAGCTGGTCGATGATTTTCTCTCATTGATGTTTCTAACTCTCTATCCTTTTCTCTTCTTCTCTGTAAAAAATCAATAAAATATGTTAAAAAAAAATAGCTCTCCTTAGCCTGGTGAGCAGCTGTGGAATTTATTTTTAAAAATAAGATATGTATATAAATAAAAAAAGAATTTTAAATTTTTCTTATGGCTTTAAAGCTCTAAGTGATAAACCCCTCCCAGATTAAGTGATTATGATTACCATAATAATTAGCTTATCAAAATAACATGAATATATTATAAATTTTGCTAAGCAATGATTAGGCATAAAAAAAGTCACATTGTACTAGAAACACAAAATACACAGCATCGGCAAACCCCGGCCTGCGGGCTGAGGAGTTGTGCAGCGGCGTCGGGCGGGGTTCCCGGGGAGAGGAAACGCCGAGGCCCAGACAGAGGCGGCTGCACAGCTGGGTGAAGGCACTAAACCCACTGGGCTTCCGACTCGCAAACGGTCCGTTGTGCTGAGAGTTCCGCCTCAGGGACAAAGGCTGATAAATAAACCAGCCAGCGGCGCTCAGCGCTCAGCGCTCCTCCCGGGGTTAGTGGAGGGGAGGAAGACAGAGCACCTGAGCCCTCGCCACGGCACAGGGTCCCCGCGGCGGGAAGCGCGTCCCCGCGCCACGTGGGGCCCGCGCACGGTCCCGCCACGAGGGCGGCCGAAGCGCTGGCTGCTGGCTGCTCGCAGCGAACCTGGTTCCGCTAACCGTTTCTGTCCGCAATGTGGTCTTCGATTTCTCGGGACAATGAACTCGCACTCAAACCTCACATTTCAATCCCCCACCCCTCCCTACTCATGCCCCCACCTCCCTATTGTCCTTGACCACTGGTTAGGCTCATATGTATGCACATAAGTTCTTTGGTTGATCTCTCCCTTTTATCCCCACCCTCCCTCTGAGGTCCAACAGTCTGACCCATGGCTCCTTATCTCTGGGTCTGTTCTTGTTCATCAGTCTATGCTGTTCACCATTTCCCCTAGATGAGTGAGATCATGTCCTTCTGAAAATATACTTATAAGAATAAAAAATGAGACAAGCAATAATCCTTATGCTGAAAGGCATATGAATCAGTCTGTAGTGAGTTTCTTTCTTGGCCAACAGTTCTTTTGAGACCCAATTTCAATGTCAAACAGTTCCTTATGTGTACATGTCAGCAATGATATTTCAGTTCTGGATGGTGGACAAATGGTGGTAATGCAGGTCCAACCCTCTCTTGTTTGGTCCTGGGCAACCTGCAGTGACACACAGCTGCTGACTGTTATATGGCAAGGCGTCGTCAGCGTCTTCCATCTCTGGACTGCTTCTCTTCTGCCTTCATGGTTGGGGTAGTCCTGTTAATTCCTCTCTGTTGCCAGAATCCACATGGTCTCAGAGTTGTTTTCTCTGATTCTATTATGTTCAACAGTTAATATTGTTCATCAGATTTTTTTTTTTAATTTCCTTGGTTTTTAGATTCACTTGTTGATAGTTACGTATTTGTTGTTTATAATTTTTATCTTTATTTACTTTCTCTTCTGAAAGAACCCCCTTCAGCAATTCATATAATTCTGGTTTGGTGGTGATGAACTCCTTTAGCTTTTTTTTATTAGTGAAGCTCTTTATCTGGCCTTCGAATCTGAGTGATAGCTTTGCTGGATAGATTATCTTTGGCTGTAGGTTCTTGCTATTCATCACCTTGAATATTTCTTGCCATTCCCGTCTGGCCTGCATGGTTTCTGTTGAGAAATCAGCTGACAATCGTATAGGTGCTCCTTTATAGGTAACTACCTGCTTTGTTCTTGCTGTTTTTAATATTCTCTCTTTGTCTTTTGCTCTTGGAATCTTAATTATGATTTGTCTTGGTGTGGTCTTCTTTGGATTCCTTTTGTTTGGAGTTCTGTGTGCTTCCTGGGCTTGTAAGTCTAATTCTTTCACCAGGTGGGGGAAGTTTTCTGTCACTATTTCTTTCAGTATGTTTTCAATATCTTGCTCTCTCTCATCTTCTGGGACCCCCATAATTCTGATGTTGGTTCGCTTGAAGTTGTCCCAGAGGTTTCTTACATTATCTTCAACTTTCTGGATTCTCTGGCCTTCTTGCGTCTGCGGAGGAGTGTCTTCTGGCTCTTTATGTTCCAAATCTTTGACTTGATTCTTGCGATCTTCCATTCTGTTTTTAGGACTCCATAAAATATTATTTATTTCAGACAATGTATTCTTTATTTCTTGTTGATCCCTTATTATTTCTAGTTGATCCCTTTTCATATCCTCATAGGTCTTGTTTATTTTATCGGCCTTTTCTAGGAGATTCTTGAACAACCTTGTAAGTGTGGTTTTGAACTCTATATCCAGTCGCTTTTTGTCCTCCATTTCTTTCGTTTGTGATCTATTTGGTTTAGGCATTTTCGCAGGCAGCTTTCCTGATGGGGCGAGGTTTCAGGGTGGAGCCTTCAGCCTTGGCTTCCATCAGCCCCGCCCTATGCGACTCCTGAGACTCAGGGTCCTTCAGTACTTGTTGCGAGCGCCTCTGAGAGAAAGGTGCCCTCGATTTTCGCCTGCTGCCAAACTGTCTATGCTCTCCCCCAATGAGTCCGGAATTGGGGTTCAGTTCAGTTGGTAGTGGGATTGGAGGTGGCGTTCAGAGCAGTCTGGAGCCCCTGTCTCCTTCCCGTCAGGGCAATCCCGCGGCACAGCCGGCCGGCCCTTCTCTGCGCACAGTGTGCGCACCTCCGGGACCTCCTTTCGCCGCTTCCCCGGAGTCCCACCTTATAGCCCGGCTCCCTATGGATGAGCCTGGGTCCCCAGGGTCTGGCCTAGAATTGGGGTTCAGAGCAGTTGGAGCTGGGCCCAGCACAGTCGGAGCTTTTCTCTCCTTCCCGCTTGGGACCGCCAGCCAGGCTCTCAGCCTCCCTCCTCTCCGGCTCTGTCCTCTCTACGCGCGCCGTGTGTCTCCGTACCTTGGGCTTTTCCAGCTCCTCCGTACTTCCTTCTGGTTTTCTCCTTGCTTCTCATCGTAGGATTTCCAGTCAGTCGACTTTCCTGTAGTTCTGGGTAATGTCCATTTTATATTTTAGTTGTATTTTATTGAAATTGTTGTGTGCGGCTGCGGCTAGTTGCCTACCCGGGCAGCCATCTTGGATTCTCCGACATTCTCAAGTTTTGAAAATAATATGTATGTGGTTTAGTTTTTGCATTGGCAAAATAAATAAATAAATAAATAAAAATAAAAAAAATAAAAATCTGAAGACCAGAATAAACTGGTGAATATAATAGAATCAGGGGCAAAGAAAGGGAGTGGAGTGATAATTATCAGGGGGAAAGGGGTGTGGGGGTGCAGAAAGAGACTGGATTAGAATCGTACACCTATGGATGAGGACAATGGCGGGGGTGGGGGAGGGCGGTAAGGACAGAGGGTGTGGCAGGAACCTGGTGGAAGGGAGCTATGGGGGGAGAGGGGAAGAAACAATTGTAATAATCTGAGCAATAAAGATTTATTAAAAAAACAAAAGAGGTTAGACACTGAGTATTCTGGTCTAGCTTAAGAAGTGTCCAGCAACCTTATCCTGCCAGGCTTGGGACTGAAGCCTCACTTTCTTGCTAAGAGTAATTTCCTTCCTTCCTCCTTCCCTCCCTCCCTCCCTCCTTCCCTCCCTTCCTTCCTTCCTTCCTTCCTTCCTTCGGACT
This sequence comes from Pipistrellus kuhlii, assembly GCF_014108245.1. Taxonomy (NCBI): domain Eukaryota; kingdom Metazoa; phylum Chordata; class Mammalia; order Chiroptera; family Vespertilionidae; genus Pipistrellus; species Pipistrellus kuhlii. The sequence continues at coordinate 83,193,858 of NW_023425551.1, forward strand.
GAAGCCTCACTTTCTTGCTGAGAGTAATTTCCTTCCTTCCTTCCTTCCTTCCTTCCTTCCTTCCTTCCTTCCTTCCTTCCTTCCTTCCTTCCTTCCTTTTCTCCATCTCATCACATGCATAAACCTTCACAAATTTCACTTTCAAATTAGCCTTCAAACCTTCTATGTCCTTCAAAAATGCATAACCATGCCTCAGACCTTCTAGTAAGTATTTCTAAAAGGCAGGGGTGGGGTAGGGAGGGAACAGGCTCGCAGCCCTTCCCAGACTAGCCAGACCTCTAGCCGCTTGAGTCACAGACCAGATCCCAAACTGCTGCAGTCTTCCTAGAGATAATGATCACGGAGGAGTAAGGAGGTGAGGTGTTCACAGTCCCGGGAATGGCTCAGCCTGTGGGTGAGGGAGTGACACTGAGGCAGGTGACTGTGGTTTGGGACAGCTGGGCTTTATGAGGGGATGCATGGCAGCCTGGCTGGGCACCGAGGCAGAATGAGAAAAGAGTGGGGGAATTTAGTAAGATGCAGTGTAGACGTGATGTGGCCACTTATTCTGCCTCTCCTAATTTGCTGGGACCCTTGTTCCTTCCTCACTCTCTATTAGGGGGGTTGACGGGTTAGTCTCACAGCCATTAGCCACTTCGCATCTACACTGCACCTTATATTCCTATGAATTTGCCATTATACTAGGGTCTTTAGTACTGTCAGCCAAGGCCAGGAGGGCCCCTCACCTCACACTGGCGAAGTTGGGGACCAAGGACCAGGAATCTGGATACCCCTCCATGGGAAAGCCACACCTCCCCATGCCTGTAGCAGAAAAGACTGCCTAGCTACCTAGTAAGAGTAGCATGCTAATTGACCATACCTTCTATAGCACATGTGTCAAACACAAGGCCCGAGGGCCAAATCCGTCCCGCCAGGCCTTGCAATGTGGCCCGCACTGCGCTGTCATCACTGCACTCCGCTGCGTTTCCATCACAATGACAGTTTATGACTGTTCAGTAAACCATTCGGCCCGCGATTTAGGCTGGATTTTAGATTTTGGCCCCTTCTCTGATTGAGTTCGACACCCCTATTCTATAGGACTCTCTTTCACGGCCCGCGTAGAAAGAGTTCCAATTCAGGGTTCAGCTTCTGGAGAAGGGCCGCACACAAATGAAAAGAGACTTGAAGAAATTCAATTTGGCGATTTGGGGGGCCAGGCGGTAGTCCAACTCTAGTGGGAGAACTACAACTGCTCTGGCCCTGCCATCCCCTTTTATTGAGGCTTAGCCCTTAGGCAGGAAATAACAGCTGCTTCAAACTAACATAATCTCAACTAAAGGTTGAGCAATTAAGGTTGTTGACCAGCCTTCCTGGCTTCCTGTCAACATCTCTTTCTCAGTAAAACTGATTTGGTTTCCAGCATCTCCCCGTTTTCTTTCCCAAAAAATTTTGCATATGCAGACTAGAAATAAACAAACAAAAAATGAAATAAGCAACAATGGCTATGCTGAGAGTCAAATGAAATCAGTCTGCAGTACGTTTCTTTCTGGGCCAACAGTTTTTGAATCCCAGATTCAATGTCAAACAGTTTTTTTAGTCCAAATTTCAATTTCCAAAAGTTTCAAGTCCAAATTTTAATGTCCAACAGTTCTGAGTCCATGTCAGCAATGGTATCCGGATGGTGGAAAAAATGGTGGCAATGCAGGTCCGACCTCTGGTTTGGTCCTGGACAACCTGCAGCGACGCACATCTGCTGACTGCTAGTATGGCAAGGCGTCGTCAGCATCTTCCATCTCTGGTCTGTTTTTACTCTTGTCTTTATGGCTGGAGTATTCCTGTCAATTCTTCTCTGTTGCAGAAATCCACATGGTCTTGGAGTTGTTTTCTGAAAATATACAAACATATCTCGACCAAAATTAATAAAGGAATCTTTTCTATAAATTTTACTTGGGATACTTTTAATTTTTTGCCCAAACAATTTTTCTTTGACTTATTTTGGTACTATGTGTGTTTTTCATGGCTGTCTTACTGTTATCATTACAAATGATTTTGAAAAATTGGTTTTCAAAAGAAAAAAAATTTTTCTAGATGTAATTTACTTACAGGACACATTTTTTTTTTTTTTTAACATGGTATTTTCCACTATCCCCCTTTTTCTATTTAATTATTAGGAGGCTTTTGGAAAAATTTTTATAATGCTGTTTTGATAACTTTTAAATTTTATTGTACTAAAACTATGACTGCTTTAGGGTTTATTGTATGTTAAACAAATTTACCATGAAATGGACTACCAATAGAAATTTTGGTTAATACTTTTAGGAACAGCCTGTTGTACAATTAAATTTTCTTGAATATTAACTCATTTCATTTAGCCAATTTAAATTAATCTGAAAATTTGACTATTTTACTGTCAAATTTAATACTTTAACAACAATTTTAGTTTACTCTATAAATATTAATGGAAAAGATTATATGCATCCTTGAGAAAGCCCTGAGCACTCGTAGATTTAGGCTGGATTTAGATGTAGGACAGTCGCTATCAGCCACTTCTCTGTTGCTTGGGTCTCAATAAGAGCTGTGCCAAGTCTCTTGTTTGTTGCTGGGTCTCAATCTGAGCTGGACCAAATCTGTTTGTTGCCTGGGTCCCAATCTGAGCTGGGTATGGGAAGCGTGAAGCAGCCATGGGGCAGGAGACATCCCTCAAAAGGGCGAGTGTTCAAGCCCCTGCAGCGTTGGGGAGTGAGGATCTGTGCCCCGCCTCTGTTGGCCCCCAAGTCCTCTCCTGATGGCCCTCTGCGGCTGTGCCTGTCTTAGGTTGTCCCTCCCGTGAGGAATCTTACCCGTCATTGGCTAACCAGCCATCCTCCGGGGCCAAGCAGGGTGATGTGAGGTTCAGTTCTGTCTCCTTGGTAGCCTATGCCCCTATGGCCTCCATGCCCAGTACCTGCCTTGGGATCCCCTCGCCTGCTGGTGGTGCCCCGGCATTGATCACATATCTTGGGGAACCCAGGTTTCTTCTCCAGGGAGGTTCCAGCTCACGCCATTGTGCGAGAGACAGATCCATGGTACCAGCCACCACGAGGCTCTAACCTCAGCATGAACCGAAAACTCAAGCAACAGCTGTGGGCAATTGGATTGTGACAAGAGGGTCCCTCTTCGCAAATAAGGCAAGAAAGGCCAATATATGCTATTATAGAATGATAGAATGCTCAAGCGCCTTCCCAGTGAGGCTTTCCACACAGTGGAAGGGATTAAATCCTTTCATGTCCTTTTAAATTGCTGCCAAACATTCAAAAATTAGATTTTTAATTTTGTTTGGAATAATTGTACAATATGCTGTTGTAAAATATCAAAAATTATAAATGACATTGTAGAATAATATCATGCAAGGATATTCTTTGTTCTAAGCAAATGGCAATTCAAATTCAAACTGATTATCAATTTCTTTTTGTATAGACAAGGTCTTAGTTACATTTCTCTGCACCTCTCCCAGGAGCAAGTAGTGATATTCCTCTACTTTGGTGCAAGCCAGAAACCTCTCTTTAATTTTATACACAAAGGAGCATTGGTTTGATTTTGTGTCATACAAAAAGGGAAGCTGGGTGGCAACACCTGTGTCATTATACTTCCTTGCCCCACCCATTTTCCTCTTGGATGACCAAGGTGTTTAGTATTATTGGTGACTACACTGGCAAGGGATCAGCCCACATAAGGGCTTTTACCCATGAAGGGCCAGGAACATAAGTCCTAAACACTTCCACATTTGTCCCAAGTAATATTACCGTACAGATGATTACTGCTAACATGGCAAGAAAGACATTCTCAGGTGTCAGGCGTCTGTACCGTCTTCTTCACCATGCACCAGGAAAGTTAACTGCTTTCCTTTGCCATTAACAATACATGCCTATAAACCTTCTAAAATATTTATATTTATTAATTTTTATTTGATAAGGTTTTCCATGCAATTTCAAGTTTATTAAATCTGTTTTAAATCATTTAAGAAGAGAATAAATTTCTCCGGGCCCTTGGAGCTTTCCAAGAATCATCTCTGTTAAGGCCTTGAAATTTTAACATGGAAAAAACCATCAAACAAATATCTATATCCATATATGATTTAAATATTATAATACCTTTTATTATTATCTTAAGATATCAATTAAATTTAGAGTAGTTTTTGCATAGAAAATATTTGGTTGAGATCACAGAATTAATCCTCTTTTTTTTAATTAGACCAATAATAAGCAACTTATTTTTAATTCCTAATTATTAGAGAAAACACTTTTTATTTTCTCAAAAACAAGTTATACTTTAGGTATTTTAATTACAACTATATAATGTCTCCCAATTTAATTTGCACTTTGAACTTTTAAAGATGGCAAATCAAATATATATTGCATGTCCTAAATTAATGACACTTTACATTTCTAAGAAAAATACAAGACATAATCAATTAAGAGCTTCAATTCTGTCCTCTAGATTTTTTATGAGGCAAATTTAAACTTTACTTTTTTATTTTTATAATTAAGCAAACTTCCACAAAAATTTTGCCACAGGAATTTGGAGGAAGTTTGTAGCCATTCAAATGTAAGTTACCACATTCCTTAGCTTACTGAGAGAGTGGTCTTCCTTATTGGATTGCCTTGTGTCTCTTTCCTTCCCCCACATCAAGCTTACTTTGGGAGAAGTTTCAACAGATCTAGCCACACATTTTTTCATGCTTAATAGATAAAGACAGATCTCAAAAAATTTTTTCTTTCTCTTTTGCTTTCTGAAGTAATAACTATCACCCAATTTGGCCAAGATAACACCTAGTTTGCAGGTTCTTTTATAACTTTTAAACAAAGCATTAAGTAATCTCATTGCAGAAGAGCAGATAGCTTTGCCCTCTCCTGCCACCTTTGAATTTCTCCGCACCAGAGGCGGTTTCAGCAGTGGAGTCTCATTTCTTATTACAGATTTTAAATTCCAAATACAAACTAAGATTTTAATTTGAACAAGAAACCACATTCTTTAAGTTTACAAACCAAAACTCTATAATAAAGTTTACTTTAAATTTATAACCTAATTCTTCCCCATTAGCCTGGCTTAAAAAAGACGTTCCCACCCTACTTAGAGTTTGAGACTCTGTAGCTGGACGTGGGCTTTGAGTGCAATGAAATTCCCTCACCTTTTTTCTGGTGAATCTTCCACACCTTTTCTCGGTGTATTTTTCCTCCTTCGCTCTAGGCGAAAAATACCTTCTCCTCCAGAAGCCCCACGTTGGGCGCCAGATATAGGACTCTCTTTTACGGCCCGCGTAGAAAGAGTTCCAATTCAGGGTTCAGCTTCTGGAGAAGGGCCGCACACAAATGAAAAGAGACTTGAAGAAATTCAATTTGGCGATTTGGGGGGCCAGGCGGTAGTCCAACTCTAGTGGGAGAACTACAACTGCTCTGGCCCTGCCATCCCCTTTTATTGAGGCTTAGCCCTTAGGCAGGAAATAACAGCTGCTTCAAACTAACATAATCTCAACTAAAGGTTGAGCAATTAAGGTTGTTGACCAGCCTTCCTGGCTTCCTGTCAACATCTCTTTCTCAGTAAAACTGATTTGGTTTCCAGCAACCTTCGAGATGCCCACCAGCCCATCACGAGTGAGTATGCAAATCAACCCAACAAAGATGGTGGGTTCATTTACATACACAGACCCCAAGTGGCTGGGACTGAACGGGACACTTAACTCTCCATCGCTGCCGCTCCGGCCTCTGGGCAGCGGGGGAAGGCGGAAAGGCAGCCTGGCCAGAGCGAAGGCAGTGCTGGCAGCCAGGGGAAGGAAGGCCATTCTGCACGAATCTTTGTGCAGTGGGCTTCTACTTGTTTCCATATAAAACTGTGACATGGTGGGTGCGCACTGAAGACTCAACTCCACCCGCCCCCGAGGATCACCTGTCTACACTCTACTGAGATTGGGCCACCTATCCCCTTACCCACCCAGGAAAAAGAAGTAGCCAGGAGGGACAAGATACAAAACCTTATAAACTTAAATTCTTACCTTGACAGGTTTTCTTATTTCTGCTCTCACTGGACTGTGAATTATTCTTCTCTTTTTAAAAAAGATTTTAAATTGATTTTTTGGAGAAGGGGAGGAGAGAGAGAGAGAGAGAGAGAGAGAGAGAGAGAGAGAGAGAGAGGGACATTGATGTGAATGGAACATCAATCGGCTGCCTCCTGCACACCCGCTCCTGGGGATGGTGCCCACAGCCCGTGCAGGCGCTCTGACCAGGATCAGCTGAGCCACCGGCCAGGGCTGAACCAGTCCTTGAGAAGGTTGGCAGTGAGGAAAAGAAGAGATGAAATAGGAAAACATCATTTTTAGTTAAAGTTCTTTTGAAAAATTTGTAGACTCCCAGTTAGGCAAATGAGAAGGGACCCATCACTGACAGCACTCACCCCCGGGCCAGGCTTAAACCCCACCTCGGCCCCGGAAGGAATCGGGGCTCCGGTTCAAAGATAAAGATTCTGAGAACTAATAACTCCCGGGCCCTCTCAGAGGAAGCAGTCAAATGTGACTGAGCCAAAGTCTTCCTCCAGCCCACACTGCCTGCCTACAAAGATTTCCACACAGGGCTTTTAGAATAGAGAGAACTGGGTGGAGGCACACAAGCCGGAGAATTTAAAAGGGAAAGGCACAGAATCAAGGCACCAGCCAAACACTGCTCTTCCTTAGAGTTCAGGAGTTCAGTTTAAGTGAGGAACAAACCTTTTGTGGGTGGATGCTGGCTGAGCTGAAGAGGAATGACTTCAACAGTCAATCATTCATTGCATGACCTTTATTTGCAAAACACAACCCATGACATAATTCTGGCAATCAGGATGTTTACTTGGGGAGACCAGACTGTGAATACATCAAGCAGTTTCATCAAAATTGATATGGAAGGCCTGGCTGGTGTGGCTCAGTGGTTGAGCACCCAGTTAGATTTCCAGTCAGCACACATGCCTGAGTTGCCAGCTCCATCTCCAGGAGGGGGCGCACCTGAGGCAATTGATCAATGGTTTTTCTCCCATCATTGATGTTTCTGTCCCTCTGTCTCCTTTTCTCCTCCTCTCTGAAATCAATAAAAAGTATTTTAACTGATGTGTAAGGAAAATGCTCTAGTGTCCTGGAATATGTAGTAAATCCAATTGGCAGGAAACGGGCTTCCGCGCCTGGACTTGGATGGGAGGGGAAGTGGGGGGATGAGAGCTGGGGAGGGCCCTTCTTCCAGGTGCTACGAAAAGCCGAAAAGCCGAAAAGCCGTGGCGGGAGGCCTGGGGTGGGAGTGAAGGGAAGGGAAGGCAGCGGTGGAGAGTTAAGGTTGGTCTTGCTTAGGGCCGAGAAGCTCTGGCCGTGTCAATTTGGTGTACGGCTGCCATGGGGAAGATGAGAGATCGTAGAATCTCACTAACATATTTAACCGCATAATTAGAAGTAGACATTAGGGCTACTTGTGTAGTGGGGTGCAGTGGACGGGGGAGGGCATCCCCAGTTCAAGGGGAAGGCTGGAGGGCCATTGCCTGGGCTCAGCTATAAGAATGGGGAGCCTTGATGAAACCGGTTTGGCTCAGTGAATAGAGCGTCAGCTTGCAGATTGAAGGGTCCCGGTTAGATTCCAGTCAAGGGCATGTACCATGGTTGCGGGCACATCCCCAGTGTGGGGTGTGCAGGAGGCAGCTGGTCGATGTTCTCTCTCATCAATATTTCTAACTCTGTATCTCTCTAACTCTCCCTTCCTCTCAGTAAAAAAAAAAAAAAAAAATCAATAAAATATATATTTTTTTAAATGGGGAGCCTTGGCCCGTTTGGCTCAGTGGGTAGAGCGCGGGCCTGCAGACCGAAGGGTCCGGGAAGGGTCCTGGTCAGGCACAGGCCCCGCTGCCAGCTCCATCCCCAGCGGGGCGTGTGCGAGAGGCAGCCGATCAGTGATTCTCTCTCATTGTTGGTGTTTCTCTCTCTGCCTCTCCCTTCCTCTCTGAAATCAATAAATATATATATTTTTAATGGAGAGGAGGGAGGATGGTGGGTTTTGCACGTGGGATGGGGACGCTGAGGGCACCGGGCTGCCTGGCCTGCAGGGCGGGCGGCTTCCCGCTGCAGGAGCTGGGGGTGTGGACGCGCGCCCACCCCATCCGCAGGGGACGATGGCGTGGCCACGGCCCCCGGCGCGGAGAGGGCCTGCGGCCGCGGCTCCCCCTCGCCGCCGGGCACGGCTGGGCCCGGGGGCCCCGCCCCGGCAGCAGGTGGCTGCGCCGGCGGGAGACGGCGGGACGGGCGGCGGCGGGGACGCGCACTGGGCGGCGGCGGGCGCGGGCGCGGGCGCGGCGGGCGGGGCGGCGGCGGGCGCACGCGCAGACCGGCCCTCGCGCCCGGGGGCACCGAGCAGGGGGAGCGGGCCGAGGGGCGGAGCGTATTTCCGCTCTGGCGGACAAATAATGCCGGCCAAAGGGGAGGCCGGGCCCTGCGGCCCTTTAACCGTGTGGGGGGGCTGGTGCTGAGCGGGGGGTCGGGAAGGGGGACTCCTGCTCCTTTAATTCCCTCCCCTCCTCCTCCCAGAGTTCTCGCCGCGGCCGCCGCGCGCGGAGCCCGAGCCCTCGGCACGAGCCGCCCCCGCCCCTCCGCCGCCGCCCACGCGGAACCGGTCCGCGCGCCCCGTGCACCCGCGCCTGCGCGCTGCCCGGCCCGGCCCAAGCGTGGGGGCGCCGGCGGCCCCGGGGGGTGGGGAAGGAGGGGGGCAAAAACACAGCCCGCGGACCAGGGCCAGGTGAGAGGGCGTGCACTCCGGGCCTGGGGCCGGCGGGCTGCACGGAGCTCCGAGGGGGTGGGGGCGTGCACCGTGCGTGCGGGCGGTGGGGGGGCGTGAAGGCGCGTGCGGACGTGCAGAGTGCGGGCGGAGGAGGCGGCGGCGAGCAAAGGGGGCGGGGTGAGGAGGTCCTGCACCCCGGGCTCCGGAGCCCCAGCCTCAGGCCTCCGCTCCCGTTTCCGTGGGCACGCGGGCTCGCCTGGTCCTCGCGGGCTGGCGCTGGGACTGGGGGTGTGGACGCCGCTGCCCCGCCCCCGGGAGCCACGCCTCCCTCTCCCGGGAGGGCCAGCGCCCCCCCCCCCCCGCTGGGGAAACTGAGGCCTGGAGACTGGGAGATGTGATGCTGGGGGGCCGAGCAAGCTGGGGACGAGGGGCCCGGAGCCTTGCCTGCGGAGAGCCGGAGACCTTTGTCTCTGACCCGTTTCCTTCCAACCAGGGTTGCCCACCCCGCCACAATGGCCTCTGGGGTGGAAGTCCTGCGCTTCCAGCTGCCGGGCCACGAGGCTGCCACGCTGCGGAACATGAACCAGCTCCGCGCCGAGGAGCGGTTCTGCGACGTGACCATTGTGGCCGACAGCCTCAAGTTCCGCGGCCACAAGGTCATCCTGGCCGCCTGCTCCCCCTTCCTGCGGGACCAGTTCCTGCTGAACCCCAGCTCCGAGCTGCAGGTCTCGCTTATGCACAGCGCGCGCATCGTGGCCGACCTGCTGCTGTCCTGCTACACGGGCGCCCTGGAGTTCGCCGTGCGGGACATCGTCAACTACCTGACGGCCGCCTCCTACCTGCAGATGGAGCACGTGGTGGAGAAGTGCCGCAACGCCCTCAGCCAGTTTATCGAGCCCAAAATAGGCCTCAAAGAGGATGGGGTCGGCGACGCCAGCCTTGTGAGCGGTGTCAGTGCCACCAAGTCCCTCCTCCCTCCTGCCAGGACCCCGAAGCCAGCCCCCAAGCCCCCGCCCCCGCCCCCGCTGCCCCCGCCCCTCCTCCGGCCTGTGAAGCTGGAGTTCCCGCTGGATGAGGACTTGGAGCTGAAGGCCGAGGACGAGGAGGAGGACGAGGACGAGGACGTGTCTGACATCTGCATCGTCAAGGTGGAGTCTGCCCTGGAGGTGGCGCACCGCCTCAAGCCTCCCGGGGGCCTGGGCGGAGGCCTGGGCCTGGCGGGCTCGGTGGGCAGCCACCTGGGGGAGCTGGCCCCGAGCAGCGTGCCCCCCAGCGCCCTGGCCCCGCCGCAGGGCGTGGTGAAGGCTTGCTACAGCCTGTCGGAGGATGCGGAAGGGGAGGGCCTGCTGCTGATCCCCGGCGGCCGGGCCAGCGTGGGGGCCGCCTCGGGCCTAGTGGAGGCTGCGGCGGCGGCCATGGCCGCCCGGGGCGCCGGGGGCGGCCTGGGGGCGGGGGGCGGCCGGGGGCCCCTGCCCGGGGGCTTCGGCGGCGGCGGCGGCTCCCTGAAGAACATCAAGTGCACCAAGTGCCCGGAGGCCTTCCAGGGCGTGGAGAAGCTGGTCTTCCACATGCGAGCGCAGCACTTCATCTTCATGTGCCCGCGCTGCGGCAAGCAGTTCAACCACAGCAGCAACCTCAACCGCCACATGAACGTGCACCGCGGCGTCAAGTCGCACTCGTGCGGCATCTGCGGCAAGTGCTTCACGCAGAAGTCCACGCTGCACGACCACCTCAACCTGCACTCCGGGGCCCGGCCCTACCGCTGCTCCTACTGCGACGTGCGCTTCGCCCACAAGCCGGCCATCCGCCGGCACCTCAAGGAGCAGCACGGCAAGACCACGGCCGAGAACGTGCTGGAGGCCAACGTGGCCGAGATCAACGTCCTCATCCGCTAGCGCAGCCCGGCTCTGGGCCGCGGGCGGGGGCCCTGGCCCGGGAGAACTGGGCGAGGACCCGCAGGGACGGCGGGGAGCCGGAGCAGACACACTCAACCTGAGGGGGGGCCACGACTGCGTGGACAGAGCCCGCCTCCAGAACGGGGGAGGGCGAGGGTGGTTCTTGAGAAGGCCGAGGAGTGCGGCCCCCAGAGCGGACTCCTCTTCGAGGTGCATGGGTCTGTGGAGGGGGGACGGGCCCTCCGGAATGAGAGGCAAAGGGGCTGGAAACGTGTTTTTCCTGGCCAAGCTGCCCAGGGAGAGGGCTGCCATTTCTTGAGGCAGGGTGGGTGGGAACGGGAGGGTATTTGGACAGGATTCCATACATGCTCCTGCTTAGAATAGATTCTTGGGAGAGGGCCTGGTAGGGGGAAGGATTATTGAACCCCAGAAAAGGAAGGGGGACTTGCATGCTGGGGGATGGGACTGTGGGTACAAGGCTCACCAAAATTCTAGGAAGAACAAGGTGGCAGGTAAGAGAAATGGGGATGAGCGTCCTGGGTAGTATCGGGAAGTGGGCACCATAGCCAGAACGGGAATAAGGGGGTGGGGAGAGGGCACTTAGATGACAGGACACAGAAGAGCTGGTTAGGGGGAGGGAGAGGAGTAGAGACTTATACAGTATTTTTTAAAAAACACGTATTTTTTAGGATTTTTTTCTGAAGTTTGGGGTTTTAGGTTTTTTTTGCTTTTGTTTTCCACAAAATAAAAAAAAAAAAAAACTTTTTTTTTTTTTTTCTTTTTACTCTGTCTGGCATCTGCTTGTAAATGACCGTCCCGCCCTAAGCAGCCTTTTGTTTGCTCAGTACCCAGAGGTCACTCCTGCGGCTCCCAGGCTGGCAGGGAAGGCGAGTGTCTGTCACCAGCGGGCTCTCTGGCCGGGCCCCTCAGTTAAACCTCAGCACCTGCAGGCACCTGGAGCACAAGGGCCCGTGACCGCAGTGTGGCAGGCGTGTGGTGCCGAGGCCAGGGGTGGGCTACAGGTGTGGTCACTGCCACCCAAGTTGCAGGCAGGAGCCTATGGTTGGTCTGGGGAAGGTGCGGATGTGTGGGTCTCCGGGAACTACAATTCCCAGAAAGCCCAGTCTACTGGAATAGTTCCTAACCAAAAACTACTACAGTTCCCAGAAAGCCTTGAATTGGCCTATGTCCCAACCACCTGTCTGTCAAATACTGTTTGTGAAATCAGTTTCCCATCTTCGACCAGATGTGGTACCTAAAGGAACCGTATACCCTGAATAGTCCTATCTATAGTCCGTCTGGGCCTAATATTCATACTCCTGCGGGCCGGGACCACGCAGTGCCTGGCTGTGCTGTGAAGCGTTTGGCAAGAAAGGGCACTGTCACCGGACAGTGGTGACTGGGGCCTATCGAGGTTCCTAGTGCACGTATTGCGGTGGCGTGTCTGATATAAACGGAAGAGACACCTCCCCACAGAGGGGACATGAAGCAGCCTGCTGGAACCAGCCTTCTTTTCAATAACTTAGTTTACTTAGGAAGTACAAGTGGCGGTGAGCCAGCGGACTGCGAAGGCGCAGGAAGCAAGTCCCACAGAGTCCCAGGGCCCCGGAGCCGGGGAACCGAAGGGGAAGGCCGGCCGGGGCGGGAGGGGGGCGCCGGATCGGGGAGGGACAGCCAGTCCCCGTGGCCCCGTGCTCTCGCGAAGCCAGGCCCGGACGCAGGCCAGCCAGCCGCCGCACACCCGGGCGGGCAGCACTAGCGGAGGGAGAGCACGCGGGCCCGGCGGACCCACAGCCCGAAGGCCGACATCCGCCTGTTCCCAGCGCCGGGGCGCCCCCCTGGACCCAGAGCCGGGAAGGCCCCCCGACCCAGCGCCGGGGAGGTCCCCCTGTTCCCAGCGCCGGGGGGGGCCCCCGGGACCCAGAGCCGGGGAGGCCCCCCGGGACCCAGCGCCGGGGAGGCCCCCCGGACGCGCGCCCCGCGTGGCTCCCTCCAGCGCCGCGGGGCTGAAGCAGGACCCACGGCCCCCGCGCAGGCGGCGCCGAGGCGGCTCTCCGGGGAAAATGGCCCGAAAGCGCGCGGTGGCTCCTTTAAGGCCCGCCCGGGCCCGCCCTCCCGGCCCACGTGACCCGGGGCGGCCCGCCGGCTGGGCCCCAGCGCGGCGGCGATGGCGGCGGCGGCGGGAGCGGCAGCGGCGGCCGCCGAGGTGCGGAAGGGGAGGGGGAGAGGCGGGTGCATGCCCGCGCGCGCGCCCGGGGGAAGCGCGCGCCCGTGCAATGCTCCGGGGGTGCCACGGGGCCGGGGGGCCCGGGCGGGGCTTCCCGCCGCCCGGAGGGCCAGCACCGGGGGCGGATGAGGGGGCCAGGGGGTGGGAGGTGGGGGGAGTGGGCGCGGGGGCGCGCGTGCAGCCTTCGGCCGTCCTCGCGTGGGCGGCTGGCCCCGGCGCCCCGGGAGCGCGCGCGAGGGGCGCGAGAGGCCGCCCGCCGGGCTGGGGGGCGGCGGGCGCCGGAGGGGTTGGCGCCCGGGGTCCCCGCGGCCTGGGGGACAAAGGGGGAGCGGCGCGTGCCGCCGGCAGGAGGGGGCGGGGCCGGGGCGCGGAGGCCCCGCCCCCGCCCCCTCCTCTGCTCGCCGGCCCGGAGATGCGGGGGCTGCCGAGAGGCCGGGGGCTGACGCGGGCCCGGGGCCGGGGCCGGGCGGCCCCTCCGAGCAGCCGGGGCCGGGGCCGGGGGGGCGCCCACCGAGGGAGAGGTAGGCCCCGGAGCCTGCTCTCCCTTCCCAGGGCCCAGGCGGCTTGGGCCCCCCAACTTCCTCCCGGGCTGACCAGCCCTCCCGTCCCTCGTGTCGCCTCTCAGGGGGAGGGCCCTGCTGAGATGGGGGCTCTGGTGCTGGACAAGGAGCCCCGAGGCGCCGTCGAGCGAGGTGAGTGAAGCTGAAACCACTCCCTCCCCAGGCACAGGCCCCTGGCCCGAGCCCTGAACTTCTCTCTCCCCTACAGCCCATGGCTCTCTGGGGGACGCCCCTCGGAGTGAGGAGCCCCTGCCCAAGGCCAGCCCCGACTCCCTGGAGCCTGCCGGCCCCTCGTCGCCAGCCTCTGTCACCGTGACTGTTGGCGACGAGGGGGCCGACACCCCTGTGGGAGCCACACCGCTCATTGGGGACGAACCTGAGACTCTTGAGGGCGACGGGGACCTCCAGGGGGGGCGCCTCCTGCTGGGTGAGCGGCGGTGGAGGCTGGGGCGAGGTGGGGCGCCCTGTGACTGCCTTTCCCCTCATCTTGCCTTGCCTACCTGCCCGCTGTCTTCCAGGCCATGCCACCAAGTCATTCCCCTCTTCCCCCAGCAAAGGGGGTGCCTGTCCCAGCCGCGCCAAGATGTCAATGACAGGGGCGGGGAAGTCACCCCCCTCGGTCCAGAGTTTGGCCATGAGGCTGCTGAGTATGCCTGGGGCCCAGGGGGCAGCAGCGGGGCCTGAACCCCCTCCAGCTACAACCAGCCCGGAGGGGCAGCCCAAGGTCCACCGCGCCAGGAAAACCATGTCCAAACCGGGAAACGGACAGGTGAGGCGGGGCGGCGGTGGCGGGCGGTGGGGTGCAGCTGGCCCCTGTGGGCTTTCTGTGTCACCTGGCCTCAGGGCTTCCAGTGAGGCCACAGCTCCACGGGTTTGCCCGGGGCTGTCTGTCACTCTGGGCGGGGACTTGTGTGTGAACAGGCACGTCCCTGCAGTTTACCATCTGGGGCAGAGGAGGAGAGACAACTGTTAAAGACATGTGTGTAGTGACGAGGACGGTGTAAGGGAACGTCAAGCCCTCTACCCTTTTAGCTCAAAGCCAGCCCGGGAACGCTGCCCCGAGACGCTGCCCTGCTCGCTGTAAAGGCTGCTCCTGCGGCCTCGGAGCGACAGGCCCGGGATCGCTCAGCCTGTGCAGAGTTGTTAGGGTGTTGGCAGCATTCAGTTCTGCGTGAGGTTAGAGTAATAACCTTTGTTTTCTCATCTGTAAAATGGGAAGCTCGCCTGCTGCACACCCGAAGGAACTAGCGAGGGGTGGGTGTGGGGTGTGCTTGGGAGGCGGCAGTTCTCCTCGGAGCCCCATCTGGTTCCTGCAGCTGTGGATGGCATTTTTGAGGGTGTGACTTACCACCCCACCCCCATTGGGGGCTCCAGACTAGTCCAGGCCAAACCACAGCCGCTCCTGGCCCTAAGTGTGCTCCGTCTCGGTCCCCAGCCCCCCGTCCCCGAGAAGCGGCCCCCCGAAGTGCAGCACTTCCGCATGAGTGACGACGTGCACCCCCTGGGGAAGGTGGCCTCAGGTCAGTCCACCCGCCCGCCTGCAGCTTGAGGCCTGTGCTGAGAGTTTAGAATGCGAGCCCGGCTCCTGTCTCTCTCCTTCCAGATGTGGCCAAGAGGAGGAAGCTGAGCTCCAGAGGCGGCCTGGTGAGCGGGCGAGGCGGCACGGCCTCCTGGGGGGTGCGGGGGCCCCGGCGGGAGCTGCGCCCCAGCCTCGGGAAGCCGGCTGGTGGGTGCCAGCAGCTTCAGTGGCTCTCATCTCTCCTAGCTGGAGGAGTTGGGGTCTGCCCGGGGCTCGGGAGAGATGGCCCTGGAGAAGGCGAGCGCGGGGCCCCTGGAGGAGTGGGAGACGGTGGTGGGGGACGACTTCAGCCTCTACTACGACTCCTACTCCGTGGACGAGCGCGTGGACTCGGACAGCAAGGTGAGGCCGCACCCAGGCTCGCTCCTCGATCAGTCCTGCCCCCCCACTCTTTCCCTTCAGCACCCGCCAGTGCACTGCCCGCGCTCCGTACTCACCCACCGCGTGCTGCACCCCAGCGCCCAGCCCCTCCCACAGTGACCACCGTCAGTTTATGATTTATTTGTTTTGTTTTTGTTTTTTGTGTGATTTATTTGTTGTTTGCTTATTTGGTGTTTATTCCTTTGCTCTTGGTTTGGTTTAATCTCCTACGTTTGCCCGTGACTGTCATTCTTATCTTACCTGTTTTGCTTTCTATTTAATGTTTTATCATGGAAACTTTCAAATACAGATGGTTCTTGAACAACACAGATTTGACCTTTATGGGTCCTCTTATACACAGGTTTCCGCCCCCCCCAATAAATGCCATAAATGTATTTTCTTTTCCTTATGACATTTTTTCCAGCAGACTTGACCATAAGAATACAGTATGTATTACATATAGCATACAAAATGTGTGTTAACTGGCTGTGTACGTTACTGGGAAGGCTTCTGTTCAATAGTAGGCTATTAGTTAATTTTGGGGGGAATCAAAGTTACACATAGATTTTCCCTACACCCCTAAATTCCGTTGTTGTTCAAGAGCCAACTATATATGTAAAAGAATACAAGAGCGGCCCTCACCAGTTTGATTCAGTGGATAGAGCTTCGGACTGAAGGGTCCTGGGTTTGATTCTGGTCAAGGGCATGTAGGCTCCCCAGGCCATGGTCTGGGCACATGCTGGAGGCAACCAATCGCTATTTCTCTCACATCGATATTTCTCTGTCTTTCCCTCTCTCTTCCACTCTTTCTAAAAATCAATGGGCGAAGCCGGTTTGGCTCAGTGGTAGAGCGTCGGTCTGCGGACTGAAAGGTCCCAGGTTCGATTCCAGTCAAGAGCATGTACATTGGTTGTGGGCACATCCCCGGTAGGGGGTGTGCAAGAGGCAGCTGTTTGATGTTTCTCTCTCATCGACGTTTCTAGCTCTCTATCTCTCTCCCTTCCTCTCTGTAAAAAAATCAATAAAATATATATTTTTTTAAGTCAATGGAAAAATGCCCTCAGGTGAGGATTAAAAAAATAATGATGAAGAAAGAAGGAAGACAAGAGTGAGCCCCATGTAACCATCATTTTATAGCTGACTTTTTTCTTTTTTTAATTATTTTTTTTACATTCAACATTATTTAGGGTTTTTGTTTGTTTTTATTGAATTTTAGAGAAAGGTCAGGAAAGGGGATGTGAGAGAGAAACATCAATATAAGCTGCCTCCCGAACGCCCCATCACCTGCCCGACACCCAGCCAGCTGAGTCCGGCTGGTCACGGTCAGTATTAGCGGTGGTGAGACAAGCATACACTTTACAGAGTTCCTCCTGATGCTTCAGTTCCCGCCTGGCACAGTATTGTTGACTGGATTCCCTACACTGTCCTTTACAGCCTGTGACTGTCATTGTTGTTAATCATCCGAGGATATTTTCCCATTGATTTTTAGAGACACTGAGAGGGAGAGAGAGAGAGAAACATCAATGTGGGAGAGACATATTGATTGGTCACTTCCCTCATGTGCCCAACTGGGACCGGGGATTGAACCCAAGACCCTTCGGTGGTCGGGCATTCTAACCCCTGAGCGCACTGGCCAGGGCACCCCCTCTCCCACCCACCCCATGACTGTTTTGTGATCACAGAGCTGTACGTCCCAATCCCTTCTGCTTTCTCAGCAGGCCCCCACCACCCCCCTGGCAGCCATCAGTTTTCCGTATCCGCATGTTTCTGTTTTGTTTATATTGTTCTGTAGATTCCATGTGCAAGTGAAATGCTACGCTATTCACTTAGGATAACAGCCTTTAGGTCCATCTTTGCTGTGGATTTGGGATATGCAGCACAGTGACTAAGCATTTATATACCTTACAAAGTGATCACCCTAACAAGTCTATCACACATCTCACACCGCACATAGTTATTACATATTATTGACTGTATTCCCTGTGCTGTATTTACATCCTTAAGACTGTTTATAACTGGTCATTTGTACTTCTTTTTCTTTTTTTTAATCCTCACTTGAGGGTATTGATTTTGAGAAAGAGTGGAAGAGAGAGGGAAAAACAGGAAGAAATATTGATGTAAGAGAATCACATTGATGGTTGCCTTCCAGACTGGGGAGGAGCCTGAAACTGAGGTGCATGCCCTTGACTGGAATCGAACCTAGGACCCTCCAGCGTGCAGGTCGATGCTCTATCCACTGAGCCAAACCAGCAAGGACGCAACTTGTACTTCTTAAGCCCTTCCCCTTTTTCACCCAGGCCCAATCTGGCAACCACCAAAATATTCTCTGTATCTTTGAGTTTGTTTCTGTTCATTTATTTTGTTTTTTAGTGAAGTCATGGTATTTGTCTTTCTCCACTTTATTTTCCTCAGCATAATACCCTCTAGGTCTATCTATATTGTAGATGTCAAGATTTCACTCTTCACAGCTGAGTGCCATTCCATTGTGTATATGTACCATATCTTCTTTTCCACTTGTCATTGGTGGGCACTTAGGTTGCTTCCATATCTTGCCTAATCTAAATAATAAAAGGGTAATATGCAAATGGTCCCCTCAAACGAGAGTTCTACCTGATTTTGACCAGGGGGCGGGGTTGGTGCGCGCGCGCGCACACACACACACACACACACACCACCAGCCCAGCTCGATTGGGCAGACCAGCCAGATCCCACCCGTTGCACAAATTCGTGCACCAGGCCTCTAGTTTTACATAACATGAACATAGGGGTACACATATGTACTGGAATTCGTGTTTGGGGTTTCTTTGGATAAATACCCGGAAGTGGAATTCCTGGGTCATATGGTAGGTCTATTTTTAATTTTTGAGGAAACTTCATATTGTTTTCCACAGTGGCTTCACCAATTTGTATTCCCAAAAGCAGTGCTCAAAGGTTCCCTCTCCCCACATCCTCACCAGCACTTGTTGATTTATTGATGGCAGCCATTCTGACAAGTGTGAGGTCACATCGCGCTGTGATCTTAATTTGCATTTCCCTGCTGGTTATGTATGTCCTCTTTGGAGAAGTGTCTATTCACATCCTTTACCCATTTTTTTTAAATTTTTTCTTTTATTTAATTTTAATTATTTAAACCTAAGTATCCATATTAACCATGGATAAATGGTAAATATGCCTAAGAGTCTCAGTTATAGCATTTTATAAAATTGTTATAACATCTGGGAGGTATTATCACCATTTTGCTGATAAAGAGATTTAAACCTTCAGAGGCTAAGGTCATCCTATATAATAAAAGGCTAATATCCTTTCTGGACTTGTCTTCTTCTGGCACCCTCATAATTCTGATGTTGGTAACACGTGAAGTTGTCCCAGAGGCTTCTTTCACTATCTTCAACTTTCTGGATTCTCTTTTCTTCTTGCTTCTCCAGAGGAGTGTCCTTTGCCTCTTTGTATTCCAAATCTTTGACTTGATTCTTGTGTTCTTCCAGTCTGCTGTTGGGTCTCTGTATAATACTTTTTATTTCAGTCAGTGTATGTTTAATTTTTAGTTGGTCCTTTTTCGTATCCTCGAGGGTCTCATTAAATTTATTGGCCTTGCCGAAACCAGTTTGGCTCAGTGGTAGAGCGTCAGTCTGTGGACTGGGGGGTCCTGGGTTCGATTCCGGTCAAGGGCATGTTCATTGGTTTCAGGCACATCCCTGGTGGGGAGTGTGCAGGAGGCAGCTGGTCGATGTTTCTCTCTCATTGATGTTTCTGGCCCTCTATCTCTCTCCCTTCCTCTCTGTAAAAAAATCAATAAAATATATTTTAAAAAATAAAAAATAAAATTTATCGGCCTTTTCTAGCAAATTCTTGAAAAACCTTATAACTGTGGTTTTGAACTCTATATCCAGTCTTTTGTTCTCCTCTATCACTTTCGTTTGAGATCTATTTCCTTGTCTCAGCATTTTCACTTCTTCCCAGAGTTGGTAGGGTGGCTTTGTGTGTTTGGTGTCCTATATGGCCCAGTGGGTCAGCCTCCCCAGGTACCTGAGGTAGACATTCTTGGTGCTACCCTTTGTGGACTGCGTGTACAGCCTTGTTGTAGCTAAGTCTTTATTGTTGTTGGTATCACTGGGAGGAATTGACCTCCAGGCTAATTGGATGTATCAGCTGTGTATACACCAGGATACCTTCTGTATTGGAGACAGTTTTATAGGATCAGACTTGTAAAACTGCAAAAGCCTCTGTGCTCAGCTTGGATGGGGCCGAGTCTCAGGGCTGAGCTGACAGTCTTGGCTTCCTGTCAGCCCTGCCCTTATGCATATGCCCTAGACCACTGCCTTCTGCGGCTCCCCTGGGTTTACCCTGACCAGCCCAGATTCCCCATGCAAGAGTGTGGGTGCCCCAGGGGCTTGCCCAGAATTGGGTTGGGTCTCTGTAGTCTGGAGCTTCTGACTCCTGCTATGGAGAGGCCGCAGCAACCTCCGTGATCAGACCTCTCTGCTCGCACTCACTCGCGCACGACTGTAGACCCTGCCCGCTGCGGCTCCCGGCTCCCGGTCTCCCAGTCTCTGAGTCTCTGGGTGCCTTTCTCTACTGTCCAGACTCCACCCGTATGAGCCTGGGTTCATGGGGTTTCGGCCGGGGCTGGCGTTCAGTGCAGTCGGAAAGGGTTCAGTGCAATCGGGGACTTCCTTTCCCCTCCCGCCAGCCAGGCATTCGGCCGCCCTTCCTCTCTGCGCACGAGCGTCTCCCTACCTCAGTGCTTTGCGGCTCCCAGTCCAATCCGTGAGCCTCTCTCCTTCTTTCTAGTTGTAGATTTCCCACTCCGCCAGCTTTCCTGTGGTTTTGGATGAAGTCCTTCTATCTTTTAGTTGTTTTGAAATTGTTGTGCGAGGTGACAGCTTAGGTGCTTACCTAGACCTCCATCTTGATTTCTCCCCTTTACCCATTTTTAATTGAATTTTTGGAGGGGTTTCCATCTGTAATGGTTAGCACTCTGGACTCTGAATTGTTGGAGGGGTTTTTGTTTTTGGGTTTTTTTGGTGTTCAGTCACCTTTTTATAGATTTTTGGATATTGACCCCTTATCAGATGCATCATTGGTAAAAGATCTCCTTCCATTCAGTAGGTTGTCTTTGTTTTTTGTTAATCCTCACCTGAGGATATTTTTTCCATTGATATTTAGAGGGAGTAGAAGTGGGCTCTCTTGTTGATGGTTTCTTTTGCTGTGCAAAAGCTTTTTATTTTCTTGTAGTCCCATTTGTTTATTTTCTCTTTAGATTCCATTGCCCTAGGAGCTGTATCTGCTATTTTGCTGCCTGTGGATGCTTCTGAGATTGTCATGGCTTCCCGTCTGATGTTTAAGTCCTGTATCCATTTTGAGTTTATTTTTGTGTATGATCTAAGTTGGTGGTCTAGTTTCATTTTTTTGTATGTACCTGTTCAATTTTCCCAACACTGTTTATTGAAAAGACTGTCTTGACTCCATTTATGCTCTTGCCTCCTTTGTCAAATATTAATTGAGCTTCATGGCTTGCGTCAATTTCTCTGTTCTCTGGTTCTTGTGCCAATGCCAGGCAGTTATCTCTTCTTTCAACATCCTGTAATTTTCTGAGTACAGGTCTTTTACCTCCTTAGATAAGTTTATTCCTAGGTTATTATTTTTTTGGTGCAATGGTAAATGGGATTTTTTTTTTTAAGTTTCTCTTTCTGTGAGTTCATTATTGGTGTATAAAAAAGCCATAGATTTCTGGGTATTAATTTTGTATCCTACTAATTACTGAATTCATTTATTAAGTCTAGTAGTTTTTTTATGGAGTCTTTGGGGTTTTCTACGTACAACATCATGTTATCTGCAAATAATGACAATTTTATTTCTTCTTTTCCAATTTGAATGCCTCTTATTTCTTCTTCTTGTCTGATCACTATGGCTAGCACTTCCAGTACTATGTCGAACAAGAGTGGACAAGGTGGGCATCCTGTCTTGTTCCTGTTCTTAGGGAAATGGTTTTAGGTTTTGCCCATTGAGTATGATGTTGGCTATAAGTTTGTCATATATGGCTTTTATCATGTTGAGAGTTTTTATCAAAATGTGTGTTTAAAAAAGCCTATATAATAAAAGGGTAATATGCAAATTGACCCTAAAGGCGGAATGACCTGTCACTATGATGTGCACTGACCAACAGGGGGCAAATGCTCAACACAGGAGCTGCCCCTTGCTGGTCAGTAAGCTCCCCCAGGGCTCAGCTCAGCCACAAGCCAGCTGATGGCTGTGCAGGGGCAGTGGCAGGAGTGTCTCCCGCCTCGGCAGCGCTGAGGGGGTCCACCTGCGGCTTAGGCCCCCTCCCCACGGGAAGTGGGCTTGGGAAGTAAGCCTAAGCCATCAGTCAGACATCCCCTGAAGGCTCCCGGGCTGCCAGAGGGATGAAGTATTCCTTTCTCTTGGATTTTCTGAAATAGTTTGAGGAAAATAGATCTTAGTTCTTCTTGAAATGTTTGGGAAAATTCCTCTGTGAAGCCTGGGTTTTGTTTGTTGGGAGTTTCTTGATTACTGCTTCTATTTCATTTGTTGTTATTGGCCCATTCAGGTTTTTTTATCCTTCCTGATTCAGTTTTGGGATATTGTATTTTACTAGGAATTTGTCCATTTCATCTATATTGTCTAGCTTATTGGCATATAGCTGTTCATAGTATTTTGATATATATATATATATATATTATTGATTTTTTTTTACAGAGAGAGATAGAGAGTTAGAAACATCAATGAGAGAGAAACATCGATCAGATGCCTCCTGCACACTGGGGATGTGTCTGCAACCAAGGCACATGCCCTTAACTGAAATCAAACTTGGGACCTTTCAGTCCGCAGGCGGATGCTCTATCCACTGAGCCAAAGTGGTTTCGGCTCATAGTATTTTCTTACAATCCTTTGTATATCTATGGTGTCTGTGCTTAATTCTCCACTTTCATTTCTGATTTTATTTATTTGGGTCTTCTCTCTTTGTTTCTTGATGAGTCTGGCTAATGGTTTATCAGTTTCGTTTATCCTTTCAAAGAACCAGCTCTTGGTTTCATTTATTTTTTTTATGTGTTGTGTTTTGTTTTGTTTTAGTCTCTATGTCATTTATTTCTGTTCTAATCTTTATTATATCCTTTCTTATACTTACTCTGGGCTTTTCTTGTTGTTCTCTTTCTAGTTCTTTAAGTTGTAGGGTTAAATATTTTATTGCTGATTTTTCTTATTTTCTGAGGTAGTCCTGTAGTCTATGAACTTCCCTCTCAGGACTGCCTTTGCTGTATCCCAGAGATTTTGAGTTGTTTTGTGTTCGTTTTAGTTTGTTTCCAGGAAGTTTTTTATTTCTTTCTTGATCTCATTGGTAACCCATTCATTGTTTAATAACATACTATTTAACCTCCATGTGTTTGAATGTTTTTGGGTGTTTTTACTGTAGTTTATTTCTAATTTCATTCCACTGTGATCTGTAAAGATGCTTGATACGATTTCAGTCTTCTTGAACTTGTAGATACTTGTTTTGTGTCCTAACCTGTGGTCTATCTTCGTAAATGATCCACATACACTTGAGAAGAATGTATGTTCTGCTGTGTTGAAGAGAAATGTTCTATAAATGTCAATTGAATCCATCTGACCCAGTGTGTCCTTTAGAGTCTGTTTCCTTGTTAAGTTTTTGTCTGGAGGATCTCTCCAGGGAAGTCATTGGGGTGTTAAAGTCCCTACTATGGCTATATTGTTGTCGATCTCTCCGTTAAAACCCTCTGGAAGTTTTTTTTATATATTTAAGTTCTCCTATATTTGGTGCATATATGTTTACCAGGGTTATATCCTCTTGTTCGACTGGTCCCTTTAGTATTATGTACTGACTTTTGTTGTCTCTTGTGATGGCCTTCATTTTCAAGTATATGTCAGATTGGAGAATTGCTACTGTAGCTTTTTTTTTCTTTTCTGTTTGCATGGAAAAATTTTTTTCCATCCCTTCACTCTCATCTTGTGTGTGTCTTTTGTTTTGAGGTAGGTCTCTTGTGGACGGCATATAGTTAGGTCATGTCTTTGTATCCTATCCTACACCTCTTAATTGGAGCATTTAATCAATTTACATTTAGGGTTATTATTGATAGGTACTTACTTATTGCCATTTTAATTTTCTATGGCTAGGTGTCTCTCTCTGTTTCTTCTTCTCAGCCATCCCTTAAAGCATTCCCTTTAGCATTTCTTATAATGCTGGCTTGGTGGTGATGAACTCCTTTGGCCTTTTTTTTTTTGTCTGGGAAGCTCTGTATTTGACTGTCTATTTTGGGTGAGAGCCTTGCTGGATATAGTAATCTTGGTCTCAGATCATTGCCTTTCCTACCTTGAGTGCTTGCTTTTCCCTTCTGGCCTGTAGAGTGTCAGAAATCAGGTGTCAGCCCTATGGGAACTCCTTTGTAGGTAACAGTTTTCTTTTCTCTTGCTGCCTTTAAGATTCTCTCTTTGTCTTTAATTTTTGGCATCTTAACTATGATGTGTCTGGGCATGGGTCTGTTTTGGTTCTTCTTGTTTGGGGTTCTCTGTGCCTCCTGAACTTGTGTGATTTTCTCCTTTACTAGGTTAGGGAAGTTTTCTACAATTATTTATTTAATTCCCTATTTCTTTCTCTCTTTCTGCCTCTTCTGGCACACCTGCTATTCTAATATCGTTATGTTTCTCATTATCCCACAGTTCCCTTAAGCTGTCCTCCTGTTTTTTTTGTTTGTTTGTTTGTTTTTAAATATATTAATTGACTTCAGAGAGGAAGGGAGAAGGAGAGAGAGATAGAAACATCAATGATGAGAGAGAATCATCAATTGGCTGCCTCCTGCACGCACCCCATTGGGGATCAAGCTGGCAAGCCAGGCATGTGCCTTGGCCGTAATCAAACCCAGGACCCTTCAGTCCGCAGGCTGACGCTCTATACACCGAGCCAAGCTGGCCAGGGCTCCTCCTGTGTTTTTTTAGTTGTTTTTTCTTTTTGGTCCTCAAATTGAGTGATATTTTCTACTTTGTCTTCTAATTCACTGATTTGATCTTCAGCTTCCCCTAATCTGCTCTGTATTCCTTTCAATGTGTTCTTTATTTCTGTTATGTCATTCTTTATCTCAGACTGTTCTTTTTTCATAGTTACTTTTTTTTTTTCCATACTGTTGAGCATTTTTAACATCATTACTCTGAAATCTGTTTCAGATAAATTTTTTATCTCTACTTCATTTATCTCTTCTGGAGAATTCATTAGTTCTTTCATTTGGGGGTTGTTTCTTTGTTTCTTCATTTTGATTGTCTGGGATTGTGCTGTGGATTAGGTAGATCCTCTATACCTCTCAATCTCTAGTGCAAGACAGTGTTAAAGGCTATTTCTGACTAATCTGATCAGGCAAAGACCTCAGAGACTCCCTCCACCTACAGACTAATAGTATTCTGACTTGAATTGCCCCCAAGCAATCTCAGCTGTGGTGAGTTTTTTTTAACTGGGTAGGGCAGTTGCTTCTGCCTGGAGGTTAATTGTCATTTTTAGTCTCCTAAGTGGCCTCAGGGCAAGGTGTTCTCCAATAGGGTGTGTCTGTCTTTCCCCAGGCAAGGCAGATGTCTGTGTGGGAAAGACGTCCTCGCTGCTGGAAGGAATGACTCAGCCCAGGAAACAAGGGGCTCTTCCTTCTGAGCTCTATCCCCCAGTCCCCAGTCCTGGCTCTGCTCTCACAGCTCCAGTTCACTTCACCCTCTCTCTGCCAGAGCACAAAGTGGGTGGTTCCACAGGGAATTTTGTGCATTGGCCCTTTAAGCGGGTGCCCAAACTTTCAGCTGCCACTCCCTGGCAGACAGCACCCCACTGCTTTTCACAGCCAGATGTTAGTGGGTACCCTCCTCAGTTTGGTGCTCTCTGCTGGGGAGCCCAGCTTCAGGATTAGATCCCAGAGTTCTTAGAGGCACCCCAAGCTGAGAGATCTCTCCGGGACTTCAGATGCCGGCTGTGGTGCCCGGCCAGCCCTTCCCGCCTCCACCCCTCCTACCAGGCTCTGGTCTCACCTTCAGTCCTTGGGTGTCAGGGTTCTCTCCTGCCAGTTTCCGCTGATTATTCAGGAATCTACTCAGGAATCCTTTCTGTATTTCAGCTGTAATTCCACTTGTTCTGGGAGCATGAACATCCTCCCACTCTGCTGCCATTTTAAATTTGTTGTTGTTTTTGTTTCACTTAATACTGTCTTGCCAAGATTCACACATGTTGTTGCACCTAACACTGATCTTGCTTTTCGTTGCTGTGTAATATTCTGCTTCCTTTTCTTTATCCGGCTCTTTAACTCCTTCCCTGCAAGCCCTGCCCAGGGGAGAGCCATCCTGGGTATGACCTGCTCTGCCGCTCCCATGCCCCCCATGCCCCCTGCGGGAGAGTGTGGCCCAAGGGTCACTGTTTCCTCAGCCCCACTTTGCCCTGGTCCAGTCTGAGGTTGAAGCTCTGGCTGAACAACTGAGTGAGGAAGAGGAGGAAGAGGAGGAGGAGGAAGAGGAGGAGGAGGAGGAGGAGGAAGACGAGGAGTCTGGCAATCAGTCTGACAAGGTGAGAGCTGGAGGCTGTGGGGCCCGAGGCCAGAGTGGCCTGGGGGCCTGGGGCCAGGCTCCCTAAAGCCCCCTCTTCCCCAGAGCGGTTCCAGCGGCCGGAGAAAAGCCAAAAAGAAATGGCGGAAGGACAGCCCCTGGGTGAAGCCGTCCCGGAAACGGCGGAAGCGGGAGCCTCCACGGGCCAAGGAGCCACGAGGTGAGGGGCGCCGCTGCTTTGGGGTGCCCTCCTTCAGCCCTCCCGCCCCAGGGCGCGTGCACGCGCACATGCTCACGCGGGTGCCCACACACCCAGGCGCTGCGAGCTCGCACTCTCACTCTCTCTGTCTCTGTGTCAGGAGTGAATGGTGTGGGCTCCTCAGGCCCCAGTGAGTACATGGAGGTCCCTCTGGGGTCCCTGGAGCTGCCCAGCGAGGGGACCCTCTCCCCCAACCACGCTGGTAATTGCCAACTGCTGGGATAGGGAGCCGCTAGGGGGCACCGTCAGGACTGGAGGGCAAGGGGAGGAGGGGGACCCCATGGAGCCAGGGTGTTCCTGGCCAGGCTTGGGGGTTCTGGAGCATGGGGGGAAAGGCAGGCAGGGCGGGGGCGAACGGCCCCGCCAGGGGTCCCGCTGGGTGAGGGGCAGGGCCTCCCTCAGCTCCCTTTCTCCTCTGTCCAAGGGGTGTCCAACGACACGTCTTCGCTGGAGACGGAGCGCGGGCTGGAGGAGCTGCCCCTGTGCAGCTGCCGCATGGAGGCGCCCAAGATCGACCGCATCAGCGAGCGCGCCGGCCACAAGTGCATGGCCACGGAGAGCGTGGACGGCGAGGTGGGCGGCGGGCGCAGGGCCGGCGGCGGGCGGAGGAGCGCCGCGGCCCAGCCTCACTCTCGCCGCCCTCCCTGCCCACAGCTGTCGGGCTGCAATGCCGCCATCCTCAAGCGGGAGACCATGCGGCCCTCCAGCCGCGTGGCCCTGATGGTGCTCTGCGAGACGCACCGGGCCCGCATGGTCAAGCACCACTGCTGCCCGGGCTGCGGCTACTTCTGCACGGTGGTGAGTGGGCGTGGGCCGGGCGGGCAGCGCCCCGGGGCTCCCTGGCCTCACCCGCCGTCTCCCTGCCCAGGGCACCTTCCTGGAGTGCCACCCCGACTTCCGCGTGGCCCATCGCTTCCACAAGGCCTGCGTGTCCCAGATGAACGGCATGGTTTTCTGTCCCCACTGCGGGGAGGACGCGTCCGAGGCCCAGGAGGTGACCATCCCCCGGGGGGACGGAGCCGCCCCGCCGGCCGGCACCGCAGCGCCCGCGCCCCCGCCCCTGGCCCAGGATGCCCCTGGGAGAGCGGACACCTCCCAGCCCAGGTACTGGCCCCCCCACCCCCCGCCTGCGCCTCGTCCCCCCGTCGCCCGGTGACATCAGCCCCCCTCCCGCAGCGCCCGGATGCGCGGGCAGGGGGAGCCCCGGCGCACGCCCTGCGACCCCGTGGCCGACACCATCGACAGCTCAGGGCCCTCCCTGGTGCTGCCCAGCGGGGGCTGCCTCTCGGCCGTGGGGCTGCCCCCGGGGCCAGGCCGGGAGGCCCTGGAAAAGGCCCTGGTCATCCAGGAGTCCGAGCGGTGAGTGGGCGCTGTCCGCAGGGGCGGGCGGGCTGGGCCGGCCCATGGTGAGCGGCTGCTGGAGTCTGAGCACCCCCTTGCAGGCGGAAGAAGCTCCGCTTCCACCCCCGGCAGCTGTACCTGTCCGTGAAGCAGGGGGAGCTGCAGAAGGTGGTCCTGATGCTGTGTGAGTGTTATTCCGAGCCCCCCAGCGCGCCCAGCGCCCCCAGCCCCCCAGCACGCCCAGCCCCCCAGCGCGCCCAGCCCCCCAGCGCGCCCAGCCCTCCAGCGCGCCCAGCCCTCCAGCGCCCCCAGCCCCCCAGCGCACCCAGCCCTCCAGCGCCCCCAGCCCCCCAGCGCCCCCAGCGCCCCCAGCCCCCCAGCACGCCCAGCCCCCCAGCCCAGGGCTGGCCAGGGTGCAGGGAAGCCTTTGTCCTCGCCAAGGTGCCTGGCAGGGCAGCACCAGGGGAGGGGCCGCTTCCACTCGGGCTGAGCCGGTGCCCTGGCTCCCGACTCGGACGCGTGCCCTGGAGCAGGCGCCCCCGGCCTCGCTCACCACGTGTCCCCCTCTTCCTCTCCCGTACGGCGGGCTCTCCCCGCAGTGGACAACCTGGACCCCAACTTCCAGAGCGACCAGCAGAGCAAGCGCACGCCCCTGCACGCGGCCGCCCAGAAGGGCTCCCTGGAGATCTGCCACGTGCTGCTGCAGGTCAGCACGGCCCCGCACCCCCCCTCCCCCACACAGGCCTCGGACCCCTGCCCGCCCGCCCTGGGCCAGCCACATGCCCCTCCTTGCAGGCTGGAGCCAACATCAACGCCGTGGACAAGCAGCAGCGGACGCCGCTGATGGAGGCCGTGGTGAACAACCACCTGGAGGTGGCCCGCTACATGGTGCAGCGCGGCGGCTGTGTCTACAGCAAGGTGCCGGGCCGCGGGCTGGGCGGCGGGCGGGAGGGGCCGCGGGCTGGGCGGCGGGCGGGAGGGGCCGCGGGCTGGGCGGCGGGCGAGAGGGGCCGCGGGCTGGGCGGCGGGCGGGTGGGCGGGCGGGAGGGGCCGCGGGCTGGGCGGCGGGCGGGAGGGGCCGCGGGCTGGGCGGCGGGCGGGAGGGGCCGCGGGCTGGGCGGCGGGCGGGAGGGGCCGCGGGCTGGGCGGCGGGCGAGAGGGGCCGCGGGCTGGGCGGCGGGCGGGAGGGGCCGCGGGCTGGGCGGCGGGCGGGAGGGGCCGCGGGCTGGGCGGCGGGCGGGAGGGGCTGCGGGCTGGGCGGCGGGCGAGAGGGGCCGCGGGCTGGGCGGCGGGCGGGAGGGGCCGCGGGCTGGGCGGCGGGCGGGAGGGGCCGCGGGCTGGGCGGCGGGCGAGAGGGGCCGCGGGCTGGGCGGGTGGGCGGGCGAGAGGGGCCGCGGGCTGGGCGGGTGGGCGGGCGAGAGGGGCCGCGGGCTGGGTGGTGGGCGGGCGAGAGGGGCCGCGGGCTGGGTGGTGGGCGGGCGAGAGGGGCCGCGGGCTGGGTGGTGGGCGGGCGAGAGGGGCCGCGGGCTGGGCGGCGGGCGAGAGGGGCCGCGGGCTGCGTGGTGGGTGGGTGGGCGAGAGGGGCCGCGGGCTGGGCGGCGGGCGGGTGGGCGGGCGAGAGGGGCCGCGGGCTGGGTGGTGGGCGAGAGGGGCCGCGGGCTGGGTGGTGGGCGGGTGGGCGGGTGAGAGGGGCCGCGGGCTGGGTGGCGGGCGGGCGAGAGGGGCCGCGGGCTGCGTGGCGGGCGGGTGGGCGGGTGAGAGGGGCCGCGGGCTGGGTGGTGGGCGGGCGAGAGGGGCTGCGGGCTGGGTGGCGGGCGAGAGGGGCCAGGGGCGGCGGGCGAGAGGAGCTGCCGAGGACTCACTGCCCGTCTCCCCAGGAGGAGGACGGCTCCACCTGCCTTCACCACGCAGCCAAGATCGGGAACTTGGAGATGGTCAGCCTGCTGCTCAGCACAGGGCAGGTGGACGTCAACGCCCAGGTCAGAGCTCAGCCTTGGGCTGCGGCCCCTTCTCACCTCGCTGACCTCTGACCCTCCCTACCACCCATGTTGCTCCAGCTGTCCCCATCTTTTTCCTTCATTTGCATTTCTCTTTCTTGCCTGTTCGCTGTCACTGAGTACTGAGTTGCTGCCTTCATCTCTGAGGTGTCAGTGCGATTTTTTAAAAAATGTTTTGTTTTGTTTTTTAATCAGAGAGGCAAGGAGAGGGGGAGAGAGAGAGAAACATCAATGATGAGAGAGAATTATTGATCAGCTGCCTCCTGCACGCCCCCCCTGGGGATCAAGCCCACAACGCAAGCATGTGCCCTTGGCTGGAATTGAACCTGGGACCTTTCAGTTCACAGGCCAACGCTTTACCCACTGAGCCAACCCAGCTAGTTTTTCACATGGTAGACGTGTTTCACTCTTATCGTCTCGATTCATCCTTTGTCGGGAGGAGCCCCTGGAGTTGGCTCCATGGCCTCCGGCGTGGCCCAGCAGCCCTGGGAGCACCCTGCCCCCCGGGCATTGGCACCCTGCAGTCTGTCCCAGGGGTGGCCGTTGCCGCTGGTTCCTGCATCTAGGACTTCTGAGTCAGCAGACCTAGGAAATACAAATTTTAAAAAAAAGGAAAAAAGGACTGCTCTGGCTAGTTTTTCTCAGTGGTTAGCATCGGCCTGCAGGCCTACTAGGACTGCCAAATGTAGCAAATAAAAACAGAGGCTAGCCAGTTAAATCGGTCCCCTGCAGATCCTCCAGTGCCGCCCCCTCCCTCAGTTCTGGCCAAGGGCACATGCCTTCCATGCCTTAGTTGCAGCCTGGATCCCCAGCCCTGGTCGGTGCATGGGGGCGGAGGAGAGCAGTCAGTCCATGTGTCTTTCTCTGCCTCTCCCTCCCTCTAAAAATCAGCGGGAAAACAGCCTCTCTGAGGACTAGCAGAAAGAGAAAAGGGCAGCAGTGCGCTGTCCCTGAGCAGTAGACGCTCTGGTTTGGTGTCAGATGAAGCGGAGGCGGGGGGCTCCCGGCTCCCGGGTGTGCTGTGGGCCGGTGCTGCATGGTGAGCGGAGCGGCCTCCCCCGCCCCACAGGACAGCGGCGGCTGGACGCCCATCATCTGGGCCGCGGAGCACAAGCACATCGAGGTGATCCGCATGCTGCTGACGCGCGGCGCCGACGTCACCCTCACCGACAACGTGAGCGCGGGGGGCTGGCCCGCCCTGGCCACCGAGCTGGGCTCAGGGCTCACTGCCGGCCCCACTCCCCCCCAGGAGGAGAACATCTGCCTGCACTGGGCCTCCTTCACCGGCAGCGCCGCCATCGCCGAGGTCCTCCTCAACGCCCGCTGCGACCTCCACGCCGTCAACTACCACGGCGACACGCCCCTGCACATCGCCGCCCGGGAGAGCTACCACGACTGTGTGCTGTGAGCCGCCGCCGCCCCCCACCGCCAAGCCCCCCGAGCCCCACCCACCGCCGAGCCCCCGTCCCCCGAGCCCCCCCCACCGCCGAGCCCCCGACCCTCGAGCCCCCCCCTCCGAACCCCCGCCCCCGAGGCCCCACCCACCGCCGAGCCCCCAGCCCCCCCCCCGTCCCCCGAGCCCCCGTCCCCCGAGCCCCCCCCACCGCCGAGCCCCCCGCCCCTCGAGCCCCCCCCCACCGCCGAGCCCCCGCCCCCCCCACCGCCGAGCCCCCCGAGCCCCCCCCACCGCCGAGCCCCCGCCCCCCGAGGCCCCCCCCCACCGCCGAGCCCCCGAGCCCCCCCCACCGCCGAGCCCCCCGACCCTCGAGCCCCCCCCCACCGCCGAGCCCCCGCCCCCCCCACCGCCGAGCCCCCGTCCCCCGAGCCCCCGCCCCCCCCCCGCCGAGCCCCCGCCCCCCGAGCCCCCGCCCCCCCCACCGCCGAGCCCCCCGACCCTCGAGCCCCCCCTCCGAACCCCCGCCCCCCGAGCCCCCCCTCCGAACCCCCGCCCCCCGAGGCCCCACCCACCGCCGAGCCCCCGCCCCCCCCTCCCAGCCGAGCCCGCCCCGCCCCCGCCGAGCCCCCGCCCCGCCGAGCCCCTGCCCCCCCCACCCCCCATCACCCGCCGAGCCCGGCCCCACCGCTTCCCTCCCCCAGGCTGTTCCTGTCGCGGGGAGCGAACCCTGAGCTGCGCAACAAGGAGGGGGACACCGCCTGGGACCTGACCCCCGAGCGCTCCGACGTGTGGTTCGCCCTCCAGCTCAACCGCAAGCTGCGGCTGGGCGTGGGCAACCGCGCCGTCCGCACCGAGAAGATCATCTGCCGGTGAGTGCGCTCCGCACCGGCCCTGCCCGTGCCCCGTGCCCCACACCAGCCCTCCCCCTCCCCCTCCCCGTGCCCCGCACCCCAGCCCTCCCCTCCCGTGCCCCGCACCCTAGCCCCCGTGCCCCGCACCCTAGCCCTCCCCGTGCCCCGCACCCCAGCCCTCCCCATTCCCCTCCCCCTCCCCGTGCCCCGCACCCAAGCCCTCCCCCTCCCCGTGCCCCGCACCCTAGCCCTCCCCGTGCCCCGCACCCCAGCCCTCCCCCTTCCCCTCCCCCTCCCCGTGCCCCGCACCCCAGCCCTCCCCCTTCCCCTCCCCCTCCCCGTGCCCCGCACCCCAGCCCTCCCCCTTCCCCTCCCCCTCCCCGTGCCCTGCACCCTAGCCCTCCCCGTGCCCCGCACCCTAGCCCTCCCCGTGCCCCGCACCCTAGCCCTCCCCGTGCCCCGCACCCTAGCCCGCCCTGTGCCCCGCACCCTAGCCCTCCCTGTGCCCCGCACCCTAGCCCTCCCTGTGCCCTGCACCCCAGCCCTCCCAGGGCCCATAGAATCCCAAGAGCCACCTTCAGGTCTCCCTACTAGGACTGCCAAATGTAGCAAATTAAACAGAGGCTTGCCAGTTAAATCTGAGTGTCAGATGAGCAGTTGGCAACTTCTTTAACGTGAAAGTGTCCCCTGCAGCATTGGGACGCACCCATCACACAGTTGTTTCTTGTTCATCTAAAACCTGAATTTAACCGGATGCCCTGCCTCTCGTCTGCCAGCTTCACTCCCGTGCCCTCGCCCCGCCAGGGACCGCCCGGCCCTCCCTCCCTCCAGGGAGCCTCACCCGCTCTCCCTTTGCAGGGACGTGGCTCGGGGCTATGAGAACGTGCCCATTCCCTGCGTCAACGGTGTGGACGGGGAGCCGTGCCCCGAGGACTACAAGTACATCTCGGAGAACTGCGAGACGTCCACCATGAACATTGACCGCAACATCACCCACCTGCAGGTGCGCCGGGAGCGCCCCGGCCTCGGCTCAGGGCGGCCTGTCCTCAGCCCTGAGCCTGGAGACGGGCAGCAGGGGGCGGGCGCCGGGGGCTGGGCAGGCTGGTTCCGGCGGGCTCACCCTGCCTCCCCGCAGCACTGCACCTGCGTGGACGACTGCTCCAGCTCCAACTGCCTGTGCGGCCAGCTCAGCATCCGCTGCTGGTACGACAAGGTACGCCCGCCCGCCCCCCGCCTGGGCGACGACTCCCCACCCCCACCCCCACCCCCACCCCCTCCCACCCCCGGCCTGGGCGGCTCCCCCCTCCGGCCCCCCCGCCTGGGCGGCTCCCCCCTCCGGCCCCCCCCCGCCTGGGCGGCTCCCCCCTCCGGCCCCCCGGCCTGGGCGGCTCCCCCCTCCTGGCCCCCCGCGCCTGGGCGGCTCCCCCCTCCGGCCCCCCCGCCTGTGGCGGCTCCCCCCCTCTGGCCCCCGGCCTGGGCGGCTCCCCCCTCCGGCCCCCCCGCCTGGGCGGCTCCCCCATCAGGCCCCCCCCCGAACTGGGCGCTCCCCCCTCCGGCCCCCCCGCCTGGGGCCCGGGGCTCCCCCGCCTGGGCGGCTCCCCCCTCCGGCCCCCCCGCCTGGGCGGCTCCCCCCTCTGGCCCCCCCGGCCTGGGCGGCTCCCCCCTCCGGCCCCGCCTGGGCGGCTCCCCCCTCCGGCCCCCCCGGCCTGGGCGGCTCCCCCCTCCGGCCCCCCGGCCTGGGCGGCTCCCCCCTCTGGCCCCCGGCCTGGGCGGCCCCCCCCCCCGGCCCCCCCGCCTGGGCGGCTCCCCCCTCTGGCCCCCCCGGCCTGGGCGGCTCCCCCCTCTGGCCCCCGGCCTGGGCGGCTCCCCCCTCCGCCCGGCCTGGGCGGCTCCCCCCTCCGGCCCCCCCCGCCTGGGCGGCTCCCCCCTCCAGCCCGGCCTGGGCGGCTCCCCTCTCCGCCGGGGCTGGAGGGGGGCAGACTGGGGCACATGCGGATCGAGGGGCGGGGCTTGGGGTCTGTCCTCTGACCTCAGGGCACATGTGGGTCCCCCAGTCTGGCTCCCTGTCTACCGACTGGGCGGAGGCCAGGGAGGGCTTCTCTGTGGGGTTCGGGGGACCTGGCAGCTGAGGTGGGACCACACGGAAACCACCGCCCTCTCGCCCTCCCCAGGACGGACGGCTGCTCCAGGAATTCAACAAGATCGAGCCCCCTCTCATCTTCGAGTGCAACCAGGCCTGCTCCTGCTGGAGGAACTGCAAGAACCGGGTGGTGCAGAGCGGCATCAAGTGAGCCCTGGCCCTGC
Source organism: Pipistrellus kuhlii (assembly GCF_014108245.1). NCBI lineage: Eukaryota > Metazoa > Chordata > Mammalia > Chiroptera > Vespertilionidae > Pipistrellus > Pipistrellus kuhlii. The sequence continues at coordinate 83,227,901 of NW_023425551.1, forward strand.
ACACGCACACGCACACACACGCACACGCACACACCGTCTCCCATGCACCCAGCATCTCTCTCCCCCACCCCCAGGGTTCGGCTGCAGCTCTACCGAACAGCCAAGATGGGCTGGGGGGTCCGCGCCCTGCACACCATCCCCCAAGGAACCTTCATCTGCGAGTGAGTGGCCGGGGCTCGGGGCGGCCTAGGTGCTGCTGCCTCTCTGCCCCCTGCCTCCCCCCTGACTGGCCCCCTCTCCTGGTCATCCCCTCTTCAGCCCGCTGCTCTGCTCCCATCCGCACGGCCAGGCCCCTCTGCCCGACCACAGGCTGCCCTCACCACTGCCCACATCCCGCCCAGCTCGCAGCCCCTCTCCCTGCCTTTCGTTTGTGTGGTGGTGCTTGTTCATCCGAAGTTAGTTTTCCATTGGTTTCTAGAATGGGGGGTGGGGGGGAGACACTGATATGAGAGACGTATTGATTGGTTGCCTCCTCATGCGTCCTGACCAGGGCCCACGACCTTTTTCTGTCATATCTTCTCTCATCTCCTCAAGCAAGCAGCCGTTCTTCCTGCGCCTCAGTTTCCCACCATTGCTCATGGCTCGTCCTGCCCGCACCTGCCTTTGCCCTCACCCCTCCGCCCCACCCTGCTCCGTGCCTCGGCCTCGGTCCCCTGCAGATCCTCCCAGTGCCGCCCTCCCCCACCCACCCTCCTGGGCTTCACCGGCTCCTGCAGCCCTGACACCTGCCCTCGGCCACGCCCACAAGCCTCCCAGTGTCCGAGCCGGAAGTGCCCCACCCAAGCCAGCTGCCGCAGCTCACCCCCAAACCCAGAGCCCTGGCTCATCCCTTCACCGCCGCCCACCACCACACTGGACTCTTACAGCTCTCCAGTGGGGACCTCTCAGGCAGTGTCCCCACGTGCGTCCTGCTCCTGCCGGGGGGCCGCCTCCCCCGGAGGAAGGCCTGCCTCCGGCCCACACGGCCTCGGGTCCCCGCGGCCCCGTCATGGGGCAGCAGCGACGTCCTCGGACACTGACGGGGCGTCTGACAGCGAAGGGGGGCCCTGGGGTTGTGGGGAGACACGGCTGGGCTGGCTCCGCCCCGCCCACCTTCAGAGCCGCCCCCCCCCAGGTATGTCGGGGAGCTGATCTCGGACGCGGAGGCTGACGTGAGAGAGGATGACTCTTACCTCTTCGACTTAGACAACAAGGTGGGCAGGAGGTCCCGCTCCCCAGTCCCCGTCTTCACGTGGAAACCTGGGCGGGGCGGGGGCCTTGGGGGCCATGCTGAGGAGTGCCGCCCTCCCCTCAGGATGGAGAGGTGTACTGCATCGATGCCCGTTACTACGGCAACATCAGCCGGTTCATCAACCACCTGTGTGACCCCAACATCATCCCCGTCCGGGTCTTCATGCTGCACCAGGACCTGCGGTTTCCGCGCATCGCCTTCTTCAGCTCCCGGGACATCCGCACCGGCGAGGAGCTGGGGTGAGGCTGGCCGGGGCGGCCCAGCTCGCGGCGCTGAGCTCCCAGGGGGGCCTCCGGAGGGAGCTCGCGGACAGCGGTGCCCCCGGAGGCCGGCTAAGAGGCCTGAGCGCAGACTCGGCTTCGCTGTGCGGGGCCAGCGCCCGCGGCAGGCAGTTCCGGGCGGGCTGGTGCCCGGTCCGGCGCGCACGGAGGCCAGCCTGTCGGGAGGGGGTCCGCGGAGGCTCTGGCGAGGCCTGGGCAGTCAGCTCCGGGTCCACAAGCCTCCTGTGCTGCTGACAGGTTTGACTATGGCGACCGCTTCTGGGACATCAAGAGCAAGTACTTCACCTGCCAGTGTGGCTCGGAGAAGTGCAAGCACTCGGCCGAGGCCATTGCCCTGGAGCAGAGCCGCCTGGCCCGCCTGGACCCCCACCCCGAGCTGCTGCCTGAGCTGGGCTCCCTGCCCCCTGCCCCCTGAGAGCGGACCATCCCCCCGCCCCCAGTGCCACCAGCTCCGCAGCTGCCTCACGCTGCTCACGTCACCACGCTGGCGGCACTGCCGTCTCCCACGAGCCCTTCACACATTCCGGCCAGAGACCCGCCAGGCCCTGGCGGTCTGACAGCCCCTTGCCCAGGGCTGGATCCTCCCTGGGGTGACTTCAGGGCTGGCCGCCCCGTCCCCTCTCAGCTGATGTCTGATAAACTGAAATGGCCTCGGTGCCGGCTGTGTCTTGGTTCCCAATAAATGTTGAGTTTGGTAACAACGTGTGGTTTAGGTTTTTTTTTGGGGGGGGAAGGGGGGTGCTGCGGGAGGAAGCCCAGCACACACGGAATGTAGGTCCAAGGGCAGAGCCGGACGGGAGGGAGGACCCTGAGGGCAGGGCCTAGTCAGGCCTAAAAGGCAAATGACCAGCTTGGCTGCAGGGTGTGCACCGGCGTGAGGTGGTTGGCAGGGTTACGAGGGATCTAGGAGCCCGCCAGGCCCTTCAGGTCAGTCCTGGCCCGGCCTGGCCTCGCCCTCCTCCCTTTGCACTCTGAGGAGGAACTAGCACGGGGACCACGGGCGGGCGGAGGTGGGGCGGTGACGTGGAGGGCGGGGCCTCGGCAGGTGAGTTGCCAGGTCTCCCGACTCCCAATCACTCCACTCCTCCCATCACCCCGGAGACACTGCACCATGGGGGGGAAGCCGGCCGGGGAGGAGGCCTACGGTGAGGCTAGGGGCGGCCAGGGGCTGCGAGGGAGGGAGACCGGCTGGGCCCCAAGGGCTGGCCTGGGGAGGCGCTGGGGAGCTCGTGGAGGAAGGCAGGGCCTGGGTCCTGGGAGGAGGATGGGGTCAGGGGCTCCGGCTGTTGCTAAGGAAACGGGAGTGAAGCTGGGGTTGGGCTTTATTCAGCCCCTGGGACCAGGGCTTCAGGCCCAGACGATGGCCCCTCGGCAGGGCCCTGGGAAGGAAGGAGCCTGAGGGAGGGAGGCCGGGTGTGGCCCTGAGCGGGCCGGGGCGGGCTGTGGAGCTGCAGCTGCCCGTGAGGCCGCCAGCAGGAGGCTGGGCCCCAGGAGGCCAGCCTGGACCCTGGGCTGGGGGAGGGTGTGGGTCTCCCCACGGGTCGGTGAGCAGGGGCAGGGCAGTGGGTTGTGCTGGGGCCCCGGTGAGGACTGGGGCTCAGGGTTTGTGGGGGCTAGTAGAGGCGGGGCCTCCTGGGGGTCCCGTGAAGGGTGAAGCAGAGGCCTGAGTGGGACGGGGTCTGTCCAGAGCCTGGGAGCCGCCCAGGACCTGCGGGTTAGGGATGGAGGTGTGAGGGAGGGGGGCCGGACCAGCCTCGGGGATCCCTGCGAGCAGTGGGGCTGGGGCCTGTCTGAGCCCCTGTTCTGGAGGGCAGGGGACTCCCAGAGGGCAGGCCTGGGTTTCAGGGGCGCCGGGAAGGAGAGCAGGACTTCCTGGGAGACTTCCTGGAGCAGTTTTGGGTCAATCATTGATCGCATGTCCGAGAGCCGAGCAGGGACAGAGTCCAGGCGCCCGCAGAGCACGGACCCCACCTCTTCCCACACTGCCCAGCCCTCCGCCCCCTCCGCGGCGCCCACAGGGACCCTGGTGCCGGGCACACTGGCTCGCTGTGTGTACTCAGGGAGGACCAGGAACAGGACACAGCCACAATCTCAACCGCCGAGCTCAGGTGTCACCTGCCTGGATTGCTTGCCAGGCGACTGGCCCTGGCGGGGACACAGCCCTTCGGAGGGTGTGCAGGGAGCTGCTCCCCCGGGGCCCTGCGGGAGTTGAGGCCTGTGGCTCTGGCTTCTCCCCCGAGGCCTGGGGCAGAGGGAGACGGGCTGTGGCCTCCCTGTGGCCCCATCTGCCCGCTGGGAGAGGAGGGGGATGGGAACGCAGCTTGAGGGCCACTGGGAGTGGTGACACAGAGCCCACCTCAGCAGGTGGGGGGGACGAAGGAGAGGGGGCCAGGGTGGAGGCAGGAGGAGAAGTCACTGTCCTGGGAACGGCCCCTCCCCCTCCTGGGTTAGGGTTAGGGTTAGGGTTAGGGTTAGGGTGAGCAGCAGACCTGCTGGCAGCCTTGATCCTACCTTTCCTCCCCCATTGCCCTCCTGCCAGCCTGCCCCGTCCGTGTCCCTTGGCGGGACAGGAAATGGGGAGTCCCCTGAGTGCCTTGCTCTCTACCCTGCTCCCCACTGTCCACAGGGCAGCCCCTCAAACACGACCCTTCCTTCCGAGGCCCCATCAAGAGCAGGTGAGCTCAGACCGGCGCTGGGGAGGGGGCGGGGGGCGGGGGCCTGGCTGAACCGGGTAAGAAGCTGGTGCCAGGAGAGCCGTGGCGGAGGGGCCAGGGCTCGGGTGTGCCCTTGGGAACCAGCCGACGGGCAGCTGTGCTTCCTGGTGGCTCGGAGGCCGCCAGCGCTCAGCAGGCCCTCCCCCAGGGGCTGCACCGATGTCATCTGCTGCGTCCTCTTCCTCCTCTTCCTCCTGGGCTACGCGGCCCTGGGCGTCGTGGGTGAGTTCCCGGCGGGGCGGGGCGGGGCGGGCGGGCGGGCGGCGGCCAGGCTGCTCCCCACGACGCCCTGCCGCCCTCCGGGGACTCTGTGTGTCTGTCCAGCGTGGCTGTACGGAGACCCCCGGCAAGTCCTCTACCCCAGGAACTCCACCGGCGCCTACTGCGGCCTGGGGGCCAACAAGTAAGTGCAGGCGGGCCGGGGGGGTGGGAGGGACCCCTCAGCCATCCAGCAGCCTCCCGCTGGGCCGCTGGCGTGAGGGCCCCCATTGCGAGGAAGGCAGAGCCAGTCAGGTGCACGGGCCTGACTCGGAGATGGCCTTTGGCTCCCGGCCGGGGGTGCTCGGCCTCTCCGAGCTCCGACTCCGCCGTCTGAGACACAGGGGTGACCTCGACTCCCATGACCTCGTGGGCAGGAAGTGGCCCATCACAGCCAACCTCCGGCTTTCACGGCGCTGGCATGGCGGCACCGAGGCTGTGGGCCGCAGAGGGCCTGCTGGAGGGCAGGAAGCTGGGTGGTGACGGGCTCCAGAGTTCATGCTTTTGACGGTCTGCGAGCTGGGTTTGCTCCGGCGGCTGACCCACCTGCGGCGCTGGTGACTGGCGCTCTCGGGCCCTCGTACCTCCAGCTGGCCCGCGTCTCCGCGGCCGGGGCGAGGCCGGCCCTGACACCTGCCGTCCTCCCCCTGCAGAGAGAAGCCCTACCTCCTGTACTTCAACATCTTCAGCTGCATCCTGGCCACCAACATCATCGCGGTTGCTGAGCAGGGCCTGCGATGCCCCACGCCCCAGGTCAGAGCCCCGGCCCGCTCTGCCCAGATGGCCCCGCTCGCCCCCGGCCTGGGCAGAGCCCCACAGCACGCCTCTGCCCCAGGTGTGTGTGTCCTCCTGTCCGGCGGCCCTGTGGGCGGTGAGTCAGGGTGACCTGTCGCGGACGGTCGGGGAGGTGTTCTACGCCGCGAACCGGACCGTCTGCCTGCCGGGGGTGCCCCGGGACATGGTGAGCCGCCCAGCGCGTCGCCGTCATCGAGGGGGCCACGTGGGGGGGCGGGGGCGGGGGGGGGGGGGTGACGGTGGTAGCGGGGGGGCGGGGCTCACCCCATCCTGCTGTGACTGGTATCTGTCCCCGCCCCCCCCAGCCAGTACTCCAAAGCCTGGAACGAGAGCTCTGCCCGGGCTTCCTGCTCCCCTCCGCCCCAGGTGAGCACGCCCTCCTCGGCTCATGCTTTATGGCTCCAATGAGGAGCCGCCCAGGACAGCCAGGGCGCAGGGGACAGCGCATCGCCCTGCACTGGGCGCCGGCGTGGCTGGCGCAGGAAGGGCAGCTGCCCTGGAGCTGCGTGCTGGTGGGGAGTCGGGTTCAGAGAGGCTGTGCGTGGCGAAGGCACCCAGCACGTTTAGGTGCACGCATAGAAGACAGACAGAGTTCACCCAACGTGCAGATGAGTATGGCTGGCGGCGAGGTGGCAGTTGACTAACTTTAATTCTGTATGCACTTCTTTCCAATAGTAAATTTTTCTTTAAACAACCAAATAATTTTTATGACTTTTTAATTGACTTTGAGAGAGAGAGGAAGGGGAGGGAGAAAGAGAAACATTAATATGAGAGACATCCATCAGCCCCCTCCTGCATGACCCCTACTTGGGATCGAGCCCAAAACCCGAGTATGTCCCTGGCTGGCTTGGCTCAGTGGATAGAGCTCCAGCTTGTGGACTGAAGGGTTCCAGGTTAGATTCCGGCAAAGGGCATATGCCTGGGTTTTGAGTTCAATCCCCAGCAAGTGGTGTGCAGAAGGAAGCCGATCAATGATTCTCTCTCATCATTGACTAGAGGCCCAATGCACAAAATTAGGCCTGGTAGGATCAGGCCTAAAGGAGCAGTCGGACACCTCTCTCACAATTCAGGACTGCTGGCTCCCAACTGCTCGCCTGCCTACCTTCCTGATTGCCCCTAACCACTCCCCTGCCAGCCTGATGGATGACTAACTCCTCCCATGCCAGCCTGTTTGCCCCTAACTGCCCTCTCCTGCAGATCTGGTCACCCCTAACTGCCCTCCCCTGCAGGCCCAGTCGCCCCCAACTTCTCTCCTCTGCTGGCCTGGTCACCCCTAACTGCCTTCCCCTGCAGGCTTGATCACCCCCAACTGCCCTCCCTTGCAGGCCTAGTCCCTCCCAACTGCCCTCCCCTGCTGGCCATTTTGTGATGGCCATCTTGTGTTCACATGGGGGCAGCCATCTTGTTTGTTGGATTGATAGTCAATCTGCATATTACTCTTTTATTTGATAGGATAGAGGCCTGGTGCAAGGGTCGGGGCCAGCTGGTTTGCCCTGAAAGGTGTCCCAGATCAGGATGAGGGTTTCCTTGGGGCATGGGGTGGCCTGGGTGAGGGGCCTTGTGGTGGTTTGCAGGCCGGCCATGACCCCCAGTGACCCAAGCAGAGGCCCTGGTATCTGGGGTTTATTTATCTTCTATAATTGAAACTTTGTAGCCTTGAGCAGAGGCTAGAGCAGGCCCCGGTGGGCGGAAAGCTTGGCTTCCTCTATCACTGGGGAAACCCAAGCCTCCGCTCAGTGGCCGCAGCCATCTTGGTTGGGTTAATTTGCATACTTGCTCCAATTGGCTGGTAAGCATGGCTTTTGGGTGTAGTGGAGGTACAGCCAATTTGCATGTTACTCTTTTATTAGATAGACTGTTTCTCTCTCTCCTTCTCTCTTCCTCTCTGAAATCAATAAATATATATTAAAAAAAATAAATAAAAAGCCCTGACTGGATAGAGCATCAGCCTGCAGACTCAAAGGTCCTGGGTTCAATTCTAGTCAAGGGCATGTACCTTGGTTGTGGGCTCATCCCCAATAGGGAATGTGCAGGAAGCTGCTAGTTGATGTTTCTGTCTCATCGATGTTTCTCTCTCTCCCTCTCCCTTCCTTTCTATAAAAAAATCAATAAAATATATTATTTTTTAAAAAAAAACAAAAACCCAGGTATGTGCACTGACCAGGAATCGAACCAGTAACCTTTTTCAGTATACTACACCACCAGCAGCAGTCAATGTTATTTTTTTAAAGAAAAAATATTTAAATTATACATGAGAAAAGATACCCAGTTCTCACCATAAATGTAATAGGAAGTTACTCAAATGAATGCTCCAAAGTCAGATCTGGACTTAAGTTCCAGCACTTTCTAGCTGTGTGGTCTTGGGCTAACTGTTCAACCTCTCTGGGCCGTATTTTCTCTTGAGAATGTCAATGCCAAGCTTACCTGGCAACGTAAGGGTGACAAAAATGCTGTGGGCATGTAACCAGTGCCAAGGAGAAGGCACAAGCCTCCTGCAGGAGGCAAGGTGAGGCGAGGATGGAGCTTGACAGGGAGAGGGGCCCAGGAGAAGCCGGGCTGTGAGGTGAGCAGGGGCAGGGCCCGGCCTGGGAGGAGCCTGAGCGGCAGAGTGGCTCGGCCCTGGGGTGACGAGGCCCACGCGGTGCATGGCTCCCTGGCCCCCAGGCAGAGGAGGGCTGATGGACCAGGGAGGGAGGGAGGTTTCCTAGGAGCCAGCCCAGAGCAAAGGAGGATGTGAGGTGGCGGGCCCGGGCGGGGAGGGGAGGATGGGGCGTAGAGGGAAGGCAGCGTCGCCTGGGCTCCCTGGCAGAACTCCCTTTTGCTGTGGAATCAAGAACAGCTCTCAGAGGGGAGCAGGCCACCTCCTGCCCGCTGAGGGCTGCAGCTGAGGGGCGGCCAGACTTCCCAGGCAAAGCTCTGTGCCCGCCCCAGGAGCTGTTCTCTCCCTGCAGTTCTGGGGCGCTGTTTTCCAAGCCCCAATAGTTCGCAGTTCGAGTTCCCAGGGATCTCCGGCAACACCTCCATCGACCAGGGGATCAGGTGGGTACCGCTGCCTCCACAGCCCTGCCCTGCCCTTCCAACCACAGCCCTGCCCGACTCTGCCTCTCCCTAGTGGTCTCCTGGACAGCCTCAATGCCCGTGACATCAGCGTGAAGATCTTTGAAGACTTAGCCCAATCCTGGTACTGGATTCTTGTGTGAGTCACCAGATCGCCCGCTCTCTCCTTCCTTTCTCCCTCCCTGATCCGCATGCTCCAGCCCAGTGTCTGAAGCTGAGTCTGTAGATAGGGAGGAGGAGCCAGAGCTCAGAGTGGACCCCAAGCCCAACAGGATTTACAATAAAAAGGAGGTCTAATCTCGCCAAAGCCGGTTTGGCTCAGTGGTAGAGCATCAGTCTGCGGACTGAGGGGTCCCAGGTTCGATTCCGGTCAAGGGCATGTACATTGGTTGTGGGCACATCCCCTGTAGGGGGTGTGCAGGAGGCAGCTGGTCGATGTTTCTCTCTCATTGGCGTTTCTAGCTCTCTATCTCTCTCCCTTCCTCTCTGTAAAAAATCAATAAAATATATATTAAAGAAAAGAAAAAAAAGAAAGGAGGTCTAATCTGAAGACTGGAGAGGTGGGAGGAAAGGCATTTGGGGGCTGGGATGACCTTACCTACCTCCTCCTGCTAGTGCCCTCGGCGTGGCTCTGGTCCTGAGCCTGCTGTTCCTCCTGCTTCTTCGCCTGGTGGCCGGGCCCCTGGTGCTGGTCCTGATCCTGGGGGTGCTGGCGGTGCTGGCCTATGGCATCTACCACTGCTGGAAGGAGTACCAGCTGCTGCGGGACAAGGGTGCCTCCATCACCCAGCTGGGCTTCACCACCAACCTCGGCGCCTACCGCAGTGTTCAGGAGACCTGGCTGGTGGCCCGTGAGTACCCGCCCTCCCAATGCCAGCTGCCAAAGGGCCGCCCCCGCCTGACCCCCGCCTGCCCCCGCAGTGATCGTGCTGGCCGTGCTGGAAGGCATCCTGCTGCTCATGCTCGTCTTCCTGCGCCAGCGGATCCGCATCGCCATCGCCCTCCTGAAGGAGGCCAGCAGGTCCGGGCCCACCCAGAGGGGCGGGGGCAGGGCTGTCGCGGGCGGCTGGGCGGGTGCAGGGCTCTGCAGAAGGCAGAACAGTGCAGTGTTAATCCTGCTGTGACAGCCTTTCTGAGCCTCCATTTACCATCTGTGAAGAGGCACTGGGGATGTGCCTACTGGTAGGGTGCCCTGAGGATGAAGTGAGTATCTCATTGAGGCCTCACCCATGAAGCAGGCCCTCCAGAAGGGCAGTGCTGGCAGTCACTGTAGCCATGGTGATGGTGGGTGGGACGGTGGGAACCTGGGCTGGCTGGGGAAGACCCCCACCTGCAGGCTGGTCAACACACCACTCTGAGGACTCCCAGGGGGCTTCTCTGAGACTCACTTCCTCTCAGGGCCCTGAGCCTCGTTCATTGAATTCCGTTCATGGGAGCGCCCAGCCCCGGGAGGAGCAGGCCCAGGGGCAGAGGTGGGGCCGGGCGGGCCTGTGTGGACAGAGCTCACTTCCCTGCAGGGCTGTGGGACAGATGATGTCCACTGTGTTCTACCCGCTGGTCACCTTTGTCCTCCTGCTCGTCTGCATCGCCTACTGGGCCATGACTGCTCTGTATCCTTTGCCCTCCTGGCGTACGAGGGGGCGGAGGACAGAGAGGGCAGGACTTGCCCACTCAGTACCTTAGTGCTGAGAAGGCGCCCGTGCCTCGGGGCAGGCGCAGCGCGGCCCGGGGACAGGGTGGAAGGACGAGCCCAGCAGAGGTCCGGCCTGGTGGGAGCATGGGCACAGCCCTGGGGGGCCGCAGCGACCGGTGTGGCCATGCTTTCCTTGACGGCCCCCTGGGTGCCTGGCCACCTCGGGACAGCCTCAGTACGTCTTCTGGGCGCCCAACGCCAGCCTCCCCGGCTGTGAGGCAGCGCCACTGAACGCATCGTGCGACCCCATGGTGAGGCCGGGGTGAGCGTGGCGGGCACCCATAGGGCTGCGGGCAGCTTAGGGACAAATGCCTCCGGGCGCAGTGGCCACTCAAGGTCACACAACAGGCCCCGGCAGAGCCTGAAAGGGAGCCAGTCCGCGGACTCCAGATCCAGTCCTGCCCGAGCAGGGAGGACCTCGGAGGCCCAGAGCGCTGTGCCGGCGGCTGCCAGGCCTTGGCAGCTGGGTGCCAGGGCCCTGCCCTCCCTGGGACTCTCCTCTGCCCACCACGAACCCAGCCGGTCCCCTCCGTAGAGTGGAGCTTATAGCACCGGCCCACAGGGCGAGCCAGACCAGCTGTGACTCCGGCACATGGAGTGCTTAGCACAGGCCCGGCACCGACTGCTGATAGCTCTGGGCTTTGTTTAGTTTTGTTATCTTCCTCCTGGGAACACACTGCCCGAGGGCCCAGGCCCTGCCGCCCTGCGGGTCTGGGAGAGAAGTGCCAGGCTCCCCGGAGGTGCCAGGGGGCGGCCTGGACCTCTGGGCATTCCCTGTGGCCACTGCCCGGAGCGGGCCGGGCTCTGCCCACGGCACTGGCCCCCGCTCCAAAGGACGGGGAGGCCGGCTTCCGTGGGCGAAGGACCTGGGTGCGAGCACCGAGTGTGCAGAGCCCAGGCGTGGAGGCTGACAGCAGGCACACACGGGTGGAAAGCGCGTTTTCTTTTTTTCTTCTTTTTCTTTTTTTTAAATCTATTTTATTGATTTTTAAAAATATATATTTTATTGATTTTTCACAGAGAGGAAGAGAGAGGGATAGAGAGCTAGAAACGTCGATGAGAGAGAATCATCAACCAGCTGCCTCTTGCACACTCCCTACTGGGGATGTGCCCGCAACCAAGGTACATGCCCTTGACCAGAATCGAACCCGAGACCTTTCAGTCCGCAGGCTCTATGCACTGAGCCAAACCAGTTTCGGCAAAAGTGCATTTTCTTACTATAAAATGCCAACCATGCACCCAGTCCCAGCAATTATCAAGGTTGTCACAGTGGCTGGGAAGGTTGTTTTTATTTCTATGCTTTTCACTTGTTATGATGGAAATTTTCACACACACCCTGAGTAGAGATTTCGCATACCCAGATTCCACACCTTTGACTTTCTCGTTTCATCCATCTCACCCCATCCCTAAGAGCAAAATTTTTTCTAGAGTTTAAGGGAAATTTTGGACATCATACCATTTCACTTGTAAACATATCGATAGATCTCAACAGATAAGGACTTTTTAAAAATATATTTTTTATTGATTTCAGGGAGGAAGGGACCGGGGGGGGGGGGGGGGTGAGAAACATTAGTGATGATGAGAATCATTGATCGGCTGCCTCCTGCACACCCCCTACTGAGGATGGAGCCTGTAACCTGGGCATGTGCCCTGACTGGGAATCCATTGAGCCAAACCAGCTAGGGCAACAGATAAGACTTTAAAAAAGCATAGCCACTATAACCATTATCAAACCCAACAAAATTAACAGGAACTCCTTAATGTCATCAGACACCCAGTCTCAATTTTGCTGGAAAGTATGGTGGTTGGAGTCGCAGAGGCTGCTGTGGAGGGGACAGCTGATGGAGGCCAGGCCCTCCGGAGCATGCCCTGGCCCCGCGGCTCCCCACACACCACCAGCCTGGCCCACACCACCGGCGGGCAGCTCCTGTGCTCGCCCAGAGGCGGGAAGACTGATGCTCACACAATAGGGGAGACCAGCCCGCTGGAACCTGGCAGACGGAGGCCGGGGGGGGGGGGGGGGGGGGGGGGGGGGGGGGGGTGCTTGGCTTCTTTCACTCTGGGAGTGGCGGGCGCTGGCTGGGAACGGCTGTCTGTGCTCCCCAGGCTCCGCCCGCCAACTCCTCGTGCCCAGGGCTGGTGTGCGCCTTCCAGGGCTACTTGTCCACAGGCCCGGTGCAGCGTTCTCTCTTCAACCTGCAAATCTACGGGGTCCTGGGGCTATTCTGGACCCTCAACTGGGTCCTGGCTCTGGGCCAGTGTGTCCTGGCCGGGGCCTTTGCCTCCTTCTACTGGGCCTTCCACAAGCCCCGGGACATCCCCACCTTCCCCCTGAGCGCTGCCTTCCTCCGCACGCTGCGGTAAGCCTGCGAGGGCAGGGGAGGGGCTGGGAGCCCAGGGGTCCCGGGCGCCTCTGACCGCCTAATCCCTGGGCAGTTACCACACCGGGTCGCTGGCCTTCGGGGCCCTCATCCTGACCCTCGTGCAGATGGTGCGGGTCATCCTGGAGTACATCGACCACAAGCTGAGAGGTGAGCCGAGGTCGGGCTGGGGGCGGCCAGCTGAGCAGCTGAGTCCTTGGGGAGAGGCTCCGGGCCTGTGTCCCGAGTTCTGAAACCCAAGTCCCTGGCCCCCAGTCGCCCAGAACCCGGTGGCCCGCTGCATCATGTGCTGCTTCAAGTGCTGCCTCTGGTGTCTGGAAAAGTTTATCAAGTTCCTGAACCGCAACGCATACATCATGGTGAGCCCATTGCAGGCGCAGCCGGTGCTCCAGGGCCAGCCCCGGGCCAGGTGAGCGCTCACCGGTGACCCTGACCTTCCCCTCTCCCCCAGATCGCCATCTACGGGAAGAACTTCTGTGTCTCAGCCAGAGACGCCTTCATGCTGCTCATGCGGAACATTGTCAGGTCAGGCTGCCCCACCGTGGTCTCCCGCCGCCTGCGGGGGGCGCTGTGCTCAGAGGGCCTCCACCCTGGATGGGAACCGAGTCCTTTTGCCTCTGTCACGGCAAGTGATGGAGGCAGCTGCGTCCAGCCCGGGCCTCTCCCCGTGCAGGGTGGTGGTCCTGGACAAGGTCACAGACCTGCTGCTGCTCTTCGGGAAGCTGCTGGTGGTGGGAGGTGTCGGTAAGGACCAGGCCGGGCTGCCGGACCCGGCAGGGGTGGGGGGAAGCGGAGAGCTGGCTCCCAGGGTGACGCTGACGCGGACCTCCGGCAGGGGTCCTGTCCTTCTTTTTCTTCACTGGTCGCCTCGTGGGGCTGGGCAAGGACTTTGAGAGCGCCCCCCTCAACTATTACTGGCTGCCCATCCTGGTGAGTGACCCCCTCTCCGCCGCGCCCCTAGCTCCCAAACAGACCCTAACGGCTGTGTCCTGCAGATCTCCGTCGTGGGGGCCTACGTCATCGCCAGCGGCTTCTTCAGCGTCTTCGGCATGTGCGTGGACACGCTCTTCCTCTGCTTCCGTGAGTGGCGCCCTCCCTGCCCCCTCCGGGTGCAGCTGGGGAGAAGGGGCAGTGAGCGCCCAGCTGGGGCCACTCCCCGGAGATTGGCCCGGGGAAACCCCGGGGAAGTGCGGGCCCGCGGGGCTGTGGGAGCGGGCCCCCCTCCGGCTGTGGGCACCTCTCACGCGCCGCGCAGGGGGCGTGCGGTCCGCGAACCGGACCGCGGGTGGGACGTGCTTCACGGTCCCTCTGGACACATGAGGGGACGGAGCCGCCGCGCCGAGGGCAGCGGGGGCCGCCCGCGCTGACGCCCGCTTGCGCGCAGTGGAAGACCTGGAGCGGAACGACGGCTCGGCGGCCCGGCCCTACTTCATGTCCAAGGCGCTCCTGCAGATTCTCGGCAAGAAGAACGACGCGCCCCCGGGGGCCAAGAGGAAGAAGCCCTGAGCCGGCGCCGCCGCGCGCGCAGCCGCCCCCTCCCCTCCGCTCAGGCCTTGGTTTTGTAAAAAGACGCCATTAAAGGTTGACACATATTTTGTTTTCGCAAAAAGCCCGGCACTGCTCTTCCTCCGTCCTTGACAATGAGACCCTTTGCTCCCCGCCCGCACTTTAAAGCCGGCCCCGCCCCCAGCTGCTGCGACCAATCAGAGGCTCTGAGGAGTCATCCCGGCTCTTCCTCATTCCGCCGGGTCACGAGCTGCGGCGCCTCAAAGGGGGCCAATAGGAGGGCCAGCTCCGAGGCGCTGAGGGGTCACGTGAAGAGTCCGAGCGTTTGGGGCCAATGAGAGTCGCAGAAGCGGCGGGCGAGGGGCGGGGCGGGAGGTGACACCTGAGTGCTTAAAGGGCCTGGTCAGCTGACTGACTCCAGCCCGGGTTTATCCTGGGGGCCAGGCGCGCGCCCGCCGCGGGGAGAAATGACAGCCCAGCGGCCCGGCTCGGTGCTCCGGGGCGGCCCCGAGAGGCCGCGGAGGCCGGGGCTCTGGGGAGTCTGTGGGGTTCAGGTATTTGCCGCGATCTTCCCGCTGCTGTTGTCCGCGGCAGTGGCCGCGGCGTGGGACGAGAACGACTTCAGGCTGGTGAGCAGCCCTCGCCCGCCCGCCCCCACCCGACCCCGACCCCGACCCCGACCCCGTAAGCGGCCCGCGCCCGGCGGCGCCCGCGCGGGCTGCTGAGCCCCTGTCCGCGGGACGCCCGCCCCGCCCTCCATCCGCTCACAGCCCCTCCGCCTCCAGGCCCGGCCCTCCACATTCGCGCTCCTTCCGCTTTTGAGGCCCCTCTTCTCCGGGGGCGGGCGGAGGGGCCCTCCCCGCTCAGACCCCGCTGCCCTCCAGCCTCTCCCGCGGTTCCCCGTCCTTGTTCTGGGCCCGCGCCCACGAGACCCCACACCTGCCTCTCCCAGGGGAGCCGGCTCTAGCCGCCCCGTCCGTCCCAACCCGGTCACGTGTGTCCGCGTGGGCTCCTCCCTCGGCAGGTGCAGCCGCTGGTGACCATGGAGCAGCTGCTGTGGGTGAGCGGGCGGCGGATGGCGGCTGTGGACACCTTCCGCATCCCGCTCATCGCGGCCACCCCGCGGGGCACGCTCCTCGCCTTTGCCGAGGCCAGGAAGATGTCCACGTCGGACGAGGGGGCCAAGTTCATCGCTCTGCGGAGGTCCACAGACCAGGGTAAGCTCCTCCCGGGTCAGAGCCGGCGGGGTGAGGGCGGGAGGGGGGCGGTCCGGTCCGACCTGCCCGGGGCCCTGAGGCCCCGGAGCTTGGAGGCCCTGGGACACGGACCTGGGAGAGGGCACTGCGGAGAGAAGGTGCCCGGGACACTGATCTGAAAATTGGATCGCCACGGAGGTGAGCATTCCTCCAAACATTTCCCAGCACTGACTGTGCATCGTGGTGGGGTCTGTGAGTACGGCTATGAACAAACCAGCAAAGCCCAGCCTGGCAGGCTTATATTCTCCTGGGGAGACAGGAGCAGGCTAAAGGCAGTGGCCAGACAAACCGGAGCAGTGCGGGGGAGCAGTGCGGAGGTGAGCCGGAGGAAGGCTGAGGTGGAGTGTCTGAGGGAGGGAGGGCTGTGGCTGCATGGAGTGAGCCAGCTAGAGCAATCAGGTCCAAGAGGTCAGCAAGCACGGGTCTGAGGGCCTGGCCCTTTGAGGCCTGGGGTCGGGTGGGTAGCAGGAGCGGCCGGTTACAGGGTCTGGTGGGAAGGGCTCCTGGTGGGGGGGGGGGGCGCTCCCTGGGTTTCAGCTCGCTTTATTTTCTTAATGGTTAAATATGTATTGTCGAGGGGATTACAGGTGTCCCCCGCTTCCCCCCATTGCCCCTCTCCACCTAGCCCTCCCCCCCAGGTCTTCACCACACTATTGTCTACCCATGGATTTTGCATACAGGCATATAAGTTCTTTCATTATTCTCTGCCCGCACCCCGACTCCACCCCTCTGAGATCCATCCCTCTGCTCCACCTTCTCCCCGTCCCTCCGAGCCCATTTTGTTCATCAGTTTATTTTGTTACGTAGATTCCACACATGAGTGAGGTCATGTGATACTGGTCTTTCTCTGAGTGACTTCTTTCCCTCAGCATGAGACTCTCCAGGTCCCTCCATGCTGTCTCGCTGCTGCAGAGTGTTCCTGGTGTAAATGTCCCACAGCTTTTTATCCACTCATCTGCTGATGCCCACTTGGGCTGTTCCCAGATCTTAGCTATTGTGAATTGTGCTACTATGAACACAGGGGGCATACATTCTTTCTGAGTGGTGTTTTGGGTTTCTTAGGATATATTCCTAGAAGTGGGGTCATTGGGTGAAATGGCAGTTCCATATTTAATTTTTTTAGGAAACTCCATACTGTTCTCCACAGTGGCTGTACCAGTCTGCACTCCCACCAGCAGTGCATGGGTGTTCCTTTTTCTCCAAATCCTCGCCAGCACTTGTCGCTTGTTGATTTGTTGACGGTAGCCATTCTGACAGGTGTGAGGTGTACCGCATTGTCGTTTTGATTGACGTCTCTCGATGGTCAGTGACTGTGAGCACTTGTTATAGGTCTCATTTTGGAAACCAGCCCTTACCCGCTGTCTCGTCAGGGAATATGTCCTCCGCACAGCGGGCTCCCTTTGCATCTTGAGAACGGTTTCTTTTGCTGCGCAGAAGCTTTTCAGTTCCGTTGCTAGGGCCAGCCTGACAGGTGAACCGGACTGAGGTGGGGAGGTGGGAATTGAGAAAAAAAGGAAGACAGGAAAGTGGGATCGGGAGGACTGCAAGCCATCGACCGACTGCAGCAGCTTTATTAACTGCGTAATGCCTTTTACACAAACACTGACCGGGAGGTCTGTCAGGAGGAATGGACTCTCCGTTCCTCCCAATCTTGGAGATGAAGCGCCATCAGAACAAGTCCGGGGACCCTGTGTGGGCAGGAGGCTGTCTTATCCGTCCCCTCGGGTGCAAGCACTCTGTCAGCTCCCGCCCGGTCTCCAACATCCCGTGTGCTCGTTTGTTCCTTTCTCCCTCAGGCAGCACGTGGTCTCCTACAGCGTTCATCGTGGACGATGGGGAGACCCCTGACGGGCTGAACCTGGGGGCCGTGGTGAGCGACGTGGAGACGGGAGTGGTGTTCCTTTTCTACTCCCTCTGCGCTCACAAGGCCGGCTGCCAGGTGGCCTCCACCATGTTGGTGTGGAGCAAGGACGACGGGGTCTCCTGGAGCCCGCCCCGGAACCTCTCGCTGGACATCGGCACCGAGATGTTCGCCCCCGGGCCGGGCTCCGGCATTCAGGTCTCCGTCCGGGCGGGTAGGGGGGGCCTGGTGGACAGCCTGGGAGGTGCCCCAGCTGACCTCCTTCCCGGGAGGCGTTCCTGCGAAGTCGGTTTCTGTCTTGGGTGGGGCCCCTTGGAAGAAACGGGCATCCTGGGAGGAGCGGGGAGATGGAACTTGCCACCGTGGTCGTCACCAGGCTGCATTAGACAGCCGGGCCCAGCTGCCGCCGGACACGTCTGCCTTGCGCAGCGTGGCGAGCGACAGGCATGGGAAGAGCAGCCACAGCCCCCAGTGCCCGCCCCGGCCCTGATGTTCCAAAGGAGCTTATTCTGCAAAAGAGCGTGATTCAGCGGTGGCTGCTGGAGATCCGTTGGGGGACCCCCAGCGCGCAAGGACAGAACTGAAGGGGACACATGTGACCCCACACTTAGGACCGGGCGGTCCCGCCTCTGAGCCCCTCGGCCTCCCTCTTCCCCACAGAAGCAGCGAGAGCCACGGAAGGGTCGGCTCATCGTGTGTGGCCACGGGACGCTGGAGCGGGACGGGGTCTTCTGCCTCCTCAGCGACGACCACGGCGCCTCCTGGCGCTACGGCAGCGGGCTCCGCGGCATCCCCTACGGCCAGCCCAAGCGGGAAAACGACTTCAACCCCGATGAGTGCCAGGTCAGGAGTCCGGCAGCCCCTCCCCGGCGCAGCGGGCGCAGGGCCCCGCAGCCGCCCTGGTCTTCCTGAGCCTGCCCTCTCCTCAGCCCTACGAGCTCCCGGACGGCTCCGTGGTCATCAACGCCCGGAACCAGAACAACTACCACTGCCGCTGCCGAATCATCCTCCGCAGCTACGACGCCTGTGACACGCTGAGGCCCCGCGACGTGACCTTCGACCCCGAGCTGGTGGACCCCGTGGTTGCCGCAGGAGCTGTAGCCACCAGCTCCGGCATTGTCTTCTTCTCCAACCCGGCCCACCCGGAGCAACGTGAGTGCCCGCGGCGGGCGGGGCGTTGTCTGGAGGAGGCGGGCCGAGGCCGCCCCCTGACCCTCCGCCCTCCCCAGGCGTGAACCTGACCCTGCGCTGGAGCTTCAGCAACGGCAGCTCCTGGAGGAGAGAGACCGTGCAGCTCTGGCCGGGGCCCAGCGGCTACTCGTCGCTGGCCGCGCTGGAGGGCGGCGTGGGCGGGCCGGGCCTGGCCCCCCAGCTCTTCGTCCTGTACGAGAAAGGCCGCAGCTCCTGCACCGAGAGCATCTCCCTGGCCAAGGTCAGCGTGTACGGGACGCTCTGAGCCTGCGCCCGGCCCGAAGGCGCGGCCCCGCGGCCCGGCGCCCGAAAGACGGCCCCACCTTCCTTTAGACTAGCCTTTTGCAAAATCAAGTTTTCTTTGGCAGGGAATCCTCCGGTAGGCGTCTCGCACAGGAAGTGCTGCCCCACCTGGAAGTGCTTCCTCTCCCTGGCGCCGGGCTGGCCTGCCTCCTGCCCCGGGGTCCTGGCTCCCGCCGGGGCCTGTGGGCTGAATAAACGTGAACTCAGGGACGTGAGGAAGGCTGCGCTTCCTCTGGGACGGCCCTAAGCGCCTGGCGGGGGGATGCTTGCTTTCAGGGGAGGGACGGGACGCAGCACCCACCTGACTACTTGTGCCTCAGTGTTTGGTGCGCTGTCTGAGCGGAGGAGAACGGGTGTGTGAGTCTGATGGCCGTGCCCTCTGCATGTCTGTGCCTCGTGGACACCGTGGCTGGGATGGGCTCTGCAGGCCGCTGGGTGCTGCCTGAGAACTTGGGACTTGGGCAAATCCGCTCTCCTTCCCCTTGCTCGTCCTCTCACCGAGAGCACATCCGCCTCCGGGCAACGCGCAGTCGGAGGGCCCGTGAGCCCTCGAACCTGCTGAGTGTGGTGTTTTCACGGTGAGTGGGCCGGCCCTCCGGGAGGCGGGGAGCGGGCCCCGTGCGGAGGGCAGGCCTGCCGGGCCAGCCGGGCGGAACACGGACCTGGGAGAAACGCCATCTTCCCTCCCCGGTGGCTGCGGTGGTGGGAAGCCATGCTTTCCCCCGATGGAAAGAAAGGACACGCCTGGACACGTGGAAGGAACGTCTCCAGCTCCCGGGCCGGTGTGGCTCGGTCGGTTGGCCCGGACACCGAAGGGTGGTGGTGGGTTTGATTCCTGGTCAGGGAACATACCCAGGTTGAGGGTTCAGTTCCCGGTCCGGGTGCATGCAGGAGGCAACTATCCATGTTTGTCTCATATCTATGTTTCTCTCTCTCCTTTCCTCTCAAATTAACTTAAAAAAAAGAATGTCTCACATAAAGGGATGAGGGCCACATTCACCTGCAGTTAAAAGTTTTCCCGACCAGTGTGGCTACGGAGCCACACTGACCTATGAACCAGGAGGTCACAGTTCCACTCCCGGTCAGGACACATGGTGGGGTTGCAGGCTCGACCTCAGTAAGGGGAGTGCAGGAGGCAGCTGACCAATGATTCTCATCATTGATGTTTCTACCACTCTCCCTCTCTGAAATCAATAAAAATATATTTTAAAAATAAAGTTTGTTTCAAGTGCTTCGCTAGCAGATGTCAGGGAAATTTGTCCTGCCTTACAGAAGAGGTGGGATAATAGCACTGAGTGAAGACATGGTATCATTTTGTTACATTTTATCCAGAATTTGTGATCAATAATGTAATACTTCAATTTTTTTATTAGAACACATTGTCAAAAACTCAAAAGTAAATAGCTTGTTTAAACCGGTTTGGCTCAGTGGATAGAGCATCGGCCTGAGGACTGAAGGGTTCTGAGTTTGGTTCCAGACAAGGGCACATGCCCATGTTCAGGCACATGCAGGAGGCAACCAATCTGTGTTTCTCTCACACTGATGTTTCTGTCTTTCCCTCTCTAAAATCAATGGAAAATATTCTCAGGCAAGGATTTTTTTTAAAAATGTAAAGCTTAATGAGCCCCATGTACCAAACATCTCATTTCAACAGTTACCAGGGTATTGCCACATTGCTGCTTCTGATCCCTTTCTGTTCCTTTCCTTTGCTAAGTATCTTAAAGCAAATGCCAGACTTCATGACGTTCACCCCTTCTTTCTTAGGAATGCATTCCATTATATATGTGTGTGTGTGTGTGTGTGTATTTATTTTTTCTAATATATTTTTATTGATTTTTTACAGAGAGGAAGAGAGAGGGATAGTCAGAAACATCAATGAGAGAGAATCATCGATCAGCTGCCTCTTGCACACTCCCTACTGGGGATGTGCCCGCAATCAAGGTACATGCCCTTGACCGGAATTGAACCAGGGACCTTTCAGGCCACGGGCAGATGCTCTATCCACTGAACCAAACTGGTTTCGGCTATATTTCTTTTTTTATTTTTTTTTATAAGTTTTTATTGTTCATATTGTTACAAATGTTCCTTTCCCCACCACCACCACCATTGCTCTCCTCCACCAGGTTCCCACCTCACCCTCTGCCCTTTCCCCTCTCCCCATTGTCCTCATCCATAGGTGCACAGTTTATGTTCAGTCTCTTCCCACGCCCCTCTCTCCCCTTTTCCCCAAGAATCGTCAGTTCACTCCCCTTCCATACCTCTGATTCTATTATATTCAATAGTTAATATTGTTCATCAGATTTTTTTAATTTCCTTGGTTTTTAGATTCACTTGTTGATAGTTACGTATTTGTTGTTCATAATTTTTATCTTTGTTTACTTTCTCTTCTGAAAGAACCCCCTTCAGCAATTCATATAATTCTGGTTTGGCGGTGATGAAC
The DNA here is from genome assembly GCF_014108245.1 of Pipistrellus kuhlii. Taxonomy (NCBI): domain Eukaryota; kingdom Metazoa; phylum Chordata; class Mammalia; order Chiroptera; family Vespertilionidae; genus Pipistrellus; species Pipistrellus kuhlii. Next base: position 83,248,868 of record NW_023425551.1, read on the forward strand.
TCCTTTAGCTTTTTTTTATTAGTGAAGCTCTTTATCTGGCCTTCGATTCTGAGTGATAGCTTTGCTGGGTAGATTATTTTTGGCTGTAGGTTCTTGTTATTCATCACCTTGAATATTTCTTGCCATTCCCTTCTGGCCTGCATGGTTTCTGTTGAGAAGTCAGCTGACAATCGTATAGGTGCTTCTTTGCTCTTGCTTCTTTTAATATTCTCTCTTTGTCTTTTGCTCTTGGAATTTTAATAATGATGTGTCTCAGTGTGGTCCTCTTTGGATTCCTTTTGTTTGGGGTTCTATGCGCTTCCTGGACTTGTAAGTCTAATTCTTTCACCAGGTGGGGGAAGTTTTCTGTCACTATTTCTTTTTTTTTTTTTAAAAATATATTTTATTGATTTTGTACAGATAGGAAGGGAGAGAGATAGAGAGTTAGAAACATCGATGAGAGAGAGTCATCGATCAGCTGCCTCCTGCACACCCCCTGCTGGGGATATGCCCGCAACCAAGGTACATGCCCTTGACCGGAATCGAACCCGGGACCCATCAGTCCCCAAGCCGACGCTCTATCCATTGAGCCAAACCGGTCTCGGCTGTCACTATTTCTTTCAGTATGTTTTCGATATCTTGCTCTCTCTCATCTTCTGGGACCCCAATAATTCTGATGTTGGTTCGCTTGAAGTTGTCCCAGAGGTTTCTTACATTATCTTCAATTTTCTGTATTCTCTTGCCTTCTAGCTTCTGTGGAGGAGTGTCTTCTGGCTCTTTATGTTCCAAATCTTTGACTTGATTCTTGTGATCTTCCCTTCTGTTTTTAGGACTCTGTAAAATATTTTTTATTTCAGACAATGTATTCTTTATTTCTTGTTGATCCCTTATCATTTCTCGATGACTCCTTATTAATTCTAGTTGATCTCTTTTCATATCCTCATAGGCCTTATCATCTTTTCTAGGAAATTCTTGAAAAACCTTATAAGTGTAGATTTGAACTCTATATCCAGACGCTTTTTGTCCTCCATTTCTTTCATTTGTGATCTATTTTGTTGTCGCATTTCGCAGTTACAGATGGGACGGGGTTTCAGGGTGGAGCCTGCAGCTTTGGCTTCTGTCAGCCCCGTCCTATGCGGGTCCTTCAGTGCTCGCTGCCGGCGCCTCTGAGAGAAAGGTGCCCTCAATTTTCGCCTGCTGCCAAACAGTCTATGCTCTCCCCCAATGAGCCCGATATTGGGGTTCAGTTCCGTTGGAAGTGGAGTTGGAGGTGGCGTTCAGAGCAGTCTGGAGCCCCAGTCTCCTTCCCGTCAGGGCAATCCCGCGCACAGCCAACCGTCCCTTCTCTGTGCGCAGTGTGCGCACCGCCGGGACCTCCTTTCGCCGCTTCCCCAGGGTTCCGCCTTACAGCCCGGCTCCCTATGGCTGAGCCTGAGTCCCCGGGGTCTGGCCTAAAACTGGGGTTCAGAGCAGTCGGGGGCCCAGCACAGTCGGAGTTTTATCTCCTTTCCGCTAGGGAACGCCCGCCAGGCACTCGGCCTCCCTTCTCTCCGGCTCCGTCCTCTCCGCGCGCCGCGTCTCCGTACCTTGGGCTTTTCCAGCTCCTCCGCACCTCCTTCTGGTTTTCTCCTTGCTTCTCACTGTAGAATTTCCAGTCAGTCAACCTTCCTATAATTCTGGGCAATGTCCGTTTTATATTTTAGTTGTATTTTATTGAAATTGTTGTGTGCGGCTGCGGCTAGGTGTTCACCTGGGCACAGCCATCTTGGATCCTCCTCGGCTATATTTCTTTATTGATTTCAGAGAGAGAGAGAGGAATAGAGAGATGGAAACATCAGTGATTACAGAGAATCGTTAATCAGCTGCCCTCTGCATGCCCCACACTGTGGATCGAGCCCACAACCTGGGCATGTGCCCCTGGCTGGAATCGAACCTGGGACCCTTCAGTCTGCAAGCCAACACTTTATCCACTGAGCAAAGCCAGCTAGAGCCATTGCATTCTTTAAAAAAAATAAAAATAAAAAAATAAACATATTTTGGGGAGAAACCAAGATGGCAGCATAGGTAAATACCTAAACCGCTGCCTCGCACAATTTCAAAACTATAACTAAAAGACAAAATGTCTATCTCCCAGAACCATGGGGAAGCTGGCTGAGTGGAAGTTCTACAACTAGAAGGAAAGAGGAAAAATCATTGAGATGTGCACAAGCGCTGAAAAGCTGAAGTATGGAGGCGAGCGAATTGAGCTGGCGACAGATGTATGGGTGCGCTGCTTCTTTCAACCCGAAGGGAGACAAGCTCCCAATTACTCTAAACTCCAGTTTCTGGGGAGACATTGGGGACCCGAACTCCCACAGAGAGAAGCTGGACTGTCTGCCATCGGGTCAGAAAGTGAGGGCGGCTTTCTTGCAGAGGTGCGCCCAGCAATCATTGTTTACCATGCTGGGGTGCGGGATGTGGAGACTTGGAAACACAGAGATGCAGAGATGGCTGACTGGCAGCCATCACTGTTTGCCACGCCCTAGCCTAGTGATGCCTTGAGACCCCGCCCCACACAATCTACAAACCCACCCAAGCTTTGCTTTTGCATATAAATGACCTGCCCTATAACAGCTTAACCAAACAAACTGCAGCTCTGGTCAGGCAGCTCCAAAACCTCCAAACGTCAAGCAAAAAGAAGAAAACTGTAGTTCTCCCTGTAGCTCCTGCTGGGTGGCCTCAGACAGTAGCTGACCTGCACCCCATTGGAGATCCAGAAGCCAGTGTATCTAGCGGTCAGTGTGAGACAACACCATATTTCAACTCCTTACATCCATAAGTGACACAATCAAGAGGCAGACTCGGCACCAAAGCCCCAATGAAGCAAGTCCTGCCCCATAAGTGTGTCTCCAGCACAACAGTTCTTTCATTATATACACAGTGGGTCCTCACAGCCAATTGACCTCGCGGTCAATTCCTCCCAGGAACAACAATCAAGACTTAACTTCAACAAGGCTATACACGCAGTCCACAAAGGGGAGCACCAAGAGTGTCTACCTCAGGTAACTAGGGAGGCTGACCCACCAGCCTATGTAGGACACCTAGCACACAAAGCCACCCTTCCAACTCAGGGAAGCAGTGAAAATGCAAATAAATCACAAACGAGAGAAATGGAAGAAAACAAACAACTGGATATAGAGTTCAAAATCACAGTTATAAGGTGATTTTAAGTTCAAGAATTTCCTAGAAAAGGCTGATAAATTCAACAAGACCCTCAAGGGTATGAAAAAGGACCAACTAGAAATTAAGCATACACTGACTAAAATAAAAATATACAGAGACCCAACAGCAGACTAGAGGAACACAAGAATCAAGTCAAAGATTTGAAATACAAAGAAGCAAAAAACCCTCAACCAGGAAAGCAAAAAGAAAAAATAATCCAAAAATTTGAAGATAGTGTAAGAAGACTCTGGGACAACTTCAAGCATACCAACATCAGAATTATGGGGTGCCAGAAGAAGAGAGAGAGAGCAAGATACCAAAAACCCATTTGAAGAAATAATGTCAGAAAACTTATCCCACCTGGTAAAAGAAATAGACTTACAAGTCCAGGAAGCACACAGAATCCCAAACAAAAGGAATCAAAAAAGGACCACACCAAGACACATCATAATTAAAATGCCAGGAGTAAAAGACAAAGAGAATATATTAAAAGTAGCAAGAGAAAAACAGCTAATTACCTAAAAGGGAGCACCCATACAATTGTCAGCTGAATTCTCAACAGAAACTATGCAGGCCAGACAGGAGTGGCAAGAAATATTCAAAGTGATGAATAGCAAGAACCTACAACCAAGATTACTCTACCCAGCAAAGCTATCACTCAGAATTGAAGGTCAGATAAAGAGCCTTGAGATGCCTTGAGACCCCGCCCCACACAATCTACAAACCCACCCAAGATAAGAAAAATCAAAAGGAGTTCATCAACACCAAACCATTATTATATGAAATGCTGAAAGGTATTCTTTTTTTTCTTCTTTTTAAAAAAATATATTTTATTGATTTTCCACAGAGAGGAAGGGAGAGGGACAGAGAGCTAGAAACATTGATGAGAGAGCTACATTGACCATCTGCCTCCTGCACACCCACAACTGGGGATGTGCCTGCAATCAATGTACATGCCCTTGACCAGAATCAAACCTGGGATCTTTCAGTCCGCAGACCTATCTATCTACTGAGCCAAACCAGTTTCAGCTAAAAGATATTCTTTTTTTTCTTTTTCTTTTTTTTTTAATATATATTTTATTGATTTTGTACAGAGAGGAAGGGAGAGAGATAGAGTTAGAAATATCGATAAGAGAGAGTCATCGATCAGCTGCCTCTTGCACACCCCCTATTGGGTATGTGCCCGCAACCAAGGTACATGCCCTTGACCAGAATCGAACCCAGGACCCTTCAGTCCCCAAGCCGACGCTCTATCCATTGAGCCAAACTGGTTTCGGCTAAAAGATATTCTTGAAGAAGAGGAAGAAGAAAAAAGTAAAGATAAAAATTATGAGCAACAAATACATATCTATCAACAAGTGAATCTAAAAATCAAGTGAATTAAAAATCTGAGGAACAGAATAAACTGGTGAATATAATAGAATCAGAGGCATAGAATGGGAATGGATTGATAATTCTCAGTGGGGGAGGGTGTGGGGAGTATGGGAAGAGACTGAACAAAAATCGTATGCCTTTGGATGAGGACAGTGTGGGGAAGGGCAGAGGGTGGGGTGGGAACTGGGTGGAGGGGACCAATGTGGGGGTGGGGAGAAGAAACAATTGTAATGATCTGAACAATAAAGATGTATTAAATTTTAAAAAATAAAAACAGTTTTATTTCAGAGAGGAAGGGAGAGGGAGCTAGAAACATCAATGATGAGAATCATTGATGCACTCCCCCACTGGAGATTGAGCCTGCAGCCTGGGCATGAGCCTCACCAGGAATCCTGGTTCATAGGCTGATGTTCAACCACTGAGCTACATCGGCCAGGCTGCATCCCTTTTATTTATATATAAATTTCAGAGAGGGGGTGGGAGATAGCAACATCAATGATGAGAATAATTGATCTGCTGCCTCCTACATAGCAACCCGGGCATGTGCCCTGACCAGGCATCAAACTGTGACCTCCTGGTTCCTACTTCGATGCTCAACCCCTGCGCACACCGGCCGGGCTGCGTCCGATTCTTTAAACAGAGCAGTTGGGTAGAACCAGAAAGCCCTCGCACACCCACCATGGGAACAGCACTGTGGTGTCTGATAACCAGGCAGGTTCAAGTCTCATCATGTCTCAAAAATGTCTTATTTGTCATTAATTTGTTCAAATCAGGATCCAAAGAAAATCTATACATTGCATTTTTTTTTCATTATTTAAAATTGATTTCAGAGAGGGAGAAGGCGAGAGAGAGAGAACCGTCAGTGATGAGAGAAAATCATTGGTTGGTTGCCTCCTGCACCGGGATTGAGCCCGCAGCCCAGGCAAGTGCCCTGACCGGGAACCTTGGTTCACAGGCCTGCACTCAACCGCTGGGCCAAGCCGGCTGGGTCACATTGCATGTTGAGTCGCCTGCGAATAAGGGACAGCGGTCCTCTTCCTCTTTATGTTTATTACTGTCTAACACACAGGGAGGGTTCTCCGCGGGCCTCTCCACTCTGCATTGTCAGTTACCTCTCAGAGTGCCACTAGCTTCCTCCCGCCCTTGTATTTCCACTTCGCACCTGAAGTTTTGAATGGTTCGGATTCCGTTTGTGGGATAAATTCCTTGGCGGGGGCTGTGGCCTCCGGGCGCCCCCTGAGGAGACAGGTGCTGCCCCTCGGTGAGCAGAGCGGAGAGGGCACGGGCTGGGCCCCGGGCCACGGCTGCCGCCTTGTGCGGATCCTCCCTCCCCCTCCAGCTGACAATCTCATCCACGGTTTTGCCTGAAGCAGTTCTGTCATGAAGGGCTGTGAGTGTTGATCTCCCAGATGGACAGCGGGGAGGAGGCGAGTATTTTAACAGCTGGTTTGCCGAGAAGTCCCTCAGGGGAAGCTCCGGGCCCAGCACCGACCCCTTAAGCGCTGCCAGCAGAGCGTTCAGAAAGCGGGAAAGGAGGAGATCCCTCTGAAGCATGAGTGCCCGGGCCACGGCAGAGACAAGCCTGAAGGCTCTTGACCTTGACAGTCACCTTGAGAATAGACTCCTCAGGAAACTTGAGCCCTCTGGGTTTTGTTGGTTAAGGCTGTGAAGATAGCCACCAATTTAATGAGGACTTATTTTCCTCCTATATGTTTTCCTCTCACTTTGAGCCATCATTGTTGACTTTGGGATGATGTCTCACTTGCTCTGACATCCTGCAGGAACTCAATGTGCTAAAACAGAATGATTTCTTGGGATTATGGGACCAGCTTTATGTATCCTGTATCCAAAGTGGATAAACTTGTCAGGATTATCATGTTGCCTGAGCCCTGGAGTCGCGCCTCCGAGGACTTTGGAGGCGCTGTTCGGCCATCCTTGTTCCAGGAAGCAGCTGGGGGGGCCTCTCTCTTGCGGGGAGCCAGAGCTCTGGAAAGGGGCCCCAAGACCGTTAAGTCAGTGCTTGGGGCAGTTTTATTTTTTTATGGTAACTTAACTGTTAAGCTTGCTCAATGGTGGACTAGGTTAGCCAAGAGGAAGCTTTTAACAGTTCCAGGCCTTATCAAGGTGTCAGATCTCAGAGTAAGATTGAAAGCTTCAAGAATGCTAGAGCGAATAGAATCGAGAACCCAAATCACTATGCTCAATTAATATTTGAGAAAGGAGGCACGAATATACAATGGAGTCAAGACAGTCTCTTCAATAAATGGTGTTGGGAAAATTGGACAGATACATGCAAAAGAATGAAACTAGATCACCAACTTACACCATACACAAAAATAAACTCAAAATGGATACAGGACTTAAACATAAGACAGACGGGAAACCATAAAAATAGTAGAGGCATCCACAGGCAGCAAAATCTCAGACATTTGCCAAAAGAACTTCTTCAATGATACTGCCCCTAGGGCAATGGAAGCTAAAGAGAAAATAAACAAATGGGACTACATCAAAATAAAAAGCTTTATTACAGCAAAAGAAACCATCACCAAAACAACAAGAAAGCCCACTGTATGGGAGAACATATTTGTAAATGTTATCACTGATAAAGGTTTAATCTCCAACATCTACAGACAGCTTATACAACTAAATAAAAGGAAGATGAATGATCCAATTAAAAAATGGGCAATGGACCTAAATAGAATATTTTCAAAAGAAGACAGAAGGAAAGCCAAGAGGCACATGAAAACATGCTCAAAGTCACTAATTATCCAACTGATGCAAATCAAAACAACAATGTGGTACCATCTCACACCTGTCAGAATGGCCAACATCAACAAGTCAACAAACGACAAGTATTGGCGAGGTTGCGGAGAAAAAGGAGCCCTCATGCACTGCTGGTGGGAATGCAGACTGGTGCAACCACTGTGGAGAGCAGTATGGAGTTTCCTCAAAAAACTGAAAATGGAACTCCCATTTGACCCAGTAATCCCACTTTTAGGATTATATCCCAAGAAAACAGAAACACCAATCAGAAAGGATATATGCACCCCTAAGTTCATAGCAGCACAATCTACAATAGCTAGAATTTGGAAACAGCTTAGGTGCCTGTCAGCAGATGATTGGATCAAAAAGCTATGGTAGCTGAGACCGGTTTGGCTCAATGGATAGAGCGTCGGCTTGGGGACTGAGGGGTCCCGGGTTCGATTCCAGTCAGGGGCATGTACCCTGGTTGCGGGCACATTGGGGGGGGGGTGCAAGAGGCAGCTGATCGTAGACTCTCTCTCATCGATGTTTCTCTTTTTTTTTTTTTCGGCCTTGATTTTGTCTTTATTTGATCTCATCGATGTTTCTAACTCTCTATCTCTCTCCCTTCCTCTCTGTACAAAATCAATAAAATATATATATTTTTAAAAAGTACAAAAAAAAAAAAAAAACCATGGTACATCTACACAATGGAATACTGTGCTGCCATAAAAAAGAAGGAATTCTCATCATTTGCAACAATCTGGATGGAATTGGAGAACATCATACTGAGTGAAATAAGCCAGTCAATGAAAGAGAGACACCACATGACCTCACTCATTTATGGATAATAAATAACATTATAAACTGAAGAACCAAAAGATAGATATAGAGACAGTAAAGCAACAAGCAGACTGTCAAATTACAGCGGGGAGGGTAGGGAGATCTGGGGGAGATAACAGATCAACTGAAGGACTTGTATGCATGCATATAAGTACAACCAATGGACACAAAACTCTGGGGAGGGTGGGTATGTATGGGAGGGCAATGGTAAAATATGTACACAGATAATTTAATAAAAAAAATAAATTTTTTTAAAAAAGGCCACTTTGAAAGCTGGTGCAGAAGTGGATTGGGTGCTGGACAGGTAGGTTAGTCGGTTAGAGCATTGTCCTGGTAAACATAAGTTGCAGGTTTAATCTCTGGTCAAGGCACATACAAGGATCAACCAATGAATACTAAATAAGTGAAGAAATAACTCAATTTTTCTCTCTCTGCGTGTGTGTCTCTCTCAAATAAACTTTTTTAAATCCTAAAAAAAAAAAAAAAAAAAAAAAAAAAAAAAAAAAAAAAAAAGAATGCTAGTGTGAACACTGTGTGGTTCAGGCATCAGGGTCCTTGGGGTATGCTGCGGAGGAAGACCCTAAATTGCAGGGGTTTGCTGCTGTGGCCAGCTTTCAAGCCAAGTCACTGAATTAAGTCAGCCTGTCTATCATGAAAATGCCAAAATACTGTATCTGGCTGGGGGAAAGGAATTTGCTTTATTTGCATTTTTACCCACCCTGCCCTGTAATATCTATAACCAGGAAGATGGAATAAATTGCAACATTAACATTTAGCTGCTAAAAATATATAGATATAGATATAGATATAGATATAGATATAGATATAGATATAGATATAGATATAGATGATAGATTTCCAAATTCTCTGATTTGGTCCTCGTTTGTTCGCTGGAATTCTCAGTAAGAGGCAGCGTCCCCTCCCCAGGCTGGGGTTACCCTGAGCAGGGTCTGTACCTGAGAGGCATACAAACGCTCATGTCCCCTTTATTTGTATTTTATTGATTTCAGAGAGGAAGGGGGAGAGGGAAACATCAGCGATGAGGATCATTCACCAGCTGCCTCCTGCACACCCCCTGCCAAAGCCCAGCCTGTGCCTGAGGGGGAATCCACCAGGACCTCCTGGTTCATCCGAGCGGCGGGTGGGGCCGAACCTCCCTTTACTTGCCCGCTCTGAGTGGGCCTGCCCTGCCTGCCCTGGCAGTGAGCTGTGCCGTCACCATACCAGGGACACCGGGGCCGCGGGCCTGCAGGGGGCGGGCCCGGGAGGGAAGGACAGCGGGAGCCGTTCTCTTAGACAGCCAGCCTCGATTCAGGAAGAAGAGATTTCAAAATTCGAAGAAAAGACCTCAGAAGAGAAACGTGTGTGTGTGTGTGTGTGTGTGTGTGTGTGTGTGTGTGTCTAAACAACCCAGGGAGAAACACCGATCAGCTGCCTCCTGCACGCCCCCTCCTGAGGATATGCCTGCAACCAAGGTACATGCCCTTGACCGGAATCGAACCTGGGACCCTTCAATCCGCAGGCTGACGCTCTATCCACTGAGCCAAACTGGTTTTGGCAAGTACTTTCTTTTTGACAACTCAATCTCCATTTGATATTTTATTTCTATAACTCATTTGAAGTCGGAAATTTTTTTTAGTGCCAGTTCCTGACATAGCACAAAAAGTTAATTTTCTTTGTATTTAAAAATATCTGGACCATGAAGAAAACATGATGAAAATAAATTTTAAACAGAATAAAAATTTAAAAAACTTTCACCCTAACCGGTTTGGCTCAGTGGATAGAGTGTCGGCCTGTGGACTGAAGGGTCCCAGGTTCAGTTCTGATCAAGGGCATGTAACTCAGTTGCAGGCACATCCCCAGTGGAGGGGGGGAGGGGGTGTGTGTGTGCAGGAGGCAGTTGATTGATGTTTCTGTCTCATCAATGCTCCTAGCTCTCTATCCCTCTCCCTTCCTCTCTGTAAAAAAAATCAATCATATATATATATATATATTTATATATATATATGATTGATTTTTAAAAAAATATATATATATGATTGATTTTTTTAAAAAATAAAAAATAAAAAATAATATATATATATATTTTTTTTTTTATTTTTTTTTTTTATTTTTTTTTTTTAACTTTCACCTGGCTGGCGTGGCTCAGTGGTTCTATGAGCCAGGATGTCGTGGTTTGATTCCCAGTCAGGGCACATGCCCAGGTTGCAGGCTTGATTCCCTAGTGTGGAGTGTGCAGAAGGCAGCTGATCAATGATTCTCTCTCATCAATTATGTTTCTATCTCTCTTTCCCTCTCCCTTCCTCTCTGAAATCAATAAAAACATATTAAAAAAAACAAACACTTTTGCCCGAGTGGTTTGGATCAGTGGGTCCCAGGCATGCAGAAGGCAAACATTTGATGTATCTCTCTCTGTCTCTCCTCCTTCCTTCCACTTTCTCTAAAAATCAATGGGAAAACATCCTCAGGTGAGTATTAACAAAAAATAAATTAATTTTTAAAAACTAAAAAGAACTTTTTACAGAAGAAATCTGTCTAAACAAACCAATAACTATCGACCCAATAAATTCAATTAAAAAACAAACAAACAGCTAAAACCGGTTTGGCTCAGTGGTAGAGCGTTGGTCTGCAGACTGAAAGGTCCCGGGTTCGATTCCGGTCAAGGGCATGTACATTGGTTGCGGGCACATCTCCAGTAGGGGGTGTGCAGGAGGCAGCTGATTGATGATTCTCTCTCATCGATGTTATCCCTCTCCCTTCCTCTCTGTAAAATATCAGTAAAATATATTTTTTTTAAAACAAAAAAAATGAACAATAGCTGCCCTAGCCAGTTTTGCTCAGTGGGTAGAGCGTCAGCCTGAGGACCAAAGAGGGCTCAGTTCCAGGGAAGGGCATGTGCCTCGGTTGCAGGCTGTTCCCTGACCTGAGCCCTGGTTGGGGCTCATGCAGGAGGCAGCCAATGGATGTTTCTCTCACATCGATGTTTCTCTCTTCTTTCCCTCTCTCTTCCACTCTTTTTAAAAACCCATGGGGAGATATATCCATGATTACATATACATACACACACACACACACACACACACACACACACTAATATGCAAACAGACTGAACAGTGGAACAACCGAACAACCCGTCACAGCACGCGCGGAACATGGCGGGCGTCGGCGCGCAGGATGGTGAGCGGGCACCAGCCCAGGCGGGGTGCCAGCGCTGTCGGGGGGAGGAGTCCCTGGTGGTCACTGAAAATTCTTTGCTCCCACGTGCCCCCGTCCCGCTGCCGCTCACACCCACTGTCATCTCCACCCCAGTCGCTCCCCGTCACAGCGGTGAGGCGGGGCTGATGCCATGAGCGCGTGGGGGCAGTGGCAGGACCAGGGCTGCCAGCAGAGAGGGCACCTGGAGCCGTGGTGGGAGGGGCCGGGCGGGGGCATGGAGGATGGGCTGAGACTCGGGGCCCACAGTCCTGTCAGGGTGCACAAATTCGTGCACCAGGCCCCTAGTATAAAATCAAACAATAGCTGTAATGGCTGGCAGGGACCAAACCCACCTATTACCCAGGCATCTTTTTTTTAATGTTTTTATTGATTTGAGATAGAAACGTCAGAATCATTGATCAGCTGACTCCTGCATGCTCTCTAGGAGGGACTGAGCCTGCATCCCGAGCGTGTGCTCTGACTGGGACTGAATTCATAGGTAACGCCGGCCAAGCCCGTTGGGCGTCTTGACCGTCTCCACTGCCCCTGGCACATGGTAGGCGCTCAGCACAGAAGGAAAGGCAAGTCCAGGTGGGCAATGTCAATGTAAGAATGCCCAAACCAGTGAATTCTCTTCAATTGAGAGAGAGAGAGAGGGGGGGGGGGGGGGAGAGAGACATCAATGGTGAGAGAGACCCATTGATCGGCTGCCTCCTGCATGCCCCACACTGGGTATCCAGCCTGTAACCCTGGCATGTGCCATGACTGGGAATTGAACCATGACCTCCTGGTTCATAGGTTGACTCCCAACCACTGAGCCACCCTGGCCAGGCTTAGAAGAATTTATTTGAGCCAAACTGATGGCATTGCCAGGAAGCAAGATCCAAATGCTCCCCTTTGCAGGTTTTTTTAAAATATATTTTTATTGATTTCAGAAGGAAGGGAGAAGGAGAGAGAGAGAAACATTAATGATGGGAGAGAATCATTGATCGGCTGCCTCCTGCATGCCCCACACTGGGATGGAGCCTGCAACCCAGGCACATGCCCTTGACTGGAATCAAACCTGGACCCTTCAGTCCGCAGACTGATGCTCTATCCACTGAGCAAACTGGCTAGGGCTGCAGTTTTTTTATGCATTTGAAATCAAAGAGTAAACATCAGGAAGATTACCTGAAGGTGGGATAAAGGCAGGATGGGGATTGGATTACAGAATAGTTAACAGAATTTTGTGCTCTCTTGAAGGGTCTGAAAAGATGCATTTCCACAGTGCGTTAACCTAGACGCACAGAAACAATGGGCAGGCTTGCCTTTTACTAAAGAAGCTCCAGGCCTGGTGCGCCGCCCACCAGGACCTGCTCAGTTAGGAATTCCTGAGGGCATCGCCTGAGAGGTCACTTTGGTGAGATTTGTTCCCGCGCCCTCGCTGTCCACAGCACACTGCAGCCGCAGTGTCCCCCTCTCTCGGAAAATGAAACGGCAAAAGGTCACCCCCTCAGGGGCTGGGATGGCCTCCGTCTGCTCTGGATGGAGGAAGAGGAAGAAAAGGGTCTGAACAAAGTTCACACTCCTGAGGGCGGGGGCCGGGGCCACATTTCCTGAGGCCTCCGGCCTGCGGGCCCTGGTTTGGTGGCGCCAGTCTTGCTCAGTGGTGAGTGCATTAGTTTACTCCTCAATCCACGCAGTGTCACACACGCCTCTGTAGCCACTGCACACTGCACAGCGCGAAACGGGAGGAAAAGACAGACGAGAGCGCTGACTAACTGGGCAAACAGAGCCACAGAGATGGCGGTGCCCAGAGCAGAGTATCCCAGCCGTGTCAAGAGAAGGTGTGGCTCAGCTGGTTGGAGTGCCGTCCCAGACACCGAAAGGTTATGGGTTTGATTCCTGGTCGGGGCACATGCGCAGGTTGCAGGTTCGATCCCCAGTGGGGTGAGCACACAAGGCAATCAACAACACTTCTCTTTCACATCCCCTTCCTCTCTCTAAAACAAAACTCCTAAATGCTACTTTCTCGCTTAAAAAGAGAGAGAGATGCCCTAGTGGTTTGGCTCAGTGGACACTCAACCACCGAGCCATGCCAGCTGGTCGATTTTTATTTTTGTAACTAAATCTTTATTGTTGAAAGTATTGCATGTGCCCCTTTATCCCCCCTTGACCACCTCTAGCCCACCCCACCCCCCATCCCAGACCCTCACCACCCAGTTGTCTGTGCCCACGGATTATGTGTTTACATGCACAAGTTCTTTGGTTGATCTTTTCCCACCACCTCACCTTCCTTCAGATTCCACAGTCTGTTCTATGCTTCTATGTCTCTGGATCCAGTGACTTTTAGAGACAGTGGAAGGGAGGGATGAGGCAGAGAGAGAAAGAGAGGGAGCGAGACAGAGAGAGACAGAGAGAGAAAGAGGCACCCCGACTGGAGCCGGGGATGGAACCTGCAACACAGGTACCCCAGGTATGTGCCTTCGAGCAAGCACAGAACCTGAGACCCTTCTGCACGAGGTCGACGCTCTAACCACTGATCAAGGCTGCCATGTTCAAAGACGGGAATGTTTGGCAATGGTTGGGTTTAGGTGGTGGGTGTATGGCTGTTCTTTATACTCTTCTCCCTTTTCCCCCAAATAAATGTGAACAGTGTAATGAACTGAATTCATACACACATGATAATTGTGACTCAGATTGTATGATTAAGTGGAAAAGATTACATGTTGATCTGAAAATACATAATTACAATGGGATATTTCAATATCTCCTTAGGAAACAATAAAATGCAAAAGCTATTGGCATAAGAGTGTTTGGCAAACAGTTAATACTTCTTTAAAAAGTACAGAAGCATTGACGAGAGAGAAAGGGGCACATAATTAACCACATACAACCAGAGGCAACCGAAAACACCGGGCGGCCAGGCGGAGCGGAGTGACCGGACACCAGTCTGCTGGAATGAGGAAGGTGCCCTTCCCACAGGAGGGCCTGGCTCAGAGCCCGCCCGCAGGGGGCACAGACAGGCTGAGTCACAGTCAGCAGTACCGATAGGACAGGTGACTCCTAGTCAAATTAGACCTCAGGAAACGCACGCTGGAGACAGGGCAGACCCTGCGGAAAACGCCCCCCCATGACAGGCGCGTTTGTTGGCTGGTGGCCACCGCGGGCGTCAGGAAAAGCCGGCCTCGCGGGGCTTCAGTGTTGAGGCCCAAACAGCTGTGAAGGCCCCTCCCCCCACATGGAGGAGGGAGGGCGGCCGCCGGCGCTTTGAGGATGTTCGTAGCTGGCAGGACAAAGCCTGAAAAACACAAATTAAAACGCTCTCTTCTCAATGTAAACCGCATAGCACAGTTCCCAGCAAAAGCAACACAAGAACCAACATGAAAATAATTCATGGGAATCTACAGTGAACTGTGTGTAAGTACAAATATATGGACAATACTTATTAATTAAAATAATAGTGAATTTGCCGAAACCGGTTTGGCTCAGCGGATAGAGCATCGGCCTGTGGACTGAAAGGTCCCGGGTTCAGTTCTGGTCAAGGGCATGTACCTTGGCTGCAGGCATATCCCCAGTAGGGGTGTGCGAGAGGCAGCTGATTGATGTTACTCTCTCATGGATGTTTCTAACTCTCTATTCCTCTCCCTTCCTCTCTGTAAAAAATCAATAAAATATATTGTATATTTAACCCAGAGCAGCAGCAACCAAGCCCAGAGCAGCCAGGTCGGGAGCAGCCAGGCCCAGAGTAGCCGGGCCCAGAGCAGCCTGGCCCGGAGCAGCAGCTACCAGGCTGGGAGCAGCCAGGCCCAGAGCAGCAGCAGCCAGGCCAGGAGCGGCAGTGGCCAGGCCCGGAGCAGCTGGTTGTGGAACGAACCAGAGCAACAGAGGCCAGGCCCGGAGCAGCCAGGCCCGGAACAGCTCGCTCCTCGCCTGCCCCTGCCCCACGGCTGCCTCTCAGACATGGCTGGAAACTTTTGCGGGAACTTGAGGGTCTGCTGAATCAAGTGATGAAGGCTTAGATCTGGATGTGTTGAGTTAGTATAGCGCTGGGGTGTTGATCTGTGAGTGTCTTGTGTGGGGTCTGGATGAGGTTGGTTGATCTATTTGGAAATGTCTTTTGTGTGAAGTGTATCCTTGGGCATGTGGAGGTGTTATTGATATGAGAAAATGCTAAGTAATTTATTTACTACCTGGAAAAATAAATAAATAAACTACTGAGGCCAGGTTCCAGAAGGTTTCCAGCATCGCATCTGTGCAGAGTGTCTTCTGGGTTGGGTCCAGGAAAGCCCACTCCTCCTTGGCGAACTCCTCTGAGTCCATTTCTAGGTTTCCTGGGTCTCCCTGAGTCCCGTCCCACCTGCAACTCCCACCACCGGAGGGATCACGGAGCCACAGAAGAGGAAAGAACCTCTTCTCCCGTTTGAAGTTTCACAGAAAATTACTAAGGATAACTGTTTGTGGTATTTGCTCAGTCTCCTTTATGAGAAATCACCCGGGGAGCAACCACTTCCTGCGTCCCGGGCAGCCCCACCCGCTGCCTTTAGAGACAGCTCCCAGTTTATTGCCTGACATCAGGTCACACTGGGGACAGCTGGCTGACATTTCTCTCTGCACCAATTCTTTAGAATGTAATGATTTAATGGCAGGCAATAGCCAGCCAAGAATGTGGCCCTCTTCCGCCTGAGGCTCACCTGACGGGGGCCATAGAGTTTAACATTTTAAGAGTCAGCAGAGCCCAGACGGTGTGGCCAGTAGTTGAGTGTCAAACTATGAAGCAGGAGGTCACAGTTCAATTCCTAGTCAGGGCTCAGGCCTAGGCTGTGGGCTTCATCCCCAGTGGAGGGGGTGCAGGAGGAAGCCAATCAATGATTCTCTCTCATCATTGATGTTTCTCTCTCTCCCTCTCCGTGCCTCTCTCTGAAATTAATAAAAATCATTTTTTTTAAAGTCAGCAGATACTTAGAATAATGTTTCCTTTTTCTTTGGGAAATAACACAATTAAACACAATCATGAAATAGGATGTTAATGGACGAGAAAGTTCTACAATAAATAAACTAACAGCCCTAGCTGGTTTGGCTCAGTGGATAGAGCATCAGCCTACAGAGTGAAGGGTCACAGGTTCAATTCCAGTCAAAGGCGCATGCCTGGGTTGCAGCTTGTTCCCCAGTACGGGGCGTGCAAGAGGCAGCCGATCAATGATTCTTTCTCATCATCGATGTTCACATCTCTCTCCCTCTCCCTTCCTCTCTGAAATCAATATAGATATAGATATAGATATAGATATAGATATAGATATAGATATAGATATAGATATAGATATAGATATATTGTAGATAGATATAGATAGATATAGATATAGATATATTGATATATATAGATATTTATTGATATTTATTGATATATTTATTGATATATATATATTTAAAAGTAGACTAATAGATAGCCCTGAGCTGCACAATGCCAGATGCCCACGTATGCCACTGGGCAGAGCTAATGGTGCCATTGTACCAAAGCAGGTGAGGACAGCTCTACACAAAATGATGAAGGCCAGAGCATCCCATCCCACCCCTCGTTAACTCCCTTCCATATTACTCATGTTTACTCCACATAATGATGTTTTCTAATGCACTACCCCTGCTATTTAACACCAGAGGCCGGGTGCACAAAATTCCTGCACAGTGGGGGGTGTCCCTCAGCCCAGCCTGCCCCCTCTCCAATCTGGGACCCCTCCAGGAATGTTCAACTGGATCAGGCCTAAATGGGCAGTCAGATAAACCTCTCAAAATCCAGGACTGCTGTCTCCAAACTGCTCACCTGCCTGCCAGCTTGATCACCCCCTAACTACTCCCCTGCCAGCCTGATTGATGCCTAACTGCCCTCCCCTGCAGGCCTGGTCCCCCTCAACTGCTCTTCACTGCAGGCCTGGATTCCGCCCCCCCAACACCCCTTCCCTGCAGGCCCAGTCACTTCCAATTTCCCTTCTCTGCTGGCCATCTTGTGTCCACATGAGGGCAGCCATCTTTGGCCACATGGGGGCAGCTATCTTGTGTGTTGGAGTGATGGTCAATTTTCTTTTTTTTAATAAATTTTTATTGTTCATATTATTACAAATGTTCCTCTTCCCTCCGTCCTCCATTGCACTCCTCCACCAGGTTCCCACCCCACCCTCTGTCCTTTCCCCACCCCCCATTGTCCTCATCCATAGGTGCACAGTTTATGTTCAGTCTCTTCCCACATCCCCCTCTCCCCTTTTCCCCAAGAATTGTCAGTTCACTCCCCTTCCATACCTCTGATTCTATTATATTCAACAGTTAATATTGTTCATCAGATTTTTTTTTAATTTCCTTGGTTTTTAGATTCACGTGTTGATAGTTATGTATTTGTTGTTCATAATTTTTATCTTTATTTACTTTCTCTTCTGAAAGAACCCCCTTCAGCAATTCATATAATTCTGGTTTGGCGGTGATGAACTCCTTTAGCTTTTTTTTATTAGTGAAGCTCTTTATCTGGCCTTCGATTCTGGCCTTCGATAGCTTTGCTGGATAGATTATTTTTGGCTGTAGGTTCTTACTATTCATCACCTTGAATATTTCTTGCCATTCCTGTCTGGCCTGCATGGTTTCTGTTGAAAAATCAGCTGACAATCGTATAGGTGCTCCTTTTTATACTGCCTGCTTTGCTCTTGCTGCTTTTAATATTTTCTGTCTTTTGCTCTTGGAATTTTAATTATGATTTATCTTGGTGTGATCTTCTTTGGATTCCTTTTGTTTGGAGTTCTGTGTGCTTCATGGACTTGTAAGTCTAATTCTTTCACCAGGTGGGGGAAGTTTTCTGTCACTATTTCTTTCAGTATGTTTTCGATATCTTGCTCTCTCCTTCTGGGACCCCCATAATTCTGATGTTGGTTTGCTTGAAGTTGTCCCAGATGTTTCTTACATTATCTTCAATTTTCTGGATTCTCTTGCCTTCTTGCTTCAGTGGAGGAGTGTTTTCTGGCTCTTTATGTTCCAAATCTTTGACTAGATTCTTGTGATCTTCCATTCTGTTTTTAGGATTCTGTATAATATTTTTTTATTTCAGACAATGTATTCTTTATTTCTTGTTGATTCTTTATTATTTCTTGTTGATTCTTTATTAATTCTAGTTGATCCCTTTTCATATCCTCATAGGTCTTATCGACCTTTTCTAGGAAATTCTTGAAAAACCTAATAAGCGTAGATTTGAACTCTATATCCAGTCGCTTTTTGTCCTCCATTTCTTTCCTTTGTGATCTATTTTCTTGTGTCAGCATTTTCGCAGCTTCCCTGAGTTGGTAGCCTTAAAAGTCTCTGAGTTCTGCTTGGTTGGGGTGGGGTTTCAGGGTGGAGCCCACAGCCTTGGCTTCCGTCAGCCCCGCCTTATGGGGCTCCTGAGTCTCAGTAATCCCCAGGGTCCTTCAGTACAAGTTGCAAGCACCTCTGAGAGAAAGGCGCTCTCAATTTTCGCCTGCTACCAAACAGTCTAGGCTTTCCCTCAATGAGCCCGGAACTGGGGTTCAGTTCAGTTGGAAGTGCAGTTGGGGGTGGCGTTCAGAGCAGTCTGGAGCTTTTGTCTCCTTCCCACCAGGGCAATCCCATGGCACAGCCAACCGTGTGCACCTCTGGGACCTCCTTTCGCTGTTCCCCCGGGGTTCTGCCTTACAGCCCAGATCCCTCTGTATGAGCCTGGGTCCCTGGGGTCTGGCCTAGAACTGGGGTTCAGAGGAGTTGGAACTGGGGCCCAGCACAGTCCGGAGCCTTGGTCTCCTTCCCACCAGGGCAATCTAGCAGCAGAGTCAACAGTCCGTCCTCTGCCTGTAATGTGCCCGCCTACAGGGGCTCTGCCTTTCACCGCTCCCCTGGGATTCTGCCTCACAGCCCCGGCTCCCTCTGTTTGAGCCTGGGTCCCCCGGGTCTGGCCTAGAACTGGGGTTCAGTGCTGTCGGGTCTGGGGTTCGGCATAGTCCGGAGCTTTTATCTCCTTCCCGCTAGGGAACGCCAGCCAGGCACTCAGCCTCCCTCCTCTCCGGCTCCGTCCTCTTTGCGCGCCACGTGTCTCTGTACCTTAGGCTTTTCAAGCTCCTCCGCTCTTCCTTCTGGTTTTCTCCTTGCTTCTCGTTGTAGAATTTCCAGTCAGTCGACTTTCCTGTAGTTCTGGGTAATGTCCATTTCATATTTTAGTTGTATTTTATTGAAATTGTTGTGTGCGGCTGTGGCTAGATGTTTACTTGTGCAGCCATCTTGGATTCTTCCCCAAAGACTATCTTTTTCGTAATGGTCAATTTTCATATTACTCTTTTATTAGGTAGGATAGAGCAGCGTTTTTCAACCGCTGTTCCACGGCACACTAGTGTGCCGCGAGATGTTGCCTGGTGTGCCGTAGGTGCAGACAAGACAAGAATTTTATAATTTTTCACTATTTTGTTTACTTAATATTTCATAATAAAGTAATTATAAAATACTTTCTTTGTGTTTATTTGATTCCTATTCAAGAGAATTACTTTATATATAGTCAATATAGGCACAGAGTTAAATTTTTTAACATTTTCTAATGGTGGTGTGCCTTGTGATTTTTTTCATGAAACAAGTGTGCCTTTGCCCAAAAAAGGTTGAAAAACACTGGGATAGAGGCCTGGTGCTTGGGAGGGGGCCAGCTGGTTTGCCCTGGAGGGTGTCCTGAATCAGGGTGGGGGTTCCCTTGGGGTGTGGGGTGGCCTGGGCAAGGGGCCTGTGGTGGGTGGGTCACCCAGTGACTCAAGTGTTGGCACTGGTATCTGGGATTTATTTATCTTCTATAATTGAAACTTTGTAGCCTTAAGTGGAGGCCTGCGGTGGCCAGGCTGTGTGGAAAGCTTGGCTTCCTCCATTGTTGGGGAAACCCAAGCCTCCTGCTCATTCCATGGAGGCAGCCATCTTTGTTTGGTCAATTTGCATACCCACTCCTGATTGGCTAGTGGTGTGGCTTATAGATGTAGCAGATGGTTAATTTGCATATGGCTTTTTTTTTTAGATAAGATAGAGGCACAATAATACTTATTGTGTTATGTATTTATTTCAATTCTACAATTTCTATTTGCTTCACTTGCTTCTTTTTCAAATCTGTCTCATGGATTAAATTCTTCCCTTTATATCAGACTATCTTCAGCCTGTAAGAGTTCTGTTCTCTGAGGTTTCTTATCACCTGTTACTGCGCCTGCTGACTTGTCCCTGTGGGCCTGAATTCTGGCTCACCTTGGAAACAGCTGTCTTCCAGGGAGCTCCAGCTCTGGCGCTGGGCAGTGTCCCTGTGGGGTGGCTAAGCTTTGGGCTTTGTTTAGCCCTTTCAGATTCACAGGTTCCCAACCATGTTTTTAAGTTATTAAGAAATAGTTCAGCCGAAACCGGTTTGGCTCAGCGGTAGAGCGTCGGTCTGCGGACTGAAAGGTCCCAGGTTCAATTCCGGTCAAGGGCATGTACATTGGTTGCGGGCACATCCCCGGTAGGGGGTGTGCAAGAGGCAGCTGGTCAATGTTACTCTCTCATCAACGTTTCTAGCTCTCTATCTCTCTCCCTTCCTTTCTGTGAAAAATCAATAAAATATATTTAAAAAAAAAAAAAAAAAGAAAGAAAGAAATAGTTCAGCCTGGCTGGTGTGGCTCCGTGGTTGAGCATCGACCTATGAACCAAGAGGGACCGGTTTGATTCCAAGCCAGGGCACATGCCTGGGTTGCAGGCTCAATTCTCAATAGGGGTGTGCAAGAGGCAGCCAATCAATTATTCTCTCTCATCACTGATTTTCTTTCTCTCTAAATTAAATATATATATATATATATATATATATATATATATATATATATATATAAAATATGGCTGGGTACTTCAGTTGGTTAGAGAATTGATTGTCCCAATATGCTAAAGTTGTAGGTTCGATCCCTCATCAGGGCACATACAAGAATCAACCAATGGCCTGGTTGGCATGGCTCAGAGGTTGAGTGTGGACCTATGAACCAGGACATCATGGTTAGATTCCCCATCAGGGCACTTGACTGGGTTTGAGGCTTGATCCCTAGTTGGGAGGGGTTGGGGTGCAAGCCAGTCAATGATTCTCTCTCATCACTTATGTTTCTATCTCTCTCCCACTCCCGCTCTGAAATATACTAGTATATATAACTGGCCAGGCAATAGCCAGCCAAAAATGGCTCAGTTAGTTGGGCATCCCTCTGAGCACTAAAAGGTTGCTGGTTTGATTCCCTAGCTGCTAGCAGGGCAGCACTTGCCAGAGTTGTGGCTGGATCCCTGGCAGGGGGTGGGCAGGAGGCAGCCTGTCAGTGTTTCGCTGTCACATTAATGTTTCTCTCTCCCTTAAAATCAATAAAAATATATATTTTAAAAATCAACCTATGAATGCATAAATAAGTAGAATAACAAATCAATGTCTTGCTCTAAAATAAAAAGATTGGGAGGATTGAAGATGGCTGCTCGGGTAGACACCTAACCGCAGCAGCACACAATTTCAATGGAATACAACTAAAATGTAGAGTGGACATCGCCCAGAGCTACAGGTAGTCAACTGACTGAAAATTCTACAACAAGAAGGAAAGAGAAAACCAGAAGGAAAATCAGAGGAGCTGAAAAAAGCCTAAGGTACGGAGACATGCTGCGCGCGAGCGGAGAGGTCGCAGCCGGAGAGGAGGAGAGGGCTGGGTGCTGCCTGGCATTCCCTAGCAAGAAGGAAATAAAACCCCCAGCCTGGGCTGAACCCCCGAACCGGCAGCGCTGAGCCCCAGTTATGAGCCAGACCCTGGGGACCCAGGCTCTTGCAATGGGAGATGGGGCTGTGAGGAGGAATCCCAGGGGAGCAGCGAAAAGCAAGGCCCCTGGAATCGCGCGCATATTGCGCGCAGAGGACTGAATGTTGACTCTGATGCTGGATTACCCTAGCCATAAGAAACAAAGCCTCCGGTGGCGCTGAGCCTCAGGCTGGACTGCTCTGAACCCCAGTCCTAGGCCAATCCCTGGGGACCCAAGCTCAAGCAGAGGGAGACAGGGCTGTGAGGCGGAGTCCTGGGAGAGCGGCGAAAGGCCAAGCCCCCCGGAGTCGCGCACATTGCTTCCAAGGGAAGAAATGTTGACTCTGATGCGGGATTGCCCTGGAGGGAAGGAAACAGGAGCCCCGGCCGTGTTGGGCCCCAGTTTTGACTGCTCTGAACCCCAGTCCTGGGCCAGACCCTGGGGACCCAGGCTCAGGCAGGGGGAGACTGGGCTGTGAGGCGGAATCCCAGGGGAGCGGCGAAAAGCGGAGCCCCCAGAGTCGCGCACACTGCGCGCAGAGGACAGTCTGTTGACTCTGATCCTAGACTCCCCCAGTGAGAAGGAGAAAAAAAAGCTCCAGACTGGAGGAACGCGACGAGGAGCAGGAGCCCCTGCCGGACACCGGCCAGCTGGGCACCAGCAAGGAGCCGGGCGACGGGGACCCCGGGGGGAGGGGTGCCCCTGAGCCTTTGACTGCTGAGCATGGGCAACGGAGCCAAGGCCGGGGGCTGCTTCCTGGGCGGCGCCGACCCCGGCAACAGGCTGAAGCAGCGCAGGAGCCCGCAGAGAACAAAGGGGTGCCACAGGCCAACCTGCTGAGCTCCCAGGACAAGGAGGAAGAAACCAAAGAAGTTCTCAATGTGAAGAAATCAAGTGAGAGCAAAAGATAGTAAAATTACTTAAGAAAGAACACAAAGAAAATCTTGAAAAATCAAAGACTAAGTCAGAACTCAACTCACCAGCCAACATTGCAACATAAATACGTTTTTTTGTTTTTTTTGTTTTTTGAAAAAGGTCAGAATGTTGGAACAGCGGCGGCCAGGCCTAGAGTGGCCAGGCACAAGGCAGTGGCAGCCGGGCCCGGAGCAGCAACGGCCAGGCCCCAGAGCAGCAGCAGCCAGAACCAGAGCATCAACAGCCAGCACTGGAGCAGCCAGACCTGGGGCAATGACAGCCAGGCCTGAGGCGGAGGCGGCCAAGCCCAGGGTGGCCAGTCCAGGAACACCCAGACCCAAAGTGGCCGGGCCCGGAGAAGCCAGGTTGGGAGCAGCCAGGCCCAGAACAGCAGTAGCCAAGCCCAGAGCATACAGGTCGGGAGTGGCCAAGCTCGGAGCGGCTGGGCCCGGAGCAGCCGGGCCCAGAGCAACCGGGTCAGGTGAGGCCAGGCCCGGAGCAGCGGCTGCCAGGCTGGGAGTGGCCAGGCCCGGAGCAGCGGCTGCCAGGCTAGGAGCGGCCAGGCCTGGAGCAGTAGCAGCCAAGTCCAGAGCAACTAGGTCGGGAGCAGCAGTGACCAGACCCGGAGCAGCTGGTTGTAGAACGAACCAGAGCAACAGAGGCCAGGCCCGGAGCAGCCAGGCCTGGAACAGCTCGCTCCTCACCTGCCCCTGCCCCACGGCTGCCTCTCAGACATGGCTGGAAACTTTTGCGGGAACTTGAGGGTCTGCTGAATCAAGTGATGAAGGCTTAGATCTGGATGTGTTGAGTTAGTATAGCGCTGGGGTGTTGATCTGTGAGTGCCTTGGGTGGGGCCTCGATGAGGCTGGTTGACCTATTTGGAAATGTCTTTTGTGTGAAGTGTATCATTGGGCATGTGGAGGTATTATTGATATGAGAAAATGCTAAGTAACTGATTTACTATCTGAAAAGGGATTTACTATCGGGGAAAGGGAGGGAGGAAGAGACTGAACATAAACTGTGCACCTATGGATGAGGACAATGGGGGATGGGGAGGGTGGGGTGGGAACCTGGTGGAGGGGGGAAGAAATGAGGAACCTTTGTAATAATATGAACAATAAAGATTGATTTAAAATAAAATAAAATAAAATAAAATGATTGAATAGTTCAGACACCAAAACATGAACAATATTGCCATGAGCTCCCATGGAGTTCCAAGTACACCTCCGTGACTGCATTGGTCTCCCTGTCACCCCTTACCGTGTCACAGCCCGGGAACCACTACACGTGTTCCTGCCTTTACTGTACTTCTCTAACATACTGCTCCACTGTAAATGTTTTTAAGCATCACAGACTCATTATCCTTCTGTGGGCTGCCCATCTCTCCCGTTGGGACCAACCCCGGCTGGTGTCAGTCACACACTGCCACAGGGCACCTCATTGCGTACGGTGAACATGCTCCAATTCAAGATACTTGTGAACGCTGGCTTAAACGCTTTAAAAGTGATGAGTTTCATTTGAAAGACAAAGAACATCCAGGTCAACTGAAAAAATTTGAAAAACAACAATTACAAGCATTATTGGATGAAGATGGGTGTCAAATTCAAAAACAACTTGCAGAAAGATTCAACGTGGCTCAGCAATTTCCGATCCTTTACAAGCAATGGGAAAGATTTTAAAGAAAGGAAAGTGGGTGCCACATCAACTGGAGGAAAGACAAATGGAAAACTGAAAAGTCATCAGTAAAATGTTGCTTCAACGGCGTGAAAGCAAGTCTTTTTTTGCATAGAATTGTGACTGGTGAAAAGTGGATTTGAGAATCCCAAACGCACAAAATCATGGGTTGATCCAAGTCAACCAGGGCAAGGCCAAATTGCTTCGGAAAGTAGACAATGCTCTGCGTTTGGTGTGGGATCAGAAAGGTGTGGTGTATTATGAACTTCTAAAACCAGGTGAAACCGTTAATACTGATCGCTACCAACAACAAATAATCAATTTGAAGCATGCTTTCATTGTGAAATGACCAGAATGTGCCAGAAGACACGGCAAAGTAATTTTGCTTCATGATGATGCACCATCACACACTTCAAAACCAGTTAAAGACACATTAAGCCAAAACCGGTTTGGCTCAGTGGATGGAGCATCGGTCTGCAGACTCAAGGTTTGATTCCGGTCAGGGGCATGTACCTTGGTTGCGGGCACATCCCCAGTAGGGGGTGTACAGGAGGCAGCTGATTGATGTTTCTTTCTCATTAATGTTTCTAACTATCCCTCTCCCTTCCTCTCTGTAAAAATTTAATAAAAAATCTTTTTTAAAAAAAGACACGTGAAAAGATCTTGCCTGGAAGTATTAACCCACCCACTCTATTCACCAGACCTTGCTCCTTCAGAGGACCACTTGTTCCGATCGATGGAACATGCACTTTCTGAACAGCACTTCAAAACGTACAAAGTGGAAAATTGGGTCTCTGAATGGAAAAACAAGGAAACTTCTGCTGTAACCGGTTTGGCTCAGTAGATAGAGCGTCGGCCTGTAGACTGAAGAGTCCTGGGTTTGATTCTGATCAAGGTCATGTACCTTGTTGTGGGCACATCCCCAGTAGGGGTGTGCAGGAGGTAGCTGATCGATGTGTCTAACTTTCTATTCCTCTCTCTTCCTCTCTGTAAAAAAATAAATTAAAAAAATCAGTAAAATATATATTTTTAAAAAAGTAAATTTCTATTGGGATGGTACCCATATATTACCTGAAAGATATGGGAGCAATGGACGTTATTTGAATAAAGCACTTTTGATGTTTCTCTTGGAATTGTTTTCTTTGATTACAAAATCCGCATCGACCGAAACACCTAGTAAATGACATTCACAAACTTCCTTGGCGCAAGTTTGGATCTGCCCCACAGACCAAGGCTGACCCTCGCTGAGGAAGACCACTCCCTGGACCCAGACAGGAGCAGCTGCCAGCTCCCGGCTCTGTGCTCAGTGGAGGAGGAAGTCAGAGGTCAGAGTAGACCAGGAGGCTTGGTGGATGGTCCCTGTGGAGATTGGCTCTCACTAGGATTCTTGGCACAAGACCCGGCATGATTTGGAAGAACCCCTCGGGCTATTGTGCAGATGGACCACCAGGGGTCCCGGGTGGCAGCCAGCCCCATAGGAGCTGTTGGGGTCATGTGGGCCACCCAGGTGAGTCCATGGTGGCTCCAGCAGAGTGGAGTAGCAGGAGGTCTGAGAAGTGGTCTAACCTGGGTGTTTTCAAAGCAGTGCCAGCATGACTTGCAAATAAGTTGGATTCAGTGTGCAAGGAGCCCAGCAGGCTGCCAGGGTCCTGGCGGGAGCAAACTGCAGGGTGGAGGGGTGGGCACTGGTGAGTATTCCTGTGATGAGACAGGCGGCCAGGCCCAGGTTTGCTGTCTGGGTGGCTGAGCTAGGCCAGTCTCTGCTCAGAGTAACTGCCAGGAGAGCTAGGGGAGACTCCCAGAACCTGGTGGGATGAGAAAGAGGGTCTTGGGGTGGAGGTCTTTACAAATCAACTCATAGAAAGCAGGGCAACGGAACCAACAGCGTGGAGACAGGAAGCTGGCATCAGAGATGGCAGCCAGGGGCTACTGAAGGCCAAGATGCCAACTAGGCTGTTAACAAGCTATTTGAAATAGGACTGTGGCTCATACCTAACATGGTTTGCTGTGTGCCAGGCACTGTTTTAAGTGCATTTATTTACATACTTTTAACAACTCTGTAAGGGTAGGTACTGTTTTATTCCTTTTTTTTTTATTATACTTTTGATTTTTCTTACAGAGAGGAAGGGAGAGATAGAGAGCTAAAAACGTCAATGAGAAACATCAACCAGCTGCCTCTTACACACCCCCTACTGAAGATGTGCCCGCAACCAAGGTACATGCCCTTGACGAAAATCAAACCTGGGACCTTTCAGGTTTCGGCTGTTTTATCTCTTTACAAATGAGGAAATTGTGAACAGGTAAGTAAATTTAGCCAAAATTACAGTCAAGTGTTTAGTCTGACACCAGAATCTTAACTTCCTGTGTGATGGTCACCCTGAAAGTGCTTAAGCCCGAGCCGGTTTGGATCACTGGCCTATGGGCTGAAGGGTCCGGGTTAGAGTCTGAACAAGGCAACCTTGGTTACAGGTTCCCCAGCCCTGGTCGGGTGCATGCAGGAGGTAACCAATCCATGTGTCTCTCTCTCCCTACCACTCTTTAAAACTCAACGGAAAATTATCAGGTGAGGATTAACCAACAAAATGAAAAAGAAAAATGGGCTTACGAAAAACAGCTGCAACCGAACTAGAATTAACCCATAACTCAAGACATAAACCTAAATATTGTATCAAGGATATAGAATAAAAGCATTAAGAACAGCCAGGGGCCATGGCCAGTGTGGCTCACTTGGTTGGCCATCCTCCCATGAACCAAAGAATTGCCAGTCTGGTCAGGGCACACGCCTGGGTTGCAGGCTCCGTCTTTAGTAGGGGCATGCAGGGGGCAGCCGAGCCAATGTTTCACTCACATGGTAGATGTTTCTTTCTCCCTTCCTCTAAAAAGTCAATACAAAACCTTTTCAAGTCAGGTAAGGAACGATAAAGCCACAATTTAGCTGGTTTCCTCTGATTGGAAAAAGCAGCTGGGTGATGGTTGGGTACAGCGGGGACAATGGAATTTGAATCCTGGTACTTCTAATCCCTGGGCTTAAATTATTTAACATCAGGGAGCCTTCCTTTTCTTGGCTGTAAAATGGACAAAGCTCCTTTTTAGTGATTCAATGAAATGAAGCATGCAAGAAGTATAGACCTCTGTACCAATTCCATGGTGGCTAAGATATACACAATGAGGCCTGAGACCCAAATAGAATAGCTTGGGACCTTCTATTGTGATATTTAATGGTCATGACTCCAAAGTCCATGGGGGGAAAACCCAATTCTTCTACCCCACCACCACCCGTTCCAATCCCCTGTGAAAGTAACCTTACTGGCAGATTAGTTCGGTTCTTGCTCTGAGGACATTAGGGAGCCAAGTGAAGGATTTTAATTACATACACATACTTTAATCCACCTTCCAGAAAACAAGTTCTTTCTAAACGGGGATAATATGAAATTTGGGGCCTAAGGCTGAAGGCACAGGAAAAGCCTTAATCAGAGAATAGCAAATGGGAGCTGGTGACCTTGCCCTCTAGGAGTAAAAGGGCAATTTCAAGAAAAACTAGCAAAAGTGCTAAGAAAAATAAAGTATGGAAAAGATCTTTGATCAGTTTATGTGTGGGGACGAATGTGGAAATGTTTGGATAAAATTTGTTAAAAACAGGAGCTGCCGGGACCGGTTTGGCTCAATGGATAAGAGCGTTTTGGCTTGGGGACTGAAGGGTCCCGGGTTCGATTCCGGTCAAGGGCATGTACCTTGGTTGCGGGCACATCCCCAGTAGGGGATGTGCAAGAGGCAGCTGATCGATGACTCATCGATGTTTCTATCTCTCCCTTCCTCTCTGTATAAAATCAATAAAATATATTTAAAAACAAAAAAAACAGGAGCCAAGCACAGCCCCCGGGGCTCAGTGGTCAGGCCCATGCCCAGGCTGTGGGCTAGATCCCTAGCAGGGGGCATGAGATCATTGCTGTGTCTCTCCCTTCTCTGAAATATATTTTAAAATTACCATCTGGAGTCCTGCCCTGTGCCACAGTGGTTAATACATCAGCCTGCACACCACGGGGTCCAGATCAGGGCAATTACCCAGATGGCAGGATCCCCACCCAGGTTGCCTGAGGAAGGCACAAATACATGTTTCTTCTCTCCACACTCCTCTCTAGTCTCCTCTAAAAATCATGGAAAGATATCAACTCCTCAGTTAAAAATTACCACCCAGAGTAATGACCACCATCACTACCAACCCTATCCATTTTAATAATCCTGTAAAACTATGACTTATTAAACTCGCCATGCCCTGCAACCATCAGTATATTCTTTTAATTTTTATTTCAGAAAGGGAGAAATATTGATGCAAATCATTGATCAGCTGTCTCCTGCACACCCCCTACTGGGGATCAAAAGCCCACGACCAGGACATGTACCCTTAGCCAGAATAGAACACGGAACCCTTCAGTCCCCAGGCTGAGCCTCTATACACTGAGCCAAATATTCTTTTAAAATACATCTAGACAACCTGTTAGGCAGCTGTCAGTATTATCACAAAAACCCCAAGTTTATTAATAGCATCTAGTACATTAGAATTCGATGGTGGCCAATCTAGAAATCCTTAACATCAATTTTAATGTATAGCACAATGTGATTTTAGTTTTTGTACATATAATACATACCTATAAAAAGGTAGAGCTAGATGTGAACGGTGGTACTGCCTCACTGGTAGTTACACCTTTCACATCCTGAAGTCTTTTTGGAACCATCACTGAGACCAAAGAATCCACTTCATTTGCTTTAATATGTTTTATTGGAATCGTTTTGAAAAAGCCATACAGTATACCTATTTAAACAAGTGAAAGCTACTGATATTTGTTCCCAAATTTCTAGGCAGTTATTTTCCTCCGGCAAGTTGACAGCTGCTCACACTGGCTAATTCAGGAGAGATGGGAGTTCCTGGGATCTGCCCAACGCCAGATAGCATCCTTTGAGTGAGCAAAACCCTGAAATGTCATAAAAAGAGCATGTATTAGAACCATACAGGCAACTGCCATCAAAAACATCTAGCAGCTGGGCTGGCAGGGAAGCTGCCACAGGGTGGAAAAGGGAGATGGTATGAGTGGATCAGATGGTTTCAAAGATCCTCAGAGAAATGCTCAGAGACTCTAGTCCAACCAGGTCATCACCACCACTCCGGGGTTTCAAGAAAAACCAGCAGACTCACCATAGTAGCCAGAGAGAAGGCCCCTGGCTCTTGTCATAGCCTGAAGTGGCAGGAACCACCCATCACCTGGGCATCCCAGCCCTCCAGCAGGCTCAGTCCACCAGGTCAGCAGTCATCTATGAAAGGGCGCGCCGGGCTGGGCTTCCAGAACACATGCTAGGAAGATGGAAACAGGGCCGCCATGAGGACAGAGGTAGGACCCACCCAGGCGCTCTTCTCAGAGACCCAAATATCCAGAGTTCCCCAAACGAGTCAGAACTTAATTTTTCACTTCAGAACCAGCGTCAGAGACTCTAGTCTGAGAAATCATCATTCCCAATTCAGGGAGACCTGGATCAGGGAAAGCCACTCTGGGAAGGGACCTAGTACATTCAAAGACACAGGGATTGCAAAGGAAAGAAGCGGGAAATGACATTACAACTGCACAGAATGTAGGGGACTTGGGAGTAGGAAAAGAAATAAAATATAGGGAGTTACAGATTTCTCAAAAGCAATCATCACAAAAGAAATGTAAGCCAAAAAGTGTCCCGTGGAAAATCGCCAAATGAAATGAAATGAAATGGATACACTGCTGCTTTGCTCACTAGATGGCAGCAGGCTCCGTAGAGCTCCATGCGAAGAGGGTCTGAGCGGAAGCTAGGGCGCTCTCACAGCTACCACTCACCGTTCCTTAAGGATGACACCGGTGGACACCTTAAGCCCCTGATGGAGAAATGAAACAGGAATTAAGTGGTGAATAAGGGTTGCTGGCCACCAACTTCTTCCCAGGCAGCCCTGGGGGGAGGAGGTCAGCGCGCTGCGGTGATGGCGTCAGAGACACACTCAGAGTCACCTGGAGTCATCATCCCCGTCCTAACCCGGGCGACCGCAGCCATCCCGTCTCGCACACCCACTTACCCTCAAGGCGCGGTGGGCCCGCCTGCGGGAATCTGGGGCCTATAGGGAAACCAAGGACGCGGCGAAAGCCGGACGACTCTGGTCGAGTCCCCATGCCCGGACTGGGTCCGTTCCCAGCAGTGGGTCACGCACACATCAGAAGCTCTAGTCCGTGACGGCGATTCATCCTGCTCAGCCCGAGACTGCGGACCCTCCCCAGCACGGCCCCGTAGTACCTGCCGGGGAGCCCTGCAGAGATGGGGGCGCCGCACCGCCACCACCCCCTACTCTGGGGGCAGGTCGCCACGGCACCTCGCAAACAGACGCCATGGAACGATTCCCCGGACAAAGAGACCCGCGGCGCCGAGGCCCGGCTATTTATAGCGGCGTGAGGCAGGGGCCTGGCGGCCGTAGCCGTCCTCTTAGATGCCTGCTTCCACCGGCGACACCTCCCCATTGTTCATCCAAACAAAAATAAAATAAAGTGAGAGAGGCCATCAGTGAATGTTTCACTCTCTCCCGGGCAAATATTCAGAGATATTTTGTGAATTTTGATAAACAAAAAATAGGTGCCCTGACTGGCCAGGCGGGAGGCAGCCCACGCCGCCGCGTGCGCGCGCAGCGAACGCTCAGGGGGGCCTGGGCCGCGGGGGCCGCCGGGAGGGCCGCGGACTCCCGCCTCCTGGTCCCCACCAGGTCCGGTTTGGGGCCCGCGCCCTCTCAGGG
The DNA here is from genome assembly GCF_014108245.1 of Pipistrellus kuhlii. NCBI lineage: Eukaryota > Metazoa > Chordata > Mammalia > Chiroptera > Vespertilionidae > Pipistrellus > Pipistrellus kuhlii. Next base: position 83,280,354 of record NW_023425551.1, read on the forward strand.
ACTGTGACCCCGGTACGAGCTGCCAACTCTGAATGAGCAGCCCCACTGGAGCCCACAGACCTGTCAGGCACACTACTGTCATGTCTTTTTCTTCTTTAAACCTTCCTGCCACAATTGGCTGTAACAGACTGCGCATGTTTAAAACACGTAATTCGAGCCCTGGCCGGTCTGCAGGTGTCAGCCTGCGCTGGGAAGGTCCGGGTTGGACTCGGGCCTAGGGCGGCGCAGGCTCCGACCTGGTCCCCGCTCGCGGGGGAGCGATGTGATGTTTCTCTGTCTGCCCCTGGCCCCCTTGTGAGGATGCACTACCCCTGGCCCCTCCTGCTTGGACGTGTTTCCTGAAATCTATAGTTTAAGTTTTTTCCCATAGCTTGGAGCAAACAGCCTGCCCCTGCAGATCAGATGCACCCCCCAGCCGCCTGGGGCGCCCCCTCTGCCTGAGCTATGCACCCCCCAGACATCCTTTTCTCTTCCGAGGTTCAGGCAGCTCCCCGCTGCTGGGCAGCCCTGACCCAGCCCTGTGTCAGAGAACACAGCCCCTTCGGGCTGACCCCCACGGCTCCGCGGCGGGGAGGGAGGTGATGCCAGCTCTTAAACTCACGTCTCTTGGCGTGGACCTAACGCCTCTCCCTTCCACTCTCTCAAAATCAATGGGAAAGTATCCTCGAATGAGGATTAGCAAAAAATAAAACACAAAATTCGATCTTTTTTAAAACCATTCTAACTTTTGCCGAAGCCGGTTTGGCTCTGTGGTAGAGCGTCGGTCTGCGGACTGAAAGGTCCCAGGTTGGATTCCGGTCAAGGGCATGTACCTTGGTTGTGGGCACATCCCCGGTAGGGAGTGTGCAAGAGTCAGCTGGTCCATGTTTCTCTCTCATCGATGTTTCTAGCTCTCTCTCTCTCTCCCTCTCTGTAAAAAATCAATAAAATATATTTAAAAAAATAAAATGAAAATAAAACCATTCTAACTTTTTTAAGTGTCCGCTTCAGCAGTGTTAAGTATATTCACATTGTGGTGTAACCGACCTCCAGAACTTCCAGGAAGCAACTCGGCCCCAGCCCCTTTTGCATGTCCCACTCTGAGCATGGGCGTCGGCCCAAATCGGTGGAGGCGTTCAGAGACTCTGACAGCACCGTGTGGAAGGTAGCGTGGGAAGCAAACCAGTTGGGGTGGGTGGCAACAGCCAGGCACTATTCTCCCACCAATTTTTAAAAATATATCTTTATTGCCCTAGCAGGTTGGGCTCAGTTGATAGAGTGTCAGCCTGCGAACTGAAGAGTCCCGGCTTTGATTCTGGTCAAGGGCACATACTCAGGTTTCAGGCTTGATCCCGAGTATGGGGTGGGCAGGAGGCAGCCGTTCAACGATTCTCTCTTATCATTAATATTACTAGTCTCTCTCCCTCTCCCTCTCTGAAATCAATAAAAATATATTTTTTTTAAAAAAAGATATGTTTTTATTGACTTCGAAGAGAGGAAGGGAGCAGGAGTGAGACAGAAACATCAATGATGAGAGAATCATTAATCCTGCACGCACCTTACTGAGGATCAAGCCTGAAACCCAGGCTTGTGCCCTGACCAGGAATCAAACTATGGCCTCCTGGTTCCAGAGTAGAAGTTCAACCACTGGGCCACACCAGCGGGGCAAACATAAGGTTTTATCTTCCCTAACCAAGAACACAGGAGCAAATGGTTTACACATTCCAGACTGTCCAGGACAGACCAGCCTTGGTTCCATCCCTCTTCAATAATGTTCTTTAAAAATAAAACTAATCATGCCCTGCCCAGTTTGGCTCAGTGGATAGAGCATCAGCCTGCAGACTGAAGGATCCTAGGTTCGATTCTGGTCAAGGACACATGCCTGAGTTGCAAGCTTGATCCCTAGTGTGGGGCATGCAGGAGGCAGCTGATCTATGATTCTCTCTCATCATTGATGTTTCCATCTCTCCCTCTCCCTCTCTGAAATAAAAAAAAAAAACCTAAATAATTATTTTAAAAATAATTATATACACATATATAAATGCCTAAGCAACTGTTCGACTGGTCACTATGATGCACACTGACCACCAGGGGGCAGATGCTCAACGGAGGAGCTACCCCTGGGCGTCAGTGTACTCCCACAGCAGGACCACTGCTCAGTTGACTGACAGACATCAGACACAGGGCTCACAGCTGGCCACTGCAACCCAGAGGCCCAGCTTGCGGCTGGCCACTGCATCCTGGCCAGCACACCCCCGGAGACTGCAGCAGAGCAGCAGGGAGCCTACCGAGCAGCGGCAGTGGCAGGTACAGCGGGGCCAGGATGAGCAGGAGTGGCAAGCAGAAGCATCAGGCAGCTTTGGACTGTTGGACTGCCGGTTTTGGCCCAATCCCCGCAGGCCTCACTAAGGGACCCCACTGGTGCACAAATCCGTGCACTGGGCCTCTAGTAAAAGATAAAACTAATCAGAAAGGGCCGAAACTGGTTTGGCTCAGTGGTAGAGCGTCGGTCTGCAGACTGAAAGATCCCAGGTTGGATTCCGGTCAAGGGCATGTACATTGGTTGTGGGCACATCCCCAGTAGGGGGTGTGCAAGAGGCAGCTGGTCGATATTTCTCTCTCATTGATGTTTCTAGCTCTCTATCTCTCTCTCCCTTCCTCTCTGCAAAATATCAATAAAATATATATATATATATATATATATTATATATATATATATATATATATATATACTAATCAGAAAGGAACCCTGGCCCCTCTCTACACACATTTTGACAATCAACATATTTAGGACATACCTGAAAGGCTAATGAATATTCTGTTGAGACCCTCGCCTGAGATCTCCCCTAGAATTCCTGTCACCCAAAGATAAAAGCCTCAAGACAAAGGAGCCACTATGCTCTCACTAGAGCATGCCATGACTTGAATCTTTGCTGTTTTTCTCCTAAAGTCTAAAGAAAACCACAAGACTGTCCACCAGCGGAGCAATGGGCAGTGGCAGCTCGTCCCAGGCTAACCTCCTGAACCCGTCTTTAAAGCCCACTTTTCTCTGACTTTCTCACTCCTATTGTTCTTCGAAAGGCCTTCCTTTGTACCACAGGCCCGGCTGGATGCATGTGAAAATTTTCCTACAGGAAATCAAGACTCCACACACCACCAGAGGGCCCAGGCAGAACCACCCTGGGCCCAGGTCCCTTCTGGTAACATTTTTTTTTTAATTGGTTTGAGAGAGAGGGAAACATCGACTGTTGTTCCACCTAGTTATGCATTCATTGGTTGATTCTTGCATGTGCCCTGACTGGGCATCAAACCTGAAACCTGGCTCACCGGGATGATGCTCTAACCAACTGAGCCACCTCGCCAGGGCCTGTCTGCTAACATTTTGAGCAAAAGCCACATATAACAAGGTGACTTGAACTTCTGAAGCATACAAAATCAGTCTCCTTTTGGAGTCACATGATTCAGGCACAGTTAGCATACAGTAAAGCTTGGAAGAATGCAATTGTGGATGCAGAAAATACCCTTCACTTTCTTCTGAAATTATCTGCCCTACCTTCTCCCAAGGTTCCAGGCTTCCATCAAAAAATCTCTTCCAGCCGGGACCGGTTTGGCTCAATGGATAGAGCGTCGGCTTGGGGACTGAAGGGACCCGGGTTCGATTCCGGTCAAGGGCATGTGCCTTGGTTGCGGGCATATCCCCGGTGGGGGGTGTGCAAGAGGCAGCTGATCGATGACTCTCTCTCATCGATGTTTCTAACTCTCTATCTCTCTCCCTTCCTCTCTGTACAAAAATCAATAAAATATATTAAAAAAAAAAAAAAAAAAAAAATCTCTTCCAGCAGGCCAGGCCGCCAATCAATGATTTCTCTCATCTATGTTTTTATCTCTCTCCCTCTTCCTTCCTCCAAAAATAAAAATAAATAGAAATAAAATTAAAAAAAAAAATCTCTTCCAAGAATCCTGTGGTATTCACTACATTTCCACCTGTGGCTGATGTTCCAAGGTGATTTTGCTTGAAATTTCAAGATGTGTCATGTGCACAAGTAGACAACAGCTTATATTCACTTCCCTAAAGAGTTAATTGAACTTAATTGGCCTAGCCTCAAGAATTCTCTTTTCCGCTCTATCACAGTTACTAGAGATTTCCTAACCTCACTGCCTTTCCCGCCTTCAGGCTCACTGACAGCAATGAGCCCTGCCACCACTGGGGCTCCTGGCAGCACAGGCGCTTCCTGCTCCCCACCTCCCGAAAAACACCCTCCAGGGGAACCTTGGTGCAGGGTTTTCTCAACTTCGGTTGCACATTAGAAACACCTCAGCAACTTGAACTCTGTACAATGCCTTACTTTGCCCACTCAGAGATTCAGAATCGACTTGGGAGAAGGCCTGGCACGTGTGTGTGTGTGTGTGTGTGTGTGTATGTGTGTGTGTGTATTTTTTAATATATATTTTATTTTTTTACAGAGAGAAAGGGAGAGGAGAGTTAGAAACATTGATGAGAGAGAAACACCAATCAGCTGCCTCCTGCACGCCCCCATTGGGTATGTGCCACAACCAAGGTACATGCCCTTGACCAGAATCGAACCTGGGACCCTTAAGTCCGCAGGGAGATGCCATATCCACTGAGCCAAACTGGTTAGAGCCATATATTTTTGGTTTTGTTTTGTCATTAATCCTCATCTGAGGTTATTTTTTCCAATAATTTTTAGAGAGAGTGGGAGGGACAGAGAGAGAAACATTGATGTGAGAGAAAAACATCAGAAACATCTGACTTGTTGCCTCCTGAACACACTCTGATAGGGCTGGGAATCGAACCTGCAGCCCAGGTACTTCCCCTTGACTAGGAATTGAACCCAAGACCCTTTGGTGTGCAGGCTGTCATTCTAACTATCCAGCAACACCAGCCAGGGGCATAAGTTTTTTTCTAGCCTTCCCAAATACACACACACACACACACACACACACACACACATATATTTTGGGGGGTGTAGCAAAAGGTGGAAATTTATTGAGAAACAAGCACAGACTCCCATGTGGAAAGGGGAAGAGTCCCATTGATCCCTTTTCTCTATGGTTAATAAAGGCTGCAAATCTTTGTGCCTTGATATCCCCTCAAATTGCTCACTATCTCTCTAGATTGGTTACTATGGCAACTTGAGAGCTCAAACCTCACATGAAGTACTGAGGTTCCCTCCTTTTTCTCCCTCATTGTTTCCCTATTCCCTCTAAAAATATATTTTTATTGATTTCAGAGAGGAAGGGAGAAGAGACACAGAAACATCTATGATGAGAATCAACTGACTGCCTCCTACATGCCCCACACTGGGGATCTAGCCTGCAACACAGCCTGTGCCCTTGACCGGAATGGAACTGCGACTTCCTGGTTCATAGGTCAATGCTCAACCACTGGTCCATACTGGCCCGGCCCGAATGATTTTAATACCACTAGCTTAAAGAACCAGAACTTGAATGGCTTGAAGCTAAGATTTATTCCCTATATTGCTCTTCGTATATTCTATTATCATAGGCTATATTATACTTTACCTATCTGTGACTAAAACAGGCCTTTGAGAATTGGCCGTTACCAAAAGAACTCAAGACTCCTTTCCTCTACAAGCTTTTGCCAAGGGCTTCCTGAACGTTGTCATTTCTAAGATGTTTGGTTTCCCCAGAGGGCAATTTATTGAACGTGGAGTTTTAATTTTGTTTGACTTCAGAGCAGGTATTCCGGGCTGTTTCTGGCAGGAAGCAGGCTGGGACTCAGGGGGAGGCAGTGTTCAGAACTAACTCTGCCAGGCAGGGAGAAAACCCCCCCCAACCGCCCCCCCCCCCGGAGAGGGGGGGACTTGGTGGGAGGAAAGCCCATTTTCCTTCTCCCCAGCTCTAACAGCTTTTCTCTCTCCTTTGGGTATTAAACTTGCTATTACTTTAAATTGCTATTCCTTTGAGATTGTCCATAAGAAGGACAAAGGGGAACCGATTGTAAAAACAGGGACAAAAACACTGCTCAGAACCAGACTCGAACAGCCCAGTGCCAAGTGTCCGGGCGGTTTGGAAGTAGCCCGGCACCCAAACATCACTTGTGCCCATTTTGTCCTGGATGTGATTGCAGCGGCACCCTCACATGCTCACCTACAAAAGAGCTTTAGGGTGCCTGACCTGTAGAGGGTGGTGGGGGCGGGGTTACTGGGGAGACAAAGAACCTGGGATAGTGCCCACCCCATCCTCTGGGGCCCCGCCCCCAAACGCTTCAGCACATTGCTGCTCAGAATGCCCTTAGAACTGCGGAGAGAGGCCAGCTGGACAAGACAAAAGGAGGCAGCCGGAACTGAGGGGATAGATAATTGCATATGACCTCCAGCTGGGTTTACAGAACCAGAGTGTAAACCTGCACCTCATTTTTGCTTGGTTTGTCCTCCCTCAAATGTAAATGTGTTTACTGTGTAACAAAGATTGGGAGACTCACAGGTCAGAAGTGGGCACTGAAAAGCTCTGCCCACACGAGTGCAAGTGAGGACCCATAGCCCCTGCTCTCGGCCTTTAACCCGCACCAGCCTCTCTACCCAAACCCCTTCGGCTGCTCCAGCCCCTACTTTCCCTATAACAAGTCCCACCCCAATCCAATGGCCACCTAGGACTTGTTTTCTGATACCGAGTCATTTACCACCTGGAATTAAATCCCCACCGAATAGCCAGAGCCCTGGCTTTGAACGTGTGCACCTTTCTTCAGAAGCCCTCCCTCTGACCGGCTATGGAATGCAGGTATTTCAGAAGAGTCCATTAACTTCCCAAACAAAACCAGGCACAATTACTAACATTTTATTTTTCATCCTTAACTTACAAATTATAAAAAAGAAAAACATGACTTTTGATCTGTTTACAAAGTCCCCACTTCCAAAAAAAAAAAAAAATAAGACAGAGGGTGGCAGTGTCGATTCATTTAAGAGAGAAAAGACACCCTAGAGAACCCAATCACATTACATGCCAAGAATTCTAGAGGACACATTGGTTATATCAAGAACAAACAAGCAAGTTAAACATGTTCATCTGACTTTAGATTGAACTAAAAGTTAAAAAAACAAAAATACACACATAGGGCAACAGCAAGGTCCTTAGGTCCCTTAGAGAAAAGAATGAAAAAAAATAAGGTGGGGCCCCCTAATCCACCTCCTCAATGGTGGGGCCAGAGCCGGAAGCCCCTTTGGGGGCCTGAGCCCCAAAGCCAGCAGCCCCGGGGGCCCCCGCGCCCTGGTACAGTCCGCTGATGATGGGGTTACACACCTGCTCCAGCTCCTTCCTCTTGTGCTCGAACTCCTCCTTCTCCGCCAGCGTGTTGGCGTCCAGCCAGGAGATGACCTCCTGGCACTTGTCCAGCACCTTCTTCTTGTCCGCCTCGCTGATCTTGCCCTTGAGGCCCTCGTCCTCCACGGCGCTCTTCATGTTGAAGGCGTAGGACTCCAGGGCGTTCTTGGCGGCCACCCTCTCGCGCTGCACCTCGTCCTCGGCCTTGTACCTCTCGGCCTCCTGTACCATGCGCTCGATGTCTTCCTTGCTCAGGCGGCCCTTGTCGTTGGTGATGGTGATCTTGTTGGCCTTGCCGGTGCTCTTGTCCATGGCCGTGACATTCAGGATGCCATTGGCGTCGATGTCAAAGGTCACCTCGATCTGGGGCACGCCCCTGGGGGCCGGTGGGATGCCGCTGAGCTCGAAGCGCCCCAGCAGGTTGTTGTCCCTCGTCATGGCCCTCTCGCCCTCGAACACCTGGATCAGCACGCCCGGCTGGTTGTCCGAGTAGGTGGTGAAGATCTGCGTCTGCTTGGTGGGGATGGTGGAGTTGCGCTTGATGAGGGCAGTCATCACGCCCCCGGCCGTCTCCAGCCCCAGCGACAGGGGCGCCACGTCCAGCAGCAGCAGGTCCTGCACGTTCTCGGACTTGTCCCCCATCAGGATGGCCGCCTGCACGGCCGCCCCGTAGGCCACCGCCTCGTCGGGGTTGATGCTCTTGTTGAGGTCGCGCCCGTTGAAGAAGTCCTGCAGCAGCTTCTGCACCTTGGGGATGCGGGTGGAGCCCCCCACCAGCACCAGGTCAGTGGATCTGGGCCTTGTCCAGCTTGGCGTCGCGCAGCGCCTTCTCCACGGGCTCCAGCGTGCCCCGGAACAGGTCCGAGCACAGCTCCTCGAACCGCGCCCTGGTGATGGACGTGTAGAAGTCGATGCCCTCGAACAGCGAGTCGATCTCCAGGCTGGCCTGCGTGCTGGACGACAGGGTCCTCTTGGCCCGCTCGCAGGCGGTGCGCAGCCGCCGCACGGCCCGCTTGTTCTGGCTGATGTCCTTCTTGTGCTTCCGCTTGAACTCCTCCACGAAGTGGTTCACCAGCCTGTTGTCAAAGTCCTCGCCGCCCAGGTGGGTGTCGCCGGCAGTGGCCTTCACCTCGAAGATGCCGTCGTCGATCGTCAGGATGGACACGTCGAACGTGCCCCCGCCCAGGTCGAAGATGAGCACGTTGCGCTCCCCCTTGCCCGTGCGGTCCAGGCCGTAGGCGATGGCGGCCGCCGTGGGCTCGTTGATGATCCGCAGCACGTTCAGCCCCGCGATCACCCCCGCGTCCTTGGTGGCCTGGCGCTGCGAGTCGTTGAAGTAGGCCGGCACGGTGATCACCGCGTTGGTCACCGCGTAGCCCAGGTACGCCTCGGCGATCTCCTTCATCTTGGTCAGCACCATGGACGAGATCTCCTCGGGGAAGAAGGCCTTGGTCTCCCCCTTGTAGCTCACCTGCACCTTGGGCTTGTCGCCGTCGCTGATCACCTGGAACGGCCAGTGCTTCATGTCCGACTGCACCACCGCGTCGCCGAACTTGCGGCCGATCAGCCGCTTGGCGTCGAACACCGTGTTCTGCGGGTTCAGCGCCACCTGGTTCTTGGCCGCGTCCCCGATGAGGCGCTCGGTGTCGGTGAAGGCCACGTAGCTGGGCGTGGTGCGGTTGCCCTGGTCGTTGGCGATGATCTCCACCTTGCCGTGCTGGAACACCCCCACGCACGAGTACGTGGTGCCCAGGTCGATGCCGATGGCCGTGGTTTTAGCCATGCCGGCGCCCTGCTCTCTCGCCGCGCTGGGGCTCGGCCTTTCCTGGAAGCGGCGGTCCCGGCCGGGAACGGGAACGGGAACGGGAACGGGAAGCGCGGTCTCTTCCGAAGCGGGAGGCTGCCGCGGGCTGCGGAGGCCGGTCCTCGGAGCTGCGGGGCTGCGGAAGGCGGGCGGCGACCACCGGCGGGAAGTGCGCGGGGCGGGCAGGTCGTGGCGGACTCGCTGCTCCCTGGGGCGGGCGCTGCACTTATAACCCCCACGAGCCCCGCCCCCCGCCCGCGCTCGCCCAATCCCCGGGCTCGGCGGGGCGGCGGGTCGGGAAGGTTCCAGGGGCTTCCCGGCGCGCCCGGCCCCCAGGCTCCCTCTGGCCAATCAGCGCCCTGGGCGCCGCCCTCCCAGAACTCTCCAGACGCTTCTGGGCCCGAGGGGCGGGGCGCGTCCGCAGAGGAGGCAGCGGCCTCGGAAGTGGGGGTGCTGGCGCCGCCCTCTCTGTGGGGTCCCGCCCCCGCCCCCCGCCGCCCAGCTGAATCGGCCAGGGAGGGGGTGCGGGGCGGTGGCGCGCTAGCTGGTTGGTTTCCGAGCGGAAACTTCCGGCGTTTCTTAAGGAGGGTGGGTATGTGCGGGCCAAGGCGACTCTGATTGGCCCTTGGCGCTGACGGACGCGGCGCTGGGGCCGCTCGCGGGTCCCCGCCGCCCGCGGCGGCTGCGGAGGACGGCGTCGGCCCTCATGGCTCTTCCCTGCTCATTTGTAAAACGGGAAGCAGAAAAGAGGTCGTGCGATATCGTTTTGACATCAAGTTTACTCTACAAGGAATAGCTGGGGGTGGGGACATCTAAATTTCGAAAAGAAAAGCAATCAGGTAAATAGGCAGCTCTTCCCCCATATTTTATTATTTTAAATACATTTTTTATTGTCGGGAGTATTACAGATTATCTTATTTTTCTCCCCTTACCCGCTCCTCCCAGCCCCTCACACCTTCCGGAACTGGCAGTTCTTAAACTGGAAGAGGGAACGTGCTGGGCGGGGGAGGGAAGGAGCTGGGCGGGGTGGGGTGGGGTGTGGTGGGGGCGGGGCGGGGGGAGCGAAAGGGTGGGGAAGAAAGGCCTGGCGGGTCCTCTGCGTCCCAGTTCTCCCCCAGTCTCTCCCTCCCCTTTGCCTGGGGCCAGCCTCCCGCCAGAGAAAGGAACAAATGTTTTGCTATAGAATTTGTCTTGAAGGCCTTTCGGGCTTCCCTCTCACTCTTCCTTCGGGGCCTGGCCCCAGCCTCTCCCTCCCTCCTCTCTGCCTTCTCCTTTCTGGCTTCAGCTCTTTGTGGCCTAGGCCCAGGGTTAGCCTCAGTCCCTGCAGCCGCAGGCCCTCCCCGGATTTTAAAATAAATGCGATGGTGAGTCTGCCAGGGAGGAGCCTGCGGGATGTTCAGTTCTCTTTAACACCGTGGCCAGGTGGCTGTGGACCCAGGAACCAGAAGGTCCAGGTTCAATTCCCAGCCAGGGCTCATGCCCTGGTTCCACTGGATCCCCAGGAGGGGGAGAAGGGGGGGGGGGCAGCTGACCAATGATTCTCTCTCATCATTGATCTCCCTCCCTCCCCATCCTCTCTGAGAACAATAAAATATACGTGTATATTGAACATCATCATGGCGCAGCTAGTCGGCAGGGGGCCAGTCTTAAGCTAACAGGCGGGAATCACCCAGTGAGGTGGGAGAGTTGGGGGGACCCAGGCCCAGTTCCAGCTCCTCTAAACTTCAGGTTATTTGCTGTGCACATAATTCACCCACTTGCTTATCTTGTCCCCCATTCCAACTCAACTGTGCATTCCCCCCCTTCTGTTTGAAAGATGGTCACTGGACATTTATTTTGGCTTTTTTCCTTGTTCATCCTTTTGGACATCAGGACCCCTTGCTAGGTGCCTGAAATGAAAATGTGAGGGACATTAAAGCAAATGTAAGGCCCTAGCTAGTTTGGCCCAGTGGATAGAGTGTGGGCCTGTGGACTGAAGGGTCCCGGGTTCGATTCCAGTCAAGCGCGCATGCCTGGGTTACAGGCTCGATCCCCATTGGGAGGCATGCAGGAGGCGGCCGGTCAATGATTGTCTCTCATCATTGATGTTTCTATCTCTCCCTTCCTCTCTGAAACGAATAAAATATGTTTTAAAAAGTAAAGCAAAAGTAAGGGGCTTACAACCCACTGAAAGGACTTGTTGCTACAGCCACGTGTCTTTTTTTTGCTAAATCCTTACCCGAGGATGTGTTTTCATTGATTTTTAGAGAGAGGAAGGGAGAGAGAAACATCAATGAATTGCCTCCTGGCGCCTGGGGTTCAGAACAGGAGGATGCTCCACCAGCAGAGCCGCCGGACAGGCCCACCCACGTGTATTTTTTAAATTGAATTTGTGCGGGGGATATTGGTTAATACCAATAAGTAGTTCCAAGTGTGTAATCTATAATAGTCACCTGGGTATTGTGTGCTCACCCAAAGTCAAGTCTCCTGCCACCATTCATCCCCCCGGACCCTCTTCTGCCTGCCCACCCTGTATCCACAGCACAGAAAACCAGCGTGCAAGCGGGAGGGGCCTGTTACCGAAGGGAAGGAGTCTTGCTTTTGAACATCTTGTTCAATTGGCATCACACACACACACACACACACACACACCATCAAAACACCAAGCCAAGGACATCCAGCTGGTTTTTTCTCTTTTAATTTGTCTTTATTGTTGAAAGTATTATGAATACCCCCCTTCTCCCCACATTGACTTCCTCAAGCGTCACCCCCGTCTGCTCCCCCCCAAGCCTACTGCACTATTTTTGTTGTTAATCTTCACCAGAGGAGTTTTTCCCTTGCTTTTCAGCGATTAGAGGGGGGTCAAGGGGAAAGAGAAATGTCAACTGGTTAAATCTGATACATGCCCTTGGCCAGGAATAAGCCAAAGACCCATGGGTGCTGGTGCTGGGCCAACACTCTAACCACTGAGTCACACTGGCCAGGCTAGTTATGATTTAATCAAACTGATCTAAAGTAATGTTGCAAAAGGTTGCTGGAAAGATGCTGTGTGTGTGTGTGTGTGTGTGTGTGTGTGTGTGTCCCTGGCCGGTGTGGGTTACTGGTTGGAGTGTCAGCACAAGCACCAAAGGGTCTCAGGTTTGATTCCTGGTCAAGGGCACCTATCTGGGTTGCCAGTGGAGCCCTGTATGCCTGGCTGGTGAGGGCACGTGGGGAGGCAACCAATGGCTGATGTTTCTCCGCTCAACACATGCACACTCCTTCCCTCCTTCCCTTTCACTCTTTGAGGGGAAAAAAAAATCAATGGAAAAAATATCTTTGGGTGAGGATTATCAACAAAAATAGAAAAGACGCTGTGTGTGTTTGTAAGTAGTAACCTTTTTTTTACTCCAGTTGTAGCTCCCTAATGAATCAAAGAAATTTTCTGTTTCTTTATATAATCTGGGAATTCTTCAAACTTCCATCTTTTTTGTTTTATATTTTATTGATTTTTTTAATACAGAGGGATAGATAATTAGAAACATCAATGAGAGAGAAACACCCATCAGCTGCCTCCTGCACACTCCCTACTGGGGATGTGCCCGCAACCAAGGTACATGCCCTTGACCGGAATCGAACCTGGGACCTTTAAGTCCGCAGACCAACGCTCTACCCACCGAGCCAAACCGGTCCCGGCCAAACTTCCATCTTAACTGCCCAATGTATGAGCACTTATCCAGACTCCTTAAGCCACCCCACCCCCTCCGCCCTTTAGCTTCCTCACCATCAGCTGCTACCAGCTGCAGCCTAATTCTCTCCTTCCTTCTCTACAAATCTGCAAATTGGAATACTTTTTTTTTTTTTTTAAGTTTGTGTTGTTGTTAACCCTCACTGGAGGATATTTTCCCATTAACTCCCTTTTTAGAGAGAGTGGAAGGGAGGGGGAGAGACGGAGAAACATCCATGTGAAAGAGACACATCAGTTGGTTGCCTCCCACATGGCCCTGGTTGGGGATTGCGATTCCAACTGGAATCGAACCTAGCACCCTTCAATCTGAGAGCCAGTTCTATCGCTGAGCCAAGCGAGGGCTGGGATGCTTCCTTATTGGTTGGAAGCAAAGGGCGGCACTGTCTCCACTGCCTGGCAGGAGCACTGGGTGATGGGGGCTCAACTCGCCCTCCTGGTGGAATAGCAGGAAAAATCCACTAGAAATGCTGTTTTCCATGAATCACAGTCATCTGTATTCATTTGATTCATTAGGGAGCACTATAGCTTAACTACTTTTTGAAAATATCTCTGTGGATTGATCTGGAAACCTAAACATCTAGATATATTTGTTTTCTATTTCCTGGGAAGGAGGGGGTCTCTTTAATTTTTGTCTTTCATATATACTGATGCTTCCCATGGCAAAACCTAGTCATAGCCCAGCCAGTGTGGCTCAGTGGTTGAACTTCAACCTATGAGCCAGGAGGTCACAGTTCCATTCCTGGTCAGGGCACAGGCCCGTGTTGTGAGCTCAATCCCCAGTCGGGTGTGGAGGAGGCAGTCAATCAGTGATTCTCATCATTAATGTTTCGATCTCTCTCCCTCTCCCTCCCTTTCTGAAATCAATAAAAATAAATATATTTTTTAAAAAGAAAATTACTGACATTTCAAAAGTATGTTATCTTAAACGTGTGAAAGAAAAGAGCCACATGCTAACCTGACAAGCTCAGGGAAGGCCTGCGTGGCAGTCTTGCAAACTCAGAGACCTAAGATGACCACAAAAGACGGTTTGAAAATTAAACATCCAACTACAAACAGGTTACAGTGGGTAGTCCTGTCCTAGACCCATATTTCACCTGACAAAGATCAACTTAGATCTCCTTTCCTGAGCCCATTTGTCTTCCTGCCTCTAAGATAACACATCTGTAAGATGTCTGGGTAACTTGTAACTTCCTTTTTACCCCAGACCCCTCAGGGCACAGCAAATGGCCTCGAGACATTCCCTCATTGTTATTGTTATCAAGGTAATTGTTAACTGTTAATTAGAGTATCCTGTATCCAGCTCAGTGAAAGAAGCTCATGTCCATCATTTCACCTTTTACCCTATCCCAGAGATCCCCTCCCCCCCCTTCGCTCTGTCCCACCTCCCTAATCTATCACCAATGAATTTCATGTAACCCACTTATGTCCCTCCTTTGATTTCAGTGTATAAACAGAGAAATGTAACCCGCCATTCTTCAGAGCATTATCTCAATCCTTTGAGGTTCTGCTTCCTGGCATATGTTGACAGTTTGGCTCAAATAAACTCACAAAAATTCTTCACAGGTTTCAATGTTTTTTTTCTGTTCACACTTGGCAATATTAGCAGGATTCCAAAGAAGCTCACCAGGGCCGCCCTGCGGACCGGGCCTCGGTGCTGGGATCCAGCAGGCTCCGGGGTGCTTTTAAATCTTTTAAACGTTTAAGGTTTAAGCGGCGGTATTTTTGGCCTTTAGCCTGGGGCTGATCTGGGACAGGGTCATCTGTGTCTGAAGTTTTGATCTTGGTTCTGGGAATCGGGAGGGTCTTTCTCTTCTTCCTCTTGCTCTTCTGAGGGGGTTATGGGGCTCTGGCTGTGGGTGACAGGGAAGGCATGGATAGTGGGCTTGGGCTTAGAGGGTTTAGGGGGCTTCTTTTCAGTAGTTTTTGTAGGGGCGGGAGTTAAAGTGGTGAGTTCAGCCTCAAGGGCTTGGATTTCTTTAATGAGTTGAACATGCTCACGCTTTAGTTGGAGAACTTCTTTTAAGGATGAGACCTCTTGAGTTAGGGTAACTTTAGCTTGACGGATGTGATCCGAGCAAGCGGGAGGGTGTGGAATGGCTCTAAAATTGGGGCCAGGAAGGGGTCTCTGGAGGGAAGGGGTTTGAGATAGGGAGGGGGCTGAAGAGGGGGGGGCGGAGGCGAGGAGAGGCCAGTCGGGGTTATGATATCGGGCGGCTTCTTCCTCTAGGGCAGCCTGATCATTGCAGTGTCTCGTGGAGAAGGAGATGAGGGAGGGATAAATGTTAGAGGTGGGGGGGAGGGCAGTTTAGAGGGATCAGTATCCGAGGGAGAAGTTTCTTGTTTAGGCTCCTCGGGAATGTCAATGGAAACTGAACAGACCGAGGGGGGACGGGAAGCCTCCTTAAGGGCTGTCTCTCCCGTTTCAATGATTTTTATTTCATGGGAACTTAATGCCTGACCCATGATCCTTCCTCTCTTCCACGTGAGCCTCCGGGACGTATAAACCCCGTACCAGGTCAGCTCAGGATTTTACCTTCTTATCAGATTTCTCCTACTTGGCTAGCCTCTGTCCACCTTTAAAAAAGGCCCCTGTTCACGTATCATTGGTCGGGATGTATAAGCCCCAGGCCAGGAGGACGTTGGGTGAATTTGGTGAGCGGTCTCTTGGATCCAGGACCTTACCGTGTTTTGGTAGAGGGTCTCACTTTATTTGAGCTGTGTTTAAAATCCTGGAGGTGGAGCTAAGACTAAGGGTTAATAGAACCCAGGTTAAGGCAAGACTGGAGGAAAAACAGGTGGCTGGTTTTGGTTTTGGCTTTTCAATTGGAATTGCTCTCTGAGAGTCTGAGCAAAAAACCTTTGCTAAACTCGCTCAGCTCCGAAGATAAAGGGGCACATCCTCCCTCCTGCCCGATTCTCTGATGCTCTTAGGCACTAAGAACCTTGTGGAGGTGTCAGAGGTCATCCCTCACGACTGAAGGAGCCCCAGAGGGAAATTCCAACTCAGCTGTAATTAACTGACTGGCTGGTCCGGGGGAGCGCCCATAAGGCCTGGTAAGCCAGCGCCCCAGCCCTCTGGCTGTTTTAGACAGCAGGAGGGAAACCGAGGCAAGTAAGAGGGTTGAATTGCGACATGAGGGTGACAGCCTCATGGAGCTCATCCCATAAGCAGTACAGTTTGCAATCCACCACATGACACCCCTAGAAAGATTTGCTCAGACTCTGCAGATATTCAATAATAATAATAAATTTTAGCTGAAACCAGTTTGGCTCAGTGGTAGAGTGTCGGTCTGCGGACTGAAAGGTCCCAGGTTTGATTCCGGTCAGGGCATGTATATTGGTGGCGGGCACATCCCTGGTGTGCAGGAGGCAGCTGGTCGATGTTTCTCATTGACGTTTCTAGCTCTCTATCTCTCTCCCTTCCTCTCTGTAAAAAATCAATAAAATATATATTTTAAAAAATAATAATAAATTTTAAAGATGGGAAATTGCACCTCTGAGGTTGCTAAACCCCAAGAATCCCAGCCCCTGTTAACACTCCAGCAGGGTACATGTATAATTCATATGGAATTTCAACTTGCAAGTATTTACAAAAATGGGAAAATTTAACTAAAAATGATACCAACTTCAAATGGCCAGAGTGGGGAACTTTTGACACCCCAAATTGATTTTTCTGCGTGCTCAATTAGCTAGCTCTAAAATTAAATTAAATGAATGGAAAGCTTATCTTGATTGGAAATTAGAGGCTTCTAGGGGAGGATTGGATAAAATATCTCCCCTACAAGACATCAATAAGAAAATTTTGGAGACTGCCTCTGAACTGAAGAAGGCCACTGAAGCAAGTAAGTGCCAAGACCCCACTCCTCCCTCTCTCACTGCTCCTCCGCTATACCTTTGCTGTCTGAGCTTCCTTGAGCAGACTTGCCCTCCATCTCTCTTCCTCCTCCTTCTACTTCTCTTCAACCACCATTCCCTGCTGATCTAGGGGAAATTGAGAATACAGACTCAGAGAAAGATGATTCAAGAATTCTAACAGCTCCTTTCCGGGAAAAGCCTGTTTCAGGTAGAGGGGACTAGAACAGAAATAAGAAACCTAGCTAAAGATTTTCCTGACCCTCTGCAGGATCCTGATGGGTTTGCAAAAGAATTCGATTTAACTGTTAGAACATATGATCCTGGCTATTCTGATCTGTTCCAATTACCGTGTTTCCTCGAAAATAAGACATCCTCCGAAAATAAGACCTACTTACAGGTTTCCTTCCGAGTGAAATATAAGGCATCCCCCCGAAAATAAGATCCCCTCTAGGCTAAACATAAGAGATTTGCTTCACTGATTCTGAAAGAAATGGAGTCACAAGAAATTCAACAGGAAACTCAGAAATTGGATTGTTATGATGATGTTCCAGAAGATGATGACATGATTGTCATTGGATAAATGAGTAAATTCTTGATACTGTAGGATTCACAGTTTGTCTGGTTTGTGTTGACAACTACTGTACTACCGTACCGTATACAGGTAATGAATTTCCTTTATTTTCATTTAACAATAAATGTGTACCGGATTCTACTTCATGGAAAAATAAGACATCCCCTGAAAATAAGATCTAGCGTATCTTTGGGAGCAAAAATTAATATTTTCGGGGAAACAGGGTAATATACCTACTGGTTTTGAGAGTAAGGCAACAGAATGGCTGAATAAGGTTCGCTGGAATACTCCTGTAGATGATTTTTTTTAAAATATATTTTATTGATTTTTTACAGAGAGGAAGGGAGAGAGACAGAGAGCCAGAAACATCGATGAGAGAGAAACATTGACAAGCTGCCTCCCGCACACCCCCTACCGGGGATGTGCCCGCAACCAATGTACATGCCCCTGACTGGAATCGAACCTGGGACCCTTCAGTCCGCAGACCGACTCTCTACCACTGAGCCAAAACCGGTTTCGGCTGTAGATGATTTTTTAAAATAGAAAGAGACAGACAGAGAAAAATGCAGGGAATTGGCCCACCGGCTTTATCAAGCCATACCTGAAGTTTTTCCTCGGAGAATGGACTGGACCAAGACCCAGCAATGTAAAAGAAAGCCTGATGAACCAGTGCATGATTTCTTTGAACATTTTGAAAAGACTTTCAAACGATATTCAGGTCTATTGCCAGACAGTTTCAAGGATCATCAAAATGACCCCTTACTAAATTTGGCATTTTTGGAAGGACTAGATGAAGAACTTGTAGCTCTGATCAAACAACATAAATTGAACTGGCAGACTACCCATGCTGATGAACTGGCTCTTCTGGCTGATCAGCTATCTAAAACTATCCAAAAGAGAGAAAAAGATAAAGTTACCCAAATTATAAACTTGCAGCTCCAACAATTAAGCAACCAAGCCAGTTCTCCAAAATCTCTAAGAAAAGGAGAGAAAGGAGTCTGTTTTTACTGCAAAAAGCCAGGCCACCATAAGAAAGAGTAGAAAACTGAAATGGGATTTGAAAAGAGAAAACAGACAGAAGCAAGCATAGGGCTGCTCCGAGGACTATGAGAGGGTACTTCCCCTTCTCCTTACTAATACTTTAGGAGAAATTGAAATTATCATAAAAGGAGAAGTTACTAAAGCCCTTGTGGATACTGGGGCCACTTTATCCGTTCTTAACCCTACCCATCTAAGTTTCCCTCTCCCCCGGAGCAAAGCTTCTGTACAAATGGTAGGAGTGTCTAACCAACCAATGACTGTTTTTAAGTCAGAACCCATCCCCTTTCAACTAGGGGATGTTACGGGGCAACATATATTCTTACTGGTCAAATCAGTCCCAATTCACCTGATAGGGAGATTTTCTTGAAACCCATGATGCTCATATATCTTTTTCCCAAAAAAGATATATGAAATGTATTTAGAACTAAATGAATCAGATACTGAACCCATTGGGAAAATAATGATTTTAAAGGAACTTTCACCAGAGGAAAATAATCTTGAAACTGAACGTTTGTTGCAAAAAGTTCCAATGCAACTTTGGGCTCTTTCCAGTACAGATATTGGCAAGATTGAGTTAGCAACTCCTATTAAAATAACTATTGATAGTACTTTGCCTTTACCTAATATTCGCCAATACCCTCTAAGACCTGATGCACTAGCTGGAATTAAGCCCATTATACAATGTTACTTAAAAAGAGGACTTATAATTCCATGTACAAGTCCCTGTAATTCTCCTATCTTTCCAGTAAAGAAACCAAATGGGGAAGGGTGGAGATTTGTGCAGGATCTCAGAGCTATAAATAGGGTAGTTAGTCCCAGACACCCTGTGGTTCCAAACCCACATACTTTATTACCAACTATTCCTGAGGACTGCCAATACTTTTCAGTAATAGATTTATGTAGTGCTTTTTTCAGCATTCCTGTAGAAAAGGACAGTCAATATCTCTCTGCTTTCACTTGGGAAGATCGACAATTTACTTGGACTGTGATGCCCCAAGGATATACAGAAAGTCCCACCTATTTCTCCCAGATATCAAAAGCTGATCTAAGTGATGTTAAATTTCCTAGAGATTCCATTCTAATTCAGTATGTGGATGATTTACTTGTATGCTCTAGGACATTACTAGACTCTCAAAACGACACAATTTACTTACTACAACAACTAGCTGTAAAGGGACATAAGGTCTCAGAGGATAAGCTTCAATTTTGCTTACTCAAGAAAAATACCTTGGCCACCACGTATCAAAGCATGGCCTATTGCTTAACCCAGAAAGACTTAGAGGAATCCTATCTTTCCCTCTTCCAAAAACAAAAAAGCAGCTTAGAGGATTCCTGGGCTTGCCCGGATACTGTAGAAATTGGGTTCCAAGCTTTTCATTGGTAGCCCAGACTCTCTATGCCTTGTTAAAGTCAGACACACCTGATCCCATTCAGTGGAACCCTGAAGGGAAACAAGCTGTTCAGACTCTAGGAAGTACTGTCTAATGCCCCTTCTCTGGGGCATCCAAACTATAAACTTCCCTTCTTCCTTTTCACACATGAAAGTAAGGGCAATGCTTTAGGCTTTCTAACTCAGAAACACAGAGACCACCATAGACCTATAGGGTATTATAGTCAGCAACTAGACTCAGTGGCCAAAGGGCTCCCTCCCTGCATGAGGGCCATCTCAGCTACAGCCTTGTTATGTAAACAGACAGAAGAGATAGTCATGGGCTCCCCTTTAACTATATATGTTCCTCATTCTGTTGAATCCTTGCTGAACTCTCATCACACTCAACACTACTCTGTCAGTCGACTGGCTTCTTATGAAGTACTCCTGCTCTCTGCACCTAATATTACTTTAACTAGGTGCAATCGCCTTAACCCTGTCATGTTGTTACCCTCTTTACAGGATGGAGACACCCACAACTGTGTTTTACTTACTGACCACCTTCTTACTCCTAGGAATGATTTACAGGAAACTCCTATTGATAATGCTGACTTAATTTGGCTCACAGATGGATCCTATCTAAAAATGAGGGTCTTATTATTCTTATGCATTAAAAATGACCAAGTAGACTCTTTTAAATTATATTTACTACCTTAAGCTTGCAAGGATATAGATTTATGTTGTGGACTGTGCATATATTTACCTCTTTGTTTCCTCAAACATTGGTGTATTTGAAAGAACTTTGGCACTAAAATTCAGAATGAAAAAGGGTGATCCAGCCAAATAAGCAAGTCCTCGTGGCGATGCGGAGGACACCTCGTGATCAAAGGATTTCTTTCTTCCTGTGTTCCCATTGCAGATACTTCCACATTGTGGCATTTTAAAGACTCACTGCGCTTCTTAGGCCCTCCCCACGGAAGTGGGGGTAGTAAGCAGAGTGTAACTACAGATTGTGAATATATTTATTTTCAAGTTGCATTCTTTGTCTTTTTAAGCAATCACATTTCCAGAGAACTCAAGCTTTCGTAGTGGAAAGCCTTCCCTAAACTGTCTCAACAGTCTCCTTGCCCTCCATTAAAGCTGTTTGTCTCAAGACACCTTCGTGTGGGGTTGGATTTTTATCTAACTCTTCTTTTTCTAATCTTGTTAGATAAATTAGCTCATATGGTTAAAAAAAAAAAAAAAAAAAAAAAAAAAAAAAGGATGAACAAGGACATTTCCAAGCTGAATATGCCATAGCTTCCATGGTGGATATAATTGAAAGTTCTTATCTGCCTGGAATCAGTTCTGCCCAGCAAGCTGAACTCATTGCTTTGACTCAGGCTTGCCAATTGGCTAAAGGTCAGGTAGCCAATCTCTACACTGATAGTCGCTATGCATTTGGTGTAGCTCATGACTTTGGAATGTTATGGAAGCAGCAAGGCTTCTTAACTTCCTCTGGGCAGCCCATAAAAAATGGAAACCTAAAAAAAAAAAAAAAAAAAAAAAAAAAAGGAAACCTGGTTGCAGAACTTTTCTTTTATTATTATTTTTAAATATATATATTTTATTGATTTTTTACAGAGAGGAAGAGAGGATAGAGAGTTAGAAACATCGATGAGCTGCCTCTTACACACCCCCTACTGGGGATGTGCCTGCAACCAAGTTATGCCCTTGACCGGAATCAAACCTGGGACCTTTTGGTCTGCAGGCCAACGCTCTATGCACTGAGCCAAACCAGTTTCAGCAAAACTTTTAGATGCCTTACAGCAACCAAAACAATTGGCAATTACAAAAATCCCAGCACAGAGAGAATCCAAGATGGCCGCAGCCACACACAACAATTTCAATAAAATACAACTAAGCCAGAACCGGTTTGGCTCAGTGGATAGAGTGGATAGAGTGTCAGCCTGTGGACTGAAAGGTCCCAGGTTCGATTCCGGTCAAGGGCATGTACCTTGGTTGCGGGCACATCCCCAGTAGGGGGTGTGCGGGAGGCAGCTGGTCGATGATTCTCTCTCATCGATGTTTCTAACTCTCTATCCTCTCTTCCTCTCTGTAAAAAATCAATAAAATATATTTTTTAAAAATAATAATAAATAAATAAATAAATAAATAAATAAATAAAATGGACATTACCCAGAACTACAGGAAAGTTGACTGACTGGAAATTCTACAATGAGAAGCAAGGAGAAAACCAGAAGGAAGAACGGAGGAGCTGGAAAAGCCTACGGTACAGAGACACACGGTGCGCGTGGAGAGGACGGAGCTGGAGAGGAGGGGCAGCTGAGTGCCTGGCTGCCGTTCCCTAGCGGGAAGGAGATAAAACTCCGACTGTGCTGAACCCCAGACCCGACAGCACTGAACCCCAGTTCTAGGCCAGACCGTGGGGACCCAGGCTCATAGAGAGGGAGCATGGGCTGTGAGGCGGAATACCAGGGGAGCGGTGAAAGGCAGAGCCCCCGGAGCCGCTCACATTGCACGCAGAGGACGGACTGTTGACTCTGCTGCTACATTGCCCTGGCGGGAAGGAGACCAAGGCTCCGGACTGGGCTGGGCCCCAGTTCCGACTGCTCTGAACCCCAGTTCTAGGCCAGACCCCGGGGATCCAGGCTCACACAGAGGGAGCCGGGCTGTAAGGCGGAACCCCGGGGGAACAGCAAAAGGAGGTCCTGGAGGCGCGCACATTGCTCACAGAGAAAGGACAGTTGGCTGTGCCACGGGATTGCCCTGGCGGGAAGGAGACAAAAGCCCCTGTCTGCTCTCAACACCACCTCCAGCTCCACTTCCAACTGAACTGAACCCCAGTTCCGGGCTCATTGGGGGAGAGCCTAGACTGTTTGGTAGCAGGCGAAAATCGAGGGCACCTTTCTCTCAGAGGTGCTTGTAGTGAGTACTGAAGGACCCTGGGGAATACTGAGACTCAAGAGCCGCATAGGGCAGGGCTGACTGAAGCCAGGCCGTAGGCTCCACCCTGATACTCCGCCCCATCAGGGAAGCTGGGAAAATGCTGAGACAAGGAAATAGATCACAAACGAAAGAAATGGAGGACAAAAAGCGACTGGATATAGGGTTCAAATCTACGCTTAAAAGGTTTTTCAAGAATTTCCTAGAAAAGGTCGATAAGACCTATGAGGATATGAAAAGGAATCAACTAGAATTAATAAAGAATCAACAAGAAATAATAAGGGGTCAACAAGAAATAAAGAATACATTGTCTGAAATAAAAAATATTATACAGAGTCCTAAAAACAGAATGGAAGATCACAAGAATCAAGTCAAAGATTTGGAACATAAAGAGCCAGAAGACACTCCTCCGCAGAAGCAAGAAGGCAAGAGAATCCAGAAAATTGAAGATAATGTAAGAAACTTCTGGAACAACTTCAAGCAAACCAACATCAGAATTATGGGGATCCCAGAAGATGAGAGAGAGCAAGATATCGAAAACACACTGAAAGAAATAGTGACAGAAAACTTCCCCCACTTGGTGAAAGAATTAGACTTACAAGTCCAGGAAGCGCACAGAACTCCAAACAAAAGGAATCCAAAGAGGACCACACCAAGACAAATCATAATTAAAATTCCAAGAGCAAAAGACAAAGAGAGAATATTAAAAACAGCAAGAACAAAGGAGGTAGTTACCTATAAAGGAGCACCTATACGATTGTCAGCTGATTTCTCAACAGAAACCATGCAGGCCAGAAGGGAATGGCAAGAAATATTCAAGGTGATGAATAGTAAGAACCTACAGCCAAAAATAATCTACCCAGCAAAGCTATCACTCAGAATCGAAGGCCAGATAAAGAGCTTCACTAATAAAAAAAAAGCTAAAGGAGTTCATCACCGCCAAACCAGAATTATATGAATTGCTGAAGGGGGTTCTTTCAGAAGAGAAAGTAAATAAAGAGAAAAATTATGAACAACAAATACGTAACTATCAACAAGTGAATCTAAAAACCAAGGAAATTTAAAAAAAATCTGATGAACAATATTAACTGTTGAATATAATAGAATCAGAGGTATGGAAGGGGAGTGAACTGACGATTCTTGGGGAAAAGGGGAGAGGAGAATGTGGGAAGAGACTGAACATAAACTGTGCACCTATGGATGAGGACAATGGGGGGTGGGGAAAGGACAGAGGGTGAGGTGGGAACCTGGTGGAGGAGAGCAATTGGGGGGGAGAGAGGAACATTTGTAATAATATGAACAATAAAGATTTATTTAAAAACAAATAAATAAAATAAAATAAATAAAATAAAATTTAAAAATCCCAGGGCATTCTAAAGCCAGCACCATGGAAGTGAAAGGAAATCATTTTGCTGATGCTGCAGCTAAGCAGGCAGCATTGAACAGTCAAGTTATCCAGACTTGAGAATGTTCTTTACTTCCTATTAAATCAATAAAAGATTTTTATCTTTTACAGTTTCAACACACACCCATGGAAGACGAAAAGAGAATATGGCAACAAAAAGGGGAACTTTTGACCTAGACAGATATGGCTTGGACCCAATCAGAAACCTATTTTACCTGTAGGGGCCTAACTACCTGTACTTCAGCATGTACATGAGCTGACACATTGGGGTCCTGAAAAGATGATATGGGGTAAACAATATTACTGGAAACCTTCTCCTACGGTAGCTCATAAAGTGTACAGTAAATGCTCTATCTGTCCAAAATATAACCCAGGAAAACCACTCCATGGATCCCAAGGACACTTCCCACTTCCTTTGGGCCCATTTGAGATATGGCAATTGGATTTTATCCAAATGCCATCATTACAAGGTTACAAATATATATTGGTGATGATTTGTATGTTTTCTCACTGGGTTGAGGCATTCCCTTGCAGGAGAGCAACAGCCTTAACAGTTGGTAAATTGTTACTAGAAAAAATAATTCCTAATTGGGGAATTCCCTCTGAGTTGCATAGTGACCGAGGGACTCATTTCACTGGGCAAATAATAAAATCCATCTGTAATATTTGGCCTATCATCCCCAGTCTTCTGGACTGGTGGAACGTACCAATGGTATAATCAAAACTCAACTAGCCAACATTTCAGAAGCCTTTCATCTCCCCTGGACAAAAGCTCTCCCTATAGTACTCCTCAACCTGAGATCTACTCCTTTTGGTAAACATAAGCTTTCTCCTCATGAAATAGTCACTGGTCGCCCTATGCATCTGGATGAAGGAGCATATGAACCAACTTTACTAAAAGGAGACATTTTACATTATTGTCAAGGGCTTATTAACCAACTTAAAGAAATTGATAAATTGGTAACAGATTCATTTCACAGTGCACTCGCGGGAGACGAAGATTTCAAAGATCACAGGAGATTTGCTGTATTGGAAAACACATCAAATAAAAGATTCTCTCCAACCTCGTTGGAAGGGACCTTACCAGGTATTACTAACTAACCCATGTGCACCTAAACTTAAAGGAGTTAGCTCATGGATTCACATTTCTTGTTTAAAAAAGGCACCTGTTGCCAAAACCGGTTTGGCTCAGTGGTAGAGCATCAGTCTGCAGACTGAAAGGTCCCAGGTTCGATTCCGGTCAAGGGCATGTACATTGGTTGCGGGCACATCCCCGTTAGGGGGTGTGCAAGAGGCAGCTGGTCAATGTTTCTCTCTCATCGACGTTTCTAGCTCTCTATCCCTCTCTCCTCCTCTCTGTAAAAAATCAATAAAATATATTTAAAAAAAAAAAAAAAAAGTGCCGAGGCCGGTTTGGCTCAATGGATAGAGTAGGGGTGTCGAACTCAATCAGAGAAGGGGCCAAAATCTAAAATCCAGCCTAAATCGCGGGCCGAATGGTTTACTGAACAGTCATAAACTGTCACTGTGATGGAAACGCAGCGGTGTGCAGTGATGACAGCGCAGTGCGGGCCACATTGCAAGGCCTGGTGGGACGGATTTGGCCCGCGGGCCTTGTGTTTGACACATGTGGGATAGAGCGTCGGCTTGGGGACTGAAAGGTCCCGGGTTCGATTCCGGTCAAGGGCATGTATCTTGGTTGCGGGCATATCCCCAGTAGGGGGTGTGCAAGAGGCAGCTGATCGATGACTCTCTCTCCTCGATGTTTCTAACTCTCTCTCTCTCTTCCTCTCTGTAAAAATCAATAAAATATATTTAAAAAAAAAAAAAATGTACCTGTCTGTGAATGGACGTCTACTCCCATCTCTGATGCCATCTCCGTCTGCAGCAGAGATCAAGACTTTTCAAGGCTGAAACCGGTTTGGCTCAATGGATAGAGCGTCGGCTTGGGGACTGAGGGGACCCGGGTTCGATTCCGGTCAAGGGCATGTACCTTGGTTGCGGGCATATCCCCTGTGGGGGGTGTGCAAGAGGCAGCTGATCGATGACTCTCTCATCAATGTTTCTAACTCTCTATCTCTCTCCCTTCCTCTCTGTACAAAATCAATAAAATATATTAAAAAAAAAAAAAAAAGACTTTTCAAGGACAAGAAACAACTGAGAACTTTCGAGGAAGAGAAGTCGCTGACCACCAAGGCAGACAGCTATCCCAAGATGACGTCAACAAGGCCTGTATGCTCATAAACTGATACTGCTTAAACCTTGTTTTTATATCATCTGATTGTTATTGGTTGAATGTATATAAAATGATTTTCATATTATTATTATTATCCTTATGGTTCCCTAGTGGAAATAATATCTGCCTCCCCAGACCTCCTCCCTTATTAGATATGAAAATTTTAACTTGGATACCTGCTAATCTTTCCCACCTAGTACACAATGATGTTCTGATTACAGGTATGATAGTGAAATCAATGCTTTGTTAGCCACACATTGGTCTTCTCCTAGTATCAATATAAGCTTTGGTACATTTTTTTCTGGCTATATCTACTATAAAGGACCCACCTTAAGCAAATACCTCCAAGAACACCTCCCTGATAATTCCACTGGTAGAATTGTATATGGATCTAACCTGGATGAATATTGTATAGCTATAGAGATGGATGATGAAAAGCTAAGAAAAACACCTGGATATGATGGCCAAAGGCTTGCAGCAGCCTGTTCTATCTGTCATAGCATATCTTGTCCTCTGACTCACCAGCCATGCTCTTGTGGATGGATGTCTGTGAAGCAAGAAAGAAATCAGTGGGTCCCCATTTCAGAAATTAGTGGCATTACTTGGTGGGTAGAGATGTTTGTAACCACTCCCCCATCCTTGCGTCCTGGACGCTTGTGGGAAGCCCTATAGAATAGTCAAACTCTAGCTCATTTCGGGGTCACCTCCACCCATTTAACTATGGCATGGGAAACTCAACATTTTTGGGTCCACTCAGTATACCCTAACTGCTCTCAATCCATAGCTACCCAAAGGCAACAACATTGCTGGTGGATCCAACAACATTGGGCCCTAAAAGAAGCAAAACAGGAATTCTTGGAGGAGTAGGGGCTGGCCTTGGTGTCCTGGGGCAAGCTGAGCTTGCAGCTAATGAAGAACGTCATTCATTAGAAAAAGGTTTTTATCTCAAATAGGTCATACAGAGGGAATGCTGTTTCAGGAAGAAGGGAAAGGATGGGAAGCAGCATGGAAAGACAGTAAAGCCTTAGTTTCATGGATAGAACAGACTCGACAGACTATAAAAACTCATGCACAAACCCAACAATGGGAACGGGCCTGTGCCCTAACACAACAGGGCCTGTTGTCTATGCTAATGCAAATGGAATCTGAAGTGGCTGTGAAACAATGGCCAACTATAATGCCTGCAGAAGCCTAGGCCAGACACTTATGGGACTCATATGGTTACCCAGGAATTTGGAAAAATTTAAATGAAAAATGTGTTCTAGGCCCAAGCCGGTTTGGCTCAGTGGTAGAGCGTCGGTCTATGGACTGAAAGGTCCCAGGTTCGATTCAAGGGCATGTACATTGGTTGAGGGCACATCCCCGGTAGGGGTTATGCAAGAGGCAGCTGGTCGATGTTTCTCTCTCATCAACATTTCTAGCTCTCTATCTCTCTCCCTTCCTCTCTGTAAAAAATCAATAAAATATATATTTTAAAAAAAAGAAAGAAAGAAAAATGTGTTCTACAATATTGTGTTTTTAAAAGCCCAGGTGCCAGTTAGACCCTAAACTTAAAATTCCCAGTAGTTCAACTGGCTGGTGTAAGGACCATCCTCAATAATACTAGAATACTTCCAATGGGAAGTAGATGGGCCATATTTAAAAATAATAAACAATGGGAACCCATCTCACTGTCTGTGAAAATTGGAAAGGTGAATGGTTATGCCCCCAATCCATTTGGATACTGAATTCACCCAGTCCTGGCCTATTGTGTATACCCCCATGAATAACAACATATAGTATATAGGAAAGGGGTGTTTTTGCTGGGAAGGGTTAAAAGCAATTTTTACTGTAATATCACCAAGTTTACATTAAATAATACTAGAATAAGATGTAATACTGAAATTATAGGCAGAATGACATTGCCTGATGTTCATAAAATCTGTGATAATTGTGATAATAGTGATACTGAAAAACCAATGTATTGGGAAATTGAACTCCTCCCCAGGAAGCCATTTTTATGGGAACTAACCGGCCAGAAGAAAATTAGAGCTTCTAGCTAATGAAATAGTAGAGAGTCTCAATTCCTCTGGCCAAACATCATAAAGTACAAATGACAGTGGATGAAGGAGGAAAACATATAATTAGCTTAATAAAAAAATTATGATAATACATGTAAAGGGTTTCTCAGTTGGCTGGGATGCTTGTTCCCTTTAGATTTTTCCTTGTCTAGTATTAGACATCTTCTGTTCCTGATCACTGTTACTGGTTTACTATTGTTACTTTTGTCCATGATATGTAAATGTTATATCAGATGCAGAAAGGCAAAACATAAGACACATAGCAAAAAGACGTGGATCATGGTGGCTCAAAAATTAGAAATGATCCAGAATACTTTTTAATAAGGACATATAGGATCTGACTGCCTCCCATTTACCTGCCTTTTTAATTTTTTTATTTTATTGATTTTTTACAGAGAGGAAGAGAGAGGGATAGAGAATTAGAAACATCGATGAGAGAGAAACATCGATCAGCCACCTTCTACACACCCCCCATCGGGGATGTGCCTGCAACCAAGGTACCTGCCCTTGACCGGAATCGAACCCGGGACCCCTCAGTCTGCAGGCCGACGCTTTATCCACTGAGCCAAACCGGTTTCAGCTATCTGCCTTTTTAAAATATATAATTCTACCTTAAATGCCATCTAAGGTTATGGTCTTGTCCCCATCCCCAGTGGTCCACCGGTTCAGCAAGACATGCTGACACTGAGACATCCTAGGAATGAGCCTTCCTAGCGCCGTGGGACTCCGTTATCCAACCAAAAGGTTGGTCATCAGTGCATCCTTTGGATTGACTTATGACCAAAAGGGGAATGTGTGAAAGAAAAGAGCCACATGCTAACCTGACAAGCTCAGGGAAGGCCTGCGTGGCAGTCTTGCAAACTCAGAGTCCTAAGATGACCACAAAAGACGGTTTGAAAATTAAACATCCAACTACAAACAGGTTACAGTGGGTAGTCCTGTCCTAGACCCATATTTCACCTGACAAAGATCAACTTTGATCTTCTTTCCTGAGCCCATTTGCCTTCCTGCCTCTAAGATAACACATCTGTGAGATGTCTGGGTAACTTGTAACTTCCTTTTTACTCCAGACCCCTCAGGGCACAGCAAATGGCCTCGAGACATTCCCTCATTGTTATTGTTATCAAGGTAATTGTTAACTTTTAATTAGTTAGAGTAGGGGTGTCGAACTCAATCAGAGAAGGGGCCAAAATCTAAAATCCAGCCTAAATCGCGGGCCGAATGGTTTACTGAACAGTCATAAACTGTCATTGTGATGGAAACGCAGCGGAGTGCAGTGATGACAGCTCGGTGCGGGCCACATTGCAAGGCCTGGCGGGACGGATTTGGCCCGCGGGCCTTGTGTTTGACACATGTGACTGTTAAGAGTATCCTGTATCCATCTCTGTGAAAGAAGCTCATGTCCATCATTTCACCTTTTACCCTATCCCAGAGGTTTCCCCTCTTCGCTCTGTCCCACCTCCCTAATCTATCACCAATGAATTTCATGTAACTCACCTACGTCCCTTTCCTTTGATTGCAATGTATAAATATAGAAATGTAACCCGCCATTCTCCGGAGCATTATCTCAATCCGTTGAGGTTCTGCTTCCTGGCATATGTCAACAGTTTGGTTCAAATAAACTCACAAAAATTCTTTACAGGTTTCAATGTTTGTTTTTCAGTTAACAAATGTAGAAGGACAGTGGACGGAGCTTTCTTTAGGAAGCTGGAAGCTACCGGCCTGAGACAGGCCTCGCTGCTGTGAGCTGCCCAGCGAGGAATTTGTGACCAGACTTTTGGTCACTGAGCTCGTCAGCCTGCCGTGGCAGCCCCGGAGCTTGTCAGGATTATTGCATAGCCCTCTCTTCGTCCACAGGCTGTCATCAGGATTGGTGTTGGAAGGAGTAAGGCTCAGGTTCTCCACGCTGGATGGGCTGTGGGGTCCTCGTAGGGCGGGACTGGGAGGGAGTGCCAGGAAGCTGCTGCCTGCGGCAGGAAGTGTGGGGCAGGGAGACCTTCCTCTGTAGTTACAACATTTATTTTCCTCTCTTGTTCCTATAGATTCTCAAACAGCACCGTTTTTCTTCAATTTTATTTGTTTAAAAAATGGCATGATACTACTTATCCAGAAAAAAAGCAAAGAAGCCGAATCCGGTTTGGATCAGTGGATAGAGCATCGGCCTGCGGACTGAAGGGTCCCGAGTTCGATTCCTGTCAGGGGCATGTGCATTGGTTGCAGGCACATCCCATTGGGGGGCATGCAGGAGGCAGCTGATTGATGACTCTCTCTCATCAATGTTTCTAGCTCTCTATTCCTCTCCCTTCCTCTCTGTAAAAAATCAGTAAAAAATATTTTTAAAAAAAGCAAAGAAGATATTAACCCTAGAGTCAAGCATTTAAAAAATTTTTTTTTACTGATTTCAGAGAGGAAGGGAGAGGTAAAGAGAAACAGACATCAATGATGAGAGAGAATCATTGGTTGGCTGCCTTCCGCACGCCTCCCACTGGGAATCGAGCCCACAACCTAGGCATGCGCCCTTAACTGGATTCACACCCAGGACCCTCAGTCCACAGGCTGATGCTCTATCCCCTGAGCCAAACCAGCTTAGGTGAGCCAAGCATTTTTTTAAAATATATTTTTGTTGATTTCAGAGAGGAAGGGACAGGGAAACATCAATGATGAGAGAGAATCATTGACTGGCTGCCTCTGTACACCCCACACTGGGGATCAAACCCGCAGTCCAGGCATGTGCCCTGACTGGGAATTGAAGTGTGACCTCTAGGTTCATGGGTAACCACTGGGCCAGCCAGCTGGGCTGGAGTCGGACATTTTTAACCCAATAGCAAAGACTTCAGTTAACTCCAATGGCCTGGGAACCCTGTGCACTTCTGGCAGCATGAGGAGAAAGGCCTGGGATGGGGGAGACCTACGTTGTGCCTGAACACTACTTCCTTGTTGAAGTTTTTCATTTTTTAGCAAATAAATATTCAGAAGTTAACTAAATTACATATCTATATATAAAAGCCTAAGCGTCCATTATGACCGGTTGACCAGTCGCTATGATGCGCACTGACCAGCAGGGGGCAGGTGCTCAATGCAGGAGCTGCTTCCTGGTGGTCAGTGCACTACCACAGCCAACCTCCTCTGGCCAGCCAACCTCCCTCGGTCTGGTCCCTCCCCCTGACCGGCCAGCCCTGCTGGGCCCCAATCCGGGTGGGTGAGAGGGCCAGGCTGAGGGACCCTGGCCTCTAGTATCTCTATACAGTTAGCATCGGTTTCACAGGATGATAAAAATATGATTGGTAGGACTGTAAGGCCTTTAGTTTAGTGCCTGTGAGCTAGTGTTCAAAGGTTGCTGCCTTCTCCCTTGGTTGGGGTCCCCTATTCTCAGGTCTGAGGGAAGAGACCGCTCAGTCATTCTCATTGAGGCTCTCACAGGGCTGGGGACGGGCACCAGGACCACGGCATTGCTTCTGGTTTGTTGTAGGGACGGCCTTACGCTTTCCAGGCAGAGGCCATTCAGCCAAATCTTTTCCTTTCGAAGATGAGCACATAGGATGGGAGCTGGGAGGCTGGGCCTGGCCATGGAGGCAGGCAGTAGAGAACCAGTGACTGAGCCTGCTCGCCCTTACCCTCCCTATTTGAAATCCTGCCGACACTGGCCCACGGGCCCATGGCTTCCTTCTCTGGAAGCAGCCAGGAGAGAAGGGGCTGAAAGGGGAATTGTCAGAGACATGCGCATTAGGGGCTCCCTGCCGGCGCCTAGTGACCCGCAGTCTCCCCTCCTGGAAAGGTTTCACTCAGGACAATCCCCACAAGCTGCCCCCGCCCCGCCTGCCCTTCCCTGCTAACAGGATGGGGAGGCCGCTGGCTCAGGCTCACAGACTCCCCTGGAATTAATTGTGGAGCCGTGACTCAGCTCTATGTTTGAGGGCGGGCTGGGGGAGGGAGTCTTGGGTGGTGCGGTTTGTTTGCAGAGGCGTGTGCTAGGAGTCCGTGCCCGCCTGCCGGGCCAGAAAACTCCAGAAAGTTCCAGGCACAGCCCGAAAGCCCCAGGAGCTTCCGCCCCACCCCCATCCCACCCCCTCACCCCCGCTCCCCGCCTCCGCCTGGCCTCCTTCCTCCCGGCCTCCGCCCCGGCATCCCCTCCCCCCTCTGCACCCGCCGTGGGCCACAAGCTGCCTGCGCGGTCCTGTGAATGTGTGTGTGTGGTTTTGTTTTTTTAAAAACATGTTTTTATTGATTCCAGAGAGGAAGGAAGAGGGAGAGAGAGATAGAGACATCAATGGTGGGAGAGATGATTGGTCGGCTGCCTCCCATACGCCCCCCACTGGGGACCGAACCCGCAACCCGGGCATGTGCCCCTGGACCAGAATCGAACCCGGGACCCTTCAGTCCGCAGGCCGACGCCTTATCCACCGAGCCAGAGAGGCTAGGACCCGGTCTTGTGTTTTTGAGCCCCCCCCCCCCCCCCCCAAATCGTGATTGAAGAAGCCGAGAAAAGGAGACCTTTGCTTTTCGCGGTGGCCTGTGTGTCAGACAAACCACTGGGAGCGTAACGCACCCGAGCGGAGGCGCGGGGTGGCCACACGGGGATGGGAGGCGCCCGGGCCCCGGCGCGCTGCGGCCGGACTGGGCCGCCGGCTTCTCCCGCCGCCACCTCGCCCGGCTCCGGGGCCTCCCGAGGGGGGCGCCCTGGAGCGGCTCCTCTTCCGGACGCGCCTGCCCTGTGCCCGCCCCGCGCCCGCTGCGCCCTCCTCCCGCGGTGCTGGACGGGGCTGGGCAGGTGCGTTCCACTGACTGCGCGGCCCGCAGGGGAGGGCGACCGGTTAGCGGGGCGGGCGATAGTGATGGGTGCTCACTCCTTCGGGAAGGCTCGCCCCTCAGAAAGCGCCAGCAGCGCCCTAACCGGTTTGCTCAGTGGATAGAGCGTCGGCCTGAGGACTGAAAGGTCCCAGCTTTGATTCCTGTCAAGGGCATGTACCATGGTTGCGGGCACATCCCCAGTAGGAGGTGTGCAGGAGGCAGCTGGTTGATGTTCCTCTCCCATGGATTTGTCTAACTCTATCCCTCTCCCTTCCTCTCTGTAAAAAAAAAGAAGAAAGAAAACCGCCAGCAGTGCTCTTCACCTGAAATAGCCCAGTTTCCTCTCTTACCCAAAGCCCACTTCCTTCACATTTATAAAGTAATTTTGTTTGGGTATATTTTATGCATTTAAAAAATGTATTTTGGTTGCTTATAGAGAAGAAGGGAGAGGGAGAGATAGAAACATCAATAGTGAGGGGGGTGGGAACATATGTGGGGAGGGGTTTGGGATGGGAATGGGGGGATGAGGACAATTATGTGATACCATAATCAATAAAGAAATTTTAAAAAATAAAAAAAAGAAACATCAATGATGAGAGAGAATCATTGATTGGCTGCCTCCTGCACTCCCCACACTGGGGACCCAGCCCACACTCCCCACATGTGCCCTGACCAGAGTCACAGAGTGACCTCCTGGTTCATATAGGACCTTCAGGCGTCCTCAAACTTTTTAAAGTGGGGGCCAGATCACGGTCCCTCAGAGAACTGGAGGGCCGGACTATATGAACTACTAATTCCTACTGCAACACCTCGGCTGCGCTCACTGCCCAAAAAACCTGGCGGGCCGGATCAGACTCCTCTGCGGCCGCATGTGGCCTGCGGGCCGTAGTTTGAAGACCCCTGAATAGGTTGACACTCAACCACTGAGCCAGCCAGCAGGGCCTGGTTATTTTCTGCATTTTTTATTACGGAAGCCTGTTAAATATCAGGACTAACAGTAAGTTACTATTATAAATTACTAATTAAGCAATATCTTAGTTCAAAGGCATATGAAATCAGCCACATTAAAAAAAAAAAATCAGCCGGGACCGGTTTGGCTCAATGGATAGAGCGTCGGCTTGGGGACTGAGGGGCCCCAGGTTCGATTCTGGTGAAGGGCATGTACCTTGGGTTGCGGGCACATCCCCAGTAGGGGGTGTGCAAGAGGCAGCTGATTGATGACTCTCTCTCATCGGTGTTTCTAACTCTCTCTCTCCCTTCCTCTCTGTACAAAATCAATAAAATAGATTTAAAAAAAAAAAGAATCAGGGAAGGTATTCCATTTTAAAATTGTCTCATCACCTACAATAACTTCTTTCTCGAGGCACAGCTCCTCCCACAATTCTTTTGCTACCCAAAACATCACCTCCTTCCGGATGGCACGCAGAACCTCCTGCGAATGCTACAATTTCCTCAGCCTCCTTGAGCTTACAAAGTGATTTTTTTTTAAAGTGGTAGTATTTTTCACAAAGGTATTGATGAAAGAAAATCATTGATTGGTTGCTCCTTGCACGCCCCCTACTGGGGGGATCGAGCCCACAACCGCAGCATGTACCCTTGGCCTGGATGGATCTGCAGGCCAACACTCTATCCACTGAGCCAAACCAGCTAGGGCTCACAGTGATTTGTGTGTGTGTGTGTTTGTTAAAAACTGGAGGGCCTGGTGCACAAAGTTCGTATATGGGAAGGGTCCCTAGCCCTGGACAGCAATCAGGGCTGATTTGTGGGATGACCAGCTGGGCAATTGGGGTGGGGAGGGGCCTGTGGGCACCCATCTTGACTGGCCTGGGGCCTGTGGGTTGGGGACAGCTCCTGCATGCCTTAGCGACTGATCATTTTGCCCTTTGGTTGATTTGCATATTAGGCTTTTATTACAAAGGATTTTTAAAATATATATATTTTATTTATTTTTAAAATATATATTTTATTGATTTTTTACAGAGAGGAAGAGAGAGGGATAGAGTTAGAAACATCGATGAAAGCAAAACATTGACCAGCTGCCTCCTGCACACCCCCTCCTGGGGATGTGCCCGCAATCAAGGTACATGCCCTTGACCGAAATCGAACCTGGGACCCTTCAGTCCACAGGCCGAGGCTCTATCCACTGAGCCAAACTAGTTTCAGCTATTTTATTGATTTTTTTATAGAGAGGAGGAGAGTGGGATAGAGAGTTAGACACATTGATCAGCTGCTTCCTGCACACCCCCCAATGGGGATGTGCCCACAACCAAGGGATACAGGCCAACGCTCCATCTACTGAGCCAAACTGGTTTCGGCTACATAGGATTTTTTAAGACAGAGAAACATCAATGTGGGAGGGAAACATTGATGGGTTGCCTCCTGCGTGCCCCTGACAAGGACTGAACCTGCATCTAAGGTATGTGCCCGACTGGGAACCAAAACCTCAGCTACCCAGTGCACCAGATGCTCCAGCCAGCTGAGCCACACTAGCCAGAGCCAACGTGATTATTTGCAAAGTACTCAGTGCAAGGAAATGCAGCCAATAACATTTTATATTTATTTTTCATATTTATTTATTGATTTCAGAGAGGAAGGGAGGGGGGAGATAGAAACATCAATGATAAGAATCATTGATTGGCTGTGTCCTGCATGGCCCCTGCTGGGGATGGAGCCTGCAACCCGGGCATGTGCCCCGACTGGGAATCAAACCGTGACCTCCTGGTTCATAGCTTGATGCTCAAACACTGAGCTACACCAGCTGGGCTATATTTATTTCTTAATAAAACACCTACTCAATAACCTTGACTGATCTAGCCCTAGGAACTGTATTTTTCTCCAAGGTTATTTCAGATTTCCCAAGCTCTATTTCTTTTTATTTTTTATATATTTTTATTGATTTCAGAGAGGAAAGGAAAGGGAGAGAGAGATAGAAACATCAATGAGAATCACTGATCGGGTGCTTCCTGCATGGCCCCTGCTGGGGATGGAGCCTGCAACCCGGGCATGTGCCCTTGACAGGAACCAAACCTGGGACCCTTCACTCTGCAGGCCTATGTTCTATCCACTGGCCAAACTGGCTAGGCCAAGCTCGATTTCTCTCTCTCTTCTTTTAAAAATTTATTTTTATTGATTCCAGAGAGGAAGGGAGAGAGAGAGAAACATCAATGACGAGAATGAATTATTGATTGGCTGCCTCCTGAACCCCCCATGAGGGATCATGCCCACAACCCGGGCATATGCCCTTGGCTGAACTGGAATCCAGGTCCCTTCACTCTGCAAGCCAATCCAGCTGGGGCCCAAGCTCTGTTTTTTTAACAAAGGTGTTTGGTGGGTCCTTGGCCTTCTCTATCATGTTCCAGGCCCCTCCCTCCCTCCACCCCAAGCTGGCTTGAAAAGTCACTGTTGCCTGCAGTGACAGTCACAGAGGCCCCTGCAGTTCTGAGGGTCCTGTCGCAAATGCACATCCCCAGGAAGACTGATTTATGAGTGGCTAAGTGTCCACAGTGCTGGGTTCAACTACTCTCACTGTTAACTGTGCCTTTTTATAAGCTAGCCTGGAAGCCTAAGCACCTCTTAGATTTCCAGTCACAAACTTACAAAGCAAAGTCTGCCTGTAGGGCCATTCCCTGACACTGGATTTCCCTCAAAGGCAAGTATCTAGTGAAAGGCTTGTTAGCTTTGAGATACACATAAGCTCACAAAGTGCTCTTATGGAATGTTGATACAATTTTTTTGTACTGTATTTATTGTTAAAGTGAAATGCACATGACACAAAATAACTATTTTCACCCTAGCCGGTTTGGCTAAGTGGATAGAGTCTTGGCCTGTGGACCGAAGGGTCCCAGGTTGGATCTGGTCAAGAGCACATGCCCGACTTTCATTTCGGGCTCAATTCCCAGTAAGGGGCGTGCAGAAGGCAGCCGATCAATGATTCTCTCATCTTTGATGTTTCCATTTCTCCCTCTTCCTTCCTCTCTGAAATCAATTTAAAATATTTAAAAAAACACACACACACATTTTCAAGTGTATAATTCAGTGGTATTCAGTACATCTTACAATGTCGTGCAACTATCACCTCAATCTAGTTCTAAAAGATCTTTGTAATCCCCAAATGCAAATGATTTTTAAATCCCCAAATGCAGCCCTGGCCGGTTTGGCTCAGTGGATAGAGCGTAGGCCTGCGAACTGAAAGGTCCCAGGTTCGATTCCAGTCAAGGGCACATGCCCGGGTTGTGGGCTTGATCCCCAGTAGGGGACTTGCAGGAGGCAGCAGATCAATGATTCTCTCTCATCACGGATGTTTCTATCTCTCTCCCTCTTCCTTCTCTCTAAAATCAATAAAAATATATTTAAAAAAAATAAAAATAAAAATAAATCCCCAAATGCAAATGCCAGGCCTTTTCCACAAGAAGGCTGTGAGGACTACTTCTAGGGTGCAAGCAGCTGGGACTGAAGCATCTTCAGGGGAAGGGAGCCGCTGAAGGACTCCCGGTGTGGGACTGCAAGTTCCTCCCTCTTCCAAATGACCGAATTCCAAACCGCGGTCGTCAATTTACCGCTTACCTGGCACACTGGTTTAGGACGGGAGAGAGAAGGTAGAGGGGGCTGGTTGTGAAACCGAGGCGTAACCCAGAGCCAGGCATGCACAAACAAGCCCCGTGGCCAAAGCCTGCAAAACCTGATTAGGAGTCCAGGTTCAACATCTTTGCTGAACTGGTGCTTATTTTTAACCTTTAAATAATTTTAGGTAAGCGAGTACTTTTAAGTTCCCCCATGTGCTCACCCGTGAAAGTCAAATACCACGTAAACTTAGTGTGGTGGAACGAGGGTTAGTAAACATACAAGGCCCCAGTACCTGGCACATAAAAGCACTCAGACATTGGAGTCCTTCTCAGGCACCCAGTTCTCAATGAGGCCTCTCTAAGGTACTCAGCGGTACACTCAGAATGTGGTTAACTACTGCTAGAAATGTGGCATTTCTCTCTCAGCATCCTTTCATAAATAACTATAAGCTGAGGCATCAGCCAAACCCTTTCATTTTAAAAATACAAGATGTAGCTCTGGCTTGCGTGCCTCAATGGTTAGGGCGTGGGCCAGCACACTGGAGGGTCTCGGGATTGATTCCTGGTCAAGGCAAGAACCTGGGTTGCAGATTCAATCCCAGCCCTGGTTGGGGTATGTGTAGGAGGGAGCTGATTGATGTGTCTCTCTCAAATCATGTTTCTCCCTGCCCCCAACTCTGTAAAAATCAATGAGAAAATTTCCTCAGGTGAGAATGAACAATATAATAGGGATCAGAGTGGCTAATGCCCTTGTGCATGACTGAGCAATCCGGCGTTTGAACTCACACCTCCTGACTGCTAGTTTAAGCCTCCAGTCCTCTTTGATGTTGAATCCAGATTAAATACCAGGGCTTCCATATATCAAATGTACTTATAGAGATTACTATCCATGACCTTCCCATCTAATTGCCTCTCCTCTGCCTGTTCAGGAATAGCCCCAAGTCGCTTTTGAGGCCACCTTTCCATGGGGTCAAACCTCTCCACCCATCTTGAGGTACCCATGCCAGTAGCCCTTATTTTTTGTGCACCCATAAACCCAACCCACCGTAAATGAGCAGGTTTAATTTATTATTTTTGTTTAAAAATTTTTTTATTGCCGAAATCGGTTTGGCTCAGTGGTAGAGTCTGTGGACTGAAAAGTCCCGTGTTCGATTCCGGTCAAGGGCATGTACCTTGGTTGCGGGCACATCCCCGGTAGGGGGTGTGCAAGAGGCAGCTGGTTCATGTTACTCTCTCATTGACGTTCCTAGTTCTCTATCTCCCTTCCTCTCTGTAAAAAATCAATAAAATATATTTAAATTTTTTTTTTTTATTGATTTCGAGAAGGGAGAGGGATAGAAACATCAACGATGAGAGAATCATTGGTTGGCTGCCTCCAAGCAGGTTTTATTTTTGATCTCCTAAGAAAACCATTTGTCTAAAAGAAAGAGATCACAATGCAATTAATACTCTTATTTGTTAGATTCCTAACCTTTTCTAAGAGGAAAATTACCATTGATTTTAGATTTTATAAAAAACACAAACACTGAAGACCCTTCTGACCTCAAAATAAAACAGAGACAGACAAGAAATCGCTAAACTTATTTCGAGTTTATTTACTTTGAAGTAAACAGTTGGGGGGGGAAAAACGAGTTTGTTATGAGTATTACAAAAAAGGACAAAAGGTGGCAGTATAAGCGCATCTCTACATTTCACCAAGGGGGAAAAAGCAAGTTCATAACTTCACAAAAACACACAATTCAACTTTGCAAACAATCCCCAAAGTTCAGAGTTGCTGAAAGGCAAACACTTAAGGCAATGCAAACCCTTGCATCCCATCCCTCTCCTAGCAAACTTGTGAGCAGTCTGCGAAAGACTTCCTAATCCACCTCCTCAATGGTGGGGCCAGAGCCGGAAGCCCCTTTGGGGGCCTGAGCCCCAAAGCCAGCAGCCCCGGGGGCCCCCGCGCCCTGGTACAGTCCGCTGATGATGGGGTTACACACCTGCTCCAGCTCCTTCCTCTTGTGCTCGAACTCCTCCTTCTCCGCCAGGGTGTTGGCGTCCAGCCAGGAGATGACCTCCTGGCACTTGTCCAGCACCTTCTTCTTGTCCGCCTCGCTGATCTTGCCCTTGAGGCCCTCGTCCTCCACG
This sequence comes from Pipistrellus kuhlii, assembly GCF_014108245.1. Taxonomy (NCBI): domain Eukaryota; kingdom Metazoa; phylum Chordata; class Mammalia; order Chiroptera; family Vespertilionidae; genus Pipistrellus; species Pipistrellus kuhlii. The sequence goes on from NW_023425551.1 coordinate 83,320,108, forward strand.
GCGCTCTTCATGTTGAAGGCGTAGGACTCCAGGGCGTTCTTGGCGGCCACCCTCTCGCACTGCACCTCGTCCTCGGCCTTGTACCTCTCGGCCTCCTGCACCATGCGCTCGATGTCCTCCTTGCTCAGGCGGCCCTTGTCATTGGTGATGGTGATCTTGTTGGCCTTGCCGGTGCTCTTGTCCATGGCCGTGACGTTCAGGATGCCATTGGCGTCGATGTCAAAGGTCACCTCGATCTGGGGCACGCCCCTGGGGGCCGGTGGGATGCCGCTGAGCTCGAAGCGCCCCAGCAGGTTGTTGTCCCTCGTCATGGCCCTCTCGCCCTCGAACACCTGGATCAGCACGCCCGGCTGGTTGTCCGAGTAGGTGGTGAAGATCTGCGTCTGCTTGGTGGGGATGGTGGAGTTGCGCTTGATGAGGGCAGTCATCACGCCCCCGGCCGTCTCCAGCCCCAGCGACAGGGGCGCCACGTCCAGCAGCAGCAGGTCCTGCACGTTCTCGGACTTGTCCCCCATCAGGATGGCCGCCTGCACGGCCGCCCCGTAGGCCACCGCCTCGTCGGGGTTGATGCTCTTGTTGAGGTCGCGCCCGTTGAAGAAGTCCTGCAGCAGCTTCTGCACCTTGGGGATGCGGGTGGAGCCCCCCACCAGCACCAGGTCGTGGATCTGGGCCTTGTCCAGCTTGGCGTCGCGCAGCGCCTTCTCCACGGGCTCCAGCGTGCCCCGGAACAGGTCCGAGCACAGCTCCTCGAACCGCGCCCTGGTGATGGACGTGTAGAAGTCGATGCCCTCGAACAGCGAGTCGATCTCCAGGCTGGCCTGCGTGCTGGACGACAGGGTCCTCTTGGCCCGCTCGCAGGCGGTGCGCAGCCGCCGCACGGCCCGCTTGTTCTGGCTGATGTCCTTCTTGTGCTTCCGCTTGAACTCCTCCACGAAGTGGTTCACCAGCCTGTTGTCAAAGTCCTCGCCGCCCAGGTGGGTGTCGCCGGCAGTGGCCTTCACCTCGAAGATGCCGTCGTCGATCGTCAGGATGGACACGTCGAACGTGCCCCCGCCCAGGTCGAAGATGAGCACGTTGCGCTCCCCCTTGCCCGTGCGGTCCAGGCCGTAGGCGATGGCGGCCGCCGTGGGCTCGTTGATGATCCGCAGCACGTTCAGCCCCGCGATCACCCCCGCGTCCTTGGTGGCCTGGCGCTGCGAGTCGTTGAAGTAGGCCGGCACGGTGATCACCGCGTTGGTCACCGCGTAGCCCAGGTACGCCTCGGCGATCTCCTTCATCTTGGTCAGCACCATGGACGAGATCTCCTCGGGGAAGAAGGCCTTGGTCTCCCCCTTGTAGCTCACCTGCACCTTGGGCTTGTCGCCGTCGCTGATCACCTGGAACGGCCAGTGCTTCATGTCCGACTGCACCACCGCGTCGCCGAACTTGCGGCCGATCAGCCGCTTGGCGTCGAACACCGTGTTCTGCGGGTTCAGCGCCACCTGGTTCTTGGCCGCATCCCCGATGAGGCGCTCGGTGTCGGTGAAGGCCACGTAGCTGGGCGTGGTGCGGTTGCCCTGGTCGTTGGCGATGATCTCCACCTTGCCGTGCTGGAACACCCCCACGCACGAGTACGTGGTGCCCAGGTCGATGCCGATGGCCGTGGTTTTAGCCATGCCGGCGCCCTGCTCTCTCGCCGCGCTGGGGCTCGGCCTTTCCTGGAAGCGGCGGTCCCGGCCGGGAACGGGAACGGGAACGGGAACGGGAAGCGCGGTCTCTTCCGAAGCGGGAGGCTGCCGCGGGCTGCGGAGGCCGGTCCTCGGAGCTGCGGGGCTGCGGAAGGCGGGCGGCGACCACCGGCGGGAAGAGCGCGGGGCGGGCAGGTCGTGGCAGACTCGCTGCTCCCTGGGGCGGGCTCTGCCCTTATAACCCCCATCGAGCCCCGCCCCCCGCCCGCGCTCGCCCAATCCGGGGCTCGGCGGGGCGGCGGGTCGGGAAGGTTCCAGGGGCTTCCCGGCGCGCCCGGCCCCCAGGCTCCCTCTGGCCAATCAGCGCCCTGGGCGCCGCCCTCCCAGAACTCTCCAGACGCTTCTGGGGCTTGCTGGGCGGGCGCAGTTCTGGTGGGGGAGGAGGGGCGGGCAGGGTGCGGGGGCGGAGGGCGGACTGGAGGGGCGGGGAGGGGGTCAGGTGGCGGGGTGCAGGGCGGGGTTAGGGAAGTGGCGGGTCAGGGGCGGGGCTAGGGCTCAGGGGTGGGGGCGCGGGGGGCGGGGCCCGCCGAGCGGCCGCGGTGACGCTGGGAAGGGCGCAGCGGGTCTGAGGCGCTGACGTTCAGTCGCGTTACAATGGCCGCGGCCTCTGACCTCACGGTTGGGTTGGAAGCAGGATGACAGGGCCGAAGCCGCTCACAGCTTTAGGGCGGGCGGGCGGGTGGGGGGTGGGGGGACACCGGCTGCGCACCGTAGATGTTGAGGGAGTGCCCACCGGCTGGGGCTTCGCAGTCCGAACGTTACCAAGCTGGAGCGAAGGCGCAGGGAGAGCAGGTGAAGCGGCAGGGCTGATTGTCAGGGTGGGTCCCGGGTGGGACGTGCTGGAAGGCTCCCAGGTCTGTTCAGTCTGAGGTGTGAGGTGCCGCCAGCCCCGAGGGCCCCTTTGAGGAGCGCAGGTGCGCGGCCCGTCACTGCCTCGGAAAGGGGCGGAGGGGCTGGTCTGTTAGTGTCTCTGGATGGCAGGATTGGTTTAGCTCAGTGGTCGGCAAACTTATTAGTCAGCAGAGCCAAATAGTCAGCAGAGCTAAATATCAACAGTAAACAATTGAAGTTTCCTTTAAGAGCCAAATTTTTTAAACTTAAACTTTTTAAAAAATATTTTATTGATTTTTTACAGAGAGGAAGGGAGAGAGATAGAGAGCTAGAAATGTCCATGAAAGAGAAACATTATCGACCAGCTGCCTCCTGCACACCCCCCACTGGGGATGCGCCAGCAACCAATGTACATGCCCTTGACAGGAATCGAACCTGGGACCTTTCAGTCCGCAGACTGACGCTCTACCACTGAGCCAAACCGGTTTCAGCATAAACTTAAACTTCTTCTAGCGCCACTTCTTTGAAATAGACTCACCCAGCCACACTTAAGGGGCCAAGGAGCCGCATACGGCTCTCGAGCCACAGTTTGCCGACCAGGGGTCTAGGTAAAAGGTGAGTCAGAGAGACTACTGGGAGCTGCCATCTCACCTGACTTACTCCCACAAAGCCCTAGTAGAGGGTACAGGAGCCCAGGAAGGCAGCTAAGCCCATGTGTGGCGGTTATTGTGTCTGCAGAGACCAGAAGGTAAATCATTTTAAGCCAGTGGGAGTCAACCTCGGAGTAAAGATGTCAGAGACGTAGGACAGGGCAATTGCGTCAGGACCTGTGAAAATTGAAAACAGGGACACCCACTGCCTTCCCACGAAGAATGCTTTGTTCTGTCTCTCCAAAAGCATGGAAGCCCTAGCTGGTTTGGCTGAGTGGATAGAGCATCTGCTTTCCGCCTGAATGGTCCTGGGTTCGATTCCTGGTCAGGGGCACATGCCAGGGTTGCAAGCTCAATCCCCGCTAGGGGTTGTGCAGGAGGCAGCTGACCAATGATTTTCTCATCATTGATGTTTCTCTCTCTTCCTCTATGAAATCAAACATTTTTTGAAATATATTTTATTGATTTTTTACAGAGAGTAAGAGGGAGGGATAGTTAGAAACATCGATCAGTTGTCTCTTGCACACCCCCTACTGGGGATGTGCCCACAACCAAGCTACATGCCCTTGACCAGAATCCAACCTGGGACCTTTCAGTCTGCAGACTGACACTCTATCCACTGAGCCAAACCGGTTTCGGCCAAACACATTTTTTTTAAAAAGCATGGAAGATTGTCTGGAAGAGATATTTGCACACCAAAAAGAAACTTGTGCCCAGGTTTCATGGCAGCATTATTCACAGTAGCCATGAGGTAGAAGCAGCCCAAGAGTTCTGGAGGGAGTAAATGAATAAAATGTGGATATATAATGCAACATTCAGCCTTAAAAAGAAAGGAAAATGAAACACATGCTATAGTGTATAATTCCACTAATCCGTGCTATCCAAAGTAGTTGAATTCAGAGACAGAAAGTGGTGAGTTTGGGAATTGGGAATTTTCTCTCTGTGTTTGGGCTATTCGGTTCTTTCCGGGCTGCTTTGTAGCAGTTTGAGAGTTGTGAGCATCACCTGCTTGAACTCTTTGGGGACAGAATCTAGGAGGAACTTGAGGCTGAGACTAGACTTCCAATGGACTCACCAGAGCAGCTCAGCCCACCCTCGGCCTGGGAGTTTTCTCAGATGCCTGATGGAGAAGAGCCAGCTGGCATGCAAGCTGTCTCAGAAGTGCTAGCAAAGAACCTTATTAACTTGACTCTCAGCCCTAATACCAAACTCCCTTCCACCAAAACGGTCGCCCCCAACAGCAGAACAGAGAAAAACTTCACGGGGTCTGGGCTGGGGCTGAGGCAAGTCACGAGGAGATGAGGCAAAGGTTCGGAAAGAAATGAAAGAAAGGCTGTAATGAAGGGTGATAAGGACTGAGGTTATTATATACCACGTGTCTGAATCAATCAGGAGGCCCAAGATTTAAATGTAGCTGTAGTTATTGGCTATTACATGGAGATCCTTCTAATGGTATTATCATTGAGAATTATGAAGTCATTTAGGTATACACCTTATTCTTGTACTTATTTGAATTGTAACAAATTTTTTGATGTGCTGTTACCATTTTTAGTAGCAAATGTGTGTAGAGGGCATCTTATTAAAATTTTGAGGCATAGCTGAAAAAGAAAATAAAAAAGAAAGTGGTGATTTCCAGGAGCTGGTGGGAGTAGGGGATGGTGAGCTATTTAATGGACATAGAATTTCAGTTTCTGCAAGATAAAGAGTCCTGGAGATTGGTTGGACAACAATGTGCATGAACTTACTACTGAACTGTACAGCTAGAAATGGTTCAGATGGTAAATTGCATGTTACATGTGCTTAGCACAATTAAAAACAGTACACAGACTAAAGTAGTACCCTGCCAAGACTTCATCTCACTTTTCCTTAACAGGTCTCGGAAAACCATGGCTGCTGCTAAGGGGATGGCCATCGGCATCGACCTGGGCACCACGTACTCGTGCGTGGGGGTGTTCCAGCACGGCAAGGTGGAGATCATCGCCAACGACCAGGGCAACCGCACCACGCCCAGCTACGTAGCCTTCACCGACACCGAGCGCCTCATCGGGGACGCGGCCAAGAACCAGGTGGCCATGAATCCTCAGAATACTGTCTTTGATGCCAAACGCCTGATTGGCAGAAAATTTAATGACCCTGTAGTACAATCAGATATGAAACTATGGCCTTTTCAAGTCATCAATGAAGGAAGCAAGCCCAAAGTATTGGTATCCTACAAAGGGGAAAAAAAGGCTTTCTACCCGGAAGAAATCTCTTCGATGGTGCTGACTAAGATGAAGGAGACTGCAGAGGCTTTTTTGGGCCATCCCATCACCAACGCTGTGATCACCGTGCCCGCCTATTTCAATGACTCTCAACGCCAGGCCACCAAGGATGCAGGCGTGATCGCAGGTCTCAATGTGCTAAGAATAATCAATGAACCAACAGCTGCTGCCATTGCCTATGGCTTAGATAAAGCTGGTCAGGGAGAGCGACAGGTCCTGATCTTTGATCTGGGTGGAGGCACATTTGATGTGTCCATCCTGACCATAGATGATGGGATTTTTGAGGTGAAGGCCACTGCTGGGGACACCCACCTGGGCGGCGAGGACTTTGACAACAGGCTGGTGAACCACTTCGTGGAGGAGTTCAAGCGGAAGCACAAGAAGGACATCAGCCAGAACAAGCGGGCCGTGCGGCGGCTGCGCACCGCCTGCGAGCGGGCCAAGAGGACCCTGTCGTCCAGCACGCAGGCCAACTTGGAAATTGATTCACTTTATGAAGGCATCGACTTCTACACGTCCATCACCAGGGCCCGCTTTGAAGAGCTGTGTGCAGACCTGTTCCGGGGCACGCTGGAGCCCGTGGAGAAGGCGCTGCGCGACGCCAAGATAGATAAGGGGAAAATCCATGACATTGTTCTAGTGGGGGGCTCCACCCGCATCCCCAAGGTGCAGAAGCTGCTGCAGGACTACTTCAACGGGCGCGACCTCAACAAGAGCATCAACCCCGACGAGGCGGTGGCCTACGGGGCGGCCGTGCAGGCGGCCATCCTGATGGGGGACAAGTCCGAGAACGTGCAGGACCTGCTGCTGCTGGACGTGGCGCCCCTGTCGCTGGGGCTGGAGACGGCCGGGGGCGTGATGACCGTCCTCATCAAGCGCAACTCCACCATCCCCACCAAGCAGACACAGATCTTCACCACCTACTCGGACAACCAGCCGGGCGTGCTGATCCAGGTGTTCGAGGGCGAGAGGGCCATGACGAGGGACAACAACCTGCTGGGGCGTTTTGACCTGACTGGAATTCCTCCTGCACCGAGGGGCGTTCCTCAGATCGAAGTAACTTTTGACATTGACGCCAATGGCATCCTGAACGTCACGGCCATGGACAAGAGCACCGGCAAGGCCAACAAGATCACCATCACCAATGACAAGGGCCGCCTGAGCAAGGAGGACATCGAGCGCATGGTGCAGGATGCTGAGAAATATAAAGCTGAAGATGAGGTCCAGAGAGAGAAAATTGGTGCAAAAAATGCCTTAGAATCCTATGCTTTTAACATGAAGAGTGCTGTGAGTGATGAAGGCTTGAAGGGTAAGATTAGTGAGTCTGATAAAAAGAAAATTCTGGATAAATGCAATGAGGTCCTTTTGTGGCTAGAGGCCAATCAACTGGCTGAGAAGGATGAGTTTGATCATAAGAGAAAGGAACTGGAGCAAGTGTGTAACCCAGTCATCACCAAACTCTACCAGGAGGGATGCACTGGGCCAACCTGTGGAACAGGATTCTCCCCCGGGAGGCCTGCCACAGGCCCCACCATTGAAGAAGTAGATTAATCTTATCTGGAGCTGGAGGGTCCGAGGGTGCCTCTAAGGTGAATTTATTCCCTTCATCATCAAACACTGTATGACTCTTGAATTGACTGGACCTGAGCCCAAGTTACCACCATTTTGGAATGCTAATGGCCGAGTCTCATGTGCCATCTTTTTACACTCCAGTGCCCTGTTTCTGAGTTTGGAATCAGACTCTTAGGAAAACTAGGCCCCTCTCTGAATCATTTGATGAATCTGATATTTAGTTCCAGCCTCCCCAACTTTCTTTTTCCTGTGTGGATGGTTGTCACTCAGTAAATTTGTTCCTGAAACAAATTTCTTCTGGTATCATTAGACTCTGAGTGTATCTTGAAAAGGAAAGGAAAGGAAAGTTCATGGAGAGAGCATGTGTGGTCTGATTGTGAGCTAATTGTGAATGATTAAGTTGGTAAGGACGAAGTATTTGACTTTTCATGAGCTATTGTTTCAAGCAGGAACATGTCTTGCCCATCAGGCACTTTCAGCCCCAGTGGGAGCAGTTGCTAAGTCATTTCTATTTATATTCAATGATAGACTAGTTTAAGTGCTTAGGTTGGGAGCGGGTAGCCAAACTTCTCCTTGATGTTACCTACAGGTGGGGTCTAGATCCAGTATCTGTGCACTGAGTCCATTATTACATCTTTTTAAAAAATTTTGTTTTTGTTGCTTTTATTTTTTAATTTTTTAATATATTTTATTAATTTTTTACAGAAAGGAAGGGAGAGGGATAGAGAGTTAGAAACATCAATGAGAGAGAAACATGGACCAGCTGCCTCCTGCACACCCCCCACCAGGGATGTGCCTGCAACCAATGTACATGCCCTTGACTGGAATCGAACCTGGGACCTTTCAGACCGAAGACTGACGTTCTATCTACTGAGCCAAACCGGTTTCAGCTGTTTTTGTTGCTTTTAGAGAAATAGGGAGAGGGAGAGGAAATATTGACTAGCTGCCTCCTGCATGCCCTCTACCTAGGATCAAGCTGCATCCAAGGCCTGTGCCCTGATGGGGAACCAAACCAATGACTCCTAAGAGCAAAGGCTGATGCTCAACCAATGGAGCCCCCTGGCCAGGGCTGCTAGAATGTCTTTTATGTGTATAAAACATTTCTACAGCACACTCCTGACAAATGAGTACTTTTGTACAAGATGAGAAATGGAGGACTTAGTATGGTCTTATTCCTTGAAAAAATATTTTCACCTATTATATCATTTATAAAAATGTTGGTGACATGGGCATAGAACTATGAATAACTGCGTTTGTAGCCCTTTGTATTTGAGGGGGCATATTTGGATGTGATTGTTACCAAACTCAAGGGGTTTTTGCCAATCAGGTGCTCTGTTCAGGGTAGTTTTACTTGCAGCAAATCAAGGAGATGGGATTCATAGCCAAAGCTCTGTCTCCTTAATCATTGCTTATGTACACTGTTGGGTCAATGACGTTGATTTCTTCTCTGCAGTTGCCCGAATTTATCGGGTTGAGTTTCCTGTCCTCTTATCCTGCTTACTGCTGCCTCTGCAGAATATTGCAATATATTAACATTTAGCAGGAAATAGCATTTAGAACTGTCCAGACCCTTGTCCTAGCTAACAACGAGGATGGCTATTTCCATCCTCCAGGCAGCCTGCTTGGTTTCACTCAGTCCATCCCAGGACAGCCCGAGGCAAAAGTGTGTAAGATATGTGGCCTGAGATGGGTCCTTGAGAGAAATATATTGGGAGGGAACCTTTAATAAAACCAAGACTTGTGCTCAAGTTTCTGATCTTGTCACTTCTTTTTTTTTCTAATCCTCACCGGAGGATATTTTTCCTTTGATTTTTAGAGAGCGTGGGCGAGGGAAAGAAATATCAATGTGAGAGAAACACATCAATGGGTTGCCCCCAGCACAGCCCTGACCCGGCCTGTTGTGGAGGGACCGAATCGAACCCGGAACCTTTTAGTCCGCAGGCTATGCTCTAGCCACTGAGCCAAACCGGCAGGGCAACGCAGCATTCCTTTTTACTTTTAAGGAAGTGTAACAGACAGAGTGGAGAGATTCTGGAGTCTCACAAACTCCCCAGCAGCTTCCGGCTGGGGTCGCACCGCGCCGCCACTGGGAAGAGGAGGGAGGGCTTCCGCGGCCCCAGGCCGGCCGCGCCTGCGCGGTGAGCCCGGGCGGAGGCCGCCGGGAGGAGGAAGCCCCGCCCCGCCCCGGCCCTTCCCCCTCCCGTGAGCCCTGCCTCGCGGATCCCTGTGCTGGCGGGCGCCCGCTTCTGCACCCCGAGCTCCCCGGCGCTCCCGCCCCGCCCGGCCCCGCGCCGCCCCGCGCCCGGCCCCCGCCCGGCCTCTGGCCCCGGGCCCAGGCCCCCGCTTCCCCGGGCCGGCCGGCTGCCCGCCGCGCGAGCACCATGGTAGGTACTGTGACGTCACAAGGAGGCGCCCTGGGGAGAGCGCGCGGGTCGGTCGGTTGGGGTCGGGGTGGGGGTCCCGGCTGCGTCCGGGGTCCTCTCCGCCCTTAGTTCCTGCACCTCAAGTTCCCCGGGAAGACATATTGGACGCAAGGGCTTTTTTCCCTTTTAAGGGAAAGTTTAAGAACCCGATGGAGAGTCTGCAGGGACCCGTTAGAGGGGAAGTCAGACCTCAAGGAGCACTTTCTCGACGGAGACCAGGCTTGGGGGGGATTGTGGGGGGCGGGGGAGGACCCAGGAGAGAGGGCGGCCTGAGAGCGAGCTCCAGAGCCCGAGGGGCCAGGGCGCAGGGAAGAGCGCGCGGTCGTTGGGGCTCTAGCAGTCCCTCCGTCACCCCGTCTTCTCTCCTGGGGAGCCGAGACCTGCCCCGGTGAGGGTGCGGGTTGAGGGTGCTGGGCGGATGCCGGTGTAGCAGAAGGCCGCTCCCTGCCGTGTCTCTTCCCGTGTGATGGTTTCCCCTCTCTCCCCAATAGCTCTTCTATTCCTTTTTCAAGTCCCTTGTGGGCAAGGATGTGGTCGTGGAACTCAAGAATGACCTGAGGTAGGTACCTATTTCAACAAGTCTGCAGGGAGTGGATGTGCCCAGAGCCCTGAAACCTATTGATTTATTTATACTTTTTATTTATTCATTTAAAAATATGTTATTGATTTCATAGAGGAAAGGAGAGGGAGAGAGATAGGAACATCAATGACAAGAGAGAATCATTGATCGGCTGCCTCCTGCATGCCCCCTACTGGAGATGGAGCCTGCAACCCAGGCTTGTGCCCTGACTGGAAATCAAACCATGACCTCTTGGTTCATAGGTCAATGCTCAACCACTGAGACACACGGGCTGGGCCCTGAAACCTCTTTAACTGAACAAGTGTTATTGAGGGCTGGGTAAGGTGGGAGAGATAAAGAATGGTGCCTTAAGCTGACAGATGAGCTGTGGAACTGTTTCTTGTATTTGAAAAGAAATACAAAGAAATACATACCTATGTATATAAAACCCTAAGTAACCAGTCGACTGCTGTACTAGTGGACAGTTTGGTCACTAGGATGCACACTGACCACTAGTGGGTAGACGCTCAACGCAGGAGCTGCCCCCTAGTGGCCAGTGCGCTCCCACAGCGGGAGCTCCTGGAGCCGTGGCAGCAGCAGCAGGCGCAGTGGGGCTGGGATGAGCCAGAGCAGCACAGTGCCCAACCTGGGCTTGGGCTCCTCCCTGGCCGCCTGCCATTTCTCGCACTACTACATCCCTCGGGGGATATCAGATTGCAGGTTTCAGCCTGATGCCCAAGGGTCCCGGGCTGCGCGGGCACAGGCTAGGCCGAGGGAACCCACCGGTGCACATATCCGTGCACCAGGCCTCTAGAATTATATACAGAGTTAGTACAGAGGTCAGAGGCTGGAGGCATCAGCATTTTTTCTGATTAAATTATATCTCCTTTGACCCAAGAGTCAGTTCCACAAGTAAAGATGTAAGGACAAAGACGTTTGTAAGTTTTCTTTGCAGTAACCAAAAATGGAAAACAAGTGGCTATCCATAGGGACTGGGTTAAATTGTGGCTTCTATGTTCCACAGCTGTCACATCAGAATGAGATGTGCTGATGTGGAAAGTTGTTGCAAAATAGTATATGTGGCATAATCTCCCTTTTGCTCTAGAAAATGTAAAGGATAAACAGGAGACCAATCCCTTCTGACTGTATTGCTTTTCCATTCCTTACCCCTTATATCATAACGCCTAATCATCTTTCAGAATTGGGAATTAAATGCTGTATTCTTGGACTTTTCCTGTTTTTTCTAGCCAAGTAGATTCTTCTACCAGAGTCTTATTTTCTTCATAGTGGGTGCTTCTCAAATTGTGACTTCAGAAAAATGTTTTTCTGTTTTAGGCCTGTCCTTCAGACAGGGCCCTGGACCATGTTTAAGCTCACCATTGTTTCTAATGTGTACAATAGCCTGACACATAGTAGGAGCTTAATGTGTGCTGAAAGTAGAGTAGCTAACATTTGAGAACTCCTTTTGAGTAGGCACTATTCTGCATACATTTAACTCATTGAATTCTCATAACACCCCTGTGACATATACTGCTGTTGCTGCTTTACATGTGAGGAAATTGGAAGCTTGGATAGGTTAAGAAACTTAAACTCAAGTCTATGCAACTAGTAAATGACAGCAAAAACTGAAATCCAATTCTGTCTTGATTATCTTTTTCTTTTTTTTTTTTTTAGCAAGAGGAAGGGGGAAGAGACATTAATTTGTTGTTCCACTTATGTATGCATTCATCGGTTGATTCTTTTTTTAAAAAATATATTTTATTGATTTTGTATAGAGAGGAAGGGAGAGAGATACAGAGTTAGAAACATCGATGAGAGAGAGTCATCGATCAGCTGCCTCTTGCACACCCCCTAATGGGGATGTGCCTGCAACCAAGGTACATGCCCTTGACCGGAATCGAACCTGGGACCTTTCAGTCCCCAAGCCGACGCTCTATCCATTGAGCTAAACCGGTCTCGGCCATCGGTTGATTCTTACGTGTGCCCTGATGGGGGACCAAACCTGAAGCCTTGACGTATCAGGTCGATGCTCTAACCCACTGAGCTGCCCAGCCAGGGCTTTTTTACAAGTTATAAACAGGATCATGTTCTCTCTGCAGTTTTGAAACTTGCTTTTCACTTAGCAGATGTGGACATTTCTCGTCAATAAAGGTGATCTTTAACTTTCTTAATGTCTGCATGGCATCTTTATTAACCAAGGCCTTGCTGTTGGACAGGCATTTTCCAATTCTTAAAAGCAATTTTTAAAAAATGTTTTTATTTCCTAGCCAGTTTGGCTCAGTGGATAGAGTGTTAACCCAGGGACTGAAGGGCCCCAGACTCGATTCTAGTCAAGGGCATGTGCACCTCTGTTGCGGGCTCAATCCCCAGCCCTGGTTGGGGCACGTGAGGGAGGCAGCCAATCGATATGTCTCTCTCACATTGATGTTTCTCTCTGTCTTTTCCCCTCCCTCCCACCTCTCTAAAAGTCAATGGAAAAATATCCTTGGGTGAGGAAAAACAAAGTGTTTGTATTGATTTTAGAGAGAGAGGAAGCGTGAGGATAGAGAAAACATCTATGAAAGAGAAACATCAACATTGATAGGCTGTCTTCTGCACAGCCCCCCACCCCCAATCTGGGACAGACCGAAATCCGGGCATGTGCTCTGACCAGAAATTGAACCTGTGACTTCTTGGTCCATAGGTTGACACTCATCCACTGAGCCACACTAGCTGGGCAGTTTCCAATTCTTTAGGGGGAAAATCCTTTAAATGAGAGGTACATTTAAAATAGAGCCAAAACCCATTTGGCTCCGTGGATAGAGCATCGGCCTGGGAACTCAGGGGTCCCAGGTTCGATTCCGGTCAAGGGCATGTACCTTGGTTGTGGGCACATCCCCAGTAGGGGGTGTGCAGGAGGCAACTGATCGATGTTTCTCTCTCATCGATGTTTCTGACTCTCCCTCTTCCTTCCTCTCTGTACAAAATCAATATATTTTTCTAACTGTCTCTCTCTGACATGGCAGAGTGGCGAGGAGAGGGATTCTACATCAGAGATTTCACGTATGACGTGGGCAATGTGTATGGTCCTGATGGCGTAGAGATGAGGGCCAGAGAGAGAGAGTGTGGGAGCCCGTACCAACCCTAGGCAATTCTGGGAGTGACTTGTTTTCTTTTCCTCTTTTCTCCCCCCTGGCCTCCCACATGGCAAAACATTTAGTTTTAGCTCCAGGTCCCAAAGCAAGGACGTAAGGTGGGAAGGAATGCCATTGGACTGGGAAAGGAGCTTTCTCAGGCTTGTTGTCAGACCGCTCTCAATGAACTGAATGAAGTGCTACCACCTTATCCAATGCCTGAAGTCACCACCGCTGCACATGGTGGCGAGGTGCTGTCAAAGGCTGTTCAGCCAGGGATGTGGCGAAACCACCACCGGCGCGGTGGGCCTCAGATATGGATTTCAAAGACAGGATTTTACAAAAATAGGGTCCAGTAGAGAACTGCCAACTTTATTTTTGGCAAGATAAAAGACATTTTTAAAAAACTGCCTTTCATGATAATTTTATTTTTAAAAATTTAATACCAAAAATAATAGTAAGGACAATCAAAGAACAGCTATTTTTTAGTCCTGGCCAGGTAACTCAGTTGGTTAGAGCTTCATCCCCATATATGAGGTTGCAAGTTCAACCCCTGGTCAGGATACATAAAAGAATTAACCAATGAATGCATAAATAAGTTGATTTTTTTTAAAAGTCAATGTTTTGCCGAAACCGGTTTGGCTCAGTGGATAGAGCGTCAGCCTGTGGACTAGAGTCCCAAGTTCAATTCTGGTTGACTGCTTGATCCCCAGTAGGGGGCGTGCAGGAGGCAGCTGAAAAATGATTCTCATCATTGATGTTTCTATCTCTCCTGCTTCCTTCCTCTCTGAAACCAATAAAAAGAAATATTTAAATTGATGTTTCTCTTTCCCCCTTCCTCTTCCTAAAATAAAATTTAAAGTTATTGACAACCTTTAGCATACAGCGTACACAATACTACTGGCCTGTGTTTCCTCTTTTGTCATGGACTTCTGACACCTTTTAGCACACGTCAGTGTTTGAGAACTAGTGGTCCTAAGGATGGTGAAGAGGGTGGCCACATGGGAAGGTGGCCTGGATTGAGGTGTAAAGTAATAGGACCTTGGTTTGTAGAAATCAAACTTGAAAGAGAATTACAGAAATATTAGACATCAGCAAATGCCAGGGATTTATGGGATATGCAGGGCAGAGCTACAGTTCATGGGATGGGAAGTTGTGAGACTTGGGAAAGAAGATGAACACCATCTGACAAATTTTATAAGTTGGGAGAGAGCATTCCTCACGAACGTTTCAGGGTCTCAAGCAGTGGGGAAGGGAGAGGGTATCTCTTGTCCCTTCAAGAGCAATGCTGGCTGCTTTATCTACTGTATATGTTGGGCTCTGGTTCCAAATCCATGAATGAAACAGCTGATGGTCTGAGTCCTTGTTTGTTCTAAAATTGGGCAAGTTAAACACCCTCTCTGATCCCCTGGATGGTAATAGCTACTTTGTAAAGTTGCTAAAGATTATAAAAGTGGCTGTAAAATTATACATGCCATACAGGAGAAATGTAGATGGTAGCTCTCAAGAGTGGATTGGTATAGGGAAAGATGTATAATCTAAAATAACACACTTCTACTGTGGGACGAGGTGGCCGAGTGGTTAAGGCGATGGACTGCTAAAATAACACACTTCTAGGGGTGGAGAAGGCAGTCCTAATATATGGTGACAGAAGGTTTGACTGGATGGTGTGTATACATGGTTCAGTATACACACCTTGTAACAAACTCATCCCTGAAACCTGTATGATCATGTTGACCGGTGTCACCCCAATAAAGTTAATTAAAAAAAAACAAAACTGTTCTGGAAGCACTGTCTTTCCTACTCTACGGCTTAGGAATACCCCCTTTTGTTTCCACCTATTCTGGCTTTGTCAAGTCCTTGATTTTCCCAAACTATGTTCTTAGCTCTCAAGTCACCTCTGTGTTGACTTTGGTGTAAACTAATTTGGTTCTTCCTTTCCTCTGCCCCTGACAGCATCTGTGGGACCCTCCATTCTGTGGATCAGGTGAGACAAAGCAAGAGCCCAGGACTGGTATTGGGGAAAGAAGGTGGGGTGCTTGTCTTGTACTTGTCTCTACGGCTAACGATGTTCATCTTTCTTTAGTATCTCAACATCAAACTAACTGACATCAGTGTCACAGACCCTGAGAAATACCCTCACATGGTGAGTGAGGGCTGGTGGGAAAGAGCAAACACCTCTGACAACAGGAGGCCCCTGGGTGGGTTAGAGGAAATTTTTAAGAGTGTTTTCACGTTTGCCCACCTTTGTCTAGTTATCAGTGAAGAACTGCTTCATCCGGGGCTCAGTGGTCCGCTATGTGCAGTTGCCTGCAGATGAGGTGGACACGCAGCTGCTACAGGACGCAGCGAGGAAGGAGGCCCTGCAGCAGAAACAGTGACGATTCCTCCACTCCCTCCCCTCTTCCAGCCCAGGACCCCTCCTTCGTACTTGAGATGTTGTTTATTGTTTTTCAATAGTGAAGGCGCTTTTTTTTTTTTGCTTTTTTTTTTCTAAGGGGATAAGTAGACTAGAGGACTAACCATGGTGGGAGCAGCTCTCCTCAGTGAGAAGGAAGATGAGCTGTCTGGGGAACTGCAGTGTTCCTGGTCCCCAGCACCTGCCTTCCTTACTCCTTCCCCAGAGATGGTGGGAGAATCTCCATCTCTCCAGGGCAGCATGTGATTCATTTTGGGGGTGGAAGGAACCTGTCCCGCATCGGGAATAAATGTGTGGTGCAAATTTCTGGAGTGTGTGTGTTTGGGAAGGAGGCTGGAGGGTGGGAAAGGGATGTTGAGTTCATCGAGCTCTTGCCCTGCATTACCCCAGCCAAGACCCCACGCAAGGCAGTGTCCAGCATTGCTGCCGCTGCTCTGAGTGAACCGGCTTCCGAGCACCCCGTGCCTCATGGCCTTTGCTCAGACCGCACCTGCCATGAGCGCCCGCTCCCTTCCCGAGGGACAGTTGTCAGACACCATGATGCGGTCGACGCTGCTGATTTCCCCTCAACCCAGCCAGGGGGGCACACTGAAGTCTGGCAGATTCTTTCAAACAAGTGACAGGTTCCCGCTATGCGGTGGGCGGTTCCGCTCCAGGCCTCGCCAGCCCCGCCCGCGGCGCCACTTCCGCCCCCTCCGCCGGGGGCGCGAGGACCCGCGCGGGCTGCCCGTGGCGGCGCCTGACGGGAGCACGGTCGGTCGTAGGGCGCCCCGAGCTGTGGCCGCCCCCCGCCTGTGCCCGCGCCCGGCCTGTGACCGCGCCCCTTTTCAGAGCGCGGGGACCGCGCCCCGGCCCGGGTCCGAGGGGCGGCTGCACACGCAGGCGGGGCCCGGCCGCCCACGCCAGGACCCGCGCCGGAAGCGCTCGCTGTCACAAAGGCCACACGTGGGTGCTCGGGCGGCGGTCCCAGGAGCCAGGGTCCCCGGAGAACTGCCCGCCGTCCCGGCCGCCCGACTCCTCGGCCCCGGCCGCCAGGCCGGCCCAGCTTCGGCCGGCGCCGGCTCGGCCTGACCCCCGCCCCCCAGTACGTACCTGCGGCCCCAGCCCGCCCTGCCGGGCCGAGGGGCCCTCCGGCTCCACTCTCCCCGAGGACCGGGCCCGGCCGTCCCCGCCACTCCGCAGCCAGACCCGGGCTCCTGAGGCCTGACGGGCCCCCAGGCCCTGGGGCCTCGGCGCCCGCGGAGAGGAGCCCATGAGGGTCCCCTCTTACTCAGGTAGGACCCGGGGCCCTCAGTCTTCGTCTCCCTCTCCTAGGTCTGTCTCACCTGGCGCGGACCCTGCAGAACTATGTCCATCCTCTACGTCTCCCCGCACCCCGATGCCTTCCCCAGCCTCCGAGCCCTCATAGCGGCGCGCTACGGGGAGGCGGGGGAGGGGCCGGGCTGGGGGGGCGCGCACCCCCGCATCTGCCTCCAGCCGCCTCCGGCCAGCAGGACCCCGTTCCCCCCGCCCCGCCTGCCCGCCCTGGAGAAGGGGCCCGGCGGGCTCTGGGTGTGGGGGGCCACTGCTGTGGCCCAGCTGCTGTGGCCCGCAGGCCTGGGGGGCCCTGGGGGCAGCCGGGCAGCCGTCCTCGTCCAGCAGTGGGTCAGCTACGCCGACACGGAGCTCATACCCGCTGCCTGCGGGGCCACGCTGCCCGCCGTGGGACTCCGCGGCTCCGTCCAGGACCCCCAGGTGAGGGGGGAAGGGGGCGGGAAGTTTAGGAGAAGGAAGCAAGAGTTGGGATGGATAATGAGACAGGAAGATAGCGTGTTGGGTGTGGAAAAAGACTGGTCAAGTCCCACATGGCCACATGGTAACCTCTCTGAGCCTTGGTCTTCTTTTTGTCTCTGAAAACTTTAGTTTCCATGTTGAGAAAATAAAAAGAAGTGTGCAGAGCACACGGTGTAGTGCCTAGAGTGAGTAAAAGCTTGATGAGTCGGAAACCCACAGTAGAAGTTATGGATTGTAGGGAAAGTGGGTGAGGGAGAGATGAGAAGAGGCAGGTTGGGCCAGGAGAGATAACGGTGCCCAGAGGCGGGGTAGGAGAGATGAAAAGGGGGGAAGGGAGAGGAGAGACAACCACACCATGTTGTAAACAATCCTTTCAAAGTGGCTGTGCCTCTGGTCCTTATCAAACACGGTAGATACTAGTATTTCTTGAATGAATGAATGAATGAATATATGACTTAGACCCTGGCTGGCTCCCTCATATCCAGATTACACTATCTAAAATAGAGGCCCTCCTCTTTGAAATTCCTTGTCTCCCTCAACCTGACTTATTTTCTTCATAGCACTTAAGGAGAAAAATAGGGTTAATGTATTATATATTTGTTCATTTACTGTCTCCCAATTGGAATGCAAGCTCCCATCAGGTCAGGGGCCCTGTTCACATCCTCTCCTCATTCTTTAGAGAGGTACGTGGCATGTACTGGTGCTTAACAAATATTGTGGAAGCAATTATTGTGTTGCCTTACTTAATCTTTAACTTCTTGTACTTAATATATTGCAATTGATACATAGTAAATGTTCAGTAGGAATTTTCTGAATGAATGAAGCACCAGGGCTGCTTCTTTTAAAAAAAATACGTTTTTATTGACTTCAGAGAGGAAGGGAGAGGGAGAGACAGAAATACAAATGATGAGAGGGAATCATTGGTCCCCTGCCTCCTGCACACCCCACATTGGGGATTGAGCCCACAACTTGAGCATGTGCCCTGACCGGAATCGAACCTGGGACCTTTCAGTTGCAGGCCAGCACTCTATCCACTGAGCCAGACCGGCCAGGGCAGGGCTTCTTTTTATTATGACCCTTTCAAAGAAGATGAAACTGGCCTCAGAGGTGATGATTTGTGGGAGTGGAAGGAGGCCACACCCTGTCTCACATCCCTCCCCGTTCTTGTTAGGCTGCGCTGGGGGCCCTGGGCAGGGCCCTGAGCCCCTTGGAGGAGTGGCTCCGGCAGCACACCTACCTGGCCCGGGAGGCCCCCACCCTGGCGGACCTGGCGGCTGTCACAGCCTTGCTGCTGCCCTTCCGATACGTGAGTCACTAGGGCCCTCACTAGGGCCCGGGGAGGAGCGGGGCGGTTCCTCTGACCTCACCACAGGTGGCTGAGGGCGTTGCTTTCTTTCCCCCTCGCAGGTCCTGGACCCCTGTGCGCGCCGGACCTGGGGGAATGTCACTCGCTGGTTCACCACCTGTGTCCAGCAGCCAGAATTCCGGGCCGTGCTGGGAGAGGTGGTTCTGTGCTCAGGGGCCCGGCTGCTCTTCCATCAGCCAGGTAAGGAGTAAGGACTGGGGAGGTGGGAGGGGAGGGGTTCCTTGCGGTTTCCCATGCAGCTCACTTTCTTTTTTAAAAAAATATATTTTATTGAGTTTTTACAGAGAAGAAGGGAGAGAGATAGAGAGCTAGAAACGTCGATGAGAGAGAAACATGGACCAGCTGCCTCCTGCACACCTCCTACTGGGGATGTGCCCGCAACCAATGTACATGCCCTTGACTGGAATCGAACCCGGGACCCTCCAGTCCGCAGACCGACGCTCTACCACTGAGCCAAACTGGCTTCGGCCAGCTCACTTTCTTATCTCAGAGTGGCAGAACGCGTGGAGGAGGGCCGGTGGGAGGTCTGCAGGGGGAGCCTTGAGTAGCGAGAATAACGGTCTGAGACCCAGCAGCATCCTCAGACGCCTCAGCGGCTGAGTCTGCACTGCTGGGCCTCCCACCAGGCCCTGAGGCCACTGCACCTCCAAAGACACCTGCTCAACTCAAGAAAGAGGCAAAGAAACGGGAGAAGCTAGAGAAATTCCAACAGAAGCAGAAGATCCAGCAGCAGCAACCGCCGCCCAGGGAGGTGAGAGGCTAAGGTGGGAAGGATGCGATGTCATAGTCGGGCAAGGGGGGAGGCTGATATCGGAGTCTGTATCTTCCCTCCCAAGCAGAAGAAACCAAAACCAGAGAAGAGGGAGAAGCGGGATCCTGGAGTTGTTACCTATGACCTCCCAACCCCACCCGGGGAAAGGAAAGGTACTGGTCAGGGAAGGGACCCCCCCCCCCTCCTCCCGCCTCAGCTGCTGCTGCTCCTGTTTCCCCTTCCTGCTTGCCCCGCTCCCACCACTCTCTTGGTGAAGATCTGCAGAGGCCCAGGCCCTTCTGTCTCCCCCCACCCTACCTCCGCCACCCCGTCCTCTTCCCAGCGGCCCAGCCTCCACACTGACGCCTGCCTTCCTCTCCCCAGATGTCAGCGGCACTATGCCCGACTCCTACAGCCCTCAGTACGTGGAGGCAGCCTGGTACCCGTGGTGGGAGCAGCAGGGCTTCTTTAAGCCAGAGTATGGAGTGAGTGGCCCTGCCCCCAGGCCTGGGTGGGTGGGGCGGGAGAGGTGACCTGGAGTCTTAGCATGTGCCCATCCTTCCTCCCCACAGCGTTCCAGCGTGTCAGCACCTAATCCACGGGGCGTCTTCATGATGTGCATCCCCCCCCCAAACGTGACAGGCTCCCTGCACCTGGGCCACGCGCTCACCAACGCCATCCAGGACTCCCTGACCCGATGGTGAGCTTCCTCCGCCGCCTTCTCTTCCCGGACTCTCCTTCCTTTTGGCCTCAGCTCTGCCCCCTAGTGGTGGTACACTTCTCATTCCTCCCCTCTGGTCACTTCCTGGCAGCATCCTCCCCTAGGCAGTGACCAACACTTCTCTCCCTCCTCTTGGGACAGGAGACAGGGCTGGCCTCCTTCCACTCCCACAAACCATGACCCTCTGAGCCAGAATAAGAGTAGTTTGAATTAAGCAAGAAATACATGAAATATTCTTGTAAGAAATGTAAAGCTACGAGTCTCCTTGACAACCCCCTCCAGACCTACTTCCCAAGACTTAGCCTTTGTTATCACTTTGTGGATCTTTCTAGATCTTTCCTGTCTATTACTTACAGGTACATGTACCCATAGAAATTTATAGTTTTCCTTTCGGGTGGGTTTTTTCCTGTCATGCTATTCTTCAGCCTCTTCTTACACTGAATAGTTTGTCTCAGATCTTTCCTTACCCTCACCCACAGACCGATCCGTTCTCTCTCATTGCCCCATAGCATTCCATATGTGACTACGCCATATGGAGTCACTTGCTTAAAAAAATAAAAATTAATGGTTGTTCCTAGTTTTTCTCTGTTGAAAATCTCTTGAATGCACACTCCAGCACAAGCTTTCTCAGGCACACGGACAGCTTCGCTGGCGTGGCTCCCAGGAAGTGAAGCTGTAGGTCTGAGAGGCCTGCCTACGTTTAGTACAAGCAGAAGCTGCCACTTTGCCTACAAAACAGCTTTACCCATTTAACCTCCCTGTGAGGGTGTTCGTTTGCCCATGGCCTTGCTAACTCTGGGCGTGATCTTCGTTTTGCTGAGATGGGAAAATGGCACCCGTGTAATTTCTGACTCCCAGCGAGCTGTGCCGCTTCCTGTGTCCGGGCCAGGCTGGTTTCCCTCATGTGAACTGTCTGTGCGTCGCTGGTTGCCCATCTTCCTATTGATTGATTTTTTGTTGTTTACTTTTTTCATTGGTTGTTGTTGGATTCTTTACATATTTTGGGTATTTTTTTTTTGTTATATATTATAAATACTCCTGTTCTAGCACTTGCTTCCTCTGCCTTATCATTCTGCCCCACTGTCAATAGTTTAATTAGTTAACAGATACAAAGTTAATATTCTAGGTGACAAATTCTTTTAAAAAGTATTTTAAGCCGAAACCAGTTTGGCTCAGTGGTAGAGCGTAGGTCTGCGGACTAAAAGGTCCCAGGTTCGATTCCGGACATGTACATTGGTTGCGGACTCATCCCCGGTGAGGGGTGTGCAGGAGGCAGCTGGTCGATATTTCTCTCGCATCGATGTTTCTAGCTCTCTATCTCTCTCCCTTCCTCTCTGTAAAAAAATCAATAAAATATATATATTTTTTAAAAAGTATTTTAAGTCCTGGCCAGTGTTGCTCAGTGGGTTGAACAAGATCCCATGCACCTGAAGGTCACTGGTTCCATTCCTTGTCAGGGGACATGATCCCCAGCGGGGGATGTGCGGGAGGCAGCTTATTGATGGTTCTCTCTCTCCCTCTCCCTTTCTCTAAAATCAATAAAAACATTTTTTTTTTAAAAAGCATTTTAAAACAGCTTTTTATCTTTGGAAACCAGGGTTATTATATTTTAAGTTTTGAGACATTTTTCTGGTGTCTTGCTTACTAAATTAATCAAAAAATATTTCAGGACATCATTGTGTGCCTGCACTGCTCTAGGTACTGGGGGATAATGTCAGATTTAGTATTTTTCAAGGGATTGAGAGCTGGCAAAGAGTTTTATTAAATACATATAACAAGAATGGCCAAGTTATTTACATGAAAATAGTTAACACTTCTTTAAAAAAAAAAATATATATATATATATATATATATATGTGTATTTTAATATATATATTTTATTGATTTTTTTACAGAGAGGAAGAGAGAGGGATGGAGAGTCAGAAACATCTATGAGAGAGAATCATCGACCAGCTGCCTCTTGCACCACCCACATTGGGGATGTGCCCGCAACCAAGGTACATGCCCTTGACTGGAATGAAACCCGGGACCCTTCAGTCCACAGGCTGACGCTCTATCCACCGAGCCAAACCGGCCTCGGCAATAGTTAACACTTCTTACAAAACCCTTAGGGTAGCCAGATTTTTTTCTAATGAACATGATTTAAATAAGATGTTAGAAAGTACCATTGCTTGCTGAAGCCGGTTTGGCTCAGTGGATAGAGCATCAGCCTGCGGAGTTCGATTCCGGTCAAGGGCATGTATCTTGGTTGCAGGTACATCCCCAGTAGGGGGCGTGCAGGAGGCAGCTGATCGATGGATCTCTCTCATCGATGTTTCTGACTTCTGTCTCTCTCCCTTCCTCTCTGTAAAAAATCAATAAAATATATTTTTTTAAAAATTAAAAAAAGAAAGTACCATTGCTTAAATGGAGTAAATTTATATCAATATTTTAGAATAAAAATAATGTGAAAATAAAATAATGTGAAATGCAGCTTTAAATATCTCCACCAATAAGAGTTGAGTAGCTGTATTTTTTCTTCCTCCAGCAGAGAATAAGGTGCTTTTCTACAAATATCCTTGATATTGATTTAGTTTTTGCTAATTTTAAGTGATTCCCAAGAGATACTTTTAGTGAAAAAATAGTTTTACCTTCCTTTCTTTCATTAACTTCTTTAATAATAATATTTAACAGTATCTTGAAGTTCAGAAAATGTTTATATCCTTTAATTAATTATTTATTTTTTAATATATTTTATTAATTTCAGAGAAGAAGGGAGAGAGAGAGAAAAACATCAATGATGAGAGAGAATCATTGATCGGCTGCCTCCTGCATATCCCACTGGGGATTAAGCTCTGACAGAGAATCTACCATGACTTCCTGGTTCATAGCTCAACGCTAACCACTGAACCACTCTGGCCGGGCTGTGCATGTCCTTTATGCATGTAACCAGCATTTCTATCAGTTACCTGCAAGAGAATGGAGTTGCGGCAGTCCCTGTGCCCAGGGAGATCTGAACATAGTGAGATAATGAATACAGCCCTGGCCGATATGCAAAGTGGTTAGACCACATACCTGGATTGTGGGTTTGATCCCAGAGCCTGGTCAGGTACATGTGGAAGGCAACCCATCGGCGTTTCTCTCTTTCCCTCCCTCCGTGTCCCTCCCTTCTTCCTTCTCTCTGAAAAGTCAATGGGAGAAATATCCTCAGGTGAAGGTTAAAAAAACAGAACACAATACCATTTGATGATTCACTAAAAACAAGGTGTGTGTGAACAGAGGGTGATGTGTTTCTGTCCTGATTTCCTCTGCCCCCTGGGATGCACCTAGTGCTGCAGGGAAAGAAGGCCCCTGTGCCTCCCTCAGGGCATCACTCTCATTCCTCTGGTTAATTCCCTAAAACACTGCTAGCTGCCTGTCATTTTCTCTAAAATGGTCTACCACTTGCTTTTTTGTTTTTTCAATATATTTTTATTGATTTCAGAGAAGAAGGGAGAGGGAAAGATAGAAGCATCAATGATGAGAGAGAATCATTGATCGGCTGCCTCCTGTACACCCCACACTGGGGATTGAGCCTGCAACCTAGGCATGTGCTCTTGGCCGGAATCAAACCTGGGACCCTTCAGTCCGCAGACTGATGCCTATCCACTGAGCCACGCCAGCCAGGGCCACCACTTGCTTTTTAACTTCCCTGAGAGGTGTTGCTGTTCTGAGGTTGTGCGTTTCGCTGTAATCAGTTCGACAACGTCCTTAGACTTCATCTTGCGTCTCTGGTTTAGGATGGCTTTCCTGCCTCAGAGTTACACACATGGCCACCTGTGTTACTGACTTCCTTATTTACCTTTTGGGAAATTGTCATTTTCTGAGACTTTTCTTACATCCTGTTTTTCTATATTGAATTCTTTAATCTGACTAGAAATTATTTATTTATTGTTAATCCTCACTTAAGGGTTTTTCCATTGATTTTGAGAGAGAGTGGAAGGGAGGGGCCGAGGGAGGGAGAAAGAGAGAGAAACCAATGTGTCTCTCTTACGTGAATTGGTTGCCTCCCATATATACCCCGGCCAGGTCAGGGATTGAACTGCAACCCAGGTACGTGCACTTGATTGGGAATCAAACCCGAGATTCTGCAGTGCTGGAGCCAGCACTGTAACCACTGGGCAGCACCGGCCAGGGCTGACTATAACTTATTTTTGTGAATATTGGGAAGTAGGGAGATGTTTTTCCAACTAAGTAGTTGTTCCAAAGAAATGTTTGCATTGTTTTCCTTTTTCATTCTGAGAGGAAGTGCCGCCTGGCCCATGGATCGGCCTGGGTGTGTTTCCAGGCGCAGTTTGTCCCCTTTGGTCTGTAACTGTTCCTTGTGGTGACTAGTTGCTTGAATAATCATAACTGTCATGTTTTTCTATCTAGTTGGGCAGGAGCTTCCTCTTTGTTCTTTTGCCAAATGGCTTGGGCTATCCTTGCCGTGTCCCCCCAGACTGAAACTTTAGAATTGGGGTCCCTCTCCACCGCCCTTTCCCTCCCGAGCCCATTGACCTCCCCCAAAGCCCTCCAGGTGCCAGCTCTGCTGCCCGCTCCCCGCCGCCCTCCCTCTCCCCACAGGCACCGCATGCGCGGGGAGACCACCCTGTGGAACCCCGGCTGCGACCACGCAGGCATCGCCACCCAGGTGGTCGTGGAGAAGAAGCTGTGGCGCGAGCAGGGGCTGACCCGCCACCAGCTGGGCCGCGAGGCCTTTCTGCGGGAGGTCTGGAAGTGGAAGGAGGAGTGAGTGCATCCGCCCGGCCCCACAAGACCTGTCACCTGCCACCTGGTCACAGGCTGCACAGAACCTCTCACAGAGGCTGAGGGTCGGTGGCTTCAGGTCGAGGTCCATTTCAGAGAATGAGGGGTCCCCACGCTCCCCGCCAGCCCCCCCCCCCCCATGTCTCCCTGCGGCCGGCCTGAGTGCTGACCCGCCGCCTGTCCACTTCCAGGAAAGGGGACCGGATCTACCACCAGCTGCGGAAGCTCGGCAGCTCCTTGGATTGGGACCGAGCCTGTTTCACCATGGACCCCGTGAGTGGGGGGGGAGAGGAGGCTCCCCAGGGCCCCGTAGGGAGCACCTGCTGTGCCTCCCGCGGGTTGGACCCACACGTAGGGAAGCGCTGAGGGCTCAGCTGCAAATCTCATTCTGGTCCCGGGCCATGGCCCTGTGCTCCCGGCCCCTCTGGGAGCTCACAGTCCTCCAGGTGCATGTGGTCCTCCCCTCCCCGGCCTGCCGTCTCCAGCATCACCTCCCGGCCTGTCCCTGCGTCCCCAAAGCCCCCGCCGTGGGCCCCTCTCCCCTCAGGACGCATTTCCCCTTGCAGCCCTCGGAGGGCCGGGTGCCGGGCAGTGGGACTCTGGACCCTGCTGCCCTGGAACGTCTGCCTGGCCCCTCCCTGCTCCCCTAGAAACTGTCCGTGGCCGTGACAGAGGCCTTCGTCCGGCTCCACGAGGAGGGCATCATCTACCGCAGTACCCGCCTCGTCAATTGGTCCTGCACCCTCAACTCGGCCATCTCCGACATCGAGGTGTGCCGCCCCGGGCTCTCCAGCCCGGCCCCGCCCCAGGCCCCGCCCCGCCCCGGGCCCCTGGCCGCTTCCTAACACCCCCTTCCCAGGTGGACAAGAAGGAGCTGACGGGCCGCACGCTGCTCTCCGTGCCTGGCTACAAGGAAAAGGTGGAGTTTGGGGTCCTCATCTCCTTTGCTTACAAGGTCCAAGGCTCAGGTAGGAGCCAGGGGTCACGGGGTCCTGGGCAGGACGGGCTGGGGCCAGGAGGGGACCAGCGCTGAGACCGTAAGTGGCCTGTCACCCCAGAGAGCGGGGAGGAGGTGGTGGTGGCAACCACTCGGATTGAGACGATGCTGGGAGACGTGGCCGTGGCTGTGCACCCCGACGACCCCAGATACCAGGTGCGCGAGGGCGCTGCCGCGGAGGGGTCCCGGCTGACGGCCGCCAAGGGGAGAGGGCTGATGAGAGGGAACTTGGGGTGTTGGGAGGGGGCGGGCCGGCCTCCGTGTGTTGAGCCCCTCTGTTCGCAGCACCTGAAGGGGCGGAGCGTGGTCCACCCGTTCCTGCCTCGCAGCCTCCCCGTGGTCTTTGACGACTTTGTGGACATGGAGTTCGGCACAGGTGAGCAGGACTGTCCTGAGCCGCGGGGGAGCGGGAGGAGCCCCGAGGCACATCCCGCATCCCTCCTCCTGCTGAAGGCCAGGAGCACGAGCTTCACCTAAGCAGACAGGCCTGGGCCTGGGTCTCGGGACTGTCCCGGGGAAGTGGGGGGCAGGCGGTCTTCAGCAAAAGGGGGTGCGTGTGGAAGGGACTCGCTGAGTCCTGTGGCCCTGCCCCCCGGCCCCAGGTGCGGTGAAGATCACCCCTGCACATGACCAGAACGACTACGAGGTCGGGCGGCGGCACGGGCTGGAGGCCATCAGCATCATGGACTCCCGGGGGGCCCTGGTCAACGTGCCGCCCCCCTTCCTGGTGAGACCCCTGGGTGTGGGGCCTGGTCCCGAGGGCGGGTCCTGAGGCACAGCCGTGATGAGGCCTGTCCCCCAGGGCCTGCCCAGGTTTGAGGCCCGGAAGGCGGTGCTGGCGGCTCTGAAGGAGCGGGGCCTGTTCCGCGGCGTCCAGGACAACCCCATGGTGGTGCCGCTTTGCAAGTGAGGGCGGGGCCAGAGGAAGGGGGGTGGCTCCTGGGGCTCCCCCGTTACCCCCCTACCCCCCTGTGTGTGCCTGCAGCCGGTCCAAGGACGTGGTGGAGCCCCTGCTGCGGCCGCAGTGGTATGTGCGCTGCGCGGAGATGGCCCAGGCGGCCAGTGCCGCCGTGACGCGGGGCGACCTGCGCATCCTGCCCGAGGCCCACCAGCGGACGTGGCACGCCTGGATGGACAACATCCGGTGCGTGGGCTCGCTGGGCGGGGCCTGGGGGGCTGCGCCGCACGGCCAGGCCCCGCCTCCCTGACCCCTCCGCCCTCTGCAGGGACTGGTGCATCTCCCGGCAGCTGTGGTGGGGCCATCGCATCCCCGCCTACTTCGTCACCGTCCACGACCCGGCCGTCCCGCCCGGAGAGGTGAGCGCGGCCGCAGGCGGTGCCGCCGCTGGTAGGAGGCAGGGGCGGGCACGGCAGGGTGGCCCTGGGCATTCACGGCACCTGTGGCAGGATCCCGACGGGCGGTACTGGGTGAGTGGGCGCTGCGAGGCCGAGGCGCGAGAGAAGGCAGCCAAGGAGTTTGGAGTGTCCCCTGACAAGATCAGCCTCCAGCAAGGCAAGGCAGGGCTTTGGGGGTGGGGGCAGGGCCTGGCCTGATGCTCACCACTGACCTCTGACCTCTGACCTCTGGCTTCCCTCAGATGAGGACGTATTGGACACCTGGTTTTCCTCTGGCCTCTTTCCTTTCTCCATCCTGGGCTGGCCCAACCAGGTACGTCCTGGGGGCCAGCTCGGGTGGGGCCGGGCCTGAGGGTGCTGAGCTCCCGTCACGCTCTGCTCTGCCCCAGTCAGAGGACCTGAGTGTGTTCTACCCGGGGACCCTGCTGGAGACGGGCCACGACATCCTGTTCTTCTGGGTGGCCCGGATGGTCATGCTGGGCCTGCAGCTCACCGGCAAGCTGCCCTTCCGAGAGGTGCGTGCGGCTCAGGCCTCGCTCAGGCCGCGCGGCCGGCCACAGGGCCGTGGGACTGGGCCTCCGGGGACCTGCGCGGCGGTTGTGCCTGGGCTTCCCGGGGAGGGGCTCCGCTAAGCCCCTGCAGGGGGCGGGACACCAGGCCTGAGGTTCAGAGTGGCGGCCTGCGGGGAGGCGGAGCCTCACGGCCCTTCCCCCTCAGGTCTACCTCCACGCCATCGTGCGCGATGCCCATGGCCGGAAGATGAGCAAGTCGCTGGGCAATGTCATTGACCCCCTGGACGTCATCCACGGAGTCTCCCTGCAGGTGGGGCTGGGTGCCCGGAGGCCGGGAGAGCTTGTGGGGGCTACTGGGCTGTGGCCATGCCTGACCCCTCCCACTGCCCCCTCAGGGCCTCCACGACCAGTTACTGAACAGCAACCTGGATCCCAGCGAGGTGGAGAGGGCTAAGGAAGGCCAGGTACGCAGGCGGGCCGCCGGCGCGGGCAGAGGGAGGCGGGGCTGGCTCAAACTCCCGCCCGGCTCCCCCGCAGAAGGCGGACTTCCCGGCCGGGATTCCCGAGTGCGGCACCGATGCCCTCCGGTTCGGACTGTGCGCCTACACGTCCCAGGGTAGGACCCCAGTCTCTCCGCCACCCCTTCCTCCCTGAGGCCCCCCTCCCCCGGGGCAGGGGGAGGGGTGCTGAGGACACTTCCCGCACAGGGCGCGACATCAACCTGGACGTGAACCGGATCCTGGGCTACCGCCACTTCTGCAACAAGCTCTGGAACGCCACCAAGTTTGCCCTGCGCGGCCTTGGCAAGGGTTTCGTGCCCTCGGCCACCTCCGAGGTGAGGGCCTGGCGGGCGGGAGTGACCCCCACAGGCTGCACCCCGCCGCTCGGCATCAGGCACGACCAGGAGCCCCCTGTGGGGGGACAGCAGAGGCCACAGGAGCCGCCAGGCATTGGGTCCTCCCCCCACGGGCACATGTGGCTTCCCACCGGCTGGCCCTGAATGCATGTTCATGGGTTCGCCCATGGGTTCTGGCTCCCTGCCCCGGCACCTCTCCCCTCCACTGGTGGCCCTGGCTGATCGCGCCCCCCGCCCCCAGCCCGGAGGCCGCGAGAGCCTGGTGGACCGCTGGATCCGCAGCCGGCTGACCGAGGCCGTGAGGCTCAGCAACCAAGGCTTCCAGGCCTACGACTTCCCGGCCGTCACCACCGCCCAGTACAGCTTCTGGCTGTACGAGCTCTGTGACGTCTACCTGGTGAGGACGGGCGGGCGGCCAGCCTGACCCCTCCGCTACCACGGGCCCAGCGAGGGCTGGAGAGGACCCTCCAGCTCTGAGCCCACCTGCCCCCCCAGGAGTGCCTGAAGCCTGTGCTGAGCGGGGTGGACCCGGGGGCCGCCGAGTGCGCCCGCCAGACCCTCTACACCTGCCTGGACGTTGGCCTGCGGCTGCTCTCGCCGTTCATGCCCTTCGTGACGGAGGAGCTGTTCCAGAGGCTGCCCCGGCGGCTGCCAGACGCACCCCCCAGCCTCTGCGTCACCCCCTTCCCGGAGCCCTCAGAGGTACGGTGTGGGCGGGGCGGGGCTCGGGCCTGTGCCCGGCCCTCCTCACCCCCTCCTCCGCCCACAGTGCTCCTGGAAGGACCCGGAGGCAGAGGCGGCCTTGGAGCTGGCCCTGAGCATTGCCCGCGCCGTCCGCTCGCTGCGCGCCGACTACAACCTCGTCCGGACCCGGCCCGACTGTGAGCCCCCTCTGGGCCTCCACCGCCCGCTGTCCCGGCCGCTCTCCGTGTGGCCGCCTCACCGCCTTCTCTCCCGCAGGTTTCCTGGAAGTGGCCGACGAAGCCACAGGCGCCCTGGCGTCGGCGGTGTCGGGCTACGTGCAGGCGCTGGCCAACGCGGGCGTGGTGGCCGTGCTGGCGCTGGGGGCTCCCGTGCCCCAGGGCTGCGCGGTGGCCCTGGCCTCCGACCGCTGCTCGGTGCACCTGCAGCTGCAGGGGCTGGTGGACCCGGCCCGGGAGCTGGGCAAGCTGCAGGCCCGGTGCGGGGAGGCGCAGCGGCAGGCCCAGCGCCTGCGGGAGCGCCGCGCCACCCTGGGGTACCCGGCCAAGGTGCCCCTCAAGGTCCAGGAGGCGGACGCCGCCAAGGTGCGTGGTGGGCTGGGCGAGTCCTTCCCGCCCGCCTCCGGCCCAGCCCGCACTCTGCCCAGCCCCAGGCAGTCCGTGGGCTCAGACCAGGCCCTGAGCAGGTGGGACCTGCGGGTGGGGGCACGACACGGGGAAGACAGGCAGACCCAGAGCTGGGCACCTGCCGCCCGGCCAGGCTCCTTGCGCCCATCCGGCCCTGGGAACGTGGGGTCACACGCGGGGGGGGGGGGGGCCCGGAGGGGGGCGGAGAGCAGGAGCCCTCCAGGCGGCAGCCCCGGGTAAGCCCGGAGGGCGCAGGGAGGCCACGTGCGTGCGGGCCGTGGCGGGACTGGCTGGTCTCCCAGGAGCCCTGGGCGGCACCCCCTGCTGGTGCGGCCCGGGAGCCTGAGCCCCTCACCCACCCGCTCACCCTGGCCCCTGAGCCGCTGGCCCTCAGGGCTGCGTCCACCATGCTGCCCACGACGTGCCCCTGGCCCTGGGCTCCGTGCTGCTGCTGCTACAGCTGCTGTCCCCATTGGCCTTGGGGACTGACCGCTCTGGGAAAGAAAACCCCACGATGGTGGAAGAGAAGGCGGTGCTAGTGGGGAGGCTGCTGAGCATTTGGGGGACCGTCCAGCCTAGCACAGTCCCTGACCTGCTCCCCACCCATGGCCCCACCTGCCTTTCCAACTCGGCCCTCTGCCCTCCTGGGCGCCTGGGTCTCGGCCCGGTCCTCCGCCCACCAGCCTTTCCCCGCAGCTCCAGCAGACCGAGGCCGAGCTCAGGAAGATGGAGGAGGCCATCGCCCTGTTCCAGAGGATGCTGTGACCGCCACCCTCAGCCCCCCCCCCCCCCCAGCTCCTCCGGGGCAACAATAAATATTTTACCACAAAACCATCTCTTGTCTGTGTGTGCTAGACCGGACAGGGGCGCTGAGGGGAGGGAGGGAGGGAGAGGGACGCTGAGGGGAGGGTGGGAGGGAGAGGGGTGCTGAGAGGAGGGAGGGGCACTGAGGGCTGGGTGGGCGCCAGAGCCCTGTGGGCATTGGTGCATCTCTGGGTCTGCCCTGGCCCCCAGCCAGGCCTGAGTCACGCCGCGCCACCCGCCGGCGCCCTCCCCCGCTCACCTCCCCCTGCGGTGGGGCCGCCGGTGCCTGCGGGCAGTGCCTGCGGGCCGGACAGGCCAGGGGTCAGTCCTGCCCACCTCTGGGCCTGTCCTCCCGCCGGTCCCAGGCCGGTTAATTATAGCTCTGACCTCAGGGCCTGGGACACCCTGGCCGCCCTGCTGAGGACCCAGCACCAGGTAGGGGCTTCCCGTGCTGGGTGGAGGGGTGTCGGGCCGGGTGGGGAGGGGTCCCGGGGAGGAACCTCGGCCCCCCTTGCTGAAGGTGCCAGCTGGCCTGTGAGGCCCTCGGGCTGGTTGGGCAGGGAGCGGGAGCGGCGGAGCCGGGGCAGACGCAGGAGCGCCGGCAGGTGCCCAGGCCGCGGCCGCCTGCCCGGGGTTGCTTCTCTCTCCTCCAGGAGCAATCCGGCCCCAGGTCCGCGCCGCTATGCCCCCCGCCGGCGTGGCCCTGGCCCTGGGCCCCGTGCTGCTGCTGCTACCGCTGCTGCCGCCCACATCTGCCTTCTTCCCCAACATCTGGAGCCTCCTGGCCGCCCCCGGCTCGGTCACCCACCAGGACCTGACGGAGGCGGCGGCTCTCAATGCCACCCTGCAGCTCTTCCTGGAGCGGCCGCCCCCGGGCCGGGCCCCGCTGCGCCTCGAGGACTTCCTGGTGCGTGTGCCTGGGTCCTGCCACCTGCCCGCGGCCCCTGGCGCGTCCCCTCCCCTCCGCCCCGCAGCCCAACACCCTCCCGCCGCCCTCCGCCCGCAGCCCGGGAGCGGGCACCGGGTCCGAGGCCCTGCCCCTGCCTCTCCAGGGCCGCACGCTCCTCGCCGACGACCTCTTTGCCGCCTACTTCGGACCCGGGGCCCCTGCCCGGCGGTTCCGAGCAGCCTTAGGCGAGGTGTCTCGGGCCAACGCAGCCCAGGACTTCCTGCCACCTGCCCGGGGCGACCCCGACTGGCACTTCGATGCCGAGCGGCTGGGCCCGGGGCGCGCGCGCCTGGCGGGGGCGCTGCGGGAGGCGCTGGCGGCCGCCCAGGCCGGGGAGCAGGCGCTGGCCCGGCAGCGCCTGGGGGCGGCCCTCCACGCCCTGCAGGTGAGGAGGACCGGCGGGCGGCCCCTCACACCCGCTCCCCTCACCCCCCTCCCCTCCTCGCCCGCCCCGCTCCCCTCCCCGCCCCGCTCCCCTCACGCCCCGCTCCCCTCGCCCGCCCCGCTCCCCTCCCCGCCCCGCTCCCCTCACGCCCCGCTCCCCTCCCCGCCCCGCTCCCCTCCCCGCCCCGCTCCCCTCACGCCCCGCTCCCCTCGCCGGCGGCGCCTTGTCGGCCAGGCCTCTGGGGGCTCCTCCCCGGTCCCCACGTCCGCCCGGCGGTGAGGGGGCAGCGGAGACGGACAGCCGCCCCTCTCCCTCCGGAGCAGGACTTCTACAGTCACAGCAACTGGGTGGAGCTGGGGCAGCGGCGGCCACACCCGCACCTCCTCCGGCCGAGGCAGGAGCTGGGCGGCCTGGCGCGAGGTACGGCCACCCCCACCCGCCTCCGCCCCGCGCCCCCCAACCCCCCGGCTCCGCTCCGCGCCCCCCCAACCCCCCCGGCTCCGCCTCCGCCCCGCGCCCCCCGCCCCCGCCCCCCGCCCCCCGCCCCCCCGGCTCCGCCTCCGCCCCGCGCCCCCCGCCCCCCGCCCCCCGGCTCCGCCCCGCGCCCCCCCCCCCCCCCCGCGGGCTCAGCTCAACCAGGCCCGTCCGAGGCTTCCCGGGCCACCGGGAGGGACCGCCAGCTAGTCCCCTCCCCGGGAGGTCCCGGGATTTCTCTCGGCCCCTCAGCCTCCCAGCCGAGCGAGGACCGCAGCTGCCTCCGTGCCCAGTGCCCCACCCCCCGCCCCCAGGCACCGCAGACTGGCTCCCCGGCCGCCCGGCTCAGGGTCAGCTCGGGCCGGGGGCGGGGTGGCCCCTGAGGGCTGGCGCCCGGGCGCGGAGGAAGAGCTGCCGGCGGCCGGACAGGGTAGGGCCGGGCGGAAGGCGGGCTCCAGGCCGTGGCCTCCCTTGCAGAGGGAGACCCCACCTGCGCCGACTGCGCGGAGCTGAGCTGCCCCGGGAACCTGCTGGGCTCCGCCGGCCTCACCTCCGGCTACTTTGGAGCTTATCCTGCCAAGCCTCCAGGTACCAGGCAGAGAAGCCTCGGAAGTAGGGGAGGGTCATGTCCTCCCAGGCCCTGTCCCAGGGACCTCATGCTCTGGTCCTCGCCCCACTTCCTGTGAGGAGGAAAGCGGGCCGGCAGGATGGGTGGATGAAGGCCTGAGAGTGGCCAGGACTTGTAGGGGAGGGGCGGGAGCAGCTAACAGGCCTCCATTGCCAGAGGGACTGGAGGGCTGGGGACCCCGCAGGTGCGGTGCGATGTCCCCCCAGAATGCCATCACTTCCTGCCGGGCCTCCGCCGAGCAGTGAGCCACGGGCCAGCTCGAAGAGGGCCGGCTCCTGGGAGGCGGCAGGTGTTGTACTTCCACCCTCCAGACCCCTTCCCCCAACCAGGAAAGTGTAGCCACGGGGGCCGTTTTGACCAGAGCAGCGCCCAGCCCCCACGGGGAGGCATCAACAAGGACAGCACGGCCCCCAGCTTCTCCCCGCACCACGCGCTCCACCTCCAGGCTGCCCAGCTGGCCCTCCAGGCCTCCATCCAGGCCTTCGGGCTCCTGCGGAGCCGCCTGGGCGACTGGGGCTTCTCCAGGTGAGCGGCTGGAGGGGCTCCCTCGGCGCTCCGGCCGGGCCGAGTGCAGACCCCGCTGTGGCTCTCCCCAGGCTGCTGGCCATCACCCCTGCCTCCAGCCTGAGCTTTGTGCTGGACACCACGGGCAGCATGGGCGAGGAGCTCCACGCCGCCAAAAGCCAGGCTCGCCACATCGCGGAGCAGCGGCGGGGCGGCCCCGCGGAGCCCGCCCACTACGTCCTGGTGCCTTTCCACGACCCAGGTGCCGGCGCCGGGACAGCGGAGGGAAGGGAAGCGGCACCCTGAGCAGGCTTCCCGGGAACAATCGCCCTGCTTCCCTGCTCCCAAAGGCCCCAGCACCCACGCTCAGGCGGCAGCCTGCTTCCTTAGGCCCAGCCATTGTCAGGTCCCCTACTCCCACAGGCAGGGGGCGGGGCTGGCGGGCGCAGGCCTCTGCAGAGTATCTGAGACAGACAGTTACGTAGCATTGAACGGGCAGTCAGTCTGACCTGGGCCAGCCTCACTGTGCATCCTGAGGTTGGTCATATAACGTTGCCTCAGTTTCATCATCCATAAAATGGGTCCGCACTAGCTCCCCCCTGCCTGTCTCCCAGGGTTGAAATGATCATCAGCCTGTAGGATTGAGGTTTCCCTGGGCCGGGCCGTCTGAGTCTGCATGAATCTCGTAGCTGGCAGGTAGCGGTTCCTCACTTATCCGGTGAAGGCATGAGCAAGTGAATAATGAATGCAGCCACTTAAGTGTCAAAGGCACTCTTCCATGATCCACAAAAGCAGTTCCTTTAGTCTCCCAGTGCCCCCCTCCTCAGGTGAGTGCTGCTACTGCTCTGGCCCTGCTGGGAGGAAGCCGAGCCGGCCGTTTTCATCCGAACACACGTTTCCGAACAGGCCCCAGGCCCAGGGAGCGCCCCTTGCTAAGGAAACGAGGCGCACTTTCCCAGCAGAGGCCGAGCCTCGCAGTACGGGGCATGCAGTATTAAGGGCTGCCCGCCTAGGGGCGTGCGGAGGGGGCTCCTCACTCTTGCCACCGTTTTCTCCTCCCAGGGTTTGGCCCGGTCTTCAGCACCAGTGACCCTGACAGCTTCTGGCAGCTGCTCAGTGAGATCCAGGCCGTGGGAGGCGGAGACGAGCCTGAGATGAGCCTGTCAGCCCTGGAGGTCCGCCCTCCCCCTTCTCAGGCCCCACCACCAGGGGGCGTGAGAGCCTTCCTGGGACCCTGTCCCCATCCCTCCCTGTCTGGCCCCACTCCTTCACTCCAGCTCTCCCTTGCCCTGCCAGTCCCTGCCGTCGTCTTCACACCAGCATTTCCTCCCTGCCAGCTGGCCCTGCTGCACACCTCCCCCCTCTCAGACATCTTTGTCTTCACCGACGCCTCCCCCAAGGACGCCTTTCTCACCCACCGCGTGGAAGCCCTGGCTCAGGAGCGACGCTGCAGAGTGAGCATGGCCGGGGGCGACGCAGTGTTAGCTCCCAGGTCACAGGGGACCCAGGACCAGGCTCACAACAGGGCCACCCCCCCTGGTGGTCCACGCAGCGTGCATGGCGTGGGAGCCTGGACAATGAGCTTGGCATTTCCAGATCCCTTCGCAACTGAAGAGTGGGAGGAGGCCCTGCCCTCCCCGACGGACCTGGTATCTGAACCTGCCCCCAGCAACCCATCGCAACACCTGAGACCTCGCTGCCAACAACCCACTGTGTGGGCGGCACGGCAACGGTCACAGGAGAGGCAGCGGCGACCGGGGCGGGCGGTGCCCCTGGGAGACCTTCGCCAGCGGGAGCCAGGCGGGACGAGCACAGGCCCGCCCGCCGAGGTGCCGCCCTGAGTGCTGGCTCCTGCGCAGGTGACGTTCCTGGTGACTGCAGACCCATCGCAGGCCCGGCGCCGGCGCCAGGCCTTGTCCCCGCTGCGCTTTGAGCCTTACGAAGGGGTGGCCCTGGCCTCTGGCGGGGAGGTGATCTTCACCACAGATCAGCACATCCGGGACGTGGCAGCCGTGGTTGGGGACAGCGTGGCCGACCTGGTGAGTGCACGGACCGAGGGACAGGCTTTCAGCTCAGGCTGCACTTCCCTTGCATTGGGCCGTGTTGCCAGAGGCGTCGGGTGGGAAGGGCTGTTTGTCTTCCCGGAGAGCCAGGCCACCCACCTCCCACCGCCCCTCCCATGTCAGCCCTGCCCGCCCCCAATCTGGGCTCCAGTGTCCGTCCTGGGGACAAGTGAGGGACTCCTAGGCCCTCGCTCCAGCCTCACTGTGTGCCGGGCTCCCGCCCACTCTGGTCGCCGTCACTTAGCTTCTTTCTGTCTCTGTTCCGCCTCATTCCCACCTCATCTCTCCCCCCTGGGGCCTGCCATCCTTCAGGTGGTCCTGCCCCTGGGGCCC
The DNA here is from genome assembly GCF_014108245.1 of Pipistrellus kuhlii. NCBI lineage: Eukaryota > Metazoa > Chordata > Mammalia > Chiroptera > Vespertilionidae > Pipistrellus > Pipistrellus kuhlii. Next base: position 83,356,230 of record NW_023425551.1, read on the forward strand.
CCGGGGCCGGAGCCGGGGCCGCTGGTGTTCACTGTGGACGGGCTGCTCCGGGGCGTGACGGTCCGCATCCACGGGGCGGTCCGCAGCTTCCGCATCAGGAGCCCTGCAGGTGCGTCGGTGTGCCAGGCGGAGGGCGAACAGGAGACGGAGGCAGAGGGAGTGTTTCCTGTGACAGCCGGCCCTCCATCCCACCAGGGCTCTCCCAGGGCCAGGAGGAAGGCCAGGGGCCTCTAGGCCTCACGCGCCGCTTCGGGCAGTTCTGGGTGGTGAGCGTGAGTGACCCCCCCCAGACAGGGACCTGGGAGATCCAGGTGGCCGCGGAGGGCAGCCCCCGGGTGAGAGTGCAAGGTGAGGAGGAGGGCATTCGGGGAGGGAGGGGAGGGCAGCTGCAGAGCTCAGAGCTAGATCAGTCACTGCGGCCTCGGACTGCCTTCCCTCCCTCAGCTCGGACGGAGCTGGACTTCCTCTTCCACTTTGGGATCCCGCTGGAGGACGGCCCCCACCCTGGCCTCTACCCCTTGACCCAGCCGGTGGCAGGTGCATCTACCCCTCACCCCTACTTGTTTATTGACTTTACACTTACAAACTCTCCATGTGTTTAACTTTCCATTGGCTTACAACTTACACGTTTTACCTAAATGTGCACCGAACTCCCCCCTGGCCTCCCCAACACTCCCCAGGGGTTCCCTGTTCCGAAAGCCATTCACTCTCTTTTCTCCGGGTCCCCTGTTCTCCCGCCTCCGCCCAGGTCTGCGCACCCAGCTGCTGGTGGAGGTGACGGGGCTGCCCTCCAGCCGCCGGGCGGGGCCTCCGCCCCTCTTCTCCCACGTGGTGCTGCGAGGGGCTCCGGAGGGCGCCGAGCTGGGCCGCGTGCGCCTGGAGCCCAGGGGCGCCCCGGAGCGCGGCCTCCTGGTGGCCTCGCTCCCGCCCCCGCTGCTGTCCGCCGCGGGGCCCTTCTCGCTGGAGCTGCTGGGCCGGGACGGCGGCGGGCGGGAGCTGCACCGCGCGGCCGCCCAGCCCTGCCTGGTGGTCCCGGTGCTCCTGGAGGTGAGCCGCTGGGGAAGGAAGGCTCGCGGGGCTGGGAGGGCGGCCCCTGCCTGACCCGCCCTCCTCCGCAGCTCAGTGGCCCGGGGGGCTCCCTGGCCCCGGGCAGCAAGGCCCCGCTCATCCTTCGCATCGCCAGCTTCTCGGGGCCACGGGACCTCGACCTCAGGACGTGGGTCAACTCCAGCTTCACCCTCACCTCCAACCTCTCCAGGTGTGGCCCGCTGCTCCCCAGCCGCCCCTTCCCTAAGCCCCGCCCCGCCCCCGCCCCTGATTGGCCCTCAGTCCCACCGCCCTTCCGCCGGCGCCGGCCCCGCCCCTCGCTCCCGGCTCTAGGGCCCCGCTGTGTCCGCCCCGCAGGGTCCGCCTGGAGCACAACCAGTCCGCCTGGGGGCGCCTGTGGCTGGAGGTCCCGCAGTCCGCGGCCCCGCGCTCCGTGGTGGTGGTGACTGTGGCTGCGATGGGTCGAGAAGCCGGACCAGTGCCCCCGACCCATGCCTTCCTCCGGCTCCTGGTGCTGGCCCCGGACCCACAGGTGCCGCCCCCCACTCCATCGCTGGGTAGGCAGGGCAGGGCGGCTTAACTTGGGTGTAGACACCCAGACAGGCTTTCCCTCTCCTCCGCAGGACCAGCTCGCTGTCCCTGCCCACTCGTCCGGCCCCGTCCTCACCATGGCCAGCCCCACTCTTCCTCCCTCCCCTCTGGTGACTTGGGGCAGGGCTGGGGGAGGGCCGGCAGGCAACCCCTGGTGGGGCACAGTCGGAGCGGTGCTGCTCCTTCTAGGCCTGGCCTCCTGGTGACAGCAGCCCCAAAGGGTGGGCTCCAGCGCTATTTCCAATCCCTCCCGTTGGCGAGAAGATGGCATGGGCCTGGGCCTGGACCTGGGCCCTACCTCCCCCAGCGGGGCTGGAGGTTTTCCTTCTCATGCAAGATTGGGATAAAGGGTGATCGATTTACCCACAATGCATTTTCCCTAACCCTCGTGGGAAGCAAACCAAAGACTTGGGGTAGGAAGGTACTAGAAAGTGTTATTTATAGAATTGTTTTTATTAGAAATTCTGGAGAAGCTTCTATTTTATTTTTGTATTTAAATTTGAAGGACAGTTTCAATAAACATGTCTTTTCCCCAGAGAGGTTTCAAAGAAAGATCATTTGTGTACAGCATCCGGGAGAGTGAGGGCATCAAATGCCAAGAAGGTGAAATGGGAGTTTCAGGGGCAGAGAAGAACCTTTATACCCTCATGTTCGACTTCAGTGGGCCCACCACCCGGAGCCACTTAGCTGTGGAGTCAGGAGGCAGAATAGGGGGTTCTGATAGCCTCTTCCGTCCCAACTGAGGATTTAGAGGCAGAATAGGGGGTTCTGATAGCCTCTTCCGTCCCAACTGAGGGGAAGGAGGGAGCCTTAGACACTGCTAGGCCCTCCAGCGTGGGGAAGCCTGGCCGAGCCACCTCCCCTTGTGGCTGAATGGTTCCCTTTGCTGCGCTGACAATCCCAGAGAGAAGTTCGGGCACCTGTGCTCTGCCTCCCTCTCTGTGCCCCTGTTTACCTGTTGCTGCCACGAGCCCTGCTTCCTTGGCCTTCCCTTCTGCCCTGGGCGGCACAGGACGTGGGGAGAACCGGATATTTGGTGTTCTCTGTTAAACCGGTGTTGACCCCAAACCTCTACCCCAACCTCTCAAAAGTCTCAACTGAAAACAGTAAACACCTTCCCCTGAATCAGATTCTCAAACAGATGTTCACCTTTTGAATCTGGGCTAACTGCGGACTACCAGGCTCTGAGTGTGAATGTTGGAAAATTCTAGAAGAGGAGCTGGAGGCTGACAGTGTGAAAACGTGAGGCCCATCTGCCATTCTCCTGTCACCACAGGCCATCCTTTTCCATGTGAGTCCCTCATCCCCATACTCTTCCCTCCATCTCTTAAAGGCCAGGGCCTCCGTCCCCTCAAGTAGCACATTACCCTCTTTCCCTGTTCCTTTTTTATTTTTTATTTTAATATATTTTATTGATTTTTCACAGAGAGGAAGAGAGAGGGACAGAGAGCTAGAAACATCCACTGAGCCAAACCGGTTTCGGCTCCCTGTTCTTTTTTTTAAAGCTGTGATGTTGTTGTTAACCCTCAGCCGAGGACATTTTTCCCATTGCTTTTTCAGAAAAAAGGGAAAGAGACAGGAGAGAGAAATGTTGATGTGAGAGGCACATCGATTGGTTGCCTCCTGCACGTGCCCTGACCAGGGCTAGGGATCGAACCTGCAACCCAGGTATGTGCCCTTGACCAGGAATCGAACCTGTGGCCCTTCTGTGCATGGGTTGATATTCTAAATCCTGAACCATGCCGGCCAGGGCTCCTTTTTTTTTGACACAAAGTTTTCGTTAGTTATTCTTTGGGGGAAAGGGGTACCACCCTCCCACTCAATTAAGAGAAACACTTTTATCAGCACAGACGTCTGTTTTCCACTTACCATCCATGAACTCACCGGGAAAGGGTTCCAGCCGCTCAGGCCCGTTTCCATGGTCCTCACGGTGTGCTGCTCTGGGAGGGGCAGGCTGGCGTTTCAGCTGAGCCCAGGTACCTCTCTGGCTTCTCTTTCCGATGCCCCTGTTCTTCATGACGCCTCCTCGTCCATCCCTGGCCCATCACCTCAGTGGTGATCCAGTCGCATCCCACTGAACAGAAGGCAGACCGCCTCCTCCAACGCCAGCAGTGCTCGCCTAGCACTTGGTGGTGGCATCCTGGCCTTACAGTGCTGCTCCAATTCCTCATCTCTGGCCACTGTCTCCTTTCCAGGGCAGTGTCAGCTGTGTCCACATGTGGTCCCTGCCCCCTTCCCCGCATCTCACCCAAGGCCCCGCATGCACAGAGCTGCTGCTGCTGTGCCTCCCAGCGGGCCCTCACACCAGGCCTGGCCACGCTCCAGCAGCTCCAGCCCTGCAGTCCCGGCACAGGGCACCCTGTTCCCGCTCCAGGGCCTGCCTCCTCGCAGCTGGAAAATGCAAGAAGCAGAGGCTTACTCCACATTAGGGCTCCGGGCCACGGCCTTTCTAGAAAGCCCTGCTTGGGTTCTGTGGTCACTGAATGCCAGCCCAGACTGCCATGGAGGGTGAGGGAACGCAGGGGGGAAGACTTATGAGTTCTCAAAACTGAGTGGAAACGTAGAGGGCAGATCTAGGAAGAGGGGCTTCCGCTGGGTCCTCTCTGTGGACTAATACTCACCCAGGGAAGAAGCTTCAGGCCACTGGGGTTTTTGTTTGTTTGTTTTTAAATATATCTTTATTGATTTCAGAAAGGAAGGGAGAGGGAGAGATAAAAACATCGGTGATGAGAGAGAATCATTGATCAGCTGCCTCCAGCACGCCCCCTACTGGGGATCGAGCCCGAAACCCAGGCATGAGCCCTCGATCAGAATCGAACCTGGGACCCTTCAGTCTACAGACTGATGCTCTATCCACTGAGCCAAACGGGCTAGGGCAGGCTGCTGGGTCTTGGTGGCTTGTCCCAGCAGAACTGGAAGGGGCCTGCAGCAGGGTAGGACCCTGGCTCCCCGGGGCTCTGAGGTGGGAAGGGTGGAGCCACGCCATCTAGCGACCTGGGCTGGCCCCCTCTCTCCCTGCTCCTTGCAACCTCCTACCTAGTCTTTCAGCCTCAGAGCTCTTCCTGCTGCGTCTGAGGCCAGGAAAGACCCTCTCCCGTAGGCTCCTGTCTTCCCGCTCCCTGTTCTGTAGGGTCTGAAGTTGGTTCTCATCAAGTCCCCCTGGGTAGTTTTTGATTGAAGTCACTGTAGTTTTTGACTGAATTCATTGGGCTGACATTGGTTAATAAAATTACACAGGTCGCCGAAACCGGTTTGGCTCAGTGGATAGAGCGTCGGTCTGCGGACTGAAAGGTCCCGGGTTCGATTCCGGTCAAGGGCATGTACCTTGGTTGCTGGCACATCCCCAGTAGGGGGTGTGCAAGAGGCAGCTGATCAATGATTCTCTCTCATCAATGTTTCTAATTCTCTATCCCTCTCTCTTCCTCTCTATAAAAAAATCAATACGGGTCTGGTGCAGCCAGGCCTGGAGCAGCGGCTGCCAGGCTGGGAGCGGCCAGGCCCTGAGCAGCCGGGTCTGGTGCGGCCAGGACCGGAGCAGCAGCTGCCAGGCTGGGAGCGGCCAGGCCCTGAGCATCCAGGTCTGGTGTGGCCAGGCCCAGAGCAGCAGCTGCCAGGCTGGGAGCGGCCAGGCCCGGAGCAGCCGGGTCTGGTGCGGCCAGGCCTGGAGCAGCGGCTGCCACGCTGGGAGTGGCCAGGCCTGGAACAGCAACTGCCGGCCTGGAACAGCGACTGCCAGGCTGGGAGCGGCCAGGCCTGGAGCGGCTGGGCCCAGAGCAGCCAGGCCCAGAGCAGCCAGGTCGGGTGTGGCCAGGCCTGGAGCAGCAGCAGCCAAGTCCAGAGCAACTAGGTCGGGAGCGGCAGTGACCAGACCCGGAGCAGCTGGTTGTGGAACGAACCAGAGCAACAGAGGCCAGGCCCGGAGCAGCCAGGCCTGGAACAGCTCGCTCCTCACCTGCCCCTGCCCCACGGCTGCCTCTCAGACATGGCTGGAAACTTTTGTGGGAACTTGAGGGTCTGCTGAATGAAGTGATGAAGGCTTAGATCTGGATGTGTTGAGTTAGTATAGCGCTGGGGTGTTGATCTGTGAGTGCCTTGGGTGGGGCCTGGATGAGGCTGGTTGACCTATTGGGAAATGTCTTTTGTGTGAAGTGTATCATTGGGCATGTGGAGGTATTATTGATATAAGAAAATGCTAAGTAACTGATTTACTATCTGAAAAGGGATTTACTATCGGGGAAAGGGAGGGAGGAAGAGACTGAACATAAACTGTGCACCTATGGATGAGGACAGTGGGGGATGGGGAGGGGGCGGAGGGTGGGGTGGGAACCTGGTGGAGGGGGGAAGAAATGAGGAACCTTTGTAATAATATGAACAATAAAGATTGATTTAAAAAAAAAATAAAATATATATTTTTTTAAATTACACAGGTGTCAGTGTTCACGTCTATTATGCAACATCTGGGCATAGAATGTGGTCACACCCCAAGGCAAGTCTCCTTCCATCACCTTTATCCCCCACCACCCCTCCGAGTGAGGCAGGGCAGGTCCCTCTGTGGACTCCTACTTGGTGTCTCCTTGCTTTTCTAGTCTCTTGCTGTGTTTTGGCTGGTCTAAGGAAACAACTTTCTCCAAAATAAACTTTATTCCTAACGTGAAACACAATTTCTGGGGAAACCGAGAGCTCTGGGTCTGAAGAAACAAAGGGCGCGGCAGCCCCAGGGTTTGGGAAGTGGAGGCGGGCAGAGGACTAGAGGATGGTGGCGGCTGCAGGGAGCACTTCCTGGCTCATGAAAGTGTCCAGGTCCAGGTTGGGATCTTCCAAATCCAGCTTCAGAAACTTGTCTACTAATGCCTGGCAGCTGAGGGAGAGCACAGAGAGCTGTATGAGGGAGCGGGTAACACCCTGCGGGGGGAGGTGGTGCAGAGGAAGCCTGACCTGGGAAACTTAGGGATTTCAGAAAAAAACCGGGTCACTGAAAGGCAAAAAGACCTTCTGAGTCCCTGAAAGGGGAAACGAGCTGCAGTAGATGCTAGAACAGGACCCTGGGTCACACTCACTTTTCCATTTGCTTCTCCTTCAGCAGCTCCCTGAGAGGCTTGATGGGCTTACCACTGCGGATCCAGTCTGAGACCTGGGGACAGGAGGGGGGCGGGTGGGGAACTGGGTACGAAAGGAAGAGTTGCCAGGGGCCCAGGGGCCCAGGGGCCCGGCTCTGCGAGGAGCAGGAACGGTAGGAGGGAGCCCTGAGGGACGGACGGATGGGGTAGACGTGAATCACATCACCTCCTTGCCGCGGGCTATGAGTTTGTCCGGAAGCCTGGCTTGGGCAGCTGTGTGGGAGGCATGGCTGGCTTTGGCCACACCTTCGCAAACCCGATAAAAGAAGACAAGGTCATTCCCATCCTCACAGGTCTCCATGCTCTTAAAAAAGAACAAAAGGGGACAGTGTGTCATTGTCACTCAGCGTCTCTCCCCCGAGCCCCGCCCCCAAACCCATAGCCATCCCCCTGGGAGTGAGGAGAGGGAAGGGACATGGTCCCTGTGGTAGGGTGCCCGTCCTGATGAAGGAGCCAGTCTCCGGCTCTGGGGATGCTTGGCTTAGGGACCCCGAGGGGACTAGATTCGTTTCCTCACCAAATACTGTACAAGGGGCCCCTGTGGCAACAAGGGTAGCTGCACGAGGCTCAGAAAGTTGGTGGCCACAAAGATGTGGGGGCATGTGGGCCCCAGTGCCAGCCAGTGTCGGAGCACAGCAGCCAGCAGCGCGAGCCCATCCACCTGTGCGGAGGACAGGGTGAGGGTGCAGAACCACGGGGCCCCTGTCCCCCCTGCCCTGCCTTTTCATCCTGCACTTTTCGGCCCCCACACACCTTTTTCCTGAAGCCCGACCTCCCCCTCCTCCTTTGCCTGCCTCCATTTCCCCTCACCGTGTTGGTTCCCTTTCCAAATTCATCAATAAGGACCAGAGACCGCTCGGTGGCATTGTTCACTGCTTTAGCCACCTGCTGGGTACGAGGTGGACAAAGAGTTTCATTAGCATTCGAGGCCTGTAGCACTGACCGTCTGCCATGAATACCGCTGCTGTGTGCCCACGCCAGTGGCCTGGGAAGTCTTTAATGAGAGGTGCCTGCTTTGTTCACCCTTTCATTGCCGACATGCAAAGCAAGGATTCAAAAGAGATTCCCTAGCTCTGGCCAGTGGTGCTCAGCAGTTAAAGCACTGGCCCTCACATTGAAGGGTCACGGGTTCGATTCCTGGTCAAGGGCACGTACCCAGGTTGCAGGTTCGGTCCCTGGTCGGGGCACATGCAGAAGGCAGCCAGTTCATTTGTCATGTTTCTCTAATTCTCTCCCCCTCGCCCCCTCCCTTCCATTCTAAAAATCAATGGAAAATATATCCTTGGGGGAGGATTAGCCACCCCAAAAAGAGGTTCCCTAGTGTAGAGGGCAGGCAGCAGAGGGAATTTTTTCCTGATCATTTTCCAGAGGCAGAGTTCCTTCCCCATCCCCCCATCCCAATCCCACCCCTCTTTACTCCCTTAGACCTGGTTGAGGTCGATCATGAAAGTGGAGAGGCCAAGGGAGATGGATTCGCAGCTGTGAATGCGGGTGAAGATGGCATCTACCGCCCCGATTTCGGCCTCCTCTGCTGGCACAAAGCTGCCCACCAAGGCCATGAATGTGATCAAGCCTACCTACGCAGGGAAGGAGAGAGTCTGGGAGTGGTGGTGGGGCTGAGGCTAAACTAAGGGGTGAGGGAGAGATCAAGGAGACAGACAGTTCTTCCACTCCCTTTAGTCAGCAGAGAAGGACAAGGAGTGGGCAGAGGCACTGGGGAATGGCATGGACCTATTCAGGGGTGGGGGAGGGGATTGAGGCCATGGAAAGCTCTATTAGGGCATGGCTCTCCCTCAAGGGAAGGTGAGGAACAGGATGTGGTTATAGTGTCTGCCTGACAGGCAGGGTCAGAGCATAGCAGAAGAGCTGAGCGACCTGGGTAGGCTAGCAGGTGGGGGAGGAGATGATGTAGGGTTCTCCTACCTGTTTGAGGTATATGCTCTTCCCTGAGGAGTTGGGTCCAGTGATGACTTTGACCCTCCCTTTGTCCCCACCACACTCTGCGGAGTTGGGCACAAAGGTTCGGGCACAGAGTTCCATCAGAGGATGTCTGCGGTGGGTGGAGAGGCATTTCACACATCGCCCAGATGGGTGAAGCCCCCAGAATATGGGGTTTTCAGGCCCTGTGTCTATGCCTCCACCCCCTTCTGTTCTCACCTGCCATTCTGGATTCGTACCCCAAGGAGTCGGGGAGAGTAACGGGGCCTTGAGTAGCCATAGTCCCGGGCAGCACTGGAGAGAGCCAGCAGGACGTCCAGGCGGGAAGCAAGGTCCAACACCCGGGTCAAGACAGCCGCCCGAGCCAGCACCTGACACTGCAGCTGGTGCATCAGCAGCGTCTCCTGGTCTGATGGTAGGTGAGGGAGGAGCTGGGGTCAGCCCCAGGGGATCGTGAAGGAGAGAGAGAAGCCAGCAGAGGGACTGGAAACAGGCTGGCAGCTACCGTGTGAGACACCCAGAGACATTCAGAAGATTGGGAGTCCAAGTGCAGAGCGAGAGCAGGAAGAACAGGAGCCTGCTGGGATCACCCGAAGCTGCCCACGCCCGGCCTCTCGCTGCTCCTCACCACGGATGTCGCAGTGCAGGTCCCCCAGCAATGCGTCCAGCTCCTTGGTTCGAGCACTGCGATAGTGCAGCTTCTCCTCTGAGAGGAACTGGGTAAGGGGCTCAAGCTGTGGGCTTTGCATCTCCCACATTTATAACCCCGTCTGCAGGCCCCCACCCGACTTCTTTCTCCTGCATCTCGGAGCTAATAAAGATGAAAGTAAAAGGACAGAAGAGAGATCCCATATTGGGCAGTGCCGATAGGGCTAGGCCTCCTGGCAGCTGCTGATTCATTTTCCTTATCACCTCCCTACAGAGGTCAAGGGTCTTACCATGAAGTCCAGTCCCTCGATCTCAAAGTCACTGGCCTCCACCATGGAAGGCAGGCGGGGAATAGAAAGAAGGAAGCCGATCTGGAGAGCATAAAAGATAAAGCAGAGCGTGATGTACTGGGCACTTGCTCCCCCAGACCTCCAGGGCTCCCCTCAGGGGCTAGAGCCACCACACGGTGTTCATGTTCTTCAAACTTCTCCAGAAGTTTCCTTATCTATTAATGTGTCCTTCATAAGCTCCCATCTCCCCCAAAGCCCCCAGAGGCACACCCTCACCAGAGGGATGTAGATGACGCTGCAGGAAGGAATGCGGCAGTCCAGATTCTCCAGCTCCTTCCGAGCGACCTCAGTGAGGAAACCGGGAAGTCCCACCAGCCTTCGTTTCTCTGGGGGGGAGACACTTGGATATCGACAGGAAGGTTCCTGCCTGGCCGCCACGATTATGCTGCTGTAGTGGCAGCGTCTCATCATGGTGCAGGCTTGTGTTCAGGGCTCACAGGCCCATCCCCACACACAATACTCACTCTCATCGATTTCAGGATCTATGTTGGGGAGGACTGTGAAGCGATTTGCAGCGAGACTGCCCTCAAAGTCTACCTGTGGAGGCAAGAAGTCCAGCTGCTTATCAGCCAGCACCATCTCTGTCCTGTTGCTCTTCCCCAGCGGGGCTCCAATTCTCCCTGCAGCCCCTGATTTAACCCTCCCCTTCCAAGCACATGCCTGATGTTCTGCCACCTTCTCTCACCACTCCAACTATTGGTCATCAGCTGACCTCAGTGCCTCCCAGGCTTCCCCATCTTCCAAGCATATCTCTTGCCCCTAGTTCCCCAGGGGCTTGGCCTTTTTCCTTCTACTCACCACTTTGCCGATGAGGCTGGCGATGTGGTGCAAGTCATCAGAGAACTCTTGGGCAATGTCCCGAAAGAGCTGGATGGCCTGGGGCAGCGAGCGACAAGCATCCCGCAGGCCCAGGGCACTGTACACAGTCTGTAGGAGAAATGGACAGAGGATGGTGGCCCCACCAGCCCTGGCTGAGGAGAGAGGACAAGGATGAACTGAGAACAAAGATCAACGAGGAAAAACACAATAACAAAGACAGAGAGAAAATGTGCCAGGCAAGGCACTGAACACTGAAGTAAAAAGACAACCACAATGTGGTCCCTGTCCACATGAGCTTACAGTCTCGGGGAGAAGATACATTTTTTAAAATTTTTATTGATTTACTTTTAAATTTATTTGTTTAGTTAATTTTCACCAAGGATATTTTTTCCATTTTTTTTTTAGAGAGAGTGGATGTGAGGAGGGAGAGACAAACATTGCTGTGAGATAGACTATTGATTGGTTGTCTCCTGCATCCCAACCTGTTACGAGATGGAATCTGCAATCCAGGTACATGCCCTTAACAGGGAGTCAAACCTGCAACCCTTTGGTTTGCAGGCCAACGCTCTAATCACTGAGTACACTGGCCCAGGCTATGTCTTTAATGTGGAAAGTATTACAAATGTCCCATTGGCCACCTCCACTCCACTGCTGCCCCTTTCCAGGCCTTCACTGCACTATTGCCTGTGTCCATGGAATATTTATTTATTTTTGAGAGAGAGAAGGCAAAAAGGAGAGAGAGAGGAAGAAAGGGAGAGAAACAACAATGATTTCTTGTCCCACTTATGCATTCATTGGTTGATCTGGTATGTGCCCTGACCAGGGATCAAAGTCGCAACCGAAGTGAATCAGGACGATGCTCTAACCAACTGAGCTACCCGGCCAGGGCAAGACATATTTTTAAAAAGAAAAGATCATTACCTGGCTGGTGTGGCTCGGTGGAGTCCCCTGGCTGAGCATCCACCTATGAACCAGGAGGTCACGGTATGATTCCTGGTTGGACATTTCCCCCGGTTGGTCTCAAACCCCAGTGTGAGGCATGCAGGAAGGCAGCCGATCAATGATTCTCTCATAATTGATGTTTCTATCTCTCTCTTCTTCTTCCTCTATGAAATCAATAAAAAATGCCGAAACTGGTTTGGCTCAGTGGTAGAGCGTTGGTCTGCGGACGGAAAGGTCCCAGGTTTGATTCCGGTCAGGGGCATGTACATTGGTTGTGGGCACATCCCCAGTGTGGGGTGTGCAAGAGGCAGCTGGTCGATGTTTCTCTCTCATCGACGTTTCTAGCTCTCTGTCCCTCTCCCTTACTCTCGGTGGAAAATCAATAAAATATGTTTTAAATAAATAAATAAATAAATAAAAAATAAAAAATATTTTTAAAAATCTTTAAAAAAGAAAAAGAAAAGATGATCTGAAGGTGGCAAGAGGGGTCGGGATAGAAGCTAGAATTAGTTGATTATATCTTTGGGAGATTTGACTTTGGAATTATGTAAATATTTTACATAATTCTATAATTAAATTAAAAATTTAAAAGAAATTCCTAATAATAATAATAATAATAATAAAGTCAAAACTGGTGTGGCTCAGTGAATACAGCGTCGGTCTGTGGACTGAAGGGTCCCAGGTTTGATTCCGATCAAGGGCATGTACTTTGGTTGTGGGCACATCCCCAGTGGGGGGTGTGCAGGAGGCAGCTAATCGATGTTTCTCTCTCATTAATGTTTCTAACTTTCTATCCCTCTCCCTTCATCTCTGTAAAAAGTCAATAAAATATATATTTTTTTAAAAACAGAATGAGCCAAAACCGGTTTGGCTCAGTGGTAGAGCGTCGGTCTGCAGACTGAAAGGTCCCGGGTTCGATTCCGGTCAAGGGCATGTATATTGGTTGCGGGCACATCCCCAGTAGGGGGTGTGCAAGAGGCAGCTGGTCGATGTTTCTCTCTCATCAACGTTTCTAGCTCTCTATCCCTCTCTCCTCCTCTCTGTAAAAAATCAATAAAATATATTTTTAAAAAAACAAAACAGAATGAAACAAAGGAACATAAATATGTATGTCCATATAGTGGCATAACCACACAGACTGGAACTTTTCCAAGTGTGTAAAATACAGTGATTTGTATATCCCTAGTGGGGACAAAAAGGACTTCCCTCTCTCCCCTCAAAAACATCTTAACAGCCCTGGCCATTTTGGCTCAGTGGATAGAGCGTTGACCTGGGGACAGAAGGGTCCCGAGTTCAATTCCAGCAGAGGGCATATGCCCAGGTTTCTGGCTCAATCCTCAGTAGGGGGCGTGAAGGAGGCAGCCAATCAATGATCCTCTCTCATCACTGATATTTCTCTCTCTTTCCCTCTCTGAAATAATTATTATATATATTAATATATATACAATATATTCTCATCATTGATGTTTCTATATCTCCCTCTCTGAAATAATATATATCTATATCTGAAGTTTTCAATAATAATAACTTGGTAGTAGTACTGATATTTCCATAAGATTGTTATGGATATAATGTAGGAAAAAGCAAATGATATTGTAATTTTATAATTCCTAGTGTTACTCAGAACCAGAATTTCCAATATGGAAGAAGAAAATATTGAAAAGATAAGTACAGTAAAGGAATATACAAGTTAAGAATACTGTGGTTCCAGGTTTAAAATGGTGGTATTAGTGCTAATTTATCATGCATTTTATTGTTTTTAAAGTTCTGTTCGTAGAAAAGATCTAGAAGCAATAACAAAACACGATGAGCACCCTCTAGTCTGCAGACTGTGGTACAGAAATAACACTCTCACTAAAAAGAACCAGGGCTCCTTGGAGAAATGTCTGGTTCCAGGTCAGATCAGGAGATGTAAATTATGAACCTTGTCAAACCAGAGAGCAGGGAAACTATCAAAATCTACCAGAGTTGCCCTAGCCGGTTTGGCTCAGTGGATAGAGCGTCAGCCTACAGACAGGAGTCCCAGGTTCTATTCTGATCAAGGGCACATGCCTGTGTTGTGGGCTCAACCCCCAGTAGGGGTGTGCAAGAGGCAACTGATCAATAATTCTCTCTCATCATTGATGTTTCTCTCTCTCTCTCTCTCTCTCCCTTTCTGTCTGAAATCAATACAAACATATATATTTTTAAAAAATCTACCAGAACTGCTGAAACCAATTTGGCTCAATGGATAGAACGTCGGCTTGGGGACTGAAGGGACCCGGGTTCGATTCCAGTCAAGGGCATGTACCTTGGTTGCGGGCATATCCCCAGTGCGGGGTGTGCAAAAGGCAGCTGATCGATGACTCTCTCTCATCGATGTTTCTAGCTCTCTATCTCTCTCCCTTCCTCTCTGTACAAAAACAATAAAATATATTTTAAAAAATAAAAATAAAAAAAAAATAAAAATCTACCAGAACTGTTTAAAGGACTCAGAAGCCAACTTCAAGAAGCTCCCATCAGCAAAAGACAGAATAATGTGAACACGTATAAGATTAAAAATGCAGATCCCAGCTGAGGAGGAAGAGCCGCAGGTGGCTGCAGATCTCACAGCCGCTCGGGAACCCTGTAGGTGATCTGAGGATTGTTATTCCAGGTCTCCTTGACGGACGGAAAACCTGAAGTAACCTCAGGCTAACCTTGGTGTTTTCAGAAAATTAGACTTGCTGGTGAAGTAACAGGGTGACAGAATATTGAATGACTATTTTTGCACAGCCACATACAAAGTGTTAGCTGCTTTCCAACACAGACGAATCAAAATGCAAAAAAAAAAAAGATTAAAAATGCAGTGGACTGAAGCATGTGTAAATCTATGAGTTCATAATGATACTAAAACAACAACAACAACAACAAACTCATTGGCTACCGGGGCTGATTTAGGGACAAGTTTACTAAGATGACAGCTGGCAAATAAAGGCAGAGAAAAAAGTCAGGCAACTTTCTGTGATATGAACTGTATCATGGGTAACCAAAGAGCAGACAAGAGGAAGGTTTCTTTTCTTTTCTTTCTTTTATATATATATATATATATATATATATATATATTTTTATATATATATATATATATATATATATTATTAATTTCTTCAGAGAGAAAGGGAGAGGGATAGAGAGTTAGAAACATCAATGAGAGAGAATCATCGTTCAGCTGCCTCCTGCACCCTCCCCACTGGGGATGTGCCCACATGCCCTTGACCGGAATCGAACCCAGGCAGGACCCTCCAGTGGCAGGCCGACGCTCTATCCACCGAGCCAAACCGGTTTCGGCGAGAGGAAGGATTTCTTTAAGGAAACATTCTGGCTCATAAATAAAGAATGAGAGAATTAAAATAACCACTTTGCATCTGGATGGTGTGGTTCAGTGGTTAAGCATTGACCCATGTACCAAAAGGTCGCTGATTCCTGATTTCATTCCTGGTCTGGGCACATGCCCGGGTTGTGGGCTCAATCCCCAGTGGGGACAGTGCAGAAGGCAGTGGATCGATGTTTCTATCTATCTCTACTCCTCCCTTCCACTCTCTAAAAATTAATGGGGGAGAAATATCCTTTGAGGATTAACCAAACAATAAAAAAAAAATACATATATATATATATATATATATATATATATATATATATTTAAAAAAAAAGATATTCTAGGAGAGACAGAAACATGTCAAAATCACCTATGGATTATAATCAGCAAAACCCAGGCTAAGGGAAGCTCTATAGGACAAATGACTCAGCTTCTTCAACAAATAACTTGTAAAAATGAAAATGAGAGAAAGAGAGAGAGAGAGAGAGAACGAACAGAGAGAAGAGACAGATACACAAAGACACAGAGAAAGACAGAGAGAAAGAGAAGAAAAAACCCATATAAGAGACTTAAAGGGGACATCACCCCATTGCCATATGTTGAACATATTTGGTTCTAGAAGTCCAATGCGCTATCCATTGCGCTACAGAGCCTACATATTTGGTTCTAATTAAACAAACTAATTTTTAAAATGATGACATTTAAGAAATAATTAGATATTTAGACATTAGATAGTTGGTGATATTAAATAATTGTTAATTTTAGGTAAGATAATGGTAGTTATTCTTTAAAAAAAATTTTGTTAATCCTCCCTCAAGGTATTTTTTCCACTGATTTTTTAAAAGGAAAATCCTTTTTAAATTTTATTTTTAAAATGTTTTTATTTATTTTAGAGAGAGAGGAAAGAAGAGAGGGGAAAGGAAAGAGAAAGAGAGAAACATTGATGTGAGAGACACATCAATAGGTTGCTTCCAACATGCACCCCAATTGGGGCCTTGAATCGAATCTGCAACCCAGGATGTGCCCTTCACCAGGAATTGGACTTGCAACCCTTCTGTGTGCTGGCCAACAATCCAACCACTAAGTCATACCAGCCAGGGCAGTAGTTATTTTTTCTCAAAAATTATTTTCTTTTAGAAATCATATTTAAACATTTATGGGTAAAATGATATGATAGCTGGAAATTGCTTCAAAATAAATAATCCAGGAAGTGGAAAGTGGGAGAAAATATACATGAACTAAGTGCTGAAGCTGCAAGGTGGATACATGAGGGTTCATTTTATTATTCTCTCTAAATTTTTTGAACAGTCCTGGCCGATGTGGCTCAGTTGGTTGGAGTGTCATCTCATGTACTGAAAGGTTGCTGGTTTGATTCTGAGTCAGGACACATACCTAGGTTGTGGGTTGGATCCCCGTGGGGGTGTGTACGGGAGACAACCAATTCATGTTTCTCTCATACATCAATGTTTCTTTCTCCCTTTCCCTTTCTCTAAAATCAGTAAAAAAAAAAAAAAAAAAAAATTATATATATAGTCTGGTGAAGATTAAAAACAAATATTTTGGACAATATCTACAATACAAGCTTAAAAATAGTGTTGGGATAAAGTTGGACAAGATAACCATAGTACAGAGAGTCTAAAACACAGCTGAGGGAATTAACCTGAACTTCTAGGATTCAAGGTCCTACCTTGTACAGAACCTGCCAGTCGCTGACCTTGGTGTGGGACAACTTCATGCGTTTCAGAATCAGCTACAGTCAGATAAGGACAGTCAGACAGGGGACAACAACTGTTTTCCCTATCCCACTCTAATGCCCCTCAGGAAGCCTCAACTTCCTTCCCCACCTCCTTGCCCCCAACCCTGGGCTCACAGGCACGTTCTTGATGTGACCCAGCAACCGATGTAGCATCTGAGCCATGTCCAGGTTCTGGGGTAGCAGGAAAAACTGAATGACGTCCAGACGAGAATTTAGTTCCCCCAGGTCATGAGTGGGACGTGTGAACCACAGCCTGGAAGCAAGGTTGGGGTGAGAAAACCTGAAATTACATCTGTTCTCAGCATTGTCATGATCTCAATTTGTGAAAAAGTGTGTTTGCAGGTCCCTGACAATTGTGGCAATACAGTATTGTATCTATGCAGGGGTGCTTACATGCACCTACTGAATCTCTCTGGATATGAGCACAACTGTGTATCAGTTTTGATGGATATAATCATGTGTGTCATCCCATGTGGGTATGTGATAGAGCTTGTCAATATTTTAGAGGGAGGGTGGTGTCTTGAAGCATCTGTATGACAGCAATCCATTTTTCTTGGTGGCTGAGTAGGAGAGGGTAAATATGAATGAGTTTGTATAGCTGTGAAAGTGTCTCTGGTGTAATAGTACAAGCATGCGTCTTTTCCTGTTTAAGTATATAATTGTCCCATGTGTAATGATTTAAGTCCTCAATTCATGATAATAGTCTTCTCTACAGAGAATAGAGGGTTGGGGAGGGACATCTAAGGGGCTTCAATAACACTAATTTTTAGATTGACTGGTAGAAACACAGTTTATAATATTAATATTTATACATTTTATGTATCTGAGGTACTTACTACTAATTAAGTTAGTGTACAGAAATAAATGTCTCATCTAGTTTATCCAGTTCTGAGTGTCCCTATCTCCCTACAGCTATGAAAAGTGTGAGATTCTAAAAGGACTGTGAGCCCACAGATTCTTTTCTACATTAGAGCAAGCCATTATCCTATATAATAAAAGGCTAATATGCAAATTGTCCCTACGGGTGGGAGTTCAACCAATTGGGAGTCAGATGTGCACTGACCAACAGGGGGCAGCACAGAACATGGCAGGAGTCTGCAATGTGACGCTGGCAGCAGATGGCAGTGGAGGTGCTGCCAGCCTGATGGGTTTTGATGGCAGCAGGACCACGGCAGAATGGTGGGGCAGGTGAGCGGACAGCACCAGGCCAAAGTGGGTGCAAGGAGAGGTCCTTGCTGGCAGCTGCTAGGGACTCTACCCATGCACAAATTCCATGTACTGGGTCTCTAGTCTATAATAATAAAAGTGTAATATGCTAATTAGTCCAGACGACTTTCTGAAGAAAATCAGGGCTGTGAGGGAAGCCAGTGCCGACAGCAGGGAGGAAGGCCTACTTTTGCAAAAATTTCGTGCACCAGGCCTCTAGTTTTATATGAGATGTGTGGGACACTTGGGTCGGAGGATGTGTATGTCACACTGTGGTCTATGCCAGTTACCCTGGGTTAGAACACCCCAGGTTAGACTAAAGTGGAGGACTCAGTTGGATTCGAGGGTGGGTTTTAGGTACCTCTGCTCATTGACCACAAAAGGCTGATCCACCCAGGGCAGTGTAGCCAGTCTATGAATGTCTTTCCCCACCTTAGAGCGCACATGAGTTCACCAAGCTAACCTTCATGTAAAACATATGGGTTTTTACTGCTCGTGCCAGGAGACTTTAACCAAGCCAAGCTTCCTCATTTTACAGGTGAGGAAATGAGGCCCTTCAGCATAAGCAACTTATCCAAAGTCATACTGCTAGGAAGAAGTAAAGCTGGGACTCAAACTCAGGTCTCTGGAGTACTAAGAGTGCTTTTTAGAGCATACTTGACATTTACTTAATTTCCTGGTGTCCTGTCCAGCTTTAGGCCAGCTGGGCCCATAGTTCATCATTTGGGTCATGATTCCATGCCCTGCGGAATCTTATCTGGATAATCTGCATTCCTTCCCAGCTTTAATTCAGTTCTCTTCTCCATTGAGAATTCTTTCCTTCTCTTCCCTGGTTGAGATTATATCACCCTCCAATTATCTGGAAATTATCCTAAATTAACATTCAAAAGACACACATTGCAGGTGGGTGTGGTGGGGAAGAGTGTGCACCTGTAGGCTAGCAAAGGGTTCTGCTGAGTTTTTAGAGATGATGCCACCTGTATGCTTGCATCTATGCATTGTGCTTACTCACTGAGTGCTACTGAGGGCAGGGCCACGTGGCTGGCACTGAGGTAGCAGGAATGGCCACTGCACAGAGTTCACAGTACAAGGGCCAGCAAATTCACAGATGACTAATTCCATATGCAAGTAGGAAATGTAAACAAGCACTACAGGAAGGGGAATGTCCGTCTCCTTACAAGGGCCTATGAAAGCTTCACGAAAAGGTGACAGTTGGGTTGCACCTTGAAGTAAGAGTTTGGTAATAGAACAGGGGCTTTCCAGAAGGAACAGTATAAACACAGGCATGATGTAGTTCCAGGATGGCCAGAGGCCCTAAATGACTGGAACATAGGCTGAATCCAGGAAGTAAGGAGGGGTGATGGGAAGGTAAGCCTATTAATGAAACTTGGGGTGAATGGAAGGAGTCCTGAGCATGATACTGCTAAAGAGGCTAATCTTCATCCTGCAGGTAATGAGGAAGCCTCCTGTTCTTTTTCTACCTAAGGTTTTTTAAAAAGTGGAGTGACATGCTCAAATCTCTGATTTGAATTAACCGTATTTTAGAATAAGAGATAGACTGGGAAAAATAACAGAGTAGAGGCAGAGATGCCCATTTGGAGGCATATGCAATGCTCCCATTTAGAAATGATAGCCAGAATTAGAGCAGTGGAAAGAGGGAGAAAGGAATGGCCAAGACATGGGAGGCTAGGAACAACAGCCCTAGCGAATGATTAAACATGGAGGCTGAGGGAGAAGCATCGATCCAGGAGTCAGAGCGTGGGAAGCTATACTGCCAGCAGTGCTATCACCCAGAATCCGGAATGCAGGAAGAGGAACAGGACCAGGGGTGTCGATTTGGATGCTCGGAGTTTGAGCTGCCTGTGGAAATTGCAGATAGCAATGATATGTAATTAGCATTCTACATACGGAGCTCTGAACTAGACACACAAATTTGAGAGTTATCAGAGAATAACTCTAATTGAAGGGTGGTTTTCATAATTAAAAATATTACCATGTATACATTAGGGTTTTGTGATTGTGTTTCTGCTGCTTCTATGTGTCCAAGTCACAGGCTCATTAATGAGTATATGCTTATCTGTGCTGACACTGTAAAATGATGATACTAGCTACCACGTGGGGTCATTGTACGGGTTAAATGCGTTTAGTCAGCACTACAGAAAGGGCAGTTGTTTTTATTACTACTACATGGGTGGTGTGTATGTGTGCAGACTGCATGCATTAGCTTATAGCACGAGTACCAGTCCCACTCACCTGAGCAGCTTCTCTCCCCACTTACAGCGGCATCTGTTGAGAATTCCTGTGGAGGTGAGGGGACAGGGAAAGGAATGTGTTGCTGTGTCTAAGCTGAGGCACGGGATCAGAGATTCCAATGTTGGGCAGGCTGGCCTGGGGGGCATTTCCCAGATGCCGGACACAAAGGCAGCCGAAGTCAGCAGCTGGCCACAAGTCTGAGCCAGTATTACCTTACATGGGCTTAGGAGAGGGAACACCCAGCCAAAAAAAAAAAGGGGCAGAGCAAGCATAGCTAGACTCACAAAGAGTCGAATACATATGTGTAAACATTAGACACAACCCACTGATATATGCATAGTGAAAGTAGGTGGATACTTGGGGCGATGTCCCCAATACACCCTAAAGTCAGAAACAACTGATAAAGACTCAATGCAAATCAAATATGGGCAATTCATAGTTACTAACTCTCCTCTATACAGAGGGCCTCCCAAGTTCCCAGACAGGTACACAGCTAGTGGAGACATTCATACAAACCTAAGGAATAAACTGGAATTGGTAAAGTAAGAGATATGCTAATGACATTGGGTAACTACAGGGTGAGGGGAGGTGCCCAAGTTCAGGAAGGGTACAAAAAGGATAAGAATGTTGGGTTGGAGTATAAGAGGCATCTGGCAATGGGAATGAAGTGGGAAGAGGGGCTGGCACACATCTTTGGAGGTAGCTGCTTTTCTGGAAGGCTTCTGTAGTGTGGGATGAGGGATGGGACACACATACCAAAAAGGCTGAGCCCCTCCTTCAGTCCACTGGCCACTTTGTACACTGAGGGGTGCGCCTCACTCTTAAATATCTGCAGAACACTGTCAGGGAGAAATGGGGGAGTTCTGCATTATTTTTTTTTTTAAATCCTCACCCAAGTATATTTTTTCATTGATTTTCAGAGACTGGAAAAGAAAGGGAAAGACAGCCGAGACCGGTTTGGCTCAGTGGATAGAGCATGGACCTGTGGACTGAAAGGTCCCAGGTTCGATTCCGGTCAAGGGCATGTACCTTGGTTGCGGGTAGGGGGTGTGTGCAAGAGGCAGCTGATCGATGATACTCTATCATCGATGTTTCTAACTTTCTATCTCTCTTCTCTTCCTTTCTGTAAAAAATCAATAAAATATATTAAAAAATTAATAAATAACTGGAGCCTCATTAGGATTATTAGAGCATTAAGCCTAACCCTTCTCCCTTCCCAGAGATACAGCCTGCCTCCACCTCCTTACCTGTAAGTATCTTGATCTATGCTCACTAGATGGGTCCTGAGAGCAAAAAATAAACAGAAGGGAAGGTGCTGGGGTATGAGGTCAGAGTTCATTTCTCAGTTTCATCCCCTTTGGCCCACCTTCCAGGACACTGTCTCAGGCTTGTCCCGAGCTCCACATCCCCTCAGGTGCTCCAGTGTGTCCTAGAGCACTTTAGCTGATAGGTCACTGCCCCCCATCACCACCTCCCACCCCACCCTGTTACTGGTCAGACTTCCCATCTTACTTTGGCTGAGGTTAGGGTAAATCACCTACAACACAAATTTCTTAAAGCCCAGGATGGGAACGCTGACATTATAGTCCTCCAGTTCAACCCCGATTCTTCTTCGACCCAGGAACTTGAGCAGCCCTCCAAGTGCTCGAACCTGAGAGAGGATCAAGAGCAGAGCTGGGGGCCCGACCAGTGTGGCTCAGTGGTTGAGCAGTGACCCATGACCCAGGAGATCACTGGTGAGATTCCTGGTCAGGGCACATGCCCAGGTTGGGCTGGACCCCCAGTGGGAGGTGGGAGGCAGCTGATCAATGATTCTCATCATTAATGTTTCTCTCTCTTCCTTTCTCTGAAATCAATGGACAACTTTTTTTAAAAGGGTGGAGCTGGGTAAATCCCAATGTCTTGAAGGCTGGACAATACCAGGGAAAACTATTATTTTCCAGGGCTGGGCTAGAAACTCCCAGGACTCAACCCAAGGACTGAGTGCTTTTGCCTTTCTCCAACCTGTGGCATCCCAGCCCTGACTTCCCAGGACCCATCTCACCATGAGAAGGCAGTCGAAGGGAATTATGGAGGAGAGGAAGAGAATTTTCTCAGTGGTGGTCATGGAGTCTGGGATAAAAGAGTAGCTTCCAGAAAGGAGGCGTTGTTTGCTTATCTCCAGACCTATTTTGTAAAGAGAAAGGTCTTGTAATCCAATTTTCTCCTCTATTTTAAGAAAGAAAATAGACGACAGATGATCTGATTTGTCAAGTTTACACAGGCAAATTGTTAACGGAAAACTGACACAAGAACCAAATTTTCAGACCCTTGGTCTAATTATCTATATAAAATATAAAGATGTTTGGCTTGCCGAAACCAGTTTGGCTCAGTGGATAGAACATTGGCCTGTGGACTAAGGGGTCCCAGGTTCAATTCCGGTCAAGGGTATGTACCTTGGTTGCTGGCACATCCCCAGTTGGGGATGTGCAGGAGGCAGCTGATCAATGTCTCTCTCTCATCGATGTTTCTAACTCTCTGTCCCTCTCCCTTCTTCTCTGTAAAAAATCAATTATATATATATATATTAAGAAAAAAGATGTTTGGCTTGAAATCACAGCCTAAGAAAGATATCTGTCTGGAATTGGGAATTTTTGGTGAAAAAGATCATATAAGACTAATGTGTTAACATCTAATTAGGATAGAACATTCCTATCTTTTTTGCAAATCTGGGGAGGTTATGGAAGTGCCTTATGGATCATCAAGGTCGCTGAGGCAATAGCTTCCCCTGCCACCCCAACAAATGCTTTAGCTTAAAGGGGGGAATTCCAATTCCAAATAGTGTCACCACTCTCTTCTCAGGGGAGGCCTGCATTCCTAAACACACCTACGTGGAGGTTTCATAGGAAGTGCAGTTATTAAAGGTAGGGAGCAGGAGCGATCCTGAGGAGACTGGTCATGGCGCTTGGAGGACACAAAGGTTCAGGATGAGATAAGGCTGAGGAGAGACCTCTGACGATGGGGTGGAATTAGGAGAAAGGGTTGGGAAACTGGGATGCGGAAATGAGCAAAGCAAAAGGAGATACCGAAATCCACACTTGGCAAAAATATGATTTCAGGTCTCTTGGGCTCTCCGTGTTCCTGGGAGGCTGTGAGGGAAACAAAAAAAGGGCCATTAGCCTGTACATTCCAGTCTTTCTGCCTCTGTCCCACCTTCTCTTTCACCCTGACTCCACCTCCCTCCAAGGCCCTTAAATCTCCTGTAAGATTCCATACTTTGCCCAGTCCTTACCAAGCTTCCCCAGAAACCGAGTCATATTCTCATCCTGTTTGGCACTGGTAACAACAGACCGGGGGTTGATTTCATCCAGAACTTGGAAGCAGAATGCAGACCGAATGAGTTAGTCTTCATCTCTTTACCAGAAGGAAACCCACAGCCTCCTTGCTGCCTCCCTCCCCATCTCAAACGCATTTCCTCTGAGTAGGGAGTACCCAGCACATTGGGAGCCTCGTGGGGAGCCAGGCGTGAGAACTGGGAGAGGAGAGGGCAGCGGCCTGGGGAGGTGGTGGGAGGGAGAGGGTGCTTGGAGATGGTCACTGGAGTATAAACCCACCCAAGAGGACAGACATGGCTGGTCTGCCCAGGACCGTATCTCCAGCACCTGACACCTTGCAGACACCCAATAAATATCTGTTGAATCATGAAATAGAGTCTTAAAAACAACAGACCTTCCTCTGGAAGTCAAGTAATAAAACCGATTGAGTCGGTGAGCACCCGCGAGACGCCGGGCGGGCGGAGGCGGGGCCCACCTCTCTGCAGCAGCTGCAGGCTCTCCAGGTCCGGCGCGTCCGGCATGAAGTGGATGGCGGCGTCACTGGTGTCGTAGTAGGCCATGCCCAGGCAGCCCGCGCCCCACAGCACGCACAGGTGGGTCTTCAGGAAACAGGGAGGCGGCGTGGGAACCCCTCCTGGCGCAGGGCCTCCTTTAACTGTCACCGCTCCTCAGCCCTCCGGGGGAGGGCCCCGCTGGGTGCGTGTGCGGCTGCCCGCCCTCCCCGCCCCGTTCTAAGCCCGACGCCCCGGCCGCTCCCGCCTCCCGCCCCCTCGCCCCGCTGCCCCGCCTCGCGCCCCAGAGACCTCCGCCGGCTCCTCCGCGTCGTCCTCCGGCCCCGCGGGGCCCGGCGCGGGGGCCGGGCTGGGGAAGCTGGCGGCGGCCGCCCCGGCTCCCGGCCCCTGCCGCATCCCGCCGGCGGTCGCCCCCGCCGAGGCCATGGGCACGGAGCTCTGCGCTGCGAACAACGAAGGCAGTTCAGGGCGAGGCGGGCGCCAGGGCACAGGGAAGTCTGAGGCGAGGGAGAGGGCGCTTTATTTTCGCCATCTGTGGGGCATTCGAGGGGGCTCTCGGTACTTCCAGGACGGACCGTCTGTGGATCCTCGCCCACCCACATTTCTGTCACGCCGAGGTTGCTCTGGGATGGAGACGTCTGCGGGCCGTGTGGGCGGGCGGTGCCAGCCTCCGCTCCCGCCCCGCCAACCGCGCCCCCGAGGCCGCGGGCCCCGCTCTAGGCTTCCCCGCCCCACAGGCGGACAACTTGCGAGTTTTCCCGCCTTTTCTGTCACCGGGACCTGGACGTGCGCGAGACCGAGTCACCTCCAGCCGAGAGCCTGCAGGAGGAGCGCGCGGGCGCCCGGGCGGGTGCGCGCGCACAGGCCCCACCCCCTGGCCGCTATTGGTCAGAGACTCGGGTCCGGCCTGAAGAGCCAGCGGCGGGGGGAGGGGGGTTTCGGGGGCGCGGTCGCTAAGAAATCTGGACGCTGATTGGCCAGTTCTTAAGCGCGTGGTGCCAGGATGTTCAAACTTCCCGCCCTCGGCCGTCGCTCAGCCCCTGGGCCTCCGCCCCAGGGTTTCCGGGAGCCGATTACCGCGGGGTGGAGCCTGGAGGGGCCGGAAGCCGCGCTGCAGTCCTCCCCTGGGGAACTGTTCTGGGGGCTTGGCCGGGGCGGGGAGTCTGGGAGAACGACTTTAAAAGGCCAGAGACGCATTCTTTTTTCCGGAGAGTGGAGATAAGCGGCAGTAATTCAACTGTGTCAACAACTCTAAGTTAATATTTGTTACTCTTGGTTTATTTATAAAGAGCTTAGAACAGTGCCCGGCAAACGTGGTAAGAGCTATGTGAGTGTTATAAATAAACAAGCAGAAATTAAGTGAGACTCGTATCTCAGCCCTCCTCTGCCGATTTCCTGGGTACAGTGTATGAACACCCCACGGGGCCACTACAGGGCCTAATTTATAATTTCAGGCTCACCCCACCCCGACGTGAAAGCGTTGGAATTGCACCCAATTCTGACAGAGTAGACCTGAAGAACACCTACGCTCCTTTGGGGACATGCCCAACCCCTGTGCATACACACCCCGTGAGGACAGAGAAGTGTCATTCATTCCTACAGCAACTATATAGTGTCTGCTCTGGGTGGTGGACTCACAGTAATGAACATAATTAAGTCTGAGCTCCATGAAGCTAACTTTTGAGTGTGTGTGAGTATAGGAGAAGCAAGGAGATTGTGAACAGAAATAAATGCATACCTTTAAGAGACAGACCCCAGCCGAAACCGGTTTGGCTCAGTGGATAGAGCATCGGCCTGCGTAGTCCCAGGTTCGATTCCGGTCAAGGGCATGTATCTTGGTTGCAGGCACATACCCAGTAGGGGATGTGCAGGAGGCAGCTGATTGATGTTTCTCTCTCATCGATGTTTCTAGTTCTCTCTCTCTCCCCCTTCTCTCTTCCTCTCTGTAAAAAATCGATAAAATATACTTAAAAATAAAAGAAAAAAACAGACCTCTTAAGATACATATTCCTCTCAGCTTTGTCCTAGGTACCCTGCGATTGAGAAATCCCACCCAAGACGTTAGGAAAGATGGTGGGGTAACCTGGCTCTGCTAGTCGGTGACTGGAGAATCCCCTCTATCGAGATAGGTGGGGAAGCTAGTTAAGGGCAAGTTAATGGTTACCCTTTGCAAACTGTTGAGCAACGGAACTATGGAAACCTGGAGAAGGCTGTGAGGCGTGTCTGAGTGTCTGGGAGGGACACACCTTCCGATCTGGGGTGGGAAGAGATTAGGGACTGGTTTACCGAGCCCAGGACCGGGAGAGAGTGGAAAGAAAAACCTGCCCAGAAAAGGAAAGGGGAGATACTGCGACAGGAGAAATCGGGGGCAAGCAGATGAAATGGGGGACCTGTGAAGAGGTTTGGGGCATTGCTGGATGGGACCAGGAGAGGGCAGCAACACCTGTCATCTGGGAGATTAAGGCAAAAATACCTGTGGCTAGCCATGCCAACAGCTAAAGTCAATATTGATGATCAAGGCAGCTCTAGCTGTAAAGCGTAGGAAAGAAAAGAGGCGGGGAGAAGTTGCCAAACCTGCTTGAGTTCAGGGCTGGCCCCACTTGCTTGAGGGGCAGCTTCTCTGGGGCACAGGACAAGCTAGAGCAAAAGAGGACCTGAGAATAGGGCTCTGTGACCTCCCTCAGCTGCAAGGTTTGAGGGTTACCATGGAAGGAACCCCTTTCTGAGGAATCATCCTACCTCCTTATAGGATGTTACAACGCAAAGGAACAAACATCCTGGGAGGAAACATTACCCCCATCCCCCCGCAAGGCGCAAACCCACAGAAGAGGAAGCAGGAGAGGAAACCACTAACTGCTGGCCTCCGGCAGCCCTGTCACCCCGCCTCGCTCCTGCCCCAAGTTCCTCCGTGTTCTCAAGTCTCAAGCTTTGCTTTGCTCCTGTGTCCTAGCACTCCAGCGAGTTTTCCTGGAGCTGTAGGTCTTGTTAGGCAGAGGAAGCGAGGAAGAAAGAGGGATGGTAGATGGAGTCAGATGCAGGGGCTGGAAAACACCAGTTTGGAGTACCTGTTTTGGGGCGTTTCAGAGGTCACAGTTTACAGACCTCCAACACCCAGGCGACTGGGAGGGCAAGGGCCACTCTCCCTCAGCCCTTACTCATCTGTGCCCCCAAGCCTCCGCTCCTCCACCTGCTCTGGCTGCTCTTCCTTCTTACCCGGAAAGGCCGGCTACCCCTCTGCCCCCATCCCCCAGGATTCCTGGGGCCAAAACCACCTCCCCTTTCACCCCCCCTCCAAGCAGCCAGTCAGTGAGAGGGCGGAGGGCACAGGAAGGGCCCGTTGGGGGCAGGAGTGGCGGCATTGGAGCCGAGGGGCTTCAGGGGAGCAGGCCTCCCCAGGGGTGCGGCTCGGCCTCGGTGGGTCCCAGCACAGGGCTGGGTGCCCCCTCCCCTGCCCTGCCTCGCACCACTTCTCTCCACCTGGAACCGGACTGAATGGGGAAGGAGCTCAGGGAGAGGGATAAACGACGGGCGCCGGTGCTAACGTCTCCCTGGGGGCACCGGGGCCTCGCGGTGCCCGCCTGTGGGTGCCCGCCTGTGGGTGCCCTCCCTGTGGGTGCCCCCTGTGGGTGCCCTCCCTGTGGGTGCCCCCTGTGGGTGCCGGCTTTCGGAGGGCGGAGGGGGGCCCTGCCTGATGAAGCCGGGAGACGGGCCCGCGTTCGGGGGGCTGGCGGAGGAGGGAGGCCCCCGCCCCGGGCCCGCCATCGCGCCCCTCCCGGCCCGGCGGCCCGTGACTCAGCCCCAGGCGGGCGGACGGACGGACGGACGGAAGGCGGGAGGGAAGGAACGAGGGAGGGAGGGCGGGAGGCTGAGGCGGCGGCCGGGGGCGGCGAGTGGGAGCGCCGCCCGGAGCCGCGAGGGGCGCCGGCCCGGCCTCCGGGGCCCGCCCCGCCCCGCCCCGCGGACGGCGCTTCCTGGTCGGCGCAGCCATGGCCGAGGAGCAGCCGCAGGTCGAGCTGTTCGTGAAGGTGAGCCCCGGCCTCCGCCCTGGGCCCGCTCCGCCCCGGCCCCGGTCCCCCGCCGCGGCCCCGGCCCCGGCCCCGGCCCCTGCGGCCCCGGGGCTGGCTCCGGGGACACTGACGTGGCGGAGAAAGAGTCCTAGGCTCCACCTGGGAAGCTGGTAAAAGTGCAGGTTGCCCTCGGCCGCAGGACCACAGGGCAGAGAAGGGGTCCTGGGGGGCAGGCCGGGGAAGGACGGAGGAGGGGAGGGGAGGGGAGGGGCTGTGGAGGGCCGGCGGCCTCAGGAGGGCGAGGGGCGGGGAGACCTGGAGAAGTGAGTGTGTGTGTGTGTGTGTGTGTGTGTGTGTGTGTGTGTTGGGGGGTGAGTGGGTGCTTGTATGAGTGTGTGTGTATGTGTGAGAGTGAGTGTGAGTATGTGTGGGGTGAGTGGGTGTGTGTGTGGGGTGAGTGGGTGTGTGTGTGGGGTGAGTGGGTGTGTGTATGAGTGTGTGTATGTGTGAGAGTGTGTGTGTCTGAGAGTGAGTGTGAGTGGGTGAGTATGAGTGTGTGTGTGTTTGAGTGTGTGTATGTGTGAGTGTGAGTGTGTGTGTGGGGTTGAGTGGGTGTGTGGGGTGAGTGGGTGTGTGTATGAGTGTGTGAGTGTGTATGTGTGAGAGTGTGAGTGGGTGTGTGTGTGTGTGAGAGTGAGTGAGTGTGAATGGGTGTGGTAGGATCTATCAGTAGGGAGACCTGGGAGCGGTCCTTTGGGAAGGGGTGGAAGGACGGGAGTGGAGTGGAATGCAGGAAGCTGCGCTGGGGGGGCGGTGGAGAAGGGGGGAT
Source organism: Pipistrellus kuhlii (assembly GCF_014108245.1). NCBI lineage: Eukaryota > Metazoa > Chordata > Mammalia > Chiroptera > Vespertilionidae > Pipistrellus > Pipistrellus kuhlii. The sequence goes on from NW_023425551.1 coordinate 83,384,893, forward strand.
GGTGGAGAAGGGGGGATGGTGGAGAAGGGGGGATGGTGGAGAAGGGCGAGGGGGATGGTGGAGAAGGGGGGATGGTGGAGAAGGGCTGGTGGGGGGGCGGTGGTGGAGGGGGGGCGTGGTGGTGGAGAAGGGCCGAGGACTGGGGATGAGAGGAAGGGAGGGGATGAGAGCTCCGCTGTGGCTACCTCGCTACCTCCACTGGGTGAGATCAGAGAGGGGGAGGCTGGCTAGGCTTGGGTGCACATGTGTCAAACACAAGGCCTGCGGGCCAAATCTGTCCCGCCAGGCCTTGCAATGTGGCCCGCACCGCGCTGTCATCACTGCACTCCGCTGCGTTTCCATCACAATGACAGTTTATGACTGTTCAGTAAACCATTCGGTCCGCGATTTAGGCTGGATTTTAGATTTTGGCCCCTTCTCTGATTGAGTTCGACACCCCTAGAGGCTGTGAGGCAGGAGAGAAAGAATTGCCCAGCTCTCCTCTGTGCTGGGTGTGGATGAGGAGACGCGGGCCCATAGCGTTCGGGTATCAGAACCGCAGGCCAGCCTGCCAGGTGCTCAGTCGGTTAGAGTTGTCCGGATACACCAAGGTTGCAGGTTGCAGGTTCGATCACGGTCAGGGCACATACAGGAACCCACCAATGAATGAATAAGTAAGTGGAACAGCACATCGATATTTCCACCACCCCTTCCCGTTTCCTCTCCCTCTCTCTCTCTCTCTCTCTCTCTCAAACCAATTAAAAAACAGCAGCTACACCTGCAGGCCAAGGCCTTCACCGTTCGGTTCCCACCCTGCTCCCTTCCCCTAGGGCCGGCCTCTCCCCTCTCCGGACCTCATCTCCTCGCCCTCCTTCCCCTGGCGGACTCCGGCTTCTGTTTGCCTGTTCTCCCCGCCCCCTCCCCTTCCTGCTTCCTTTCTCTCCTTCCCCCCTTTTGTTCGTCTTGTCTTTGTGTTCCTGCCTTTCTCCCTGGCTTTAGGCTTTACTTCTCCCGGCCATTCCCGTCCGCACTGGGGGCAGTGCTGGGCGGGCGTGGTCCCCTCCTCTCACCCTCGCCTCGAGGGCTGTTTTTGCCGCGGGTGAGTGTGTGCTGCAGAGACTGGCCTGGGCGCTGCCAGAGGAGGGTTGTCTGCGGCCAGAGGGCTGTGCGGGGAGGCGCAGCAGGCAGTGCGGGAAGGGGCAGGTGGCCTTGCCACTGGCCCTCCGCCTCACGGGCCCTGCCCCCCTCCTTGGCAGGAAGGAAGCTGCTGGGGCTGGAGACACCGATGAGTGAATCATCAGGAGCCTAGGGGGAGGTGTCCCTGGGGGGATGAGGTCACCACGTGCCAATGAGAGAGCAGCCCCTACATCTCTAGGGCGAGGCTGGGAGCCCCTCTCCCCGCGCAGCCGCCCAGAAACAGCGGGCGGAGGGGGAGGGAACAGCTCTGCTGGCGGCCCCGCCCGCCCCTCTCCTCAGGCTCTTCAGCCCCACCCAGGCCGCTGGCCTAGTCTCTGGCCTCTCACAGTCCCTCTCGGGGGCCGCTGCGTGGGCTGCTCTGAGCATATGAGTTGTGTGTGTGAAGGACTTGGAGAGAAGCAGCTAAGCTACATACCGCCAGTCTTCCCTCTCCGGGGGCCAGATCCTTTCATTTCTCCACACCATCCCTCTGCCCACCTCTCGCCTGTACTTCAGTATTTGGAAGACCAGAAGCCAACCTTTGTACAAAATGTTTCCGCTGATCTGCTCCAGACTTGACCGAGGCCAGGGTGGAGAGCCCAGTTCTGGAGAGCCGTGTGTGTGTGTGTGTGTGTGTGTGTCTGGGAATAGGATATGCCCAGAATGGCCTAGGTTGGGTGGGTACACCAGGCCTAAGTGGAGGTGGGGCTTGCTTTGCAGGCTGGCAGTGATGGAGCCAAGATCGGGAACTGCCCCTTCTCCCAGAGACTGTTCATGGTGCTCTGGCTCAAGGGCGTCACCTTCAACGTCACCACCGTTGACACCAAGAGGTAGGCCCCCGTCTGTTCCTCTGAACACCCTTTGCTCACACATAAAACACACACACCCAGTCACCGAGTCCTCCATCCGGAACTTTCTCCTACCAAGAGCCCCTTTCTCTTCCCACATCCCCCATCTCCTTCTTCTGCTTCTCTCTGACCCCCTTCCCTGTCCCGATGCTTGCCTCTCTCTCCTCAGGCGAACCGAGACAGTACAGAAGCTGTGCCCAGGGGGGCAGCTCCCTTTCCTGCTGTATGGCACCGAGGTGCACACGGACACCAACAAGATCGAGGAGTTTCTGGAGGCAGTGCTGTGTCCTCCCAGGTAGTGGGGTACATTGGAGGGGGGTGGGAGCTGGGAGGCTCTGAAGAAATAGAAACCAGATGGCGCCCTGGCCGCTTACTCAGCGGTTAGAGTAGGGGTGTCGAACTCAATCAGAGAAGGGGCCAAAATCTAAAATTCAGCCTAAATCGTTTAGGCCGAATGGTTTACTGAACAGTCATAAACTGTCATTGTGATGGAAACGCAGTGGAGTGCAGTGATGACAGCGCGGTGCGGGCCACATTGCAAGGCCTGGCGGGACGGATTTGGCCCACGGGCCTTGTGTTTGACACATGTGGGTTAGAGTGTCAGCCGAGAACCAGGTTCGATTCCTAGTCAAGGGCATGCACCTGGGTTGCAGGTTCAATCCCTGGTGAGCAGGAGGTACTAATGGATGTGTCTCTCTCAGATAGATGTTTCTTTTCTCTCTCTCTCTTTCTGCCCCTTCCCCCTCCCTTCCATTCTCTCTGAAAGTCAACGGGAAAAATATCCTCACTCCTTGGGGTGAAGATTTAAAAATACCAGATGGGCCGGCACCGGTTTGGCTCAGTGGATAGAGCGTCGGCCTGCGGACTGAAAGGTCCCGGGTTCGATTCCGGTCAAGGGCATGTACCTTGGTTGCGGGCACATCCCCAGTGGGGGGTGTAAGAGGCAGCTGGTCGATGATTCTCTCTCATCGATGTTTCTAACTCTCCATCCCTCTCTCTTCCTCTCTGTGAAAAATCAATAAAATATATTAAAAAATAAACAAATAAATAAAATAAAAATACCAGATGGTTTCTTAGGGGCTGAGGCAGGGGAGCTGGGGTTCCTCCCAGGAAGATTTTTTATTTCTCCCATTGGCTCTCAGGTACCCCAAGCTGGCAGCTCTGAACCCCGAATCAAACACAGCTGGCCTGGACATATTTGCCAAGTTTTCTGCCTACATCAAGAACTCAAACCCAGCGCTCAATGACAGTGAGTCCTGTGGGCCTGAGGCTGGGTTCAGAAGGTTCGAGAAGACCCAGGGGATGGGAGGCCTTTGGGCGCCTAGAAACTCAGACCTCAGCGTCAAGGGAGACGTTGGCTTACACCCCTCTCCTTGCATTCTCATTGACCATGGCTCTGGAGCATCTCTCATTTCCCCACCTCTTCTCGCCTGGGGTTGTTAATTGGGTTGGCTTGGCTGCTGGCTTGTTTTCTGGCAGACATGGTTGTGCTTAAGGACAGTGACTCTAGTCCTAGCTGTTTGTCTCAATGAATAGAGTGTTACACTGAAGGGTCCCGGGTTCGATTCTGGTCTAGTGCATATGCTCGGGTTGTGGGCTTGATCTCCAGTGTAGAGGGTGCAGGAGGCAGCCAATCAATGATTTTCTCCCATCATTGATGTTTCTATCTCTCTCTCTCTCTCTCTTCCTCTCGGAAATCAATAAAATATATTAAAAAAGAACAAACAAACGGAAACAACAGTAACTCTAGATCCAGATTACCTGAGTACAGATCCTATTCGCTGGATGACTTTGGGCAATTCATTTACCCTCTCTATAAACCTATTTCCAGATCTGTAAAATGAGGACAGCAATTCCTGTTTTGTGGGTTGATGTGAGAATTAAATGAGTTTGTATATAAAGTGCTTACAGTAGCAGAAAGCTAATACATTAGCTATTGTTAATTTGGACTGGCCTCAGCATTAGTATTCACCCTCTCACCGCAACCCGCCCCAGAACCTTCTGTGTCAATTATCTGGCGCTCTTGCCAATGCCCTCTCTTGTGCAGACCTGGAGAAGGGGCTCCTGAAGGCCCTGAAAGTGTTAGACAACTACCTGGCAGCCCCGCTCCCCGAGGAAGTGGATGAGACCAGTGCTGAGGACGAGGGTGTCTCTCAGAGGAAGTTTCTGGATGGAAACGAGCTCACTCTGGCTGACTGCAACCTGCTGCCCAAGCTCCACATCGTGCAGGTGGGTGGCCGCGGCGGGAGGGGGGAGAGCGGCTGGGGTGGCTCCCGAGCCCACCGTCCAAAGGCCTTCCTTTCTTGGGGCAGTTCCTGTAGATTGCCACCAATAGCAGATGCCACCCCTTCCTTCTCAGCGGTCACTCCCGACAAGACTGTTGCTTGTGAAAGGTGAAAACCGTTGGTTCCCATCTTTTGCCACAGCCTGGAGCCGTGGCTTTGGTTTGTGGAGTCTGGGCCCGAGGTTAGTCTGCCACAGAGCGCGCATTGAACTCTGGAAGGCAAAGCTGTGTGATGATTGGTCCTTGCCCCAAATGAAACCAAGAGAAAAGTGGCTGTGGAAATTTCAAGAGAAAAATGTAATCGTTTGTGAATTAGAGCTCAGTAAAACCAAGAGCAGAAAAGTAGTGCCATTGGAATTGGTCTGAAAGGGGCTGGTTATCAGGAAGGAGAGAGGAAAGGGAAGTCAGGGTACCACAGCAAAGAGCTAAGAATGCCACTTGGAGAAGAGGACTCACGTGGCAGGGAGGAATCAGAGGAAAGAAGCATGCGAGTGGAGACAACGCCTGGTCAAGAAGGCTGGGGGAGGGGAAGAGCACAGGCGCTGCCACTCTGGCTCCCTGAGGCTGAGTTTGCTCCTCTCGCCCAGGTGGTGTGTAAGAAGTACCGCGGATTCTCCATCCCCGAGGCCTTCCGTGGCGTGCACCGGTACTTGCGCAATGCCTATGCGCGCGAAGAGTTCGCCTCCACCTGTCCCGACGACGAGGAGATTGAGCTGGCCTATGAGCAAGTGGCCAAGGCCCTCAAATAAGCTCCTTCGGGCTCCCTCTGCCCCCCCCCCCCCCCAAAGGCCCCGGTGGTTTCCCTTGGCTACCCAAGGGACACACTCCGTCCAGTGGGCAGTGAACGCTGGAGACTTGCGCAGGCCTGCCTGGGGTGCAGGGAAGGATGGGGATCTGGGTGAGGTTTTTATCGTGGGGTGGGGTGGGGTGGGGTGGGATAGATTGGCAGGACATGTATTTCAGTAATAAAATACAGAATGAAAATCTAGTGTTGTAATTACACAAAGGGGGCTCGAAATGTGGGTAATGCGAATGCCGGTGGGTCAGTGACCTTGAGCCGGGGCAGAAGCCAGGAATCAGGAGAAGGGTGCTTGCGGTGATTTTGCCATTTTTACTGCCTACCCATTGTCGCGTGGCCCTGGGGCCCGCGCTGCGTTCGCTGCCCAGCCGGCAGGGGCGGCCATGTCTGGGTGGGCCTGTGCGGCTCGCCGGGCGGGGCCAGTTCTGGGAAGGGGGGCGCGGGCGCGGCGGCGGGGCGGGGGCGTGGCCTGCGGAGCCCGGCCCTGTCCCGCTCAGACAATGCCCTGGAGCCGCCCGGCGCCGAGCCCCTGCCCCGCCGCCGCGACCGCCCCGGCCTAGCCGGGGGCTCCCTCCGCACAGCTAGAGCTCCAGCCCCCCAGGCTTGTCTCCGCCAACTCTGTCCCCACGGGGCTTGGGGCCCCGGCCCAGATCCCGGAGCGGCGGGAGTAGGGGTGGGCGTCGGAGGTGAGTCTGGAGCGGGCGGCGTCCCCGGACTGTGCTGGGGCCGGAGTCGGGGGGCCGGGCCCGTGCCTGCGCCGGACAGAGCGCGGGGGCCGGCGTTTGAGTTGCGGAGCTGCCTGGGGTGGACTTTGGGGGAGACAGAGCGGGCGGGAAGGGACGGGGTCCTGAGCCTGGAGCGGCGCCCGCTCCCCGGGGCCACGCCCCCGCCCCGCCCCCCCGGACCTCTCCGGTCCTCCGGGACTCGCGGGGCCGGGCCGGGCGCGCCGGGGTGGAGATGCTATTTAACTGCGGAGACTCTAATAATTCCTCCCTCCTTGCCCTCTCCCTTTCTGGTTTGGACCCCAGACTTCTACCCCCAGGCCCTCCCGGCTGCCTCCGGTCCCGGAACCCCGTGGGCTCCCGCCGTACTTGGGGTCCGCGCCGCTCGAGCAGCGGAGGGTTAAGGGGGCGGGGCCGCCGCATTTTTGGGGAGTGAGCGCATCCTAGCGGCTGCCAGAGGGGCGCCGGCCGGGGCAACAGGTGTTGGAGATGCCGGGGTCCTGCCCCGCGGCCGCCCCAGGAGAAGCGGGTCGCGGTGGTGCGGGCGCTGGGTGGGCAGCCGAGGAAGGCCTGCGGGAGGCGGCCGGAGGGAGACCCCGCGCTCTGACACCTCCCCACGCCCCTCTGGCTCTCTCCCCCGCCCCGTTCTGTCTCCTCGCAGACGGCTGACGTGAGAAGAGGAAAGGGAGAAGTCGGGCTGCCGGAGGGGCGGCGTGTGGATGGGATGGGGACTCCGGGGGAGGGGCTGGGCCGCTGCTCCCACGCCCTGATCCGCGGGGTCCCGGAGAGCCTGGCGTCAGGGGAGGGTGCGGGGGCCGGCCTCCCCGCCCTGGACCTGGCCAAAGCTCAGCGGGAGCACGGGGTGCTGGGCGGCAAGTTGAGGCAGCGGCTGGGGCTTCAGCTGCTGGAACTGCCTCCCGAAGAGTCGCTGCCGCTGGGACCGCTGCTTGGCGACACCGCCGTGATCCAGGGGGACACGGCCCTGATCGCGCGGCCCTGGAGCCCGGCCCGCAGGCCCGAGGTGACGCCGGGGGCGCGGGGAGGGGCACCCCAGGCTTCAGGGAAGAGCTGGGCGGGAATGTCTCAGTCCTCCTCCCTCCCTCAGGTGGATGGAGTCCGCCAAGCCCTCCAGGACCTGGGGCTCCGGATTGTGGAGATGGGGGACGAGAACGCGACGCTGGATGGCACCGATGTCCTCTTCACCGGTGAGGCCGGCGCCGCCCAGGAGCGGGGAGCGGGGCTGGGGAGCAGTTGGGAGGCCAGGCCCTCTGGGGTCTCGTTTCCCACGTTCCCCCTCCCCGCCCTTAACGCTCTGGCCTCGGGCGCAGGCCGCGAGTTCTTCGTGGGCCTCTCCAAGTGGACCAACCACCGAGGAGCCGAGATCGTGGCCGACACGTTCCGGGTGAGGGGCGGCCCGCCTCGGGAGGGGTGCGGGGCGCCGGTGGGAGATGCGGGAGCGGGCGGGGGCGGGGAATGTGGAGGGGGCTCTCACCTCCCAGTCCCTGAGGACTTGCCCCGTCCCCCAGGACTTCGCCGTCTCCACAGTGCCCGTCTCCGGCCCCTGCCACCTGCGCAGCCTCTGCGGCATGGGGGGACCCCGCACCGTGGTGGCGGGGAGCAGCGACGCCGCCCAAAAGGCGGTCCGGGTGAGCAGGGGCGGGGCTATGGGCCGGGGGCGGGGCTGGAGGCTCCGGAAATTGGCCCAGCCCCTGCCCTCAGGGCGCAGTTCATCAGTGAAAACCGGAGTACTGCCGACTGGGCACCAGAGACCAGGGGACAGAGTGGATTCACATTTACACGGTCTTCCAAACCCCCGCAGGCATCTGCGCTGTGACGTGAAGGGTGGTTGGGGCCCTGGCGGGGCCGGAGAAGGGGAGCGGGGAGAGAGGTTGCAGGTGGAAGGACTGCATGTGAATCTGAGGTGAAATTAGCAGAGGTAACCCAAGCGCATAGACGAGGGTCTGACTCGCAGTGTGTGCTGCGCCATGATTATTTCACCGGCGTCACTGTCCCAGCACTCAGCCCGGGGGCGGGCACCAGGCTCGGGTGCAGAGGCTCCGAGACTTGAGTGCTGCCCTTCCCTCCACACCAGGCCATGGCGGCGCTGACGGACCACCCCTACGCCTCCCTGACCCTCCCCGATGACGCAGCCGCTGACTGTCTCTTCCTGCGCCCGGGGCTGCCGGGGGCGCCCCCTTTCCTGCTGCACCGCGGAGGGGGGGACCTGCCCAACAGCCAGGAGGTGAGGGGAGGCGGAGGGGGGGACCTGCCCCACAGCCAGGAGGTGAGGGGGGGCGGAAGCTCCACCAACAACCAGGAGAGGCATCTCAGTCTTCGCAGGAGGAGGAGGGAGGGGTCCTTTCCTGGAAGCCTGAGTGGGACGTTCTGATGTGGCTGCAAGGGGCTGTGGTAGTCTCACTCCCATCTCCCCGTCCCATGTCCTCCTGCAGGCACTGCAGAAGCTCTCCGATGTCACCCTGGTCCCTGTGTCCTGCTCTGAACTGGAGAAGGCAGGTGCTGGGCTCAGCTCCCTCTGCCTGGTACTCAGCACACGCCCCCACAGTTGAGGGCCTGGCCTTGGGGTCTGGGTTGGTCAGGGCCAGGGCAGTACAGGGCGCAGAAGGGGAAGGAGGGTTAGAGAAAGGATGGTGAATAGTGGGAACAGGGTCCCAAGGTAGGGAGAGGGCATAGTGTGGGAAGAAGGATAGAGACCATGGGGTGAGTCTTCTCTCCCAAAATAATAAAACAGAACTGACCTTTCAGACTGGGCTGTGGCTGCTGTGTTATTGGGACGGAGGGACGGGCGGGACCGGGACCTGAGGCGGGAGGGGGGGTAGTGAGGGAAAGAGGCCTCTTCATTCCTCACGCCCCCGCTGGCACTCGCTGACTCATTGCCCAGCCCTGTGCCGTAGGTGCTTGGGCGCGAGCATGGGTGGGCCACTAACCGAATTTATCTAAATCTCAGGTGACTCAGAGATTGGTAGATTACTAACCTGCCCGAAGTTGATAGGAAGAAATAACACTTGCAGAAATATTAATTTTTATTCACTCAGTTACTGAGGCTTGGCAGTTCATGAAAAGGGCCAGTCTCCTGATTCCAGGGCACTCACAGTTCTCGAACATTGCTCCCCAACGGGAAGACGGTTGTGACGGAACAAGTCACGGGAGGCTGTTGCTATGAGAGACAAGGGGACTCCCCGGGCATCAAAGTGCATGCAGCCTCGGCTTCCCGGAGCCCGCACTTGAACTGAGTCCTGAGGATTAGTAAGAACTAGCCAGGCAGGCAGTGGAGAGGAAGGAGAATTGTAAGCAAAAGTGAAGAGGGCAGTGCCCGGCCAGAGGCACACAGCGGGGCCTGCGGGGTTCCTCCACGGCTGGCGGTGTGTGTGCCGTGACAGAGTAGGCAGCGTGCTGTGGTATGTGACCCACAGCCAAGGCCCCTGGGCCCAGGGCTGCGGTTAAGGAAAGAAATACTGCCGATCTGAAATACAGGCGTCAGACGTAGGTTATATTTGGGAAGGATCTACCTTTGGGAGGGGGGAAGGGGAAAAGCGTGAGGTGGGTTTCTGGGTGACCCAGGGAAACGAGGAGCAAACACTCCGGTGGCAGTGCTGGGCGTGGGGAGGGTGAGGGTTTGACGGTGACGTTGGAACTGGTGACGTGGCTCATCGTGTGACAGGAGGTGTGCTGCGTGACTCAGGCTCTGGCCTCGGCAAGAGGGAATGCAGAGTATGACGGCACGTTTGGAGTTCTGGACAGGCCGTATGGAGAATGTGGAGGGCCAGACAGACAGGGATGTCTGAGGGACAGTTCAGAAATCCCTCAGCTGACAGCTGAGCTGGAGCGTACTGGGTGTCATTGCCAAGGTGAGGGCTGAGGCCAGGTGATAGATAACTCCCCAGAAGAGGAAGATAAAAGGACAAGCGACAATGGTGGGAATACCATGGCGGTAGGGAGAAAGGAAGAGGAGTCCAGAAGGAAGACATCAGCATTAAAGAAAAGCAGCTTTATACCGGTTTGGCTCAGTGGATAGAGCGTCGACCTGCGGACTGAAGGGTCCCAGGTTCAATTCCGGTCAGGGGTATGTACCTTGGTTGTGGGCACATTCTCAGTGGGGGATGTGCAGGAGGCAGCTGATCGATGTTTCTCTCTCATTGATTTTTCTAGCTCTCCCTCTCCTTCCCCCTTCTCTCTTCCTTTCTGTTAAAAAAAAAAAAATCAATAAAAAATATATTTTTTAAAAAGAAAGAAAAACAGCTTAAAGAAGGAGTTATCAAAAGCCAGGCCGGGGGCAGAGTGCAGGAGAAGGAGGAGACAGGTGTATTCCGGGTTCAAGGAGCTGGATTGGAAGGGAGGGAAGAGGGAGCCGCTCTCTTGGAGTGGCTGACGCCTCAGTTAAGGTGGGAAACGCCTCGGTGAGCTTTAGGGGGGCCGGTGGCGAAGGAGACATGGAGGTTCCAGGTGCTGGGGCAGCTGAAGGAGAGCTCAGTGGCAGAGGCAGCCCGGAGCCAGGTCTCCTGACTCCCAGCCCAGTGCTCATTCTGTGCTGTGGTGCCTTCATTTCCGGGGAGTGAAGACGGAGAGGGTAGTCCTGGGGAGCTGGGAGCCCCAGCTTGTGACGTCAGGAGGAAGGGCTTTCCTTCAGACGACAACCGCGTAGATGGTGGAGGAGTCAGCAGGGGCCACTGGGGACAGCTGGCAGGGCCGTCTGAGGGCCGCGCGATCCAGGTCCGCATAGAGCAGGCTCTGCGGGGGGCAGGTGGGCAGCGGCTCGGAAGTCTGACTCCTTAGCAATCCAGGCCTGTCTCCCTGGGTCCGGATTTCTCAGGGCCCCTGGCCGGTGCCCCTCCCACCCCAAGCCCTCACCGACTCCTGGTCCAGGTCCCCCGCAGCCTTGGGCTCCTCGGCCTTTGCTGGTCTCTGGGGCTCGGCTGTCACTCGGGGGACTATGTGGGGGGGACAGAGCTGGAGGATTAAGAGGAGGTGACTAACTCGTCCGCTCCCCGCAGGGCTCGGACGAGGCCTGAGGGCTGGGGATGTGCAGGAGGGGAAAGGAACGGGCGGAGGGAGGCTCACCAGGTCTGGGGCGCGGCCGCGGCGGGCGTGGGGGTGGGCGCCTGTCAGGGCGTGAACAATCAGCTCTGAGAGCCACCAGGATCGCCTCCGGCTCCTCACCGCCACCCTGCGTTCTCGCAGGAGAGCGCAGGCCCCACCCCACCGTGCCGCCCGGCTCAGATCCTGCCTCCTGTTGAGCATCCCGAGCCAGCTCCACCCCAGCCTGTGGCTCACCCCCTTCTCCAAACCAAACCGCCACCACCCGGGGCTCCACCACCCAGGGCTCCAGAGCGGGCACGCCCCCGGCCCCGCCCCTCGAGCTCACCTGTGCCGCCACCAGACCGCGCCCAGCGCGCCCAGCGCCAGCACCAGCGCGGCGCCCAGCAGGGGGGTCAGGAGCAGGGGGTACACAGACCCTGGGGGCGGGGAGGGTGGTCAGCGGTCCGAGGGCAGACAGCTCGCTCTCCCTCTCTGTGGCCTGAAGCCCCGCGGAGGTTCCACCTACCCTGGCGGGGCCCGGAGCCCCCGCAGCCGGCCGCATCGCCCAGCACGCGGAGCACCGTGTGGCTCTCCTCCTCGCGGCGGCCCCTGCAGATGAAGGTGCCCGAGTCCCCCGCGCTCAGAAGCAGCTCCAGCCGCCGGATCCCCAGGTGGTCCAGGGCGCGCAGGCGGCCGGCGAAGGGCGAGGCGGGAGAGTCGGTGGGGGTCCCGCTGGCGGAGACGGACAGGATGCGGTGGCGGCCTTTGGGCAGGCCCCTGCAGGCCGGGAAGCTCGGCGCCCAGACCCAGCGGACTGGCTGGGAGACCCCTGCGCAGGAGAGATTCACCCGCTCCCCTGGACGGCCGTCCAAGGAAACTGGGGAGGAGGGGGCGGCGGTGAGGGCAGGCCCACGGGGAGGAGAGCCCCCTCCCGCCGTCCGGGGTCTCCCCACACCCTGCCCCGCGGCCGCCCCGCCCGGCCTCAGACTTGCCTCGGTAATGCGAGTTCCCCAGCGGGTCCCCTTGAACCCGCCACAGCAGCAGCGGCAGCAGTGGCAGGACCAGGGCCATGGCGGGCTGTGGCGGGGCAAGGAGGGAGTGAATCAGCGGAGGAGACCGGAGGGAAACGCGGGGGAGGAGCGGGCCCGCGGGTCTGGGGGCTGCGATAAGAGGGGGCGGGCCTCCGGGAACAGCGGGGCAGGCTCACGGCCTCAAACCACGCGGCCTGGCAGGACTCTGCGCGCAGCGGCTCCCAAGCTTTGGCTCCTGCAGCCCAGCAGGCCGCGCATCAGGAATGCTGGAGCTGCTGGGTCCAAACCTGCCCTCCACCGCCGGCTGCGGCTGCGGCTGCGAGCGCCGGCCTCGCCTCGGGCCTGTTGCTCGCCTGCAGAAGCACAAGCACCTGCGTGGCAGAGGGTGTGAGCACTGCACGCATCCTCCTGAACGCCCAGGACCAGGGCTGACGTACGGGAACACCAAGTACTTTCCACGAAGTGACTGTCTTACGGTCTGTCCTGTCAGCACGTGCTCCCTGCCTCTGTGCCCACGGGCCCTCAGCCCGCACCTCCCAAACCGCAGGCTCTGACGTCGGCCCCTCGCAGCAGGTGCACACGCTCCACATCCAGGGCCTCACGGGCCTTCACTGGACGGTGCACCCAGGCCCGCCAGCCCAGCCCAGGCCTCTGCTGCTGTGACATCATAGACATCCTTGGTGACACCTCAAACCCTCCTCCCTAGTCCTGTGGCTGAGCCGTGACTGGCAGACCACGTAGGAGCTGAATGGAGATTGATTTGGCTCTTTCCGTCCAAAACCTCTGCCCACGTTGACCAGTGGCCCCAGGGATCCAAAATTGGCAGTCCCCGTGGGCCACACTTACTGTCTATTTCCCAGGAGCCAGCAGCTGCTGGGGGGCGGGGGGGCTGTAACATTGCAGGCGCCTTTGGGGATGCCTCTTCTGAGAGCAGAGGACTGGGCAAGCATGGCTGGGGGGGGCCCGCCAGGAGGAGCACCTTGGTCTGAAACCAAGAACCAAAATGGCTCACCTACATTCCACCCCAATCCTGCCCCACCTCCCTCGCGTCTCTCCCGCCTCCCCTCCCCCACCCAGTACTGTTTAGCCCCTCCCCACCATAATGGGGAGGAGGGGCCACCAGAGGCAGGGAAGGGAGGGACGTTGGGAGTATAAAAGCAAAAAGGTCACTCAACTCCCAGAGCTGGGTCCCCGGATATCTGCTCTGTCAGCCGCTGTTGCCACCCCCTCAGGACCCGCACCATGAGAGGCCTTCTGCTGCTCGCCTTGTCGTCTTTGCTCTGCTGGGTCTCAGGTGAGCACTTGGGGCCCCAAGGACCTGGTCCACCCAGTCCAGACTTCATACCCGCCCCACCCACCACCCCACTACCCACTCCTCAGGATCCCAGCACCGGCCCCAATGGCTGAGCTGTGCTTCCGGCCAGGTCTCCCTGTGCCAGGAGCCTGGCTCCATTCCCGGCGCATGCTCCCCCTCCAGACCCACTCTTCTGTCAAGCCAGGGGCCAGTCCCCTTTCCCCCACTCCACGGAGCCCCTTCTTGGCCACCCTAATATCCAGTTCCCTTGCCGGCGCCCACCCAGCCCACCTGCTTTCCCCTCTCCCCAGCACTCGGCAGGGTGTCCTCCGGAGCCTCGGCGCCCGCCTGGGGCTCCTTTTGCACCCCACCTTCATCTGCTCCAGCAGGGACTTCCCACTCAGCCTCTCGAGCAGCAGCCTTTCCCAGTGCCTCCTGCTCCTCTCGGGGGCGCGTACCCCAGGGACACCAGCTTTCTGGAAAGTGCCAAAGACTTCTTAGACCCTCCTAGGGAGCCAGGGACATTTCCCCTCCTTCTGGGCAGGGAGTGCCAGGGCTGCTGCCCCAGGGCGGGGGCAGCCACAGACTTGTTCCTTGGACCAAATCCCTCCTTCACCAAACCTGCGTGCCCAGACCTTGCATTACTGAGGCAGACTGTGCTGCCGCCTCTGCTCCAGGCGCAGTGTGATCTGGCCCAGACAGTGCCCCTCTGGGAGAGCTCCTGGGGGAGGATCACTCAGGTCGGTGCCTCGGCCCACTTGCTCGGTGGGCACAGGCGTGAAGAGTAAATGGCTGAAGCTGGCCGCACATGCCTTCTCGCCAGCTTCCAGTTCCAAGCCACTTCTGCATGTGTTGTATCCTCCATGGTTTTTATTTTTATTTAAAATGTATTTTCATTGATTTCAGAGAGGGAGAAGGAGAGAGAGAAACATCAATGATGGAGGATCATTGATCGGCTGCCTCCTGCAGGCCCCCTCTTGGGGACCGAGCCCACAACCCGGGCAGGTACCTTGACTGGAATTGAACCCCGGATCCTTAGGTCCGCAGGCGGATGCTCTATCCACTGAGCTCAGCTGGCAAGGCTATGATTCTTATTTTGAATAGTTCTTCCTATTTCAAGTCTCTCCTGTGACCTCCTCTGGGTTCTTCCTTCTTCCCCACCGCCTCCACCCATGGAATCCTCACTTTCCATCTGGCCCAGCCCTGAGTTGCTGTTGTTGGTAGCAATGCCCTCCTGACTCATCCGCAGATGGAGTGGAGAGGAGAAAGGCAGCTAGGGTGTGGGCTGCTCACCGAGCAACAACTCCACCCTCACCCACTTCCACTTTTCCCCCGTCACTCACCTGCCCTGTCCCTGTCAGACCAAACCGGTCAGAACACCCATTACACTGGTTCTCCACCTTCCCCCCACCCCGAGCGGCTCAGCGCCAGCTGAGTCAGACACCCGTCACACAGCCTGATTTGTGTCTTCCCAGCTGACATTCGCTGTCACTCCTGCTACAAGGTCCCTGTGCTGGGCTGTGTGGACCGGAAGTCCTGCCGTCTGGAGCCAGGACACAAATGCCTGACAACAAATGTGTACCTCGGTAATCTGCCTTCTTTAGCGAGGACCAGGGGCCAGCGGGAGACTCTGTGGCTGAGGCTGAGGCCCAACTGGGGCTGAGGCTGAGCTGGAACAGAGAATGACAGCAATGAGAACTTTTGGCCAAAAGATGATCCACATTCTGTGTCTCTATGTGGATCGTTTCAATTTCTGTTCATGACAACCCTGTGATGTGGCTGTTATTATACCTCGGAAACAGCCCAGAGAGTGGCAGGAATAGGGCCAAGGCACCCCAGCCGGCAAGCGACAGGACGGGGCTTGGGAGAGACAGAGGAGAAAAGAAGGGGAAGCTGGGGCAGAACTGGGAGAAAAGGAGGGTGAGTGGGTGCATGGGGTGGGGAAGGGGCACAAGCATCCCAGGTGCCCATCCCGCTGACACCATTGCCCACTCCCACCCCCAGGCAAGATGTGGGTTTTTTCCAACCTTCGCTGCGGCACGCCCGAAGAGCCCTGTCGGGAGGCCTTCAACCAAACCAACCACAAGCTGGGCCTGACCTACAACACCACCTGCTGTGAGAAGGACAGCTGCAACAGCGCCGCCCCGCGGCCCGCCCCGGCCCTGGGCCTGGGCCTCCTCACCGCCTTGGCTGGCCTTGGCCTCTGGCTGCTGCACTGACACCCACTCCTCCCCGCCTCAGCCTCAGCCTCTCCCGTGTCTCCCGATCCCCTGGCTTCCCACAGTGGTCTCCCCTAGTTCCCTTTGCTCAGAAAAACATTTCTCTAGACCCTTCACATTTCTTTGATTAGACTGTGGTCTCCCTGTCCGTCATTCTACCCCACCCCTCCTCTCCGCTTTGCTCAGTGCCTTCCCCTGTCCTCCAGACCACTCCAGACCTTCCGCTGGCCCCCGAAGGGCTCCCCTTTGTGCTCTGCACTCCTCCGTGCCCTGCTGAGGGGGCCTTGGGGTCTGGGCCTGTCCCCGTGATGGCTCGAGAAGAGACCTGAGGACCTTGCCCTGCTCCCCTCTTTCCATTTTGAGTAATAAATGCCTGTGTCCAGCGAGTCGTGCGTTTATTGTCAGGAGCCCTGCTGTCCAGCTCCCACAGCCCCACCTGGCCCAGGACCCTTCAGGGAGTTCCCTGGCAGCTGGGCTGGGGCAAACGGAGAAACAGGTTTTTCTGGCCTCCACCCTCCCTCCCAGTATGGGGGTGGCACACAGGTCCCAGTGTTTGGAGACAATCCTTATCTCAAACGTAGGTCACACCTCTGAGGGCTGCCAAGAAGGAGCAGCCCTGCTTGAGGGCTCCCCAAAAAGGGTAGGAAAATCCCATGAGGATGGGACCCAGGACCCTCTTTGCAGGCGTCAGTCCCAAGGTTAGAGTCAGAGGCCCCCTGGCCGGGTTACTGAGTGAGCCGTCTAGCACAGGCTTCCATTCATCCCCTCTCAGTTCCAGAGTCCTACTGGGAGCCGCGCTGCAGGCAGGGAAAGGAGAAGCACCCAGACACACAGTTCATTGGTTCTGTGAGCCCCACTGAGCCAGCGCCGCTCCCCTGGGCGATCCTCATCGCTGAGGAAGGCTCTCCCTAGCAACAAGGGCCAGGCGTAAGGTAGGGCAGACTCTGCTTTGTCCTCTGGGGTTGGGTCGGATAAGGAGTGCATCACCATAACCCTGAAACTAGTCATGTAACTCCTTCAGCCCTCCCACCAACAGATGGAATTTTCCAGTCAGCTCTAGAGTGCTCCGTAGATTTTAACGGCTCCCAGAGGAGTGTGTGTCTCCTCACCTCAGACCTCCTTCATTCCCTTGCTCCCTTCTGGTTTCCTAGTCCTGCTCCCCTCTCCGGAGTCCCGGCAAGACCCAGGCCGGGCGCTGTCTGGCGCAGCCAAGACGCAGCCAGGGCACAGGTCTCGCCACAGCGCTGCTGCACAGGCCTCAGCCCTCCGCCTCCAGCCTGGTTTCCACCCACTGCAGTGACGGGCCGAGGCACGGTGGCCGCTGGTGGCCACGGAGGCTGAGGGAGACGGAGGCGGAGGTGTCAGCCTCCTGGCTGGACCACTTGCCTTCGTTCCGGGCAGAACAGACGGGGTTTCGAGGAGCAGGAAGGGATCCTCTGCTCCTCAGGAAACACCTCCCTAAACCAGTGATCAGAGTTCTCACACTGGCATCGTGCCCCCGGTGACGCCCTGTGCTGTTCTTGCCAAGAGCTCAGGACCTCGATCTAAATGTGAGAAAATGCCAGATAAACCCATGTTGAGGGACGTCCTATGAAATAACCTACCAGACCCAGCCGGCATGGTCAGCCGTTGAGCATCGATCTACGAACCAGGAGGCCACGGTTCATTCCCCGTCAGGCACATGCCGGAGTTGTGGGCTCCATCCCCAGTGTGGGGTGTGCAGGAGGCAGCCGATCAAGGGTTCTCATCATTGATGCTTCTATCTCTCCCTCCCTCTCCCTTTCTCTCTAAAATCAATAAAAATATTTTTTTAAAAGTAAAATAACTTACTTTCAAGGTCATGGAAGACAAAGACTCAGGACTGTCGCAGATTGGGGCGGTTAAAAAGACACGAGAGCCCAGGGCAATGTGGGCTTCTGGGATGCGCCCTGGGACTCTGGCTAAAGCAAGGGAGGCCTGCAGGCAGGCAGAAGCGCTGCACAGCGCCTTTGCTGGTTTTGATCATTGTACAGTTGGCCCGTGAACAATGAGGGTTTACACTACAGGTCACTTACATCAAGACCCCTCCCCCATAAGTATACAGTTGGTCCTCCTCTTCCGGGTTCCACATCTGCAGATCCAGCCAACTGCGGACTGAAAACAGGGCCGACTATGCGTTGTTCCATGCCATTTTATTATTTATTTTATTTTTGATGCCATTTTCTGAAAGGGACTTGAGCGTGGGGGGTTTTGGTATCGGCAAGGGGGTGGGGATTGTGTTCTGGAAACAATCCCCCTCAGATACCAAGGGACACTGGTACGTTTTGGGGGAGTCACAAGTTATACAGACTTTGAGCCGATGTGACACCGCTGACTCTGCGCGTGCCAGGGCAGCTGTACTCGGCCACGTGAGCTGTGCACTGGAGGAAGCAGGGGAAGGGTACACAGGCATTCTCTGTGCCATTTTTACAACTTTTTTGTCAATCTAAAATTATTTCAGATAAAAAATGTAAGCACACACCCCTCCCTGCTCCTCAGCTGATGCTGGAAAGTTGAATTTTTGTTTAATATTTGGTCCTTGCTCTCAAGGGACTGAGGTGTTTTGTTTTTTTATCTTACTTAATAACAGATAAACATGTAAACTGACACTACCTCTGCTATGCCCACAGCCAATCAGAATGAGTATGCAAAATAACCCAACAAAGATGGTGAGTTAATTTGCATATGCAGGCATAGAGCAGCCAGGAGGGTTGGGATGCCTGTGATGAGGGGGAGGGGCGGGGGCAGGGGGGGGAACGGGAGCGGTGCTCCCGACAGAGGTGAGGACTTGCCTGCTCCCAGGCAGCTGGGAGTGAAGCCAGGGGAAGAAAGGCCTAATCTTTTTCTCTTTTTTTTTTAAAGAATATTTTATTGATTTTTTACAGAGAAGAAGAGAGAGGGATAGAGAGTCAGAAACATCGATGAGAGAGAAACATCCATCAGCTGCCTCTTGCACACACCCCCACTGGGGTTGTGTCCGCAACCAAGGTACATGCCCTTGACCGGAATTGAACCTGAGATCCTTCAGTCCACAGGCTGACGTTCTATCCACTGAGCCAAACCAGTTAGGTCAGGAAGGCCTATTCCTGCACAAATATCATGCAACAGGCCTTTAGTTGCACATAACGACCGATCAACAGGCTGTGTGTGCAGAAGGCATGGGTGAGCGGGGACTTGCAGCATCGGGGACTTGGGTCACGCCGTCACACTCCAT
Source organism: Pipistrellus kuhlii (assembly GCF_014108245.1). NCBI lineage: Eukaryota > Metazoa > Chordata > Mammalia > Chiroptera > Vespertilionidae > Pipistrellus > Pipistrellus kuhlii. Next base: position 83,403,511 of record NW_023425551.1, read on the forward strand.
CACCAGGAGGCCTGGGGCCCGGCAAAGGCCTCTGCACGCCAAGGCCTGGGGGTCCCAGAGCCCCATGCGGCACAAAGGCAGGACCCCTGGCTCTGGCCTACCTCCTTGGGGCAATCCATCAAGGGTCCCTGGATGGGTGGGCGGGACCTACCTCTTTGGGGCAATTGATGGTGGGGCTCCCACACTGTGACAGGCACAGGCTAGGCTGTGGCACCCCCTGCCCTGAGTGCACAAATTTTGTGTACTGGGCCATATGTATTGACCCCCAAGTATATATATTGACTTTTTGAGGGATAGAGAGTTAGAAACATCGATGAGAGAGAAACATCGATCAGCTGCCTCCTGCACAGCCCCCACTGGGGATGTGCCCGCAGCCAAGGTACATGCCCTTGACCGGAATCAAACCCGGGACCCTTGAGTTCGCAGACCGACGCTCTAACACTGAGCCACACTGAGGTTTCTAACCGTGTGAGTGAGTGGGCCTATGAGATTCTGGAGGGCAACGAGGGGCAGGTGGGACACACGGACAGCAGACAGAGGTCCTGAGGGGCCCAGACTCAGCCTGACCCTGGAAGGTCTGCAAGCAGGAAAGCACGGGGCGGGGGTGGGGTGGGGGCGGGGGAGAGACAGGACTCACAGTTCACGGACAGCTTGCTCTGCCTGGGCTCGTTGGGGTTTGCCAGCGCCATGCGCAGGGGGCCCTCGCCCCAGCCGGTCACGGCTCGGCTCTGCCAGGGGCACTGCAGTCGAGAGGAGGCCTGGACCTGGCAGAGGGCGACCCGCCTGTGCAGCAGGGGCCTTGGCTGCCTTCTCACCCGGGCAGCCCCACAAGGGGGCATGTGTCTGCCCGGGTCAGCGCGCCTTCCCGCCCACGGCCCACGCCCGCCTGCCCTGGGCTGTGGAGGCGGTGAAGGGCGCCGGGTCCCTCAGCGGGCACCGGCACCCAAGCGGCAGCCAGCAGGCTGAGTGTGGGGGAGAGACGAAAGCCCAGTGGTCTTTGTTGGGAAAGAAGTGCTTTTTCACAAAAACGTGTTAGGCTTCCATGGAGTGGGTCATTGTTTTAATTTTTAGGGAAGCTATTTAAAATGTTCTGTTCTGATTTCTAAGAGTAAATGTTACTATAGCTCACTAAGAAGGCTCTTGGGGTCTTCAGTAACCTTTGAGAGCTGAAGGGGGCCTGAGACAGGAGAGCCCCAGTTCCAATGCCCCAACACCCCAATCCTGCTGCTCTGAGCAGAGCAGCACCTCCACGCCTGCCCCACCCAGTCCTGTCCTGAGACAGTCCCGCCCGAGTCTGCAGATGGCTGTCCCCTGCCCGGTCTCTCAAACCCCTGTCTCCCCGACTCCGCCCCTGCCCAAACCCTGTCCCCCTCCCTGGTCTTTCTGGCCCCCGCACTGACCTACCGCGTGGAAACACACCAGGCCTCTGACCTCACACGCTGCTCAGGCGGTAAAGCCGGGAGAGATCGTACGGGAAGGGATGTTGGGCGTGAAGGGACCTGCGTTGAGTGGGGCCCTCCCTTAAGCAGCTGGGTTTGTGTTGGTGGTGGAAGGAGGTTGTTGATCCCACACTTAAACGGATCTGGGCCAAAACCGGTTTGGCTCAGTGGATAGAGCATTGGCCTGTGGACCGAAAGGTCCCCGGTTCGATTCCGGTCAAAGGCATGTACCTTGGTTGCAGGCACATCCCCAGTAGGGGGTGTGCAAGGGGCAGCTGACTGATGCTTCTCTCTCATCGATGTTTCTAACTCTCTATCCCTCTCTCTTCCTCTCTGTAAAAATTCAATAAAATATATTTTTTAAAAAACAAAAACAACCAGATCTGGGCCACGGCTGTTTGTAGGGTGACCCAGAGCATTAATGCCCAGAAGGGGAAAGAGGAAGCTGAGACCAGGAGAAGAGCTGAGAGACAGCTTTCTAACACTCCTACAACTCTCCAACAGCTTCAGCAAGGGCGGGGAGCGGCGGGGAGTGGGCAGGGAGGGGCGGGGGGGGGGGGGGGAAGGTGTCAGACACTCCGGAGCTCAGAGTCCCTGAGAGAACAGGCTTCTCAGGGCGGGAGGTGTGGGTGCTCAGGCTGGGGAATGTGGCTGGTCCTCCCGCTCCCAGCCTAGGTGTGTTTGTTACTGGTCCCTCCCAGTGGCAGATGCTCCTGCCCTCGGCCTGGGGCACTCAGCTGCAGTCACATTCGCCCAGCCATGGGCCCCTCCAGCGCCGCCCTCTGCATCCTGATCTTCGGTGGGGCGCTGGGTAAGGGAAGGCTGGGGGTCCGCTGGGGCAGGGGGGGAGCAGCAGGGCAGGTTCACGGAAAAGCCTGAGGCTGGGAGGTCTGAGAGAGCCAAGGAGAGGTTAGGAGCGTTAGAAAGGGGCTGCCCAGCCCTCGGAAGGCACGGAAGCCTCTTCCCTGCCGCCTGTCTCCCGCCGTCTCACCTCTTGCTTCTTCGCCGGCTCCTTGGTGAAGGCAGTTCCAGTGTTCTCACCTCTTTGGCACCGTCGCTAATCTACGGCCGCCTCCCACCTGGCGCCTGTCATTCTCTCCGTTCATCTGGCTCTCTCGGCTTCTGTTCACGTCTGTGTCTATCTCTTTCCCCGTCTCCTGCCCGGGCTGTGTCTCCTTCCCCACTTCTGTGGCCCTCCTGCCCCTTCAGCGCTTCCCTCTCCTACTCGCGGCCCTCACTCCGGGGGGGCCCTCACTCCGGGGGGAGCCCTCACTCCGGGGCCCTCACTGCGGGGCCCTCACTCCGGGGTCCTCACTCCGGGGGGGCCCTCACTCCGGGGCCCTCACTCCGGGGGGAGCCCTCACTCCTGGGGGGGCCCTCACTCCAGGGGGGGCCCTCACTCCGGGGCCCTCACTCTGGGGGGAGCCCTCACTCCGGGGCCCTCACTCCGGGGGGACCCTCACTCCAGGGGGGGCCCTCACTCCGGGGCCCTCACTCTGGGGGGAGCCCTCACTCCGGGGGGAGCCCTCACTCCGGGGCCCTCACTCCGGGGCCCTCACTCCTGGGGGGGGGCCTCACTCCGGGGCCCTCACTGCGGGGCCCTCACTTGGGGGGCCCTCACTCTGGGGCCCTCACTTGGGGGGCCCTCACTCCGGGGCCCTCACTCCGGGGGGGCCCTCACTCCGGGGGGCCCTCACTCCGGGGCCCTCACTAGGGGGGCGGGCCCTCACTCGGGGGCCCGTCTGGGGTCCTGGCTCAGCCTCTTACATGCCTGTGCCTCTTCTCTGCCTCCTGGTCTCCTCCGGGCAGGTCTCCCGGCCCCAGCCCAGGGGCGGCTCCGCTGTTACACCTGCAGCTTCGCCAAACCCTGCTCCCCCGTTCCCACCGAGTGCCGGGACGATGAGGCTTGTGGCGTCAGCATCGGCACCTCAGGTAGGCTCCGTCCAACAGCCCTGCTCCCGGGGTTCCCCAGGCCCCCGTCCCTGCTGCCCTCCCTCCCCGTCCTGCCCTCCCTGCTGCCCTCCCTCCCCGTCCTGCCCTCCCTGCTGCCCTCCCTCCCCGTCCTGCCCTCCCTGCTGCCAGCCCTCCGTCCCTCCGTCCTGCCCTCCCTGCTGCCCTCCCTCCCCGTCCTGCCCTCCCTGCTGCCCTCCCTCCCCGTCCTGCCCTCCCTGCTGCCAGCCCTCCCTCCCCGTCCTGCCCTCCCTGCTGCCCTCCCTCCCCGTCCTGCCCTCCCTGCTGCCAGCCCTCCCTCCCCGTCCTGCCCTCCCTGCTGCCAGCCCTCCGTCCCTCCGTCCTGCCCTCCCTCCCCGTCCTGCCCTCCCTGCTGCCCTCCCTCCCCGTCCTGCCCTCCCTGCTGCCCTCCCTCCCCGTCCTGCCCTCCCTGCTGCCCTCCCTCCCCATCCTGCCCTCCCTGCTGCCCTCCCTCCCCGTCCTGCCCTCCCTGCTGCCCTCCCTCCCCGTCCTGCCCTCCCTGCTGCCCTCCCTCCCCGTCCTGCCCTCCCTGCTGCCAGCCCTCCGTCCTGCCCTCCCTCCTCCGTCCTGCCCTCCCTGCTGCCCTCCGTCCCTCCGTCCTGCCCTCCCTGCTGCCCTCCGTCCCTCCGTCCTGCCCTCCCTGCTGCCAGCCCTCCGTCCTGCCCTCCCTCCCCGTCCTGCCCTCCCTGCTGCCCGCCCTCCGTCCCTCCGCCGGCCAGCCTCAGCGGAGCCCCTGCCTCCCACAGAGCAGAGCCAGGTCATCCAGCGGAAAGGCTGCCTCCCCAGAGCCCAGTGCCCGCTGCCCGGCCAGGCCACCTACTGGTCTCGCTCCTACACGCTGCGGCACCACTGCTGCGAGCGGGCCCTGTGCAACGCGGCCCCGGCCCCCCAGCGGCCCGCCGGGCCCCTCGCGCCCACCCTGCTCCTCGCGGCCAGCCTCCCTGCGGGGCCACCTCCTCCACTCGCCTCCAGCCCGGCCCTCAGCCCAGGACGCGGCCGAGCACCCCGCGGGACAGGCAGGCCCGCTCCCTGGCCAAGGCCTCCGGGGAGCCCTCACTGCTCCCCCCTGCCCTGCCCAGAGCCCAGCCTCATGAGAATACTGTCCTGGGACTTCGTCTTTTCTGGCGCCCAGGCTGACGCCCTCCCCAGCCCAGGCCTCTGGCGGGGCAGGTGGTTGGTGGAGCTGTGGGTCCCAGGCCTGGACGGAGGGGCGTGCATGGAGAGGAGGCTGTCTTGCTAGGGAGGGTGCATTTGGTAGGTCAGGAACTTAGGAAGGAGGGCCCGGGGAATGATGGAGGGCAAATTTAATAAAGTGCTAAAGGGGCTGGTAACACCGCCGTGTGTGTGTGTGTGTGTGTGTGTGTGTGTGCATGTGTGCATGCGTGAGTGTGTGTGCATGTGTCTGTGTGCACGCGTGCATGTGCATGCGTGCATGTGTGTGTGTGTTTTCTCTAAAGCAAACTGTAGCTCTTGTGTGTGTGTGTGCATGTGTGTGTGTGTGTGTGTTTTCTCTAAGTAGGGGTGTCGAACTCAATCAGAGAAGGGGCCAAAATCTAAAATCCAGCCTAAATCGCGGGCCGAATGGTTTACTGAACAGTCATAAACTGTCATTGTGATGGAAACGCAGCGGAGTGCAGTGATGACAGCGCGGTGCGGGCCACATTGCAAGGCCTGGCAGGACGGATTTGGCCCGCGGGCCTTGTGTTTGACACATGTGCTCTAAAGCAAACTGTAGCTCTTGGTGGTTGTGCTGGGCTGAAACCCGAACTCTGTCACCTGTTCTCTGCCACTCGAGCCTCCTTCTGCCGACAGACAGCTGAGGCCACGCAGAGGGGCGGCCTCAGGCCAGACGCCCAGGAAGCCTGTCCCAGCCGCCGGCTCCAGCAGGCAGTGCCGCGCTGGAGGAGCTGCCTGTGCGGGTGCCGGGAGCCCGCTCACCTGCCTGACCGCGGACGAGCTGGAGCGTCCCTGCCCGCTCACCAGCCCACACCGGGCGCCTCTCCCACGGACACGCCTGCCCAGGGAGATAGTGTGTGACTCTGGGATCCCGGATGTCAGGGTGACATAGCGGCTCGCCACTCCGGATGCCACGATGGAGTGCCCAGGATAAGGAGGGTGGCGGGCGAGCATGGGCCCCATATGGACCGGCTCCTCCCCTTCCATCTGAGGGCGTCTGGGGTCTGAGTGAAGGTGCTGTTCTCTCAGGCTCCTCTGCTTCGTGGCGATGGAGCTGCCGGCTTCATTCAGAGGCAGCTTGCGGCCCCTCCCCATCTCCCTGCCTCAGGCCTCCTGCCGTGGCTCCCATTTCCCTGCCTCTGACAGGCTCACCTGGATCTGACTTGAGTCTCCGCCCTTCTCTCCTCCTCAGTTCCCCCCATTTGCCCTCCGGCTCAAGGCCCTGGGTTCCTCTGTCTTCTCTCTGCCCACCCTCCCTCCTCACCCCTGCCAGCTGCACTGCCAGCTGCACCAGGCTCCCCGAGCCCCATGCCTGTGGTTCAGGGCCACTCTCCACTGGCTGCTACAGATAGAAGACCACACTTTTTCTTGCTTTTCTTTTCTTTTTTTAAAATATATTTTATTGATTTTTTTACAGAGAGGAAGGGAGAGTTAGAGATAGAGAATTAGGAACATCAATGAGAGAGGAACATCAACCAGCTGCCTCCTGTACAACCCCACATGCAACCAAGGTACGTGCCCTTGACCGGAATCGAACCTGGGACCTTTCAGTCCTCAGGCCGACGCTCTATCCACCGAGCCAAACCGGTTTCGGCAGACCACACTTTTTCAAAGGTGACATCACAAAATAATGACTCTCCTTTCCTCCCGCCGCCCCCAACGCGCACAGCTGGCCGGGGAGACCCGCCCTCCTGCCGAGGGCTCAGGGGACTGGGCGGTGCCACGTGGCCAGGAGCGGCGGGCACTCTCCAGCAGGTGCCCGAGATCATCTGGCCGCGGGGGCAGGTGGGCTGTGGGTTTTGTGAAACAGAAAGACAGGTAAGGACACTTCCATCCCTGGCCCTCAGGAACAGGACTCAGTGTGTGTGTGTGTGTGTGTGCCCCCGCCCTCGGGACTGAAGCCGCGGCCCTCGCCGTTCCTCACCTCAGACGGGCCAGGTGGATGTTCTCATAGACCTGGATTTCAGGTTTGAACTGAGGAACCGAGGCCTCTGGGGAGAAGGAGCCGCAGGGAGTGAGGCCGGCAGTCACCGAGAGCCCAGAGCTGAGTCCCCTCCCCCGGAGAAGATGGGGCCCAAAGGCAGTGCTCTCTGCTTCCCTGTGCGGGCAGGTGGGGCCCCTCACCTCTGCACGGAGCCCCCTGGGCCCGCCGCCTCCAGAGCACGATGCTGAGGACCAGGATGGCGCAGGCCTGGCCCGCGGCGAACAGCAGCGTCAGGAGCCAGCGCACGTCCCAGGCCTCGGAAGGGGCACAGAGGGCAGGGGAGGCATCCGTGGGGGCTGCATAGGGAAGACGATAAGGCGGTGAGGGGTCTGTCCCGCGCCCCAAAGAGAGGCTCCCCTCAGCGACTGGTGGGCTCTCCCAAAAGAGGACTTCCTGTTTCCTGTCCCCGGGTCCCCCACTTCGCCCCTTTCTAGGTCGCTCACCCCACCCCGTGAGCCAGCATGGGCGGGAATGGCACCGCCTCCCACACCCAGCCACACGGACAGCGACTCCATCGGACAGCCGTCCTGCATCCCTCCTTCCAGTCACTCACGCCCGCCCGCCCGCCCGCCCGCCCGCGGTGCGCGGGTGCAGGGGCAGAAAGGCCAGCGTTGGCCTTTGCCGATGGAAATGGGGGCCATGCTCCTCCCTCTGCTTGTGAAGGGGTTATCCCCACCCAATGGCATCCTTTCTTTGGATAAGGGACGTTCTCTGGTAAAACAATCCTGTTTCTCTCCTGCCTTTCCTATCAATGGGCCATTATACCATCAGCGCATACGTCTTTTCTATTTCTCCCTCTCCGCTACGGGAGATTTCACACAAAGCACAGGCTAGCTGATTCTAAACAACTCCACAGAATGCTCCTCCTCCCGCTTGGCTAGTGTCTGTTCCAGAAAGCCGGCGTAAGCAGCCCCTCCTCTGTCACAGGTTCAGGAGAAAGAGCCTCCTCCCCAGCGTGGTCCGCGCCACCGCCCCGCCCTCCTGCCCGCCTCCCTCCTCCTCCCCTGGCCGTGGGGTGGGGTGCCGGAAGCAGCCCCCTCCCAGACCCCGTCCCGGCCCGTTACCTGCCAGGCTGAAGCTGAGCCCCTTGTGCTGAGGCACGACGCAGCGGACGAGCCTTGGCCTGCGGGCCCTGGCCTCAGGAAGCCCCTCCCCAGGACACACCAAGAGCAGGGCAGCCCCATCGCCCCAGAAGGCCTGCACATGGCCCCTCACGGGACCCTTCCCCTCCAGCCAGGCCACAGAGTCCAGGCGCCTGGCGGGGACCACAGCGCACAGAAGGACAGAGCAGGGGGCTCCGTCTGCAGCCTTTGCAGATAACTGGGATCCTGTGGGAGAGAGGGCCCCTCAGTTCCTTGCTCAGGCTCCCCCTTCTCCCGGTGGCCGTGGTCTCATGCCCCACTCACCTTTGAGCACGGAGACATCATACACCCTCCAGTTCTGGTATCTGTGGTGCTGCCCCAGCACCGCGCACCAGTACCGCCCGGCGTCTCCCTCCTTGGCCCCTTCCAGCCACAGAGAGTAGTTCCCCAGCAGTTTGAGCCTGGATTCCCTTCCAGGCCTCCCAGGGCCTGGGGCTCGGGCCACCAGGGTGGTGGAGGAGCCTGTGGCGGGGCTGTGGAACCAGGACAGGACTTCGTCCCCGTGCAGGGTGGGCGGCGCGGGACATGGCAGCTCCACTGCTTCCCCCGAGGCCACATAGAGGGCCTGGATGTCGTCTGTAGGGAGGGGCTTGTGTGAGGCCAGATACCCCCATGAGATCAACCCCCCACCCCCGCCCCAACTCAACCTCCAACCCCTGGCTTCCTTCCTTTCTGAGGCCTCCCAGCACTGGTCCGGCTACAAGCACACTTCTCACGGGACGGCTACAAAAACAGGTGGAGAGATGAGGGTAGTGCTTTCCTCCCCTCTCCCCAAACGAGTGAGGGAATCTGAGGGCAAGAGAGAAAAGGTGGGAATAGTTGGTAAACACCCGTATCTCTTCCTCATATTTCTCCTTTTCTGGAAGCGTTTACTCACCGATTCTTATTTTCTAAAGGAAACTGTACCTGATCTGCATCCTCAGGGTCTCTGAGTCCATCCCAGCATTAGAGACAGGGGGAGGTCAATTGGGGAAACTACCTTCTTGAATCCGATGCCTGCCCTGGGCCCCTAAGGAGAAATGGCGGCCTTGCAGGACCCCCGCCGCCTGCCTTTTACCTGCAGCAGCCTGCGGAGGCCCCCGGAGCAGGGGGAGGAGCAGGAGGAGGAGGAATGAGACCGCCATGGGAGAGCCTTCCAAGTTCTCTGGTGCCCCTGGAGGAAGCGGAGCCAGATAAAGGCCTGCACGCCCGCTCCGGGGGACAGGCTCCGGAGGGCATGGGAAGCTGGGGAGATAAAGCGTAGTTGCAAGCCTGCCTGTGGAAATGGCCACTGCCTCTCTGCCTGAGGGGAAAGACCCGGTCCCGGCCTCTCCAAAGGCAGCTCCTCGCCCTCTGACCCCGGCCCGCGGCTGAGGACTCAGAAGCCGCTCCACGCTGAGCCTGCGCGGGGAAGCCTTCCTCCTCCTCCACGCTGAGATGCCCGCCATGAGGAAGGAATTGAGTCTCCAGGGAGGTCTCCATGGACCCCAGTCGGTACCTCGGAAATTATTTAAACCGGCCTTCCTCGGGGCTGCCTGGCATGCCACAGACCGCCCCCCACAGCCTCTGAGGCACATTATTACTCACGGGGGAGAGTAGCAATGGCCTGGAAAATTCACTGGCTCGTCCCTTTGCCCCAGGCAGTGCTCTCAAGGCAGATCTTCAAGTGGCCTACAGTTCTTAAAGTCTACTTCTTTTCTTAATTTTATTTTTGTAAAATAGTCTATGTTAAGTCTGATCAAATAATTGAATCAATATCCCCTCCTCTGGGAACAGACCTTCAGACCGTTTCACAATGGACATTCCCTTTCGTTTAGACCACATTCACGTGCTAAGACCGTTATCTCTCCCCTCCAGAGTTCCCCAGGATCCAGACCCGCACAGAGAACTCTCCACCCAGAAACAGCCCGCCTAGAATCCTTTAAAAACCACTGGCTCCCCATCTTTGGGGGTGCTGGCATTATTTTGGGGCTCAACCCAGCTGGTCTCCAGATGACCTAATCCTATATAATAAAAGCCCAATATGCTAAGTGTCTGGTCATCTGGTCTTCTGTTCAACCAATCAAAGCATAATATGCTAATGATATGCTAAAGCTGCTCAACCACTCACTATGACATGCACTGACCACCAGGGGGCAGATGTTCTGATCAGTAGGTTAGCTTGCTGCTGGGGTCCGGCGGATCGGGACTGAGTGAGACGGGCCAGACACGCCCTGGAGCCCTCCTGTACCTCTCCCTGGCTGCCCAATCTCGTGCATCCCTTCCCAGCCCTGATCATGCACTGGTGGGGTTCCTCGGCCTGCCCTGTGCCCTCTTGCAATCCCAGACCCCTCAAGGGGTTCATATTGTTACAAAGGTTCCTCATTTCTTCCCCCCTCCAGACCCCTCAAGGGGGAACCACTGTCAGGTAGTTCCATCTATATAATGAAAGCCTAAGCCACCATATGGTGGAACTCCCGAATGACTGGTCACTGTGATGCACACTGACCGCCCAGGGGCAGACTCTCAACGCAGGAGCTGCCGCCTCGTGGTCAGTGCACTCCCAAAGTGGGAGCACTGCTCAGCCGGAAGCCAGGCTTACACTGGCAAGCACAGCAGCGGCCGTGGGAGCCTCTCACTCTTCTGCAGCAATGCTAAGGAGCGGAAAGCCAAGCAGTAAGGAGTGAGAAGGTGGGCGGTAAGGAGCACGGGGTCCTGGACTGTGAGAGGGTGCAGGCTGGGCTGAGAGACCCCCCCAAGTGTACGAATTTCATGCACTGGGCCTCTAGTCTATATATATATATATAAAAGTTTAAGCAACTGGATCATCAGTGGACCATCTGATAGCTATGAAGCACACTGACCACCATGGGGCAGACACTCAATGCAGGAGCTGCCCCCTAGTGGTCAGTGTGATCCCACAGTGGAGTGTACTCAGCTGACAGACAGGCACCAGAAGCCACTGCTCAGCTGCATGAGCCTCTCCAGCGGACACTCCCCCTGTGGCTCCTCCCCAACCACCTGCAGCTTCGCGCACTACTTTGTGCTGTGCAGGATCAGGGCAGCCAGCGGGCTAGAGCCTGATGAACTGGTGGGTAAGGCCGGGCTGTGGCAGTGCAGAGGTCGACTGATCTCTGCAGGCCAGGATAAGGGACCCCACTGGTGCACAAATCTGTGCACCGGGCCTCTAGTAAACTTATAATCCCTTACCAATTTGGCCTCATGAGTTCCTCCTCTCGTGACCCTAACAGTCCATGCATACCAAAGACTATATCTAATGCACAACTGTATAACTGTATAAATAAACTGTGGTATAGTTAGACAATGGACCATTTGATAGCAATGAGAATGCACCAACCATCATGATATGCAACCAGATTGAATCTCACAAACATGAGAGTAAAAGAAGTCACAAAATACACAAACAGGCAAAAGTAATCTAAGAAAATCAAGGTTGTGGTTACACTTTGTGGGGCGGTAGCGACTGCTAGTGACCTGCAGAGGGTCTTCTAGGTGGTAATGATGTGTCCTTGATATTGCTGCTGAGGCATGGATACATGCAATTGGTGCACTTTTCTGTGTGCATCAACTGTAATAAAAAGCTAAAGGATGGCCCTTGCCTGCTTGACTCAGAACATTGGCCTGTGGACTGAAGGGTCCCACGTTTGATTCTGTTCAAGGGCATCTACCTTGGTTTCAGGCTCACTCCCTGGCCCTGGTTGGGGCAGGTAAGGGAGGCAACCAATCGATATGTCTCTCTTACATTGGTGCTTCTCTCTATCTCTCCCCCTCCCTCCCACCGTCTCTAAAAGTCAATAGAAAAATATCCTCTGGTGAGGACTTAAAAAGCTAACAGGTATATATATATTATGTATGTGCTGGAGGCTAAGTCCAGTGGGTCATAATAGATATGAGAAGTCTCAAAAGGTTGAATGGACTCTTTCAGCAGGGCTGAAAAATCTGCATATTGTCACCTGCTGCTGGAACAGCCAAAGGCAATTCCCCTAACCTGATAATCCTTTACTGTTTACCAAACCATACCTTTGATATGTATTTTTGCTGTGCTACAGGGGAAAATGTGTTAATAAAAAGGATATGGTCTAGAGATTCAGAGAGCCCACTTCACTAGAAAGTGGAGCCTCTCCTGGTTCCCCCATGCCTTCCAAATTTATATTTCTAGTTTCTCTACTCATTTATGTGCAGCCCTTCTCCAGATTCCTGAACCCTTAATGCTGGAAGACCCTAGCATTTATGGTGCCTGAGACAAGGACGTCTGGAGAAGAAGATTCGCCAGAGCAAATAAAAGAAGTTAATCACCTGTAAGTGTGGGTTCACCGGTAAATTTGGTGGGGACATCCACTGCATGTAAAGCTCACACCGGTTTTGGAAGTCGAGATCCAAAGAGGGAAAGGACGTCTTTTTTTTTTTTTTTTTTTTTTTTTTAATCAATCTTTATTGTTCATATTGTTACAAAGGTTCTTCATTTCTTCCCCCCTCCACCAGGTTCCCACCCTACCCTCCGCCCCCTACCCATCCCCCATTGTCCTCATTTATAGGTGCACAGTTTATGTTCAGTCTCTTCCTCCCTCCCTTTCCCCGATAGTAAATCCCTTTTCAGATAGTAAATCTGTTACTTAGCATTTTCTCATATCAATAATACCACCACATGCCCAATGATACATTTCACACAAAAGACATTTCCCAATAGGTCAACCAGCCTCATCCAGGCCCCACCCAAGGCACTCACAGATCAAAACCCCAGCCCTATACTAACTCAACACATCCAGATCTAAGCCTTCATCACTTGATTCAGCAGACCCTCAAGTTCCCCCAAAAGTTTCCAGCCATGTCTGAGAGGCCGCCGTGGGGCAGGGGCAGGCGAGAAGCGAGCTGTTCCGGGCCTGGCTGCTTCGGGCCTGGCCTCTGTTGCTCTGGTTCATTCCACAACCAGCTGCTCCGGGTCTGGTCACCGCCGCTCCCGACCTAGTTGCTCTGGACCTGGCTGCTGTTGCTCCGGGCCTGGCCGCACCCGACCTGGCTGCTCCGGGCCTGGCCGCTCCCAACCTGGCAGCCGCTGCTCCGGGCCTGGCCGCACCAGACCCGGCTGCTCCGGGCCTGGCCGCTCCCAGCCTGGCAGCCGCTGCTCCGGGCCTGGCCGCACCAGACCCGGCTGCTCCGGGCCTGGCCGCTCCCAGCCTGGCAGCTGCTGCTCCGGGCCTGGCCACACCAGACCCGGCTGCCCTGGGCCCGGCCGCTCCGAGTCTGGCCGCTCCCAGCCTGGATGCTCTGGGCTTGGCTACTGCTCTTCTGGACCTGGCTGCTCCCAACCCGGCTGCTCTGGGCCCGGCTTCTCCGGGTCCGGCCACTCCGGGTCTGGGTGTTCCTGGACTGGCCACCCTGGGCTTGGCTGCCTCCGCCCCAGGTCTGGCTGCTCCAGTGCTGGCTGTTGTTGCTCTGGTTCTGGCTGCTGCTGCTCTGGGGCCTGGCCGTTGCTGCTCCGGGCCCGGTTGCCATTGCTTTGTGCCTGGGCACTCTAGGCCTGGCCGCCGCTGTTCCAACATTCTGTCCTTTTTTTTTTTTAACGCATTTATGTTGCAATGTTGGCTGGTGAGTTGAGTTCTGACTTAGTCTTTGATTTTTCAAGATCTTCTTTGTATTCTTTCTTAAGTAATTTTACTATCTTTTGCTCTCACTTGATTTCTTCACATTGAGAACTTTGGTTTCTTCCTCCTTGTCCTGGGAGCTCAGCAGGTTGGCCTGTGGCACCCCTTTGTTCTCCGCGGGCTCCCGCACTGCTCCAGCCTGTTGCCGGGGTTGGCACCGCCCAGGAAGCAGCTCCCGGCCTTGGCTCCGTTGCCCGCGCTCAGAGGTCGATGGCTCGGGGGCACCCCCCACTGGGGGCCCCGTCGCCTGGCTCCCTGCCAGCGCCCGGCTGGCTGGTGTCCTGGCTGGTGTCCGGCAGGGGCTCCTGCTCCCTGTCGCATTCCTCCAGTCTGGAGCTTTTTTTTTTCCTCCTTCCCGCTCGGGGAGTCTAGGATCAGAGTCAACAGACTGTCCTCTGCGCGCAGTGCGCGCGACTCTGGGGGCTCCGCTTTTTGCCACTCCCCTGGGATTCCGCCTCACAGCCCTGTCTCCCCCTGCCCGAGCCTGGGTCCCCAGGGTCTGGTCCAGGACTGGGGTTCAGAGCAGTCCGGACTGAGGCTCAGCACTGCCGGAGGCTTTGTTTCTTCCGGCTAGGGTAATCCAGCATCAGAGTCAACATTCAGTCCTCTGTGCGCAAAGTGCGCGCGACTACGGGGGCCCTGCTTTTCGCTGCTCGCTTGGGATTCCGCCTCACAGCCCCGTCTCCTCTGCCGGAGCCTGGGTACCCAGGGTCTGGCTCATAACTGGGGGTCAGCGCTGCCGGTTTGGGGGTTTAGCCCAGGCTGGGGGTTTTATTTCCTTCCTGCTAGGGAACGCCAGGCAGCACCCAGCCCTCTCCTCCTCTCCGGCTGCGACCTCTCCGCGCACGCGTGCGTGCGGGCGCGCAGCATGTCTCCGTACCTTAGGCTTTTTTTCAGCTCCTTTGATTTTCCTTCTGGTTTTCTCTTTCCTTCTTGTTGTAGAATTTTCAGTCAGTCGACTACCTGTAGCTCTGGGCGATGTCCACTCTACATTTTAGTTGTATTCCATTGAAATTGTTGTGTGCTGCTGTGGTTAGGTGTCTACCCGAGCAGCCATCTTGGATCCTCTGACGAAAGGACGTCTTTTGTTTCAAGCCAGGCCATGTGGGGAAGAATTTGGTTAAAAGGCAAAATTATAAAGAACTTAAAACATCAAAAGTTACTTTTTCAAATCAGGCTCAAGGAAAGAATGCCATTGTCATATTTAACTATGTGGGTTCTTGTTCAAATTGTAAAATTCCTAAATCGTATTGGGGACCAAAAGTCTGTAAAAATTAAAAAGGCCCTGGATCCTCAACTTCAGGTGTCCAGAGGTTCAAAGGCAGCTAGAGAGGGTGGAGCTGTTAATCCTCTCACCAGGGAGTCTCTTTTGTTGTGGTGTAGATTTACTCAGAGTCCTTGGACGTGCTGCACAGGATTTTGCAGAAGACTGGAAGCTAACAGATGCTAGCTTGAGCAGGAACATGATTAAAGAACTAGCTTCCACTTCAGTCTTTAATTTCTTCAGATGACTCCATGCTGGCACCTCAGTCCCTTGCGTAGCCTTCAGTTTTCTTCTCCCACTTTGCTGTTGTCTGGGCAACTCTCAGTCCCTTTGGGTAAAGGGACACAGAAGCTTCTCTGAGTCCTTTGTGATGACGGACCTAACACTCTGGCACCCGAATTGGCTGCATTGCTCCTTCTTTCCTTTCATTTTGAACCCAGGGTTCAACCCCACAACACTCCGGGCCTGGCTGCTCTGGGCCTGGCTGCTGCTGCTTCGGGCCTGGATGCTCTGAGCCTGGCTGCTCTAGGCCTGGCTGCTCTGGGCCTGGCTGCTGCTGCTCTGGGCCTGGCTGCTGCTGCTCTGGGCCTGGCTGCTGCTGCTCCGGGCCTGGATGCTGTTCCAGGCCTGGATGCTCTGGATCTGGATGCTGCTCTGGGACTGGCTGCTTATATACTTTTTTAATGGTGAGAGTTGCTGCAGTGATTGCTACCATAGTCTCTCTCTCTCTCTCTTTTTTTTTTTTACAGAGAGGAAGGGAGAGAGATAGAGAGCCAGAAACATCGATGAGAGAGAAACATTGACCAGCCGCCTCCTGCACACCCCACACTGGGGATGTGCCTGCAACCAAGGTACATGCCCTTGACCGGAATCGAACCCGGGACCTTTCAGTTCGCAGACCGATGCTCTTCCACTGAGCCAAACCAGTTTCGGCTAGAGTAAAATATTTTATATGGTCTAATTAAAAAAGAGGATTAGCCGAAACCGGTTTGGCTCAATGGATAGAGTGTTGGACTGCGGACTGAAAGGTCCCGGGTTCGATTCCGGTCAAGGGCATGTACCTTGGTTGCGGGCACATCCTCAGTAGGGGGCGTGCAAGAGGCAGCTGATCGATGATTCTCTCTCATCGATGTTTCTAACTCTCTATCCCTCTCCCTCTCTATAAAAAAATCAATAAAATATATTAACAAAAAAAGAGGATTAATTCTGTGGTCTCAACCAAATTTTTAATATAAAAAACAGTTTAAATTTACTTAATATCTTTTAGAATAATTATAAAAAGTACATAATATAATCTTTAGAAATATAAATATATATATTTGATGGTCTTTCCTAGTTAAATTTCAAGAGTTTAACCAAGAGATGGCTTTTGAAGTATTCCAAGGGCCCTGGAGTGACTCAAGAATTTATTCTCTCTTCTTAAAAGAAATATTTTTTTAATTAGGCCAATTCTATATAATTGAAATCACATGGAAAACTTTATCAAATACAAATTAATAAATATATTTTATTTATATACATATATTTTAAATATTATAAAGTTTTAACCTCTAAGGGATGGCAATCAAAGTTGCTAAGTATTTCTTAAGTAAAGTCAGATCATTCAGCAGTGAAATTTTAAATATATTTTATTGATTTTGTACAGAGAGGAAGGGAGAGAGATAGCAAGTTAGAAACATCGATGAGAGAGAGTCATCGATCAGCTGCCTCTTGCACACCCCCTACTGGGGATGTGCCTGCAACCAAGGTACATGCCCTAATCAGAATCGAACCCGGGACCCTTCAGTCCCCAAGCCTACGCTCTATCCACTGAGCCAAACCGGTTTCGGCTCAGCAGTGAAATTTTAAAAGACAAAAAGCCCTGGCGGCCTGCACTTCAGATAGGCTGGGGGGATGGGACGTCATCTGTACTTCATAGCTCAAATGCATAAATGTGCTTACTTTACTTTTTCTATAAAGATGCCTACTTTAGCCCTAAGCGGTTGGGCTCAGTGGATAGAGTGTCAACCTGTGGACTCAAAAGTCCCAGGTTCGATTCTGGCCAAGGGCATGTACCTTGGTTGCAGGCACATACCCAATAGGGAGTGTGCAGGAGGCAACTGATCAATGTTTCTAACTCTCTATCCCTCTCCCTTCCTCTCTGTAAAAAGTCAATAAAATATATTTTTAAAAAGATGCCTACTTTAGTTATTTAATAAATTAGTTTTTAAATATATAATCAAGGTCTCATATAATCTCAGTTATATGATAAACAAATATTTTTATAAATAGTTGGATTCTAGTAAAGTCCTCTGAAATAGTTTCTGAGACCTCTCATAATCCCTCTGTATATGCAAATGAGTACTAACCCAAAAGAATGCTGTTTAAAAGTAAATTTTAAGCTAAAGAAAAAAGAGAAATGTAAAAATTTTAAATTTCTTCCACTAATATTTACAGGGTAAACTGAAAGTTATTATTCAAGCATTAAATCTGATCATTAATAGTCACCATAAATAGAGTCATTTAAAATATAGGCATGGCAGTGTGAGCCAGCATCTGAAAAGTAACTATGTTTCTAACTATCCCTCTCAATTCCTCTCTATGTAAAATCAATAAAATATATATATTTTTTTAATTAAAAAAAGCTATCAAGACTGCATTGCAGGATTTCCAAAAGCCTTTAAAAAAATATATATATAATATATATATATATATATTGATATATTGATATATTGATATATATATAATTGATTTTTTACAGAGAGGAAGGGAGAGAGAGATAGAGAGCTAGAAACATCGATGAGAGAGAAACATCGACCAGCTGCCTCTTGCACACCCCCCACCGTGGATGTGCCCACAACCAATGTACATGCCCTTGATCAGAATCGAACTTGGGACCTTTCAGTCTGCAGACTGACGCTCTACCACTGAGCCAAACCGGCTTCAGCCCAAAAGCCCTTTGATATTATTTAAAACAAAAAAACTGGGGATAGTGGAGTAATCTCCTGTAAGTAAATTATATCAAACCTTAATTACTTAAATTTTTACTTTAATTTTTCCCCCCACTTGTAACACTGATGGGAAGACACACATGGTGTCAGAATAAGCCAAAGGAAAAATGGTTTTGGCAGAATGAAAAGATCCCTAGTCTAGTTTATAGAAAGGATTCCTTTATTAACCTTTGGTAAAAAAAAATATGCTTATATAGTCGAAACCGGTTTGGCTCAATGGATAGAACGTCGGACTGTGGTCTGAAAGGTCCCAGGTACGATTCCGGTCAAGGGCATGTACCTTGGTTGCCGGCACATTCCCAGTAGGGGATGTGCAAGAGGCGGCTGATCAATGTTTCTCTCTCATCGATATTTCTAACTCTCTATCCCTCTCTCTTCCTCTCTGTAAAAAAAAAAAAAAAAAAAAAAAAAAAAAAAAAAAATCAATAAAATATATATATTTTTTAAATGCTTATATAGCCGGGACCGGTTTGGCTCCGTGGATAGAGCGTCGGCCTGTGGACTGAAAGGTCCCAGGTTCGATTCTGGTCAAGGGCATGTACCTTGGTTGTGGGCGCATCCCCAGTAGGGGGTGTGCAAGAGGCAGCTGATCGATGATTCTCTCTCATCGATGTTTCTAACTCTAACTCTCTATCCCTCTCTCTTCCTCTCTGTGAAAAATCAATAAAATATATTTAAAAAAAATAAAAAAAATAAAAAAATAAAAATGCTTATATATTTCCAAAAAACTCCTCCAAGCCCATGTGGATTCCTGCAACAATGGAACCAAGAGAGGAATTAGCCAGACTACTCCAGCTACAGATGGCCCCAGACAACATGCTGAGGAGACAGAGGAGAAACAGTCCAGAGAAGGGGGATAGTGAAGACGCCTTGCTAGGAGTCAGCAGCTGTGCATTGTGGCAGGTTGCCCAGGACAAGTTGAAGAAGGTCGGACCTGCATTGCCATTGCTCACGGTTTATTCACCATCAAGAGCTGGAATACAATTGTTGTCATGTCACAGGGGACAGTGATTGGGAAGGGAACCCATAAAAACTATTGGGCAGAGTGTGCCGGCGCAGTGTGCTCTCCTCAGGAAGGTGGAAGACTGAAGACTATCAGAGTGCGGAAGAGACCACTTTTGTTGTTGACGAAGTGAGCAACATTGTGAAAGAGCCATAGAAAGTGCCATCGGCCGCAACGCCTATTGGCACAGCAAAGTCAACCAGTGGACCACAAATGTAGTAGAACAAACTTTAAGCCAACTCACCAAGCTGGGAAAACTGTTCAAATACATCGCAAATTATGCAGAAGAACGGTGCAGGACTACACACGGCGAGTTCTTGCTTCTGGGACAGCTCTACTGACAGGAGCTGCACTGTGCGATGGGAGACAAGACCATGCACCGCATGGCAAGCGCCTTCGGACTGTCCATCTGACTCACTCCTCATTGCCCCGGCTTTCTCCTGTCTCAGCTTTTCTGTCCGACCTCCTAACCACCAGCCATGAGTTCCTGAACAGCTTTCCCTGTTTTCTGCGGCACTGTCAACATGCAGAGAAAAACCCAAGGACGGCCTGTTCTGTGGTCACACACCCAGTCGCACGGATCCTCCGTCGGAACCTGGACTGCCATGTGTCCACACTCTGAATCTCTCTGTTCAAAGGTGCCAAACACTCAGCCTGCTAGTGTGAACCTTTCTCTACTCTGAAATCATTCAAACACACTTTTCTCCATACTTTGCATTTTTATTAGAATAAATAATTCCAATTGAAAAAACAAACAAACTATTGGCACTGATTGGAAAGGGGACTCAAAGAACTGTTGGTTCAGAAGGGAGCTTTCTCAAACTAGTTTCTTTGATGCCTGGCTGCAGTTTAAAAGGACATGAAAGAACCCAATCCTTTCCATTGTATCTAAAAATCTTTAACTGCAAATGACATACATTCTTGTTAAATTTATTCAATCAAAAAAGGTGATATGCTGGAGGATAAGTCCAGTGGGACATAAAAAATGTGAGGAGTCCTCAAAAGGTAGGTGTAAGGTACAAAAAAAATAAAAAAAATAAAACCTGTGTTCTATTAAGGAACAGAATATTACCATTTCAACTAAAGATTATCTTTGCCGTGTAACACTTTTCCAAATTTGCTCTTTATCTTTCAGCTGTTCATTACATTTTACATGTTTTTGAACTTTATACAATGCTGGCATGTTATGTGTAATCTGTGGCTTCTTATTATTCCACTCAACATTACAGAGATAATACTACCATTTTCTTTTTCACACAGCTTAACCATACTCAGTCTATCCATGATCATGGTGTAGTTGTCCATCGTTTACTTCTATTGAAAACTTTATATATTTTTTCTTCATAAAATCTTGGATTCCTAGACACCTAACCTTTTTTGTTGTTGTTGTTCTTGTCAAGTGTTCCTAATCCTACCTCTCCTGCCCAATTTCGCTCCAGTGCCTACCGGTACTAAGTGATAGGAAAAGCTGATTGAACTATGCCCAGTAACTTGCTAACTCTCCGCGTTCCAAATCCTCTGATTAATTTCTGACCTTCGCCGCACCCGTAGGCCCGGGGCACCGGTCCCTCTCACGGGGCGGAAGGCGGCTGCCCGGGCTGGAGGCGGGGCCAGTGCGTGCTGACGTCAGGGCGCGCAGCCCCTGGAGGCCGGGGGCGGGGCTAGCGGGGAACTGCAGCCGGGGAGCGGCGGCCCGAGCCGGGGCCATGGCGAAGCTGCTGAGCTGCGTCCTCGGCCCCCGGCTCTACAAAGTCTACCGCGAAAGGTACCCTGAACGGCGCCCTGAGGCTCCAGCTTCCGTCACTGCCCCC
This sequence comes from Pipistrellus kuhlii, assembly GCF_014108245.1. Classification (NCBI taxonomy): domain Eukaryota; kingdom Metazoa; phylum Chordata; class Mammalia; order Chiroptera; family Vespertilionidae; genus Pipistrellus; species Pipistrellus kuhlii. The sequence continues at coordinate 83,423,912 of NW_023425551.1, forward strand.
CCTCCCAGCTCCTGGGTGAGTCGCGGTCTCCCCCCGTGGAGACATGGTACGGCCCGCGCCCCTTTGGGCCTTGGCGCTCCGCGGAAGCGCCCATTATGGGAAATCGGGGGAGCCTGCTTGTCAAGTCAGTTGTGCGCACAGGCTGCTTGGTGCTTCCGGGTTCAGTCGCGCCTGTGGACTGGCCACCCTGATGGCTGTTTGCCGTCGCCCCCTCCTTCTCCTGGCTCCCTGCCTTTCCCGCGCGGCCCCGCCCGGGCGCCGAGGTTCCTGCCCGTCCCCGGGACTCCCGAGTCCTGGGGGAGACGCTGCGCGGCCTTGGGCGCTGGATGGCTTTGCCCCCAAACTCTCCATTTCTTCTTACTCTGTGCCCCTGGGTGCCTCCCGGCTCCGTTTTACCTTCCCGGTAGCACGCTTTGAATTTCAACACGACTTGTTCAACATACCCCTGTCGGCTGCCCTCCCCCGCCCCAGCCTACTCCGGAGACCCCGGGGTCCTTGCACTCTTGGAAGATGGGGATAGTGGTAGGCTGTGCCCTAAGTTCTCTTCCTTTTATCTCACATTAATGTTTGCGGTCTCCTATAACTGCCCACCCCAGCCACATTTCCTTTCGATGCTCTTCTTTTCCTCTTAAAGTTGCCATGGTGTCTGTTCCTCTCTTCCCTAACCCCACTCTCCCCATAGGCCATGTCCACAGCCCATTTGAAACAGGGTCTCCAGCCAGTCTGGCGTGGACCTATGAGCCAGGAGGTCATGCTTCCATTTCCGGCCGGGGCACATGTCTGTGTTTCCGGCTGGATCTCCAGTGTGGGGAGTTCAGGAAGCAACGGATCAATGATTCTGTCTCATCATTGATGTTTCTCTCTCTCTCTCTTCCCTTTCCTTTCTCTCTGAAGTAAAAAAACAAAAAACACTTAAAAAACAAACTGGGTTTTGAAAACCGAGCCAAAATCATCCAATGCTGCTTGCTTTCACCTTTGCTTCTAAGTCCAACCCCCCCAGTCCCCCTGTTCGTTCTCATGGGCTGGGCTGGAAATCAGGTTCAGAGCATGGCTGGGAAGGGTTCTTTGGGAGCCTAGGAGGAACAGTTCTGGAGGCTAAAACCAGAGAACACACGTTAGGGCTTATCAATGGGCAGGATCCTTAACGTGGGCATCTGTTTGGCAGGATACGTACTATCAGCCCCGGGCGCTGGAGAAACATGCCGACAGCATCCTGGCACTGGTATGTCTACCCTGGCACCTGGGCCGACTGCGTCTTTTCAGCCCCGATGGCCCTCCTGACCTTCCCTGACCAAGCCCGGGAGGGGAGTGTCCCTGGGTGGGTAAGCTCCAGGCTCTGCAGCTTTCCTCTCCAACACACACGGGCACACACGCACACACGAGCAAGCGCATGCTTACCTGGCACTCCCTCTGGCTGTGCCCGCTTTCTCTGGGGGCAGCCTGAGCAGGAGGAGAATTTGTTCGCTCCTGGAACCATCTGCAGGTGCTGAGTCCTGCAGTCCCCAGTGACCTGTCCTCCTGGCAACTGACCTCTTTGGCTGCAGGGACAGCTGTCTCTCTGGCAGGGTTCCCACGTAATGTTTGTGCATCTCTTGGGGACCAGGCTGTCCTGAGCAGGAATGGATGAAAACACTTGATTAACTGGAGTAGAAAGAGAGCCTTGCCTTTCAATGTGATGGATTATGTCTAGAGATGATAAGAAAGGAGAACTTGTACTTACTTTTACCAGCCTGTTATGCTATCCATGGCCTTCAACAAATACTGAGCACCTACCGTGTGCGTGATGTCATGCAATGATAGGTGTTTCACATCATATCCCTCAGGTTATCCACTTTGCTCAGAGCCTGGTCCTGGGAAGGGCAGGGCGTATATGCTTGTGTGTGTGTGGTGTGTGGTGTGTGTGTGTGTGTGTGTGTGTGTGTTGTGTGGTGTGTGTGTGTGTGAGTGTGTGTGTGTGTGTTGTGTGGTGTGTGGTGTGTGTGTGAGAGTGTTGTGTGAGTGTTGTGTGAGTTGTGTGTGTGAGTGTGTGGGTGTGTGAGTGTGTGTGGTGTGAGTGTGTGGTGTGAGAGTGTGTGTGAGAGTGTGTGTTAGAGTGTGTGTGAGTGTGTGTGTGTGTGTGTGTGCGAGTGTGTGTGTTGAGAGTGGGTGTTGCGTGGTGTGTGTGTGTGTGAGAGTGTGTGTGAGTGTGTGTGTGTGGGAGTGTGTGTGTGAGAGTGTGTGTGAGTGTGTGTGTGTGTGTGTGTGAGAGTGTGCGTGTGAGTGTGTGAGTGTGTGTGTGTGTGTGTGTGTGTGAGAGTGTGTGTGTGTGAGTGTATGTGTGTGTGTGTGTGAGTGTGTGTGTGTGAGTGTGTGAGTGTGAATGTATATTGACTGCTTGTCCCTGTCTCTCTGCTGCAGGCTTCAGTCTTCTGGTCCATCTCTTATTACTCCTCTCCCTTCGCCTTCTTCTACTTGTACAGGAAAGGTCAGTGTGGTTTCCAAGGTGGTGGGACAGGAAACGGGCAGGTTGTGGCAGATGAGCCGAGCCCTAAAGAAGAAAGGGGACCGGCAGGGATGGTTTGGCTTCTGTCTTCTCTCAGGCCTCCCCCCGCAGAGGCTGCCCAGTGAGGATGCGGGGCGGGGTGGGGCGGGAGGAGGATCTGGGGGCAGAGGGAAGCTGCTCACTGGTTTCTCCCTCCCCAGGCTACCTGAGTCTGTCCAAGGTGGTGCCGCTCTCTCACTATGCTGGGACGCTGCTGCTGCTGCTGGCAGGTGTGGCCTGCCTCCGAGGTAGGTGGAGAGAGCCTGGCTGGTATCTGCCCGTCACTGGTAAATATTTATACAGCAACTTCTGCAGTTTTGTATTGGGCCCTGAGGGAGAACAATTGAGAATGGTCAAGGCGTGATTTTTCCTTAAAGGGCTTGGGTCCTAAATATGAAAAATAGTTATCAGAAAAGTTTGCTATTAGCTAGAAAAAATGTATATACCCTACAACAATCCCACATATATTCACATCTAGTTTGTAGTAATGCTAAACTGGAAACAGCTCCCCGCCACAAATAGGGTGGGGAGCTGCATTAGGGAGTGTAGTCCGACAGCAACAAACGGAAGCAGTGGGGTGAACGGGCGCAGCCACACTCAGCAATGCAGATGGAGCTAACGGTGTAACGCCGAAGGACAGGAGCTGGCTGCCAAGAATGTGTGCAGTGTAAGTGGGAAACCGTGGGCATTGTTATTTAAAAAAATAATAATATATATATATTATTTTTTAATGTATAAATTTTTATTGATTTCCAAGAGGAAGGCAAAGGGAGAGAGAGATAGAAACATCAGTGATGAGAGAGAATCATTGATTGGCTGCCTCCTGCCCGCTCCCTACTGGGGATTGAGCCGCACCCCAGGCTCTTCAATCCGCAGGCTGTGGCAAAAATATGTATATTTTTTATTATTTTCAGAGAGAAAGGAGGAGGGAGAGAGAGAGAGAAACATTAATGATGAGAGAATCATATACCAGTCTTCAGACTAAGAATGAGCATTTTTTTAAAATTTAATTTCAGTAATTTATTTTTTTCCATTACCATTATCCCCCCTGCCCCCCCATCCCATACCCTCTTCCACCTCCACCCTATCTCAAATTCTAATTTTATTTATTTTCAATTTTAGGGGGAAAAATAAATATAAAAAGTTCAGAGAATAAAATATCACAAACAAGTAAAATGCTTGTTCTGTGACATTGCTTCAGGTCCTTCTCAGCGAGGCACTGGGCGGTCCCTGGGCGCTGCCCAGGCCTCTTCCCAGTCCTTGCTCCTCTTCCCGCACAGCAGCCGCTGTGGCCGGCGTGGGTTTTCCTGCGCTTCAGATCCTCACCAAGGAGGTGTTTTTATTGACGTCAGAGAGGGGCAGGGGCGAGGAACACTGACTTCTTGTTACACTGTGTCTGCATCTAGTGGTTGGTTCTTGTATGTGCCCTGACTGGGAATCGAACTCCAGCCTGGGTGTGTCGGAACGGCGCTCTGACCTGCTTAGCACCCAGCCAGGGCTGCACTGACATTTTTTAATTTTTTTAAAATATATTTTTATTGATTTTTTACAGAGAGGAAGAGAGAGGGATAGAGAGTTAGAAACATCGATGAGAGAGAAACATCGATAAGCTGCCTCTTGCATACCTCCTACTGGGGATGTGCCCACAACCAAGGTACCTGCCCTTGACTGGAATCGAACCTGGGACCTTTCAGTCCGCAGGCCGACGCTCTATCCACTGAGCCAAACCAGTTTTGGCTGCTCTGACATTTTGTCCTGCAGCTTGCTTCGTTCTCAGCGTTGCTGGGTGCTCTACCCCTGATGACACATGGCGTTCTAGTTCATTCTGGTTTTACTTTGTAGCACTTACCTTCTCTGAAATGTTCTTGCTGACTGTTTTCGTCCTTCTCCAGCCCCACCCCGCCCCCAACCAAAGTGGCAGCTCTGAGGCCCCGGCCCTGGCATCTCATTTACTACTGACTTTCCCATGTCAGAGCGGGGCTGGCACATGTCACCTGTTGGGTCAGTGGAAGGAGAGATGTCGGGGTTGACGATGAAGGGAGAGCGGTTGCGATCACCGAGGGGCTGGGGAGAGCGAGGGAGGGGGCGTGGCAACCAGGAAGGAGCAGTCAGGAACCGGAAGGAGGCAAGAATGGATTCAGGGAGCGGAGGAGGGCCAGGGAGAGTGCTGAGGGCCCAGGTGCGGGCAGAGGCTGGAGGAGGGACTCGGGCGGTGAGGCAGGTGCAGGGAGCGGACTGCAGGAGGAGCGGTGGCGGAGGGCGGCAGTGGAGAGGAACCAGGGTTAGCAGGGCTGAGACCCGGGTGAGCGGCCACAGTCTGGGAAGAAACAGCCTGAGGCGGCGAGGGGACGTGCTTGGCCAGTGCTGGCGGTGCAGGAGGGTCGCTCGCCCTCCATTTCTCCAGACCTGGACCCTTTCCTCTCATTTCTCCTCCGGGGCCTCCTGCTCATCTCGCTTCCCTCCCGCAGGCGTCGGCCGCTGGACCAACCCCCAGTACCGGCAGTTCATCACCATCCTGGAGGCCACTCACAGGAACCAGTCTGCGGAGAACAAGGTGAGGGGGCCGGGCCGGTGCGAGCAGGTGCCCGCTGCCCAGGGACCTGGCACTTCTCTCGGCAGGGGCACCGGCCACCAGGCACCCCCCAGCGGAGTATTCTGCCGGAAGTCTTCCTCCCTCCCCCTCCCTCACCTGCAAGAGCTGCCTGGGTGTGGAAACATGGCGGGCTTTCTGTCAGAGCTCGGCCAGTGTTTTGTTGGGTGTGCATTGGTTGAGCACCGTGCTGGTTTTGTTTGGGGATGGGACAGGATGGACAGCGATGTCCACTCTCTGCCCGGGGCACAGCGTGGCGCCAGGGGGAAGCCAGGGCCCGGGGCGGGGCCCGCCAGCCAGGCGGGCATGTGACCACCCTTGAGAAGGGGCCCCGGGACCCTTGGAGCTCTTTCCTGCTCCGGGCTCGGCCGAAGGCCGCGGGCGCCTTGCTGCACTCCGTCTGCCGCGCCTGCAGCCTGTGGTTGGCGTGCGCTCCCTGACCCTCACAGGAGCCCCAGCACCCTCGCTCACACTGGGAGGAACAGGCCTGGCCCCGCGCTGTGGACTGGCGGGTCTGAATTCAAGTCCAGTCTGAGCAAAGCCTGCCTGGACTTGCTTTTCTTCTTTTTGTTTTCTTTTGTCTTTTATTTATTTACTTATTTATTTATTTTAGTAAATTTTATTGATTTTTTACAGAGAGGAAGAGAGAGGGATAGAGAGTTAGAAACATCAATGAGAGGGAAACATCAATCAGCTGCCTCCTGCACACCCCCCACTGGGGATGTGCCCGCAAACAAGGTACATGCCCTTGACTGGAATCCAACCTGGGACCCTGCTATCCACCAAGCCAAACTGGTTTTGGCGCCTTTTATATTTTTGTACAAAATTTCTATTGCTCTCTCTGAGTCAAGTTATTTTTGAAGACGTCAGAAATTTCTCAGACAGAAAATGAGAAACAACTCTCAACATAAAGTAGAGCCTGGGATCTGGGGGAGGGACCGCTGTCAGATCCCGCTCCCCCTGCAGGCGGGAGGGGAGGGAGGTGGCCCTGGGGGGCGTGCAGGCTGAGGGCTTCCCTCCTCCCGTCTCTCCCAGCTTGGGCAGTCCGATCCACTGAGGCCCAGGTGGGGGAGGGAGCAGGGATGGCCACGGCCCTCCCAGGAGCACCGCCCCTGCGGCCACCTCCTGGGCGGGTGGCGGGCGTGGGGCGCACAGGCAGGCTCCGCACCCTCCCTCCGGATGCCTCTGCGGCCTCCCAGGCTGCCTGAGGCCAGGCCCAGGGCCCGGGGTGGGCCGGCCTCCCTCCGCTCCTCCAGCCCCTCTCCCCCGCCACAGCGGCAGCTGGCCAGCTACAACTTTGACTTCAGGAGCTGGCCCGTGGACTTCCGCTGGGAGGAGCCCAGCAGCCGGTGAGCAGCTCTCCCCTCGCCCTGCGGCCAGGCCTGCCTGCAGCCTCTCGGCGCCCAGCGCTGCCCCTGACCCACCTCCCTCCTCTCTCCCTCCAGGAAGGAGTCCCGCGGGGGCCCTTCCCGAGGCGTGGCCCTGCTCCGCCCCGAGCCCCTGCACCGGGGCGCGGCCGACACCCTCCTCAACCGCGCCAAGAAGCTGCCCTGTCAGATCGCCAGGTGGGAGCGCGGGGGGGGGGGGGGGGGGGGGGGGGGGGGGCCTGGAGCCCTGTCAGATCGCCAGGTGGGAGCACGGGGAGGTGGGGGCGGGGGGGGGGCGGGGGGGGCCTGGAGCCCTGTCAGATCGCCAGGTGGGAGCACGGGGAGGTGGGCGTGGGGGGGGGCGTGGGGGGCCTGGAGCCCTGTCAGATCGCCAGGTGGGAGCACGGGGAGGTGGGGGCGGGGGGGGGCGGGGGGGGCCTGGAGCCCTGTCAGATCGCCAGGTGGGAGCGTGGGGGGGGGGGGGGGGGGCGGGGGGGACCTGGAGCCCTGTCAGATCGCCAGGTGGGAGCGCAGGGGGGAGGGGGGCGGGCGGGGGGGGGGGGCTGGAGCCAGTGCTCCAGGGTAAGACCACCGTCACCTGGTGGGGAGTCTGTGCTTTGTGCTGTATGTGGCAAAGTCGTGTTTATCCATGTTCACGTGTGAAGGAAAGGGGCTCCTGGCTCCTGGTGGTGAGGGAGAGCTGGGGAGTAACACTGCTCTGTCTGACACGAAGCTCTTTTGGGGTGTTTTTGGTTAATCCTCACCCAAGGGTACTTTTTCATTGATTTTTAGAGAGGGTGGGTGGAAGGGGAGAGGGAGAGAGAGAGAGAGAGATCAAATTTTGCCCCCCCCTCACACCTACCGACTAGGGCCAGGGATTGAACTGCATCCCAGGTTTGTGCCCTGAACCAGGAATTGAACCTGCGATTCTTTTTTCTTTTTAAAAATATATAGTTTATTGATTTTTACAGAGAGGAAGGGAGAGAGATAGAGTTAAGAAACATCAGTGAGAGAGTAACATCAATCAGCTGCCTCTTGCACACCCCCTGCGGATGTGCCCGCAAGTAAGGCACATGCCCTTGACGGGAATCCAACCTGGGACCCCTCAGTCCGCAGGCCGACGCCCTATCCACTGAGCCAAACTTGTTAGGGCGAACCTGTGATTCTTGTGTGCATGGACCAAGGCTCTAACTACTTAGCCACATTGGCCAGGGCCACGAACGCTCTTTTGATGAGGCCTGGAGGGAGGTGGGAGGGACACAGAGCCCTGGCTGTGTCCTGGCTCCTGGCATCCACCGGAGCAAGCTGGTTTGTGCGTCTGCGCGGAGCCCGCCTCGCAGGGCAGTGCCGTCACATATGGTGACGCAGTGAAGGGCATCGGGTGCGGGGCCTGAGGGCAGGAGGCAGAGCCTGGGAGAGGTGGCCTGGCACCGGCCATGTGGAGTGGCAGGGGCTTCCAGTGGCGGCGCCAGGGGCAGGTTCCCGCCGGGGGCTGCCGGTGCTGGCTGTCAGAGGCGGGCCAAAGCGGGCTTCTCTTCTCGGGGTGCTGGCAGGGGTCCTGCGGTGCTGTTCTGGGGACACACCCTGCGGGGGTGAACCGGCCGCGGCTAACTGTCCTTGTCAGGAGCAGCACCTGCACATCTCACACGTCCAGATTAGCACGTTTGTTCAGTAAAAAGTAGACTCTGCACCTCCGGGCAGATATCAGGCATATCAAAGTGAGCAAAACAGCCCTAGCCGGTTTGGCTCAGTGGGTAGAGCGTTGGCCTGCAGACTGAAGGGTCCCTGGTTCGATTCCTGTCAAGGGCACATGCCTGGTTGCGGGCTCGATCCCCAGTAGAAGGCAGCCAATCAATGATTCTCTCTCATCACTGATGTTTCTATCTCTGTCTCCCTCCTCCTTCCCCTCTGAAATCAATAAAATAATAATAATACTTTTTAAAACAGTGATCAGAACAGCCAGGTCCCTGCCCCGAAGGAGTTGCAGTCTACTTGGTCTTTCAAACTACCCACCTTGACCCATTAGTGACTCTTGAAATCAGTTTAGTGAATCACAGTCATTTTTCTTCAAGTTATTACTTATTTTAGAACTTTTATTAAGTTGCATTTATACATGAACAGATTCATCTTTGATAATAACTTTGCTTTTACTTATTGCATATAGAAAGTATCATGTATTACCTCATAAGACTTTGAGAATTGTATACTGGGCTACGATATGAGACGTGTATCTTACAAAGGCTGCAGTAACAAACGTTTGGAAACACCAGCCTTGCACACGTAGTCCTTTAAGTCCCGAAGAGGCCGACAAAGCTGTGAGTGTCCCGCCGGGGACAGTCCTGGCCCCCTAACTCCGTGCCCCCACAGCTACCTGGTGGCCCACACCCTGGGGCGCCGGATGCTGTACCCCGGCTCCGTGTACCTGCTCCAGAAGGCCCTCATGCCTGTGCTCCTGCAGGGCCAGGCCCGGCTGGTGGAAGAGGTGAGCCCGCCCTGCCCCCGGCTCTCCCCCGAAGGGCGCGGCCTCCTGCCCTTAACGTGGCTCTGCATCTCCCCATCAGTGTGACGGGCGCCGGGCAAAGCTGCTGGCCTGTGACGGCAACGAGATTGACACCATGTTTGTGGACCGGCGGGGGACGGCTGAGCCCCAGGGACAGAAGCTGGTGAGCGGGAGCAGGCGCGGGGCCCAGGGCTAGAGTGCGGGGTGGGTGGGCAGTGAGGTCCTGGGGTCTCGGTGGCACAGCAGCCCTCAGGAAGCGCACCTGAGGTGCCCACCCAGTCCCTAAGAATAGGCGAAGTGGAGCTGACCGGAAGGCGGCGTCGCGGAGAAGAAAGCGCGGACCCCGTGCCACACCCGCACTCAGTCCCGCCAGCCGGGAAGAGCGGCCCTTCCTGCGCCCGGACAGGCGGGCGGCACCCACAGCTCCCGGAGAGCCAAAGCCCGCCTCCAGGAAGGCGCAGGCGGCGCAGGCTCCAGTCCCGGCTCTGCCCGGGGCACCTTGGGACAGTGAGTGTGGGGTGTAGACTTGAGCTCAGAGAGGAGAGGAAAAGCATTGCCATCCCACACGGAAGACGGAAAAGTAGCCCAAACCTGGGAGTGACACGCCCGCTGCCTGCGGCGCTGTGGGCAGCCGCGCGGGGCAGGCAGGAGCCTTCTCCCTGCCGTCGCTCCGCGGTGCATGGCCGGCCTCAGCCCCGGGCCTGAGGCCAGTGGCTTCTGTCCCCGCGGAGAGAGCAGGGCGCCTCCCTCTTCCCCCTCCTCCCGCCAAGCTCCCTCAGCCGCCTTCCCTGCCCCGGCTCTCGCCCGGCCCTTTCCCAGCTCCTCCGCCTCCCCGCAGGTGATCTGCTGTGAGGGCAATGCGGGCTTCTACGAGGTGGGCTGCGTCTCCACGCCTCTGGAGGGTAGGCCTGGCTCAGCCCTCTGTCTCTGCCCCTTGGGATGGCACGCCCCATCTTCCTGCCCCCCCCCCCCGCCTGGCGCTTCCTGTGGGTCGGTCTGAAAGCTTCACTGGGGGGAGTCCTCCCCCATTTGCTTTGCGCACCTCACATCCCTGCTCCGCCGTGTGCCTACGGCTCCTTCACATCACCTCTCCCTCTGCGCCCGGAGCCTTGGTGGGTGTCGCCCTGGTGGGGTGGTTAGTGGCCTGGTGTCCTGCTGCTGGGGGGAGGGGGCTGGGGTGTAGGCCAGGAGGCCCCAGCCCCTCCCACCTTGTGTTGCAGCTGGGTATTCAGTGCTGGGCTGGAACCATCCAGGCTTCGCTGGGAGTACGGTGAGGCCCTCTGCCATCTCCGTGGGCTCCCACTCACCTGTGACCTGGGTGCCGAGGGCGGGGGCGGCAGGCCATGGGGGCGCCTCACAGGAGGGGTGCAGGAGGGCTGGTTTCTGGGGAGAGCTGCCCCCCCACTCCTTCCCTGTTGCAGAGAAGCTCAGGAAGGGCCCCTCTGGGAGGGTGCTCACCCACTCCTGCCTTTGCCCTCCCTCCTGCAGGGGGTGCCGTTCCCACAGAATGAGGCCAACGCCATGGACGTGGTGGTCCAGTATGCTGTCCACCGCCTGGGCTTCCGGCCCCAGGACATCATCCTCTATGCCTGGTCCATCGGCGGCTTCACTGGTACCAGCCTCCCTCCTCCCCACATACGCCCCTCAGCTCCCTCCCCGGGGGAGTGGCCCAGGGAGGGCTGGAGGTTCAGGAAGGAGAGGGCTCCTGTGCTTTCCTTCCTCACTTACCCGAGCCTAGGCTGGAGATCAGGGAGGCAAAAGCTTCCTGCGGATTGTCTGCACCGCACTTTCCTCTCTCCATCCTCTCCAGACACTGCCCGCTGGTCGGGAGGCCACGGAGAGCCCTGGGCTAAGCTAGCAGGGAGGGTGGGGCCAGCCTCAGGGTGAGTGGGAGGAGGGCTGGGGTGGTGAGCGGGAGGCCCTCAGTCCTTACCCTTCTTCCCCGCCTGGTACCAGCGACGTGGGCAGCCATGTCCTACCCGGACATCAGTGCCGTGATCCTGGATGCCTCCTTTGATGACCTGGTGCCCTTGGCCTTGAAAGTCATGCCGGACAGCTGGAGTGAGAACCGCTGCAGGCCTGCCCTTGCAGGGGGGGCTGCCCTGGCACTGAGCTGGCGATGGTCCCCTTTTCCATGGCAGGGAGTGGTGACCCCGTTGTTGAGAAGCAGGCTCCCCATTTTCCTTCTCCGTGAATACAGAGACCTTTGTGTTGGGCAGGGCTTTGTCTCTGCTCTCCCCTCACCTCTGTCCCACTCTAGGGGGCCTGGTGTCCAGGACCGTGAGGCAGCACCTCAATCTGAACAACGCGGAGCAGCTGTGCAGGTAACGCCTGCCCCGAACCCTCCCCGCTCTGCTGGGTGCAGCTGCCGAAGTTGGTGCTAAAGTGCTCAAGTGACCGCTCCCTGGTAGTCTAGTGTTCGGCGCTCTTAAAGTGCTCAAGTGCAAGTTGGCAAGTGACCACCACCTCAGCCCCTGCCCCCACCCTAGATGGCCTAACCAGGTCCCCGGGACCCTCCACTTTCTTCTTTTTAAAAAAACATCTTATTGATTTTTTACAGAGAGGAAGGGAGAGGGATAGAGTGTTAGAAACATCCATCAGCTGCCTCCTGCACACCCCCTATTGGGGACATGCCCGCAAGTAAGGTACATGCCCTTGACCAGAATCGAACCTGGGACCTTTCAGTCTGTAGGCTGACGCTCTATCCACTGAGCCAAACCAGTTTTGGCTTCTCTTTCTTTTTAAAATTGATTTCAGAGAGGAAGGGAGAGGGAGACATAGAAACATCAGTGGTGAGAGAATCATCGATCAGCTGCCTCCTGCATGCCCCCCACTGGGGATCGAGCCTGCCAGCTGGGCATGTGTCCTGGTTCATAGGTCGACGCTCAACCACTGAGCCACCCGGCTGGGCTCAGCAGGCCCCGGGATATTCTGACTCAGCCCCGAGGGGCTGGCCCTGGGCCTGCTGCAGCCGCGGTGAGAACCCAGCCAGGGCAGGACCGGGTGGCCAGTGCCACCTGCCTCCCTCAGCTCTCCCCAGCCCACTGCTCTGTCCCCTGAAGGTACCAGGGCCCTGTACTGCTGATCCGAAGAACCAAGGATGAGATCATCACCACCACGTGAGTCCCTGGGAACCTCTACCTCGCTGGGTCCCAGAGAGCCAGCCAGGTGCCCGCCCGCCTCTGCCCACTAGGAGCGCAGGTACCAAACCCTCCCCGCCGTGTTCGTTCTCTCACCGCAGGGTTCCTGAGGACGTCATGTCCAACCGAGGCAACGACCTCCTGCTGAAGCTCCTGCAGCACCGGTGAGCGGGGCGGTGTCTGCACGTGTGTGCGTGTGCACGTGTGCGCACACCAGCATCAGGAGGAAGGGCGAAGGCCCAGGTCTGACTCCCACCCGCACTGCTCCGGCAGGTATCCCCACGTGATGGCAGACGAGGGCCTTCAGGTGGTGAGGCAGTGGCTGGAGGCCTCCTCGCAGCTGGAGGAAGGTGAGGGCATCCGGGAGCTGCGGGGGGGCTGGCAAAGCCAGTGCTGACGGGCCCTCGTGTCTCCCTGACCAGCCTCGGTTTACAGCCGATGGGAGGTGGAGGAAGACTGGTGTCTGTCTGTCCTCCGCTCCTACCAGGCGGAGCACGGGCCAGACTTCCCCTGGAGTGTGGGTAAGGCGTCCGGGCAGGAGGGGCTTGGGCAGAGCCCAGGTGTGTGGGGCCGTGTGTGAGCACCTCTCTCTGCAGGGGAGGACATGAGTGCGCGAGGAAGGCAGCAGCTGGCTTTGTTTCTGGTGAGCGGAGGGGCGGGAAGCCAGAGGGGCGCCTGAGTGCCCGGGGGCACGGGGGGCTGGGGGGCAGTTGGAAATGGCACATTTATCGAGCGGGCAGTGGGTTTGGAGTAGAGGGCGGGGCCATGTCTGGCGGCTGCCACTCACTGTCGTGCTGTGCGCCACACGTAGGCCCGGAAACATCTGCACAACTTCGAAGCCACACATTGCACCCCGCTCCCGGCCCAGAGCTTCCAGCTGCCCTGGCACCTGTAGGGAGCGGCCCTCCTGGCAGCGGGCCGCCTGGAGGCCTGGGGCGGAGACCTGAGGAAGGGCCTCTTATTTGTGATTCGTGTTCATGTTGCTGTTCATAGTTGTGGAGTCCACCCTCCTTTCCACTGGTCCTCGCATGGGTCCCTCCTCCATCCTGCAGCACCTAACCGCCCGGCACACACACCTGCATTACATGAGTGGGTTTTTCCTAATAATTAATAAAAAGGTATTTTTTCTACTGGCTGGCTGGCTGTGACGCCCGAGTATGGGAGCAGCCAGCTCAGGCCTCTCCGTCTCCGCTCCTCGGGCACCGGGTCCCCCCTCACCTTCCCTGTGCCCGCCGCCGCCGCCCGCCTGACAGGCTGCCCTCACGCCCGGGCCCAGGGGGCCCCATTGCTCCACCGCACAGCTCGTTTACAAGCAGGCTCTCCAGGCTGCTTTACCTCTCAGCTCTTCACCAAACCAACTTCCACCTGGCAGGATCTCAACATCAGTACCCCCGCTTTTCTTGCTCAGCTCTTGCCACTTCCGGGGCAGTGAGGAAACCTGCACCCTCCTCACCCTCTGCAATCAGCAAACAGGGCCAGCAGGGGCTCATGTCCCCCAGAACCACACTTTTGGGCACTGATAGAACATTCTTAGGTCGAACCTGAGGGAATCCGTTCCCTGTAGCTTCTCTCCGTCCTCGGACCTCATGGAGCAGAATGCGTCCCTCGCCCCTCAGTCATCTTTCCCAGACGAGACGCCCCTAGACCCCCTGACTGCACTGTTTGAAAAGCTCCATGGGTGGCAGTATTCTGATGACCTAGACAGCCTCTTGCTAATTTCAGTGTCTCCCAGCCCAGGGCATGGTGTCTGCTCCTGCCGGCTCGGCACCCTGCGCCTGCAGGTGGGGTCATCTGAGACTTGGGTGACTACATCTGATATTTGGGGTTAAAAGGAGGGAGGTGACTACAGCTCCAAAATGTTCCACCTTTACCACCTTTAGCAAACACGGGAGAGCTGATGGTGGCACCCTTTCCTCCGTCTGTCCCGGGGCTGTGGGACCTGGGACCGGTGCCTGGCTCTGAACCTGGCCTTCCCAGATCCCCCAGAAGTTAATCCCCTGGAATCCAAGCTTTTGTTCAGCTAAGGGAACCTCCCTAAATGCAAATGGGGCACCCAGGCCCACCCCCACACCCTGGGGAAAAGGACTCCCTGCCTGGCCTGCCCTGCCCCTAGCACCCCCTCCCTCCCCTCTTCCTGCACAGAGAACCCTGAGTGTCAGGAGCCCTGGGCACCTCAGGTAGGTGGGAGAGGAGAGGCTCAACGTTTGAACCTGGGCCTCCCCACCCATGGGCCTCAGCCTCCCCCTCACATTACTCCCAGTCACTCCCCTCCTAGTAAGCTCGCAGCAGCCCCATCCCTCCCTCACCCACGGGGGGGGGGCGGGGGCAGCAGTCTCAGGCAGGACCGGCTGAGATGCAGACACATACCCGCTGGGGCTCTGCACGTCGCTCTGTTGGGCCCGGCGGCCGGCCCCAGGTGTGGAGCAGTTGGGCCAACAGAGAGGCGGCGGTGGGAGGGGAGAGGCGCTTCCAGCGGGAACCCTGGGGAGAAGAGGCGGTCTCAGGCCGCGCAGCCCTTCCCTGCCGTCTACTGGCCCAGGCCCTGCGCCTTCTCCGCCAGGCCCCTCGCAGCTGTCACAGCGGGAGGGTGGGGGGCAGCCCAGTCCCTTATCCACCCCACCGCCCCCCCTGCCCATCAACAAGCCGCCCGGCTCCCTTCGGACGCAGCCCTAGTGCACATTCGGGTTGAGGATCCCTCTCCAGTCCCTCCTCACACCGCAGGCCGGTCCCTGCCGGGCCCCTCCCTGTGCGTCCTCCAGCGGCCAGTCCTGGGCGGGCCCTCTGTCACCATGGCGACCGCTGCCCGCCCGCTCCACCCCTCCCCACGCAGCTCCTCCCTCCCCACGGGGCCCTCCCTCCCCACGGGGCCCTCCTCCCCACAGGGCCCTCCTCCCCACGAAGCCCCTCCCTCCCCACGGAACCCCCCTCCCCACGGAGCCCCTCCCTCCCTATGGGGCCCCCCTCCCCACGGGGCCCCCCTCCCCACGGGGCCCCCCCTCCCCAAGGGGCCCCCCTCCCCACGGGCCCCTCCTCCCCACGGGCCCCCCCTCCCCACGGGGCCCTCCCTCCCCACGAAGCCCCTCCCTCCCCACGGAACCCCCCTCCCCACGGGGCCCCTCCCTCCCCACTGTCCCCCCCCTCCCCACGGGGCCCCTCCCCCCCCACGGGGAACCCCTCCCCATGGGCCCCCCCTCCCCACGGGGCCCTCCTCCCCACGAAGCCCCTCCCTCCCCACGGGGCTCTCCCCACGGGCCCCCCCCCACGGGGCCCTCCCTCCCCACGGAGCCCCCCCTCCCCACGGGGCCCTCCCTCCCCACGGAGCCCCCCCTCCCCACGGGGCCCTCCCTCCCCACGGGGCCCTCCTCCGCACGGGGCCCCTCCCTCCCCACGGGGCCCCCCCTCCCCCCGGGGCCCTCCCTCCCCACGGAACCCCCCTCCGCACGGGGCCCCTCCCTCCCCACGGGCCCCCCCCTCCCCACGGGGCTCTCCCCACGGGGCCCTCCCTCCCCACGGGGCCCCTCCCTCCCTACGGGCCCCCCCCTCTCCACGGGGCCCCCCCTCCCCACAGGCCCCTCCCTCCCCACGGAGCCCTCCCTCCCCACGGGGCCCCCCCCTCCCCACGGGGCCCCTCCCCACGGGGCCCCCCTCCCCACGGGGCTCTCCCCACGGGGCTCCTCCCTCCCCACGGAGCCCTCCCCCCCCACGGGGCCCCTCTCCCCACGGGGCTCTCCCCACGGGCCCCTCCCTCCCCACGGAGCCCTCCCTCCCCACGGGGCCCCCCCCTCCCCACGGGGCCCCTCCCCACGGGGCCCCCCTCCCCACGGGGCTCTCCCCACGGGGCTCCTCCCTCCCCACGGGGCTCTCCCCACGGAGCCCTCCCTCCCCACGGAGCCCTCCCCCGGCAAAGCGCTGACGCCCCCCGGGCCTCCTGGGCGGAGGGGGCGGAGCGCGGAGCCCCGGACAGTCCCTCTGGCCTCCCTGCCGCTCCGCCTCCGCCGGGAGGGCGGCTTCCAGCTCCGGCCTCCACGCTCCCCCCAGACGCCATGTGGGTGCCCGGCTGCCCGCACCCCAGGGCGAGTGAGGAACAGCCATTCCATTGTGTCTGCGTCCCGTTCCCGCCCCCGCCCCGGCCCTGGCCGCCCTGGTCTGGACCCCCAGGTCCGCGCCGCAGTGGGCAGCCAGGCGGAGAGGAGCGCGGAGCCCGTGGGCGCCGGAGGCAAGGCCGCTGGCCTGCAGCCCAGCGCGGCGGGCGGGCAGGGGGGCGGGGGAAGCGGGCTTCCTGGAACCACTGGGCACTGGGCTGGGTGCAGTCACTCCGGACCCAGGAGTCCTCGGTTTTGGACTTCTGACAGTGCCAGTCTGTCTCAGCTTGGGGAATGGTGCCACCAGCCACGCTGTGCGAGTCTGCCCCTTCCCCACCTTACACTCAGTCTAACCCTAACTGCCCTCTTCCTTCTCGATGCTCTCCGATTCATGAACCGAGTGGATCTGGAGACGTGGAAGCAGAACAGTGTGTGGAATCTCAGAGGGATGGGGGGTGGGTTGGTAAGCAACCAAAACCCTTGTGTGCATACTAGAGGCCTGGTGCACGAA
Source organism: Pipistrellus kuhlii (assembly GCF_014108245.1). NCBI lineage: Eukaryota > Metazoa > Chordata > Mammalia > Chiroptera > Vespertilionidae > Pipistrellus > Pipistrellus kuhlii. Next base: position 83,440,623 of record NW_023425551.1, read on the forward strand.
ATTCATACAGTGTGTGTGTGTGTGTGTGTGTCCCTCAGTCCAGCCTGCACCTTCTCCAATCTGGGACCCCTCGAAGGATGGCCAACTGCCCATTTAGGCCCCATCCTACTGGTTAGTCAGACATCCCTCTCACAATCCAGGACTGCTGGCTCCCAACTGCTCGCCTGCCTGCCTTCCTGATTGCCACTAACTGCTTCTGCCTGCCAGCCTGATCTCCCCCTAATTACTCCCCTGCCAGCCTGATTGCCCCTAACTGTCCTCCCCTGCAGGCCTGGGTTCTCCCCAACTGCCCTTCCCCACAGGTCCAGTTGCCCCTAACTTCCCTCCTCTGCCAGCCTGGTCACCCCTAACTGTCCTCCCTGCAGACTTGATTGCCCCCCACTGCCCTCCCTTGCAGACCTGGTCCCTCCCAACTACCTTCCCCTGCTGCCCATCTTGTGGTGTCCATCTTGTGTCCACATGGGAGTAGCCATCTTGTGTGTTGGAGTGATGGTCAATTTGCATATTACTCTCTTATTATTGATAGATAGGATAGAGGCCTGGTGCACGGGAGGGGTCCAGCTGGTTTGCCCTGAAGGGTGTCCTGGATTAGGGTGGGGGTTCCCTTGGGCTATGGGGTGGCCTGGGCAAGGGGCCTGTGGTGGTTTGCAGGCTGATTATGCCCTGGGTGGCCCAAGTAGAGGCCCTGACCTCTGGGAGTTTGGCTTCCTCCATTGCTGGGGAAAACCAAACCTCCTGCTCCATCCATCTTGGTTGGGTTAATTTTCATACTAGCTCCTGATTGGCTGGTGGGTGTGGCTTGTGGTGTAGCAGAGGTATAGTCCATTTGCATATTGCTCTTTTATTAGCTAGGATATGCAGGACCCATGGACATGACAATCAGATGGTTAAGGTCTGGGGCCAGAGTAGGCTGGAGGGGGTTAATGGGGGAGAAGGGGGACATAAGTAATATTTTCAACAAAGAAGATTTTTTTCTAAAATATACTGTAATTGAAAAACATTTAAAATAAATAAATAGCTGAAGCCGGTTTGGCTCAGTGGTAGAGCGTTGGTCTGTGGACTGAAAGGTCCCAAGTTCGATTCCAGTTGGGGGCATGTACATTGGTTGCAGGCACATCCCCGGTGAGGGGTGTGCAGGAGGCAGCTGGTTGATGTTTCTCTCTCATCGATGTTTCTAGCTGTATACCTCTCTCCCTTCCTCTGTAAAAAATCAATGAAATATATTTTTAAAATAAAATAAAATAAATACTCTCAGATTCACTCACTTTTTGGCTTCCCGCTTCCCTTCTGCAGGGCCAGGCCACCATCTAGTGTCTGGGCTCAGGAATAGCTGCCTAACTGGTTCCCGCCTCAGAATCTTGTAGACAGAACCGCTTGCTGTTATTCCTCTGCTGAAATCCCTGTGCCAGTGCTTCCCACCCCATCACCGCTTACTGGTCGTCTCCCCCGTCGAGAATGTGTGAATGCCCACAAAGCCACTGTATCTTTTTTTTTAAATAAAGTGCATGTAATCTTTTTAAAAAATATTTTATTGATATTTTTCAGAGGAAGGGAGAGAGAGAGAGAGCTAGAAACGTCGATGAGAGAGAAACATCGACCAGCTGCCTCTTGCACACCCTCTACCGGGGATGTGCCCGCAACCAATGCACATGCCCTTGACCAGAATCGAACCTGGGACCCCTCAGTCTGCAGACGCTCTACCGCTGAGCCACACTGGCTTTGGCCCACAAAGCCACTTTAAAACGGAGCCAGAGCTGCCCTCCCAGAGGAACTGCCCGTGTGCGGGTCTTATGCCTCAAGCCTTTGGAATGTTAAAACTGGGCAAGATAACCTTTGCACTGTGCCGAAGCAGCCTTGTTTCCCAAAGGAATGTTTGCAAAGATAACCAGGAAGCAGCCTCTATGACTACTAGACGGAAAATTAAAACATGGTGTAACCCAGCTGGTGTGGCTCACGGTTGGATCCCAGTCAGGGCACATGCCTGGGTTTTGGGCTCGATCCCCAGTAGGGGGTGTGCAGGAGGCAACCAATCAATGATTCTCATCATGGATGCTTCTGTCTCTCTCCCTCTCCCTTCCTCTCTAAAACCAATAACACACACACACACACACACACACACACACACACACACAGAATGTTCCTGTCTCACTCCCAGGCTGCGGCTCCTGTTCCCAAGCCAGGAAGTTAGGCTCCAGGGTGGCCGTGGGCGAGAACACCCTGTCCCTCAGGACATTTGGGCACCAATTTCCACCCCACAGGGGTGTCGCCCCTCTCCTTCTTCTTGGCCAACTTCTCTCCCACCAATATAAGCACAAACTGGAGGCTGGTGGCAGTCATGCGTTTTATGGCAGGCCCTACGCACAGCCGGCGTCTGGGGACCCTGGGCCTCCACAGCGCCCCCCACCCTCTGCACATGGTCCTCTTAACAGTGCTGGTCGTGATGAGCTTGGTGTGTGGTAAGTGGCTCAAAGGGCTCCGAAGGCCTGCTGGATAGAGGGACCCCCCAGGTGCCAGGTGTTGGGGCACATGTGCCCAGGCAGGAGGAAGGATGGGATGAGTGGGCTTGCTGGGATAGTGCTGGGCATTGCTAATGCACTGATGTCACTCTGATGGAGGTGGCTGGTGACTTCCCAGGGTTGTCTCATTCAGACCTGAATGACGATACTGAAGGGAACCCATTAAAATCTCAGGGCAGCCAAAACCGGTTTGGCTCAGTGAATAGAGCATCAGCCTGTGGACTGAAAGGTCCCGGGTTCGATTTTGGTCAAGGGCATGTACCTTGGTTGCGGGCACATCCCCAGTAGGAGGTGTGCAGGAGGCAGCTGATCGATGATTCCCTCTCCTCGATGTTTCTAACTCTCTATCCCTCTCTCTTCCTCTCTGTAAAAAATCAATAAAAATATATATTTTTTAAATCTCAGGGCAACACAAAATAGGGTTTGGGGAGCAAGCCAGATGGCAGCACCAGGACCCACAGGGCAGGAAGAGGCTGGAAGCAGCCTGACAGCCTCCTCACTTGGCTGCAAAGCACTATCTCCATAGAAACAGGACTCAAAACATTGGTCAGCGTTTGTCTCACACCAAGTGATTTGCTGGGCCTGGGGCTCCTTAACCTGGTCTTGGCCGGGCCCGGAGGGAGATCGATGTACGGTCGGCCCTCCATATGTGCGGGTTCTGCATCCCTTGATTCAAACGAGGATGAAAACTACTTTTTAAATGATAGTGTTGCTGGTGTGTGCTATGTATTATACAATAGTTCGGCCCAAGGTGGTTGTGTCTGTACTGAACATGTGCGGACATTTTTCTATCTTTGTTCCTTAAACAATATAGTATAACAACTATATACTAGTATATTGTATTAGGTATTACAAGTAATCTATAGATGATTTAAAGTATTCGGGAGGATGTATGTAGGTTATATGCAAACACTACATCATCTATAATAATGAAAGCATAATATGCTAATTAGACCAGACAGCCGGACGACCCTCTGGACCAAGCCAGGGCTGCGAGGGCTGAAGCAGCCCCGCAGTTGCATCGGGCCTCTAGTTTTATCTAAGGGACTTGAGCAGATTTTTGTCTCAATTCGGAACCAATTCCCTGTGGATCCCAAGAGACAACTACATATGCATGTGTGTGGGAGGGCTTCGGTGGACAGTTTGATGAGTCTGTCCTGTGAGAATGCGGCCCTGGGCTGCTTGAAATCTCGTCTGCACGAAACGGAGTCTTCCTGTCCTGTGATGATGCATTCTTGTTTTTACTTCTTGTTCTTCTTTTTTTAATTTCCAAGAGGAAGGGAGAGGGAGAGAGAGAGAGACAGAAACATCAATGATGAAAGAGAATCATTGATCGGCTGCCTCCTGCATGGCCCCCACTGGGGATCGAGCCTGCAGCCCAGGCACGTGCCCTTGACTGGAATCAAACCTCCTGTTCACGGACCAAATCTCAACCACTGGCTGGGCCGGATGGCTTTAAAAATTGGTGATTTTATGGCTTTCTGAGATGGGAGAGGGGAACAGCGGGATTGATCTGGAAGGCGGAGGCATGGGGTCAGAGCTTGTCTGTGTTCTAGGTAAAACTGACCCTGTCAATCAAAAGCCCCCTTCTCCAGCTGAGTCCCCCAAATACCTGCGCTGCTATCGGTGCCTCCTGGAGACCAAGGAGCTGGGGTGCCTGCTGGGATCGGACATCTGCCTGGCCGCTCCTGGCAGCAGCTGCATGACTCTCTTTATCAAGAACAGTAAGCTGCCTTCTGCCTGTCTGGGCCCAGACCCCAACTCCCAGACACTGCCCCATGCCAGACGCTCTCTCCTCCAGAGCATTCCCTGACTCCACCGCCACCCTGCCCCCAGCCCACGGCCGTGTCCTGCCCTCCGCAGGCGCCAGCCTGGAGATGGCCAGCTACCTCTTCAGTCTCCTTCACCCTTAAGCGTTCATGTTCACCGAAACCTGAGCTTTGGCTATCTTCCGCTTCGCTCTCCCAGAGGAATTTCTCTGCTTCCCTGGCACAGCCACGTCACAGAGTCTGAGTGTGGCCACACTGGCCATCAAATTGCCCTCTGGACACCTCGCCACAACTTTCCACTTGCCCAAAATGTCTGACTCTTTGTTCTTCATGCTCGCTCTGCCACCGCCCCTCACTGCCTTAAACGTTGACAAACACTGACACAAACTCTGGGCCAGGCACTGTGCTAAGCACTTACAGCCTCTGAGGCGCTCCCCCGCTGAGGGCCGAGGCCGGTAAGGCCCACACCTGTCAGGCTCCGAGGCTGAGCCACAGCCTGCGGTGGCCCCAGCGGTGGCACCCTTCCCCACAGCGAGTCCCTGCCTGCGCCTGGCCCGGTCCCCAGCTCCTATGCACGAAAACAAAAACCACTCTTTTTATGTCTGGATTCCCCTTTCTGTGATCTTTCTGGCATCCCACCCTACCTCTCCTCCTCCCCCACAGACAGGCATAGCCCTGCAGACAGTTCTACGCTTGCGTTTTAAACTTAACGGCTATTTTTCCCTACCTTGGTGACTTCCCCTCAGCTCTCAGGCAGGGGTTTTTCACCCTCTGATATATAGGAGCTGGGGGGCAGAAATAATACGGTAATAAATAAATGAATAATACAAGAATAAACGGTGTACTCACAACTGCAAACCCACTTTTGCCCACCCCGATAGTATTAATCCATAAAAGAAACCAGCAGCCTCCCTGCAGCCTGGCCCCGCTCAGGCTGTTGGCTCTCCCAGCCCCAGCTCAGCACCCTCCAACTGTCACAATATTTCAGAGGGCTCGCAGCCTTCCGCGGGGGACTCCTGCTCCTGGGCACTCCCTGTGTTTGGGGGTGCAGGGGAGGGTGTGGGCAGTGGAAGTCCCGTGGACGGACGGGAGGAGGGGGTAGGACCCTGCCGGCACATCTCGCTGTTGCAGGTAGCGGGTCTGACATCATGGTGAGTGACTGTCGCCGCAAGGAGCAGTTGAGTGACTGCTCACACACCCGCACTTCCCCGGTGTTTGGCTTCTGGATGTTCTCTCGATGCTGTTTCCGGAATCTCTGCAATAACCCACAGAACAGAGTGTTCTATCTCCCGTAGCACTTCCGCAGAGCCCTTCGCAGGAAGATGCTGCTGGTCCTCACCTGGGCGCAGCCAGGACCACCTCCAGCCCCGCCTCACCTCCCCCAGGTCACTGACCCAGCCCTAGTTGCCTCTTGCTTCAGCACTCCCCACTCTGCCCCTCACAAGCTCCCTCTCCCGGCATCTCTGGAGTTTTCCCTGTAAGTCCTCACCGTCCGACAGCTCCCCTCCCCTTCTCTCCTGTCGGCTGCCCCTGCTCTGCTCTGGCCTCCTTCCTTCCTCCCACCACGGCCTCCTCGCAAGGTGTGCCTACAGAATAAACTGGTGTGCAAACTGTACGGCTTCTCTCTTCCGGTGGAGGCGGAGGGAGGGGTCCTGCCGGCTGTCCCACTGGGGGACAGGTAAAGGGCTTCCAGCTCCTCTGAGCTCGCTGTCTAGGTGTCTTGACTCAGCTCTCGGCACAGAAAGGAAGTGGAAGGAGATGCAGTGACGGCCAGAGGCAGCGGACCCTTGTTAGGCCGTCAGCCGGGCCATGTGGGGACTGTGGGAGGCCTGGGGCAGGGCCGGTGCAGGGCAGGCCCGGGGGGGGGGGGGGGGGAGGGTGAGAGGGCTTTGTCCCAGCTCAGCTCCCTCAAGGCCATGGCTCTACGCTTTTCGGGCCTTGGGGTCCTTGGCCTCCAAGGCTGTCTTCCAGTTTGGGCTTTTGTGTCCGATACCGAAATCAGAAGTATGGGGAAGAGTGGGCCCAGCAAGAGGGGGACACAGGTTTACTCCTTGCCTTCCCACTGCCTTCCGACACACACGTTAACACTGGTGTCTCCCACCGGAGCACAAGCCACGGAGTTGACACGTGGCCAGTGCCGTGTGCATGAGTATACGATGCATGATGCCACTAAACCCAGCAGACACAGCCCAGCTGAGCAGCTCCAGCTCGGGCAGAGGCGACCCCAAGTTGGGGGCAGTGCCTAGAAGCAGCTTTGGGTACCAGAGGCCTTCATGCCGGCTTGAAACTGCTAACATAGGCGAGTGGTTTTCAAAAGCCCACGTTCTGTATGTTTTGCCAGAGGTTTAAAAACAGAAGGCCTGTCCGTTTGTGTGGAGCCCCCGTGTGCATGTGCTCGCCCGGGACCAGGAGAGGCTGGCTTACCCCGCGGGGGAGCGATCGGGCTCCGGGCACGAGGCTGCACTGCTTCTGAGAAATGGGTTCACAACCCCAGCTCTGGGCCGAGCCTTGAAGGGCAGACCTGGTGGTACCTTCTGAGTCCTGGTGCCTAACACTGGGCCTGGCACAGAGCAGGCATGTGCAGTATGCTGAACACATGAGAAAGGGAGTTATGACTATTAATTATTGCTGCCAGGACACTTGTTTTCAAAAATAAAACAAAAGGCCCCGGCCAGGGGTGTGGAACTCAGAGATGGACAGGCAGACCGGCCGAGGCTGTGGAACTCAGAGATGGACAGGCAGACCGGCCAGGGGCGCAGCGGGTGGGGGCCATCCCACGCACCAGGTCACATTCCGGGTTCTGGCTCACTCCCCATTAGAGGGCATACAGGAGGCAGTTAAAACCATCAGTGTTTTGCCGAAACCAGTTTGGCTCAGTGATTAGACTCAGTCTTCAAACTGTGGCCCGCAGAGGAGTCTGATCCGGCCCGCCAGGTTTTTTGGGCAGTGAGCGCAGCCGAGGTGTTACAGTAGGAATTAGTAGTTCATATAGTCCGGCCCTCCAGCTCTCTGAGGGACTGTGATCTGGCCCCCACTTTAAAAAGTTTGAGGACCCCTGGAATAGAGCATCAGCCTGCGGACTGAAAGGTCCCAGGTTTGATTTCGGTCAAGGGCATGTACCTTGGTTGTGGGCATATCCACAATAGGGGGCGTGCAAGAGGCAGCTGATCAATGACTCTCTCTCATTGATGTTTCTGACTATCCCTCTTCCTCTCTGTACAAAATCAATAAAAATATATATTTTTAAAAACCATCAGTTTCTCTCCAAAAAAATCAATTGAAAAAATATGTAAAGTTAAAAGGCAGGAACCGCAGACCCCTCAGCACCAGGTGACTGAGGCGCAGCCCTGGCCCTTCGGTTTGCTCCCGTCTCTTCCGGGTGGAAACCCGACACCACTGGACTGCCTGCCTCGGTTCTGCGGTTCTGCGGGCCGGCTCGGACGGAGGGAGGCTTCACCTCAGCTCCGATCTCTGATCTCTCGCGAGCAGCTGGGATGGACTCGGGCCTTTGGGGCAGGCCAGAAGCCACCAAACCAGGTGCAGTGGCCAGGGCGCTCCAATCATTTGAACCCCACACCCAATTAACTTTCCCACCTGTCTACACCTGCCCACACCTGAGCCTAACCCGTAAACATGACTCAGACTGAACCCTGTCTGTTTATTGTGGAGGGAAACTGGGGGCACGGAGAAAAGCAGGACCCTCTTCCCTCTGCCCTCCCTGGGCACCTATGCACGTGGGTATCAGGAGCAGGCGGCCATGGCGGAGGCGGCCAGAGATGGGAACAAGAGCTGAGAAAGGCAGCAGGAGCCCCGGGTGGGAGTGGGGTGGAAGGCAGGGAGGCAGGGACACCAGGAGCCAGTCAGGATCTGCACAGCTCAACCCGCATCCTCCTTGCTACAAATCCAGTCTGGCCTGTGTCTGAGAGCACAGGATGGGAGACAGCCAGAACTAAATGGAGGTGGTAGGTGACCAGACTAGAGGGGACCAGGAAGATGGGGGTGATGGCACTCAGGTGGGAAAAAGAGGGAGCCGCTGCCTTTCCCAGGCCCGCCCAGCAGTCTGCACTTGAGATTGTTTTCCCGGAGGAAGGAGACACTGGGTTAGCTGTGTTTCTGAGTGGGAACGAAACCAAAGCCATAGAGACAGAGGACAAAGGGAAGGCCTGAAAGAGCAGAGCAGAGATGGGAGTTCCGGGGCCAGAGCAGGGGCCTGGGTGTTGGGAGATGCTGAACAGATTGCAATTCAAGAAGTCAGGGATCAGGGCCCAGCCCGGGGAAGAACCAAAAGCCCCGAATTGTTGAGGAATAAGTATATGCTGCGCAGGTCGGCAATGGACAAGCCCAGGTTCAAGGGCAGGGCAGCCAGGGGGTCCATGCCCTTAGGCTCCTTCCCAGTATGGGAGCGGGGGAGGGGCAGTGAGAGGTTCAGGGCCTGGTAGAACCACTGGATCTGGGACTTGAACAGGGGCAGGCTCAGGGCCCCACCAGGGGGCTCAGGCTGGGAGCTCTGGAGCTGAGGGCTGGACCATGAGTTGCAGTGATCGTACTGGCAGCACTGGGCCTGGTACCAGTACTCTGAGACGTAGGTGTTGCGTGTTTCTTGGCAGCGGTAAGAATTGTACTGTCCACAGGCGCGGATGAGGAAGCGAACCCTGTTTTCTGGCGGAAGAGAACAGCTCATAAGCTGCTGCCTCCCAACCTGGCACCCCAAGAACTCTCCCCTTCCCTCACCAGACCCAACTTCCACCGGCAGCTTCAGCAATGCCATCTCGTTACCCCAACCCCCAAACTCCTGACCCAGCTGCCAGGATCCTCCTCTCTCCTTCTTGTGCCCCAGGCCCCGAGCATCCTCATGTAGACCAGGCAATGGGCCATCTCACCAGCAGCCCGTCCCGAGTCTTGAACTCACTGTAATAGACGGTGATCACCATGCATGGGGATGAGCTACTGATGGTGCATTTCTCCAAGCCGGAAAGGCATCCCGCAGCAGGGTCTTCTAAGAGGCAGAGGTGGCAGGTGCGGAGTTTAGGAACAGGCACTGAGGAAGACAGGATGCGAGCAGCGCTCACTGCAAGGTCCCCGCCCTGTACGAAACCTGTACATCCAGGGCCACAGCCCACCCCTCCTTCCTGTCCCTGGGCCGCACTCACCTCTTCCCTCTGCGAAGCCCACCATGACCAGCACACCTACGAGCATCGGGGCCTTCATGATGGCATTCTGGGGAGCGGGGCAGTGCCTGAGGGGTGCCTTGCAACTCCACCTTCCCAGGACCATGCTCCTGGCTCCTGAGCGGCAGGGGTTTGACAGCCTGAGCAGGAGCTGCTGTGGGCAGTTGTATTCCCACCCGGGGCAGGAACTGGGCTGGGTGAGTGATTAACTTGGCAGGAGGAAGTGTGCCCTCGCCCACGAGGCCTGTTCTCTGAATGTGGGCGCAGTGGCCGAGACGGGCAGGACCTGGCCTGTATCCAGTGTGCTTCCCAAACACCTATCATTCCTGCCCCTCAGGGTCCATGGCTGAGCTTCTGTGTCCAGCACCACATGCTGCCCTCCCTCACAGCTAGTCCCTGTTGTGCTGAAACTCTGACTCCCGTCCTTTTGAGATGAGCGGGGGAGAGGGGCCCACACAGGACCACACAAGCAGCAATTCTGGGCCTTTTCCCGCTTCTCTCCACCCCTTATTTTCAAACCGCTTTCCCTGTAAAACCAAAACTGATAGTGTTACGACCCTTATAGCATAAACAGACATCGGTGTCCTCCAGACCAAAGCAAACATTTCTCATCTTGGAGGTTTGACTTTTCTCTAGGTCTTTTCCTTGGGACTTTGCACACCTTCATACCCAGTCCTAGGATTTCTGCTCTGCTAAACATCACCCAATCACTGGGCACATGTCTGTGCTGGCTTTCAACCAGGGAGGGTGAGCCGGCATCCAGCACACAACCCTCCCTTCCCTGACCCCAAGCACCAGCAGACCAGCTCATGGCCTTTTTTCCACTTTATTTCATATTCCCACCACAATAATGACTCCTTTAATTTAAACTAAAAACCATAGAGGGTGGCAGAAAGGAATGGGGCCGGGGGCGAGGAATCAGCGAATCGTCTTGACTGGGCTCTTGAAGTTGCTAGCGGCTTGGAGCTGCAGCTGGTAGGCCATCGGATGGATCTTGAAACCGTAGAGCCTGGGCCGGGGGGGGCATAGGTCAGAGGCAGCAGGTGAGCCACATGCAGCCCTGCCAGCAGCCTACGTTCCGACCTCCCGCCCAGCTCCTCCACGGGCCTGCTCAGTGCTCAAGGGCAACAGTTCCCAACCTCCTCCCTACAAGAGTCTTTGTGTCTGTATCTTAAATTCCCATTAAAACACAAATTCCAGGCTATGTCTGTATACAGATGTCTGTGGCACTACCTGCTTCACCATAACACTGAGCCCCGCCCCCCGCCCAGTAAAGGTGATGCTCAGGAAGAGAAACCATGCTTGAGCTGTGGCTCTGAGGAGCTCCTCGCTAAGGCGGAACATCCAAGGTGACAGCAAGAGCAGCTGTTGTTTAAATGGTGCTTCAAACATTATTCTCAACACTTCGCATATCTAAGCATACCCTGCCGGGCAGGTCCTATCAGCACCCACTTCATGGGCAAGGGAACGGACAAGGCAATCAGCTAACTCTTCGAATGCCCTCAGCACGGAGAGGCCTAGCTTTGGGAGGAGCAGGCCTCAAAAAGGACCATGCCCAGCCCTCCCTTTGACCCCTGGTGGCTGTCCCTGCTCCCCACCTGGGCACAAACTGGTTGGCAGGCCGCTTGGGCCGATACTCGGGGTGCACCATGAAGAGCATGTGCGGGAAACCTGTGCCGAAGTATGCGCCGTCCGTGTGGTGGTGCCTTGAGGACTTGGGTGTGTACACGTCCATGCACTTGGGGCAGTAAAGCTTCACCATGGCCTCCCCTGGGATGTCCGAAAGGCCTGGCAGACAGACACACTCAGCACGCAGGCTCCCTGGCCTACCCAAGTTCCCTCCCACGCCCGGCTCCCACGTGCTGAGCCCCATCCCTCCCCAGAGGACCTTCCCTCCCCACACTCACCGATGGGAAGCATTGGCTGGTTCTCACAGTACACACGCGGACAGTAGCCAAAGTCTCCCTGCTGGTATTTTTCCAGCTGAGGTGAATAAAACGTTAGTGCAGGCGGGCTGGGAGGGGTGAGAGAAGGGGCAGTCCCTTTCTCTGCCCATTCCTCCTCTTTCGCTGGCACAGCCGGCCCCCGACTCCCCCCCACTGCCTTCCCTCAGCGAGGGAGGCTGCAGACCATCAGAGCCACTTCCGGCCCGAGGTGACACCTCCCTCCAGAAACACCCCCTTCAGCACCATTCCCAGTCAGGACTGAATCCCAGGCCCAGGTCTGAGGCTCCTCAGCCAGACCTTGCTGAGGAACCTGCTTCCCTTCCTCCTCAGAGGACTCAAGTGGAAGCCGAGAAGCCTCACCATCTGGGCGATGCCACGGTTGGTGAGGATGTAGCGGGCGTGGATCAATCCATAAAGCATCTCAGCTGCCTGCTCAATCAGGTCACTCTGGTTGGGGTTGTCTTCCAGCTCTTCATCTGAAATATGGCGCCGGCTGAAGGCAACCACTTGTCTTACAGCTTTCTTAGGGCCCTGCCCACCCCCAGGAGCTGCTAGCTACTCAACACCCACCTTTGAGCCTCACCCCACCCATCACTTGGGCCTCTGACCCAGAAACCCGGGCCTCTGACCCTTCCACATGCCTCTCTAGCCCCCGCCTGCTTCTCCTCCTCCCAACTCCCTCAAGACATGATGCAAAGACATCAATGGGGAAGATGGAACTCTAGCCCGGAAGGTGCAAGGCAGGAGAAAGAAGCAAAAAGAAGAGGGCTGGGGAGACTGGCAATGGAATGGAGCTGAATTACAAAATCAGTATGAGCACAAGTGGTTAAGTCACTAAACTAGTCATAAGTCAGGTGAGAGATCAAAATGGAGCATGGGATTTAGGGTTAAGGGAGTCAGAAACCAAAAGGAAATTAAGAAAACCAAGAAGCCGATGGATAGGGATTTGAAGATAAAAAAAAAAAAAAAGGCATCACACACAAAACAGCCTGAGGGTGCCTCACCAGGCTCCAGGTCCAAGATCATGTCTAGAGCTTGTCGATAGTGAGGCACCTGCTCGTTGAGCCCAGTGAGGTTGAACTTGTCCTGGATGTAGTCTTCATCCACCTGTCAGGACGTGGAGGTGAAGAGGGAACTCGGAACAGAATTCTTGGCTTTGATCCGAACAAGTCGCTCCACTGAAGCCTTATCCTCAGTACAACTGCTTCTACCCCCCTCCCAACTCAGCACAGGTACTTATCTCTATCTTCAGTTCACATACACCCCCTCCCATAAAAGCTTCGGCTTAAAAAACCCCCAAACGACATGTATTTATTTACTTAGACTTTTTTAAAACTTTTTAAAATTTGTTGGTTTGAGAGAGAAAGGGAGAGTAAAACACCAATTTCTTGTTCCACCTACTTATACACTCATTGTTTGCTTCTTATATGTGCAAACTGGGGCTCAAATCCTCAACCTTGGCATATCAGGATGATGTTCTAACCACCTACCTTGCCAGGGCCTAAATAGGTTTTTATTGATTTTAGGAAGAGAGGGAAAAAGGGAGAAAGTGGGAGGGAGGGATGGAAGAAGGGAGGAAGAAGGAAACACGGATGGTGGCCTCCTGTACACACCCTGACCAGGGATCAAGCCAGCAACCCGGGCTTGGGCCCCGACCATGGCACCGCTGACCTTTCAGTGCACGGGACTACACTCAACCAACTGAGCCAGACCAGCTGTCGTGGAGAGAGATACTACCATCTTCACTTTCTTTACTAACCAAAAAGACACAAATCCACTTGTCCAGTATTACACGGCTGGAGGCTGGCAGGGCTGGGAGCTGGGCCCCACAGGTTGGTGGGTCACTGAGGGGGCCTTCCTGGGCAGGACAAGTTTCTATGGAAGCAGGTGAGAGGTGTGGGAGGCCTAACGTGCGGAGAGTATCTGGGCGGGCTGTATGTGGACAGAGGAGGAAGGCCGAGAACTCACTTCACAGAAGAACTCATTGCCACGGAGCCCACAGAACCAGGAGATCCAGGACACCTCCTCTGAGCTGCTCATCTTCACGTCAGCTGGAGAAAGAGCGTCCGTGTGACTCAAGCTCTCCCTGCCTCTGAGACCTCCCGCCTCCCACCGACCACGGAGGAATGTGGGCCACCATTTCTTAAAGAATCCCAGATTCTGGAGCACCTCTCTTCACTTCCTCTTATTTACACCTCAGCCCCTTTTCTCTGAGGTTAGGATTCTTTGGGGTCCCACCGGAAACCGACAGGTCTTGACCTACCGTCCTACCCACAGCCCTGACGCCCCCGAAGGCCGGCCCCGGCGGGCTCCCTACCCCCGCAGGTCTCTGCAGGTCCCTGCGCTTTTCCCAAAAGTTCCAAGTTTATCCTTTCCAAGCAAGAGCTGGGCCCCTCCTTTTCCCATGGCCTGGGGGTGGCCCTACGGTCTCTTTCGCGGGTCTCCTCACATCCCGCCTCCGCCCCTCAAGCCACCCTTTCCTTCCTCTCCGGGTGTCCCGTCGGGTTCACTTCCTTCCCCACCCGCATATTGAGGCTCGGGGACCCCCTGGGGCCGAGCCCAGGGACAGGGTACTCAGCGCGGCGACGGCCTTATAAGACTCACCGTCTGGACGGGGCCGGGGCCGGGGTGGGGGAGGGGAGTCGCTACTTCCCAGGGACGGCGGCGACGGCTACAGCGCAGGCCGCGGACCGGATCGCGGCGGGCGAAGTGGGGGGTGTAAACTGAAGTGCGGGGGGAAGAGGGCAACGCGCAAGCGCCAAGGGTCAGGCCCGCGGTGGATGTCGGGAGATAGAGTTCCTGAGAGGGAGAAACTGGCTAAGCCAGGGCAAGGCGAACTACGAATTCCAAGGTGCCCTGCGCACGACCCTGGTGTCGCGAGGCCCCAGGAAGACGCTGGGGGCGGGACGCAGCGAGGCGCCACCGGAAGCGGAAGCCCAGTACCACTCCTGGGCGGGGGAGTATGGGAAATATAGTTGTGGGATCCCGGGATCCGGGGCGAGAGGCGGTGGGGTAAGGGACGACGCGGGCGGGGTGGCTCCCCGCCGCCCGCTCACACAGCGAGCCTCCGGCCCCGCGCGCCCTGCCTCGGGGACTGACCTCATCGCAGCCAACCCTTTGCCTGTGCCAGGCGCGCCCTGGGGACCCCCGACGGGGCCCATGTTTTGCTGGGGGACCTGGGTAGGATGCGCTGGGCTGAGCTGGGCGGGGAGAGAGCCGGGCGGCCTAGGGCGCTAACCTGAGATGGTGCCAGCCATTCTGCTGTTCGTCCCTTTGCACTTCTCCACGCCCTCTTAGGTCTGGAATGGGGCCTTCTGCTGCGGGCGCTCAGTGCGACCTCCGAACCCTGGTTGAAGTAATGGTGAAGGGCAGCGTGACGTTATTTCCCAGTCCTGGATAGTCCATAGGTTTCCTCTCCGCCTTCCCAGGGCCTTTCTTAACCCAGAGAGTGGTTTCCCAGCTCCAGAAAATGAGCTCAGAGCAGGGGCCACGTTGAGGAAGGCGAAGGGCATTGTGGGGCGTTATGTAAAAGCAAGACCCCCAACTGACAGATCTCCGTCCTCGCGTCGCCTAGGCACGTGGCGCTTTGCGTGAATTCTGTTGGGAAGGTCCCAGGCGGGAAACAACCAGGCGCTTTCTGCATGCCTGCATCCTCTAGTAATCTTTGTGGGTTTTTCCCCCCAGCCACGCTTGTGTCTTCAAATAGTCTGGCTACTTGATGACCTACTTTGCTTGGAGTAACGCCATTTTGCAGGAGGGTGCAGACTGCAGCCTCTCCCCAAATTTACTTCCTTTTGGGAGAAGTGTCAGGTGTTTTTTGAGATTACATTCGTAATAGACACTCACAATAGGACGGAGGAAGGCTTAAGAGTCAGGCGGATGCTTTTCTTAACCGTGTCCTACAGAGTGATGAAGTAGTTTCAGAGAGGCTGTTGCTACTTATTGCTGATGAAGCTGGGAGTGGGGGTGGAAAGCAGTACCTCTGAGCAACTGCCTCCTGGAGTCTTTGTTCATCTTCACTCGGGCATGGTCTGTTACTACAGGGTTCCCTGTCTCCCACGTGATCTATTGCCTTAGGCCCAGGAGGGATTCAGGTTGTGGCTTCACTTATGAGGCGGGAGAGGTTTTTTTACTCTAAAGCTACTTTCCTTCATTCCAGCAGGTCTCTGGACTGGCTTGCTGGTCTCATCTTCCCCTTGCTTAGTCATATTTTTGAAGCTCTCCCAAGCCATGTCCAGACCCTCCCTCATCACCTTCACCCCAGCCACTGACCCCAGTGACTTCTGGAAAGATGGGCAGCAGCAGTCACAGGCTGAAGAGCTGGAGCCTGCCTTGGATGGGGCTGCAGCCCGGGCCTTCTATGAGGCCTTGATTGGAGATGAGGGCAGCACCCCTGAACCTCAGAGACCACACCCTGAGCCTGTCAGGGAGAGGAAGAGAAAGAGAAGACTGGTGAGAGAGACTGCAGCAGAAGCCTCAGGAGGACATGATCAGAGGAGATCCCTTGAGGCTGAGGACAAGATGACTCATCGGATACTGAGGGCAGCCCAGGAGGGGGACCTGGCATCACTAAGGCGGCTGTTGGATCCCCAGGAGGCAGGGGGCGCTGGGGGGAATATCAATGCTCGGGATGCCTTCTGGTGGACCCCCCTGATGTGTGCTGCCCGAGCAGGCCAGGGGGCTGCTGTGCGCTATCTCCTGGACCAGGGAGCTGCCTGGGTTGGAGTTTGCGAGCTGGGCGGCAGGGATGCTGCTCAGCTGGCTGAAGAAGCAGGCTTCCCTGAGGTGGCCCGCATGGTCAGAGAGAGTCATGGAGAGACGAGGAGACCAGGGAGCAGGTAAGGGGAAGTCTTTGCCCATGCCCATGCCCATGCCCATCTTCAGTGTGTTCTGCCTTCCTAGCCACTCACACCAGCAAGGAGCTGAAGGGTTCTCCCCTTCTCCAGTGTAGATAGATAAGGCAGTATACCAGAGCGGTTACGAGCATGAGCTCTGGGGCTTTTGTTTGTTTGTTTTTAATGTATTTTATTGATTTTTTTACAGGGAGGAAGGGAGAGGGATAGAGAGCTAGAAATATCGATGAGAGAGAAACATCGGTCAGTTGCCTCCTGCATACCCCTCATCGGGGATGTGCCCACAACCAAGTTACATGCCCTTGACCGGAATCGAACCTGGGACCTTTCAATCCTCAGACCAACGCTCTTCCACTGAGCCAAACCAGTTTTGGCTAGCTCTGGGTTTATTTACTTATTTATTTATTTTATTTTTTTCCAGCAAGTTAATATATTTTATAGTATCTTTGTGTGTACATTTTTTTTTATTAAATTATTACCTGTGTACATATTTTAACTGAACTCTGGGTTTAAATGCTAACTCTGCTTAACTTGGGCAAGCAACCTAATGTCTAGGTACCTCAGTTTCCTTATCTGAGAAATAGTGGTAATATGAGCACCTTTCTCATAGGTTTGTTAGGATTAAATGGGTTAGTATATGTTAAGTGTTAGAGCTTTCCACATAGTAAGGACTGTATCAATATTAGCTATAGCTATTGTTTCCTTCCTTGTGAGGTCTGGTTACCATCTCTTTTCCCAACTTCCCCCTCTGGTCTTGGATTGTTAAGTGGCGAAGAATGCAGTTTGTTCCTGAGAAAGACTGGAAGGACCTTGTCATGGCCCCCACCCCCTAACCTTTCTCTGCCCTCAATCCTTTCTCTTCTTCCTCTGCAGGTCCCAATCCCCGTCCACCCAGTACTGTGAGACCTGTGATGCCTACTTCCAAGACTCTAACCACTGCACATCTACCGCTCACCTGCTGTCACTGTCCCGTGGTCTCCAGAACCCCAGTCTGCACTTTGGGATGCCTACCTCCAGCCCAGGCTTCAAGCTGCTGCTGAGGGCAGGATGGGAGCCTGGAATGGGTCTGGGCCCTTGGGGCAAGGGCCGTGTCAACCCCATCCCCACTGTCCTCAAGAGAGATCAGGAAGGGTTAGGATACAGACCACCATCCCAACCCAGAGTCACACACTTCCTGGCTCAGGATACCCGGGCAGTGGCTGGGAGGGAGAGAGCCCCTCAGGCAACCACCCTGAGCAGGAGGGAGGAGAGAAGGCGGAAGGACAAGGACAAAGCCTGGGAGCGGGATCTGAGGATATACATGAACCTTGAGTTCTGACCTTGGCAAAGTCCGACACTGGACTTCAGTTGAAATTTGAACTTGTGTGTCTGACCTGGGCCCTTTGAGTTACACTTCCTGGTGTCTGCTCAAGTCCCAGACACTCAGATTTTTTACCTTTAAGAGGGGGGCTGAGAGTTGAGAAATAAATCAGTCATCTTGCTTGTTTTGTGTTTCATTTTAAAAATATGTACTGAGCCGTAACTGGTTTGGCTCAGTGGATAGAGCACATGTGTCAAACACAAGGCCCGCGGGCCAAATCCGTCCCGCCAGGCCTTGCAATGTGGCCCGCACCGCGCTGTCATCACTGCACTCTGCTGCGTTTCCATCACAATGACAGTTTATGACTGTTCAGTAAACCATTCGGCCCGCGATTTAGGCTGGATTTTAGATTTTGGCCCCTTCTCTGATTGAGTTCGACACCCCTAGGATAGAGTGTTGACCTGTGGATTGAAAGGTCCCAGGTTTGACTCTGGTCAAGAGCATGTACCTTGGTTGCGGGCACATCCCCAATGGAGAGTGTGCAGGAGGTAGCTGATTGATGTTTCTCTCTCATCAATGTTTCTAACTCTATTCCTCTCCCTTCCTCTCTGTAAAAAATAAAATAAAGAAAAAAATATATATATATTTTAAATGTATTGATTGCCGAAACTGGTTTAGCTCAGTGGATAGAGCATCAGCCTGCGGACTGAAGGGCCCTGGGTTCGATTCCGGTCAAGGGCATGTACCTTGGTTGCGGGCACATCCCCAGTAGGGGGTGTGCAAGAGGCAGCTGATCTATGGATGACTCATCGATGTTTTTTTTTTTTCTTTAAATATATTTTATTGATTTTGTACAGAGAGGAAGGGAGAGAGATAGTTAGAAACATCGATGAGAGAGAGTCATCGATCAGCTGCCTCTTGCACACCCCCTACTGGGGATGTGCCCGCAACCAAGGTACATGCCCTTGACCGGAATCGAACCCGGATCCCTTCAGTCCCCAAGCCGACGCTCTATCCATTGCGCCAAACCGGTCCCGGCTCATCGATGTTTCTAATTCTCTCTCTCCCTCTCTGTAAAAAATCAATAAAATACATTAAAAAAATAAAAAATGTATTGATTTCAAAGAGAGGAAAGTAGAGGGAGAGAGAAACATTGATCAGCTGCCTCCTAATGCCCCCTACTGAGGATGGAGCCTGTAATCCGAGCATGCGCCCTAACTGGGAATCAAACCAGTGATCTGGTGCATAGGAGGATGGTCAACCACTTGTGTGTTTTACTCACTTTTCTGGAAGCTGTTACAGGGAAGCCAAAGAGTCTGGGGACCACATGCAAGCCCCACCTGAGCCAGAAGGGGCAGCCCCTGCAGTTGGCATGATAGGGTCACCTCCACCTCCCTGCCAGCCCTAGCCCTTTTCTAGAGCACCTACCTCTCAAGATAGGATCCTGAATAGGTGGTGAGGGTGGGATGGGCTTGTAGGAAGAGGCCAGTGTGGTGGGAAGCCCTACCACAGTGCAGCCTGCACTCTGTTAACTGGCACCAGTGCCCTGGCCTCTCAAATCTAAACTTTTCACTACCTGAAAATCTCTGACGGCGGAAACCGCCCATTCCTCTACATTGTCCTCCCCATACTCCCCTTTCCCTTGTGCTGCTTATGCCAGGTGCCAGGCAAATGGAGAGCTCACAGTGCCAGCCCCGGAATGAAATCTGGAGCAGGGAACAGGACTCCTCAGCTTTCTTTTCCGGAAAAGCCTCTCAGGAAGTCATGGACACAAGGACGCGTTGTGGAGTGTGGGGGGAGAACCCGAGGCAGGGGGCTAGAATGGCAGGCGAGTTCTGGGCAGCACTGGCGCCGGGCCTCTGGGCGACGGAAACGGGACGCCGACACCCGGCCCTGCGGCCGCTGACGTCCGGGCGGCGCACAAACGTCGCGGGGCGGGCCCTCCGCACGCCCTCCCTCCCGCGGCTCCGCCCCGGCCTCCGCGTCCTTGCAGCTGCTTCCGCCGGGCTCCTGCGCCTTCGGGAGGCCGCGGCCCATCGTCCTGGACGCCAGGGTCCCGGACAGGCCCGCTCTTTGGCTCACGACTGCGGGCTCCGAGGACGCTGTGGCCTGACCTTTCCGAGGCCGCGGTGGGCTGCCAGCCCTGGAATTCAAGGGATGAAGCTGCTGGCCGCGGTCCGCGGGACACCTGCCCCTCCCGCCCACGGGAGCCGTCCTACTGCTCAGCTCCCTTAGGACCCCTGCACCGGAGCACCTTCCTTCGCTCTTGGATGGAGCACGGCCTCTCCAGCTTTGGGGGCGCCGTGGGCGGCCTCGGTGAGTGAAACTTGGTGTGCTGTTTGCTAGGAAGAAACCCCGGAAACAGGGAGGACACTCGGGCGCCTGAGACCTGGTCGGATCCTGAGACTTGGAATCGTGTGTGGGGCGGGGAACGCCTCTGGATGTACTTCTGAATTCAGAGCACTCACCAAGCCCATCGCTGTGCTGCTGAGCCCCAACGGTGCCAGGAAGCGGCCTCAGGATTTGGGGGTTCATTACACATTCCAACCATGTTCCTGCGGCGGCTTGGAGGCTGGCTCCCTCGCCCTTGGAGCCGCAGGAAACCCAGGCCTGACCTGCCCACCCCAGAACCCAGCCGGGTGGATAGCTCCCCTGAAAACTCAGGGAGCGACTGGGACAGTGCCCCCGAAACTATGGGCGATGTGGGGCCATCCCAGAGGAAGGACTCGGGGGCCCGGAGTAGTTCTGAGGCTGCTCCACAACCAAGCAGGGAGCCCCAAGTTGAGCAACTGGGAAGCAAAAGAATGGATTCCCTCAAGGGGGACAAGACTGGTGCTGGCATTCAAGAGTCGGGGAGACTGGAGGCAGCAGAGGCCATTCCCAAACTGGGATGGGATCCCGAGGACTCAGGTGGCACCAGGAGGTCTGAAGTGTCTCCTGCCGCGCCCGTGGAGAAGCCCGGCCGGCGTCAGAAGCTGCTGGGCTGGCTGCGGGGGGCACAGGGTGGGGGAGCACAAGGTGGGGGAGCAGGGGCTCCCTCGCAGTACCTGGGGGGCCCCGAGGAGTGTCTGCAGATCTCCACCAACCTGACCCTGCACTTGCTGGAGCTGCTGGCCTCAGCCCTGCTGGGGCTGTGCTCCCGGCCACTGCGGGCGGCCCTGGACATGCTGGGCCTGAGCGGGCCTCTGGGCCTCTGGCTGCACGGGCTGCTGTGCTTCCTGGCCGCCCTGCACGGGCTCCATGCCGTGTTGAGCCTCCTCACTGCCCACCCCCTGCACTTCGCCTGCCTCTTCGGTCTCCTCCAGGCTCTGGTGCTGGCTGTCAGCCTCCGGGAGCCACGCGGGGGTGAGGAGGCCACTGACTGGGGGGGAAATAAGTTGGGGAGGGAGGGTGAGGAGCAGAGGGGAGACCCAGGAAAGGGGCTATGACCTCAGAGTGGGTGTGAGCAGGCCCCTCCCCCGCCCCAGGGTGACAACGTGTGGCCTTTAGGAGAGTAGGGGGCTTGGCCCAGACTGTAAGCACAGGGACCTCAGGGATGGGGAAGAAACCCCGGAGTATGAGGGTACCCGCCCGCCCGCCTGCCCACGGGAGGGAACAGCTGTTCAGGGTGTCTGGGATTATGGACATGGGGGCGTAGCCTTTGAATTCACCAGCTGTTGTTAACTTTTTGATTTTATATTTCTCCTACCTTCAAGTTTGCTTTTCCATCTTCACATTTTAAAAGCCAAAAAATATTTCTTTAATGTGGTGGTGGAGAATAAAGACTAAATGGCCCTCTCTACCTTTCAAGGCTCCCCAGGGACAGGCAGAACTCTGGCTGGGCTAAGAGGGTGGTTGGGCGAGGGGTCCTTGGATCTTGGGACATCTAGGGTAGAATGGGGCTGCTAGCTGGGTGGATTTGGGGGCAGGATGGGGCACACAGGCAAGAGGGAGCCTGCGAAGTGGGTGTTTCTGGGAGTCGGAGTGGGGATGGTTTGGGTGGTACTGGGTCAGGGATAGGCGGCCCACACAGGCCGTGTGGGGAAACGCTGGAGTTTGCAGCCCCAAGCAGGGATTAAGGGTTGCTCACTCAGCAATAAATCACTGTCGCACCGAGTCCTAAGCATACCACTCACGTGAGTTAACTGCCACTCGGGGTCCTTCCTGATGCCGCCCAGCTAGAGATTTAGGAGGTAGGAAGTTCAGGGGAGTTTTGAAATGGGAGAGGGATTGATGTCTGGAGACAAACCCCAACGTGATAAGAACTGAAAAACGGTCTTTATTACTCTTGGAAGGGCATCTCTGGCTCCTCTCCACCACAGTCTTAGTCCCACCACATACAGCTGGGGCACAGAGGAAGCCACAGGTCAGTCACCGGACTGCGTGCAGGCCTCTGGTGGGAGGAGGGAGAAAAGAAGAGGATGGAAAGGAAGGAAATCCAGGAAGAGACGCAAGCTTGCTGGTAACGGGTGAGGAGAATGCATTCCCTCATTCCTCCCCTGTCAAAGAAGGGGCCTCTGAGGCCATTTCCCTGTGCCTGACTGCCCCTGATCTGCAAGCTCCGAAACCTCTCTTGAGTAGCCCACAGCCTATTCCGCTTCCTCTGCTGCCATCACAGCCAGAGCACAATGGGGCTGTGACACAGCCACGCTGATAGCCTTTGGTCTGCCCTCTGGTGACATCACTTGAGTCCCTTTCACCCAGAGCCTGCAGCAGACTTGGTGAGTCTTAGTTCTCTTCTGTGGGACTTTGTCCCCTTACCTTGCTTCCTGGGAGTCAGTAAGAAGGCCTTGGAGTCCAGGCAGGAGGCCAGGGACTGGAATTCCTCCACACACTTCTCAGGAGGGTTTGGTGAGCGATCTGAAAGGGCACAACATGGCCAGGCCCATCAGCGCCTCTACTTGGCAACACCCCTGGTGAGGGCCTGGAAGCACCCAGCCCTGCCTGGGATGGTATCCCAGGGCCCAGAGGGAGGGCCTCCCCTGCCCTCCTGGTCTCCTTCCAACCCATCCTGCCTGCCACCTCACTCACTGTAGAGCAGGAAGCGCTGGTAGCCCTGGCCTGTCTCCTTCAGCATGATTCCACCTGGACATGAGCTGGAAAAGAGCTGGGTCTTCATGTCGGGGCGGCCTGTCAGGATGGGTGGGGGGAAGTGTGAGGACAGAGATGCAAAACAAGCAAGCCAGGGGCCTGGAGAGGGCGGGCTGGAGAGAGCCAACCTTCAGTGCTGAGGTCTGTGCTCCCTTCAGCCAGGTGGTAGATCCATTCCCGGGGCACACAGGACCCAGTCTTCCTGCAGAGGTGGTGGCGGCAAGGAAGAAAGATTGAATGACACCCAACCACACAGTATCAACCTTACTTAGCCCCTTTTATTCCTTCTTGAAGCCTGGGTCACCTTGGCTTTCAAGATACCTTGTTTCCCCGAAAATAAGACAGTGTCTTATATTAATTTTTTCTCCCAAAGTTGCGCTAGGTTTTATTTTCAGGGGATGTCTTATCTTTCCATGCGCTAGGTCTTATTTTCGGGGAAACACGGTACCAAGGGATGGTTAGGCCCATCTCTCGTCAGACGAAAACTAATAGAACCGTCGGACTCAGTGGGCCAAGAACAGCGGGTATGCCAATGGACCCAACTCTTTGTGGGTAGGTACGCACCCTTTGGGCAGAGACTGTACCTACTGGTGCCTCTGCCTCCTCACCACTTACGTGCGAATGGTAGCGCGAAGCTGGAGCTGCGTGGGGGCAGAGCCCGCAGCCATGTTGAAGACGATGTTGTCCACAGGGTCAAAAGTTGCCAACTCCTCCTTGGTGGGAGCTGCCCCTGCGATGAAATGCCACTGGCCCAGGTGGGGCTCTGGGAACTGGAGAGACAACAAGGGGAGCAAAAGAGGGTGTGTCCCACTGCAGGTCCATCCAACCTGTCAGGACAGCAAGACTTCATGTAGAGGTATCAGCTGCCTTTTTCCAACTGGGCTTGGATCCATAACAGGGAGTCATTAAATGACTTTCCCTCTTTGCCTGCCCTCAATAACCCAAGTATCCCTCCAACCCCCAGATTCTATCATGTCTCCACAGTGATGGCCAAAGTACTAATAAATTTTTATCTGTCCTTGTTTTTATCATCACAAAATTCACACCCTCCTCCGCTAGGAGGTCACTCTAGGCCACCCACTCAAGTGCCTCTGAGCCCCCACTGTAAGCTTCCCCTTCTCAGTCCATACCTCTTTCCCATCCACTTCCTGAGTTGTCAGTTGACTGGGCTCAGGGCACTGGTAGATGGAATTAAGGAGAATGCCATAGAGGTAAAGCAGAGCTGCCCAAATTTGGTGGAACATCTTCAGACAACAGGGAGCTGGTATGTTCTTTGTGGGGTGGCTGATGCCTTAACTATTCTCTCCCCCACTGGCTGCTCAGTCCACTCTGCTTCCAGCCCCCTTGCCTTGACCCTTGACTCTTTACCTGCTAATGAGTAACTTCAACCTTGTTTTCCAAACATGGATTAGGGTTTGGCCCTTCCTCCCCCTCTTCTAGATGCAGCCACTCCACCACACACCGTGGCACGTCCAGGGTCTGGGGGATTATCAGAAGAGTGAGCCCTGCAGGTAGACAGCGCTCTTTATGCTGTTGTGCAGCATTGGAGAGGTGGGTTTATTCATTCACTTAGCAAGTTTTTTTTTAAGTCCCAGCTGTTTGCCAGGAATTGGCTAAGCTCTGGGGACAAGAATGAATAAGGCATAGTCCCTGGCCTTGAAGCAGTCAGTCTAAGGAAAACTAGCTGTGTAAACAAATCATTATAATACCTGATAAGTGCTTTAGGACAGGTACGAACCAGGTTCAGGCCATGGCTGATGGGTGGCTTTTTCTCTGGTTTATAATTAGGGAAATAATATACACACCATTCAGAAAAGCTCATGGACACGGTTCATCCAATGTTTATTACTATAAGAGACTACATGGTCTAGTGGTTAAGGGGGACAGATGGACACAGGTGTTGGGCAGAGTGGGTTCAAGTCCTAACTCTAATTAGACAATTTCTATGCCTGTTTTTTCATCTTTAAAATGAGCAAATCATCAATCTCATTGGATTAAGAGATAATGCATATAAAGCCCTTTGCAAAGGCCTATACCTGGCAAGTCCAAAGTAAATATTCGTTGAAGTAATGCTTGTAAAGTGATTATTAGTTTCTGGTGGGTGATACATTCCCAAATAATACCGTTTCCCCGAAAATAAGACAGTATCTTAGATTAATTTTTGCTCCCAAAGATGCGCTAGGTCTTATTTTCAGGGGATGTCTTATTTTTTCCATGAAGAAGAATACGGTACACATTTATTGTTAAATGAAAATAAAGGAAATTTATTACCTGTATACGGTACGGTAGTTGTCAACACAAACCACACAAACTGTGAATCTTACAGTATCAAGAATTTACTCAATTATTCAATGACAATCATGTCATCATCTTCTGGAACATCATCATAACAATCCAATTCCCGAATTTCCTGGTGAATTTCTTGTGACTCCATTTCTTTCAGAATCAGTGGACCAAATCTCTCATGTTTAGCCTAGGGGGGCCTAATTTTCGGGGGGATGCCTTATATTTCCCTCAGAAGGAAACCTGTAAGTAGGTCTTATTTTCGGAGGATGTCTTATTTTCGGGGAAACACGGTAGTACCAAGAGGGTGGAGCAGTTAATGCAATGAAATGTGGGACTTTCTTAATTATAACTTACAGACTGGGGGGGTGGGGGGAGAAGTCTGTCCTGAGAGGTGAGGCTTAAGATTTAGGGTATTTGCCGGGACCGGTTTGGCTCAATGGATAGAGCGTCGGCTTGGGGACTGAAGGGTCCCGGGTTCGATTACGGTCAAGGGCATGTACCTTGGTTGCGGGCATATCCCCAGTAGGGGGTGTGCAAGAGGCAGCTGATCGATGACTCTCTCTCATCGATGTTTCTAACTCTCTATCTCTCTCCCTTCCTCTCTGTACAAAATCAATAAAATATAAAATAAAACTGTTACTATTAAAAAAAAAAAAAAAAGATTTAGGGTATTTGGAGAGTTCAGCATACTATTTTCTTTTGGGGTAATGTTTGACTTATATATATATATATATATAAAATTGATTTTTTAGAGAGGAAGAGAGAGGGATAGAGAGTTAGAAACATCTATGAGAGAGAAACATCACATTGAACAGCTGCCTCCTGCACACTGCAGCCCCCCACTGGGGATATACCCGCAACCAAGGTACATGCCCTTAGACCGGAATTGAACCTGGGACCTTTCAGTCCGCAGGCCGACGCTCTATCCACTGAGCCAAACCAGTTTCGGCATGTTTGATATTTTTTATTTAAAAAAAAAATACACTAAAAAATGTACTGGGGCAGTAAAGAAGTGCTTGACCCAGAGGAGTCTGGGAAGCCTGGGTCTGTCAGTTCCCTAGTTGTACTCACTTTATAAAGGGGATGTAATAGCCATCTCCTGCTGAATGACTTATAAATGGAACAGTACGTAGAACCCTGAACTGGACAGTAATCGGACCTGGGTACAAACCGAGAACACCAGAAGGGCTGGGCCGGGCCGGCAGAGGGCCGGGGCGAAGGCGGCGGGGCAGTATCCCCCGGACCTCGGCCTGCAGAAACACTGTGGCGGCCCCTTCAATCCCCCACGGCCGGAATCTCGCGTTTCGGTCCGATCGGACTTCGTTTGCTCTCAACTCCCAACGTCGGTGGCCCATTGTTGGGGGACAAAAGTCCTGAGAGGTAGTAAACCCTTAGCTTCTGAGAAACAGCGAGTTCCCTCGGCCGCGCACCGCCGAAGAGAAACATGGCACCCGCGCTCCGTAAACCGTCCACTGGACAGAACCGAAATTAGGCCCAACGACACGACCGCACGGAAGACGGTTCGCGAGCCAGCCCAACCGCCCGGCTCGGAGCCTTCCGGGCCGCCGCAGGGGCGCCGCGGCGCGGGCGGGATTTTAGGTGGCCAGGACAGTGCCGCATCAAAGTCTCTGCCGGCCACGACCGTAACACAGATGAACGAGGCACAATCTTTAGTCCCCAAACTCCAGAACCTATATAACCTTCCAAAGCTTCTCGAGGCGGTCCTAGAGTCTCCTCTGGTAATTCTTTTCAGGCATTTACAGTGGCCACCTCAATCTCCGAAAGCTCCTGCGCGCGCACGGAAGCAAGGAACGGCGCTAGCGAGGGTGGGGCGGTGCCTGTGCGTACGCATGCGTAATGCGACGCACGCAGACGCAGTACGGTCCCCCGGGCGACGGCGGCGGTGGCTCCTCGGGTTGCTCGGCTCCCTCCCATCTAGGCCGGGCCCCGGCCCGTCTCGCCCTCAGGAACTCACTGTTTGGGGCCGTGGACTTCCTTGTCGTGCCCCACGAAAGTGAAGCTTGGGGACTTGAGGAGAGCCGGAAGTTCCGCCTCGCGATCTCCAAATATTATCGGGGAAACGGAAGTGGCCGTCGGTGGCAGGTTGGAGGTGACCGGAAGTGACGGCACCGTGGGGAAGTCGGGGGTGGACCCGCGGGGTGGTATGTGTATTTGATGTGTGTTTGCGACGCTCTGCTGGAACTCCGAAAGAAGGCAGAAGAGGGGGGCAGTCAGCTAACCGGTCTGGCCCCCCGTGAGTGTCCCCTCATTTTGGGTCTCGTGAGTTAGGTGGGCTCAGTGGGCGTGGTGCGCGTGCGCGAAACCACTTTCTTCGCAGTGTAATGCGACCCCCCACCCCGCTCTTCTCGCGTTGTCCCAGCGTATCTGGGGCCCATCGCAACCGGTGATGACACTGGAATTCTTGCTTCCTTCCTTTCCTGCTCCCTAGCCTGTGAGGCCCACTCTTGGGATTAGCATCGTGGGGCCCCTCCCACCTCCCGTCCTCCCATCCTCCAGCTTCCTTTGCCGTTGTCTCCTACCCTTTGCATTTCTCTCCCTGTGCCCCGGAATCAGAAGGGGGATGGTGGTGTGTGTGTGTGTGTGTGTGTGTGCTGGTGTGGGAGAAACTCTTCAGGCATTGGGGCGGAGACTCGGGCCGGGGAGGCTTCTGGGTATATAAAATCAGCTCTAGGCGGCAGTGGGCCTCTCTCTGTTTTTTTCTTAGAGAGCTGTAGGCCATGGAGCCCAACAATAGCACCAGTACCACCATGGAGGAGCCTGACGACCTGGAGGTGCTGGTGAAGACCCTGGACTCTCAGACCCGGACCTTTATTGTGGGGGCCCAGGTGAGACCCCAGTACTTCTGGAAGATGTCCATTAACTTTTCCTCCTCTAGGACCTTTAACCTGAGAGAACAACCTGATTTTCTGATCCTCAACTTTTCTTCCATTGATTTCTTTGTTCATGTTCTAGACAACATTTTTTAATGTGTTTTGTTGAGAGTTAGGAGTTATGGTTTCTATGAGCTAGGTTTTGTTCTGCCTTCCTCCACAATAGAACTCCATGCAGAGGGGAATATGGAGGAAGGAGGAATCTGTATGCCATCATCATGAGTGAACTGCCACTCAAAGGGATAGCCATGGCTCCTGCCTTTGGGAAGGAAAATAGAATACACAGACCCCAAATGCAAGTGTGTCTTAAAAACAAAAAATTGGTTAGGATTATACTGTGCTTTTAAAGGTGATAAATCAGAGCCCATAAAGCAGGTAGAGGCCTAATAGAGTGTTGAGTGGAGATACTAACATGTGTGGTATAATTTTAATCATTTGAGTTTAACAGCATTAGCACAACTATCAGTGTCATTGCTCCTGTAATACTGGGAGACAAAATTGTGAGGGGTTGACTCATGGTTTTTAAAACATGACATTACATGTATTTCAGAAAACTATATAGGCTTTTGTGATTAGATGTGTGTAAACCTAATCTTCCCAAGAGTAAGTTGTCTGGTTAGGAAAAATAGTTTTCTTTTTGCTCTCTTCTCTCGTTCTTCTTGGTTGAGTCTTCTTTCCTTAACCTGATTGTCTACCCCATCTTCTTTGTCGTCACTTTTATCTTTGAGATAAAGTTGTATCATTTTGTGTTTGGGGAGTCATATCTTTAGACACACATTCCCTTGTGGACCAGGCAGAGGAGTGAACAGATTATCAGTTGGCTTTTCTGTTTCTCAGCCATGTAATTTTCTCCTAGGCCTAGAAGATACAGCTTATTGTTAGTATTTTGACAGGGAGTTGTCTTAGTTTGGGGTTTTGCACATAATTATCTTATGAGAAACAGGTAGTGATTTTATAATGAGGTGGTTTTTACCCCTCACCCCTCCAAGTCAGCTGTCCTTCCTTTTCCTCCATTCCCTGACACCTCTGTCCCTTCTTGCAGATGAATGTAAAGGAATTTAAGGAGCACATTGCTGCCTCTGTCAGCATCCCCTCTGAGAAACAACGGCTCATCTATCAGGGACGAGTTCTTCAGGATGATAAGAAGCTCCAGGAATACAGTAAGGGGCTGGGGAAGCAGTTCGGAGGCAGTGCAGAGGGATGAGCTGAAAACTGATAAATAGATTTTTATTTTATTTATTTATTTATTTTGCAGATGTTGGGGGCAAGGTTATCCACCTGGTAGAACGCGCACCCCCTCAGACTCAACTCCCTTCTGGGGCATCTTCTGGGACAGGGTCTGCCTCAGCCACCCATGGTGGGGGACCCCCACTTGGTACTCGGGGGCCTGGGGCCGCTGTTCATGACCGGAATGCCAACAGCTATGTCATGGTTGGAACCTTCAATCTTCCTGTAAGCTTGTGTTCCACCTGGGGTGGTTTTTGTGGTGAAGGATAGTTTTGGTTGTGGTAGCAGCCAAGAGCTCGGTATTTAGATTGGGTTTGGAGGGCCCTGTGGTCTACTAATGGCCTCAGACGTGAGAAAAGGATGGGTCTCCAGAGAATGAATTGGAAATGTGGGGGCCTTAGTATTTGGCTTCTCCCAGAGCAACTTCCCTTACCCTTTCCCCAGAGTGACGGCTCTGCTGTGGATGTTCACATCAACATGGAGCAGGCCCCAGTTCAGGTATCAGGGGCCTGGGAGGGTCAGGGAAGGGGATCTGGGAGAAGGAGGCCATGAGGTGGGATTGGACTTGGCTGAGGAGATGCTGGGACCTGTTTCAGTAGGCTCTGGAGCCCATGGCTTTCTCTCAAACTTCGCCCTAACTCTCCCTCATCATAGAGTGAACCCCGGGTACGACTGGTGATGGCTCAGCACATGATCAGGGATATACAGACCTTGCTATCCCGGATGGAGGTAAGTGGCCTGTCACTCTCTCCCTGTCCTCCCTACCCCTTGTCTCAGCCTGAGAGTGAAAGCATGACTAGCTGATTCCTTTCATTGTCGTCCCCCCCCCCCCCCCTTTTTTTTTGTTTTTGGCCGCTTCCTTTCTAATCTGGTCTGTTCTCTGCATTCTTCATTCTTTTGGCGAAAAAAATTATCTATGAGGCTCTCTTTTCCCTGCCAATCCTCTTGGTGACTGGTGTCTGGGAAGTTTGTTTTACACTTGTCAGATAACTCTCATGTCATTTTTTTTTCAATTAAAAAAGGATTTTATACTTTATAACTTTTTTTAAACTTTTATTTATTGATTTTAGAGAGAGGAAAAGGGAGAGAGAGCGAAACATCATTTTGTTGGTCCACTCTTTTATACATTTGTTGTTTGATTCTAATATGTTCTCTGACTGGGGATTGAACCCCCAACCTTGATGTATCGGAAGGTTTCTCTAACCAACTGAACTATCTGGCGAGGGCCTTTAATTACCTTTTTTTGAAAATATGTTTTTGTTGACTTTAGAGTGACAGGGGAAGGGAAAGGTGAGGGAGAGAAACATCAATCAGAGAGAACCATCAGTCGGCTGCCTCCTGATTGCCCCCTACTGGGGATTGAGCCTGCAACCCAGGAATCAACTGGGGAACTCAGGGTGTGTGGGTTGATGCTCAGCCAACTGAGCCACATCGGCCAAGGGAGGGCCTTTAATTTCTTAATTGTGCTATTTGATACTGAAATGTCCAAATTTCATTAGTTTGTGCTGTGTCTGCAACCTGTGGCTTTTTCTCTTCTTCTGAAGATTAGAAAACCATAATATCTACTTTTTGTTAGTAATTCATTTGCAAGTATTTCAGGTATTTATTAAGCCTTTGACTTGTCAGTCTTTTTTTTTTTTTTTTTTAATATATTTTATTGATTTTGTACAGAGAGGAAGGGAGAGAGATAGAGAGTTAGAAACATCGATAAGAGAGAGTCATCGATCAGCTGCCTCCTGCACACTGCCCACTGGGGATATGCCCGCAACCAAGGTACATGCCCTTGACCGGAATCGAACCTGGGACCTTTCAGTCCCCAAGCCGACGCTCTATCCATTGAGCCAAACCAGTTTCGGCGACTTGTCAGTCTTATAGTGGTTGCTAGGGAGTCTGCATACAGATGCAAAGCCTTGCCTCCAGAGTACTTGGTCCACTTATGCTCCTTAGACCTAGCAGTGCTCTGCAGCAGGCTCACCCTAACTCTCCCCCACTTTAGTGTCGAGGGGGCCCCCACGCTCAGCCCAGTCAGCCGCCTGCACAGACACAGACTGTGGCCCAGGAACCAGGAGCCGTGAGCTCTCAGCCATCAGATCCGGGTGAAAGCGAAGCGCCTTCTCGGGAGCCCATGGAGGCAGAAGTGGAGGAGCGTGCCCCAGCCCAGAGCCCGGAGCTGACTCCTGGCCCAGCCCCAGCGGGCCCAACACCTGTCCCAGAGACAAATGCACCCAAGTGAGAGATGGGGCTCTTTGGGTGGGGTTTGGGATCCTGCGTGGAGGATGAGGAACACAGGTGTGATTGGGAAGGAGGGATTTCTTGGAGGTCTTATGTGGAGGTGGTTGTGGTCAAGGAGGGGCTCTGGAGTAGGTAAAGGAAGTTAGGACTGGGCAGCTGAGCTGCACTGTTCTCCCCGGGGCAAGGAAAACCAAATGCTGCTTCCTGGCAAGATTCTCCCGAGTTCACAGAGGCCCCATCTCTTAACAGAGTCAGCATCTTGCTGAGCAGTTTATCTTCCTCTCCCCATCTTCTCATGGGTGAGGATAAAGAACAGGCTCTGCTAGTCCAGGAAGGGATTGGGCCAGGGTTCTGGGCAGCCAGGGAGATAGCAGATGTGGTCCCTGTCAACTGCGAGATGGGAAACTGAGGAAAGCCTTGGCTCACTGCCTCTTGGGGTTGCCCACAGCCATCCTTCCCCTGCGGAGTACATCGAGGTGCTCCAGGAGCTCCAGCGACTTGAGAGCCGCCTTCATCCCTTCCTGCAGCGCTACTATGAGGTTCTGGGTGCCGCTGCCAGCACGGACTACAACAACAACGTGAGCCCGCCCGCCCCTCACCCCATTCTCCCCCTCTCCCCACAAAGACATCGTCTGCAAGATGATGATTTCTCCCTAGATTTGTGAGTGAGTGATCTTCCCCTCGCTTTCAGGATAGGTGATCGACTTTGCAGCACCCACTCTCTGTCCCCTGAATTGTTTTATTTACTTATTTATTTTTAGTTTTCTATATATACCCCAATATATATACACACATACACATTATTGACTTCAGAGAGGAAGGGAGAGGGAGAGACAGACAGAAACATCAATGATGAGAGAGAACCACCAATTGGCTTCCTCCCGCACACACACACACCCCCACCCCCCCCACTTGGGATCGAGCCACAACCCGGGAATGTGCCCTTGATGGGAATTGAACCTGGGACCCTTCTGTCTGAATGCTGATGCTCCATCTATTGAGCCAAACTGGCCAGGGCCCGAGGCTATATTTCCATTGATTCTTAGGGAGAGGGAAAGACAAAGAAATATTGATGTGAGAGAAACACATCAATTGGTTGCCTCCTGCATAAGCCCTGACCAGGTCCCAGGCTGGGGAGGAGCCTGTAAGCAATGTATGTGCCCTTGACCAGAATTGAACCCGGGACCCTTTGGTCCACAGGCTGACGCTCTATCCACTGAGCCAAACCGGCTAGGGCTAGCCAGTTTATAAAGTAAGGGAGATTAGTAGATGATGACATTGATTCACTCTAAGGTTAGTTTAAATAGAAAAGTGTGTGTATTCAGTAGATTTTCCAAAGATTTGGTCCCCCGAAGCTTCCAAGGCTACACCTAAAGGTTTAGAGGGTGTGATATTCTCAGGTGTTGCTTTGGTTAGTCAAGTGGATTCCAGCCTGATGTTTTCTGCCTTTTGTGTGTTTCTTTCCCCCTTGCCTTCGGCCTGGGCTACAGCAAGAGGGCCGGGAGGAAGACCAGCGCTTGATCAACCTGGTGGGGGAGAGCCTGCGGCTGCTGGGCAACACCTTTGTGGCATTGTCCGACCTGCGCTGCAATCTGGCCTGTGCGCCCCCTCGGCACCTGCATGTGGTCCGGCCTATGTCTCACTACACCACCCCCATGGTGCTCCAGCAGGCAGCCATCCCCATCCAGGTGGGTGGCCAGCTGGCCTGAGGGAGAATGGAGAGCTGTTGGTGGGATGACCCAGGATAGCTATTGGACTTGCAGGTTAGGAGGAGAGGAGGCTTAGAATACAGATAACGAAGGATAGGGAGATTTTAGAAATACGTCATGGGGGTCATGGGGGTCATGGGGTGCTCTGAGTTAGCATCTTGTGTTTTCCTCACTTCTGTACCATTTGCCTGTCTGCTCCAGATCAACGTGGGGACCACTGTGACCATGACTGGGAATGGGACTCGGCCCCCCCCGACTCCCGGGGCAGAGACATCCCCCCCTGGTCCAGGGCAGGCCTCGCCCCTGGCTCCCTCTTCTGCCACTGTCGAGTCAACTGAGGGGGCGCCTCCCCCAGGGCCGGCTCCTCCCCCAACCACCAGCCACCCGAGGGTCATCCGGATTTCCCACCAGAGCGTGGAGCCGGTAGTCATGATGCACATGAACATTCAAGGTGAGTTAGGGTTGGTGCTCAGGTGCTCAGGTGAGGAAGGGGAGGCCAGGGCTGCTGCTGGTAGCAGAGGGGTCAGAGCAGGCGTGGGGGGGGGGGGGGGGGCGCGGAGGAGCAAGGACTGCTTGTCTTTGGAAATCTGTTTACATGGAGAAGGGAGCACCTCCTCCCCCTCCCCATCTTGATGGTGGGAAAGGCAGGAAGGTATTCTAGATGGGGATTGGGGGCCTGAAGGACTCCCATCTC
Organism: Pipistrellus kuhlii; assembly: GCF_014108245.1. NCBI lineage: Eukaryota > Metazoa > Chordata > Mammalia > Chiroptera > Vespertilionidae > Pipistrellus > Pipistrellus kuhlii. The sequence continues at coordinate 83,474,284 of NW_023425551.1, forward strand.
AGGAGGATACAGTCAGGCCTTGGCCCCACTTGTCTTAGGACCACTCTCTGTCTTCCTTTTCAGATTCTGGCACACAACATGGTGGAGTTCCGAGTGCTCCCACTGGACCCTTGGGACCCTCTGGTCATGGCCAGACCCTGGGTAAGAGTGAGGGCTTCAGAGCAGGCTGAACTCTGGGTAGAGAAGGGGTAGGGCCAATTGGGTGGGTTGAAGGGGTCCAGGTTCAAGGTTACATCAGACCCGCCCCCCAGGCTCCACCCTCATCCAGCTGCCCTCCCTGCCCCCTGAGTTCATGCACGCCGTCGCCCACCAGATCACTCATCAGGCCATGGTGGCAGCTGTTGCCTCCGCGGCCACAGGTAATGACCTGGAAAGGGAGGCCTGGGAGGAGGGCCATGGTCCATGTGGCGGGTGCTGTTGGCTGGCGAGTGTGGGCCCGGCCCTCAGCCCTGTTGGTCTCTCCCCTGTGCCATGCACAGGACAGCAGGTGCCAGGTTTCCCGGCAGCCCCGACCCGGGTGGTGATTGCCCGGCCCACACCTCCACAGGCTCGGCCTGCCCATCCTGGGGGGCCCCCAGTCTCGGGGACTCTGGTGAGTAAGGGTGGAGAGTTTTGTCAGGGGTACCTGGGGAGGGAGTCTGTGGTGGTGCATGGAAAGGGCAGGGCCAAAAGCCCCTCTCTCTCAGCAGGGTGCTGGTCTGGGTACCAATGCCTCTTTGGCCCAGATGGTGAGCGGCCTTGTAGGGCAGCTTCTTATGCAGCCTGTCCTTGTGGGTGAGTCCTCGTCCCCCCCCGTTGCCCTCCCTGACCTCCTCCCTGGTGGTTCCCAGTTCTTGCCGGAGTTGCCTGTCCTGCCTTCCTGCTAGAGGGCAAGTGGAGGTGCTGCGGGGTCGTGCTGCTTTTTCGATCTCACCTTGCTGCTTTTGGTCCCTACAGCTCAGGGGACCCCAGGAATGGCTCCACCTCCAGCCCCTGCTACTGCATCAGCCAGTGCTGGCACCACCAACACAGCCACCACAGCTGGCCCTGCCCCAGGGGGCCCCACCCAGCCTCCGCCCCCTCAGCCCTCCACCACAGATGTACAGTTCTCTCAGCTCCTGGGGAACCTGCTGGGGCCCGCAGGGCCAGGTGCTGGGGGGCCTGGCATGGCTTCTCCCACCATCACCGTGGCGATGCCTGGTGTCCCTGCCTTTCTCCAGGGCATGACTGACTTCTTGCAGGTGAGTGGCTGGCTGCTCCTTCGCTTGTCCTCTCTGCCCAGCCAGGCACTGGTGTCTTGTTGCCATTATATCGCCACTGGGAAGGAGCCCGGCGGAACCATTGAGTCCCCCATTTTGGAGATGAAGAAACGGGGCTTGGAGCATGTGTGTCAATGCTTTCTTTTAAATATTTTATTTTATTTTTTTAAATAAAAATTTTTTAAAATATATTTTTTATTGATTTTTTATAGAGATGAAGAGAGAGGTATAGTTAGAAACATCAATGAGAGAATCATCGATCAGCTGCCTCTTGCACACCCCCTATTGGCGGTGTGCCCGCAACCAAGGTACATGCCCTTGACCGGAATCCAACCCAGGACCCTTCAGTCCGCAGGCCGACGCTCTATCCACTGAGCCAAACCAGTTCCGGCTAAATATATATATATATTTTAATATATTTTATTGACTTTTTACAGAGAGGAAGAGAGAGAGCTAGAAACGTCGATGAGAGAGAAACATCGACCAGCTGCCTCCTGCACACCCCCTACCGGGGATGTGCCCGCAACCAACGTACATGCCCTTGACCAGAATCGAACCTGGGACCTTTCAGTCCGCAGACCGAAGCTCTACCGCTGAGCCAAACCGGTTTCGGCTTATTTTATTGATTTCTTAGAGAGAGGGATAGTGAGTTAGAAACATCGATGAGAGAGAATCATCGATCAGCTGCCTCTTGTACACCCCCTACTGGGGATGTGCCTGCGCAACCAAGGTACATGCCCTTCACCGGAATCGAACCTGGGACCTTTCAGTCCGCAGGCCGATGCTCTATCCACTGAGCCAAACCTGTTTCGGCCGTGTCAATGCTTTCTGACCTAACTCATTCAGAGCGGGAGAGCGGCTGCTCGGCCTCCCTCTGCTGCTCAGTACTGCCCATGCATGTTCTGCTGTAAGGAGTCGAATAGAGTGGAGCTCCCCATTTTCCAAACCTCTCTGGTTCGTACCCTCTTAATGCCATTTGATGTCCTTATGCCCATCCTCACCTTACCTTCTTTATATCTTTTTGTCAGGCAACACAGACGGCCCCCCCGCCCCCCCCACCCCCCCCACCTCCACCTCTGGCCCCAGAGCAGCAGGCCATGCCCCCACCAGGGTCCCCTTCTGGTGGTGCCGGGAGTCCTGGAGGCCTGGGTCCTGAGAGCCTGTCCCCGGAGTTCTTCACCTCGGTGGTGCAGGGAGTGCTGAGCTCCCTGCTGGGCTCCCTCGGCGCTCGGGCTGGCAGCAGTGAAAGCATCGCCGCTTTCATACAGCGCCTCAGTGGGTCCAGCAACATCTTTGAGCCTGGGGCTGATGGGGCTCTTGGTGAGCATGGGGCCGCCTTGGTCTCTAGGAAAGGGCAGCTGGGGGAAGGTAGAGGACCTGTGTTGAGGGGTATTGCTAAGGTGGGGTGAGGGGGATGGGCTGGGGTGGTGGGTAGGTCAGGTGATAAAGACTTTGCTAAATTCTGCCCCTGTCCATAGGTTTCTTTGGGGCCCTGCTCTCTCTTCTGTGCCAGAATTTCTCTATGGTGGATGTGGTGATGCTTCTCCACGGGCATTTCCAGCCACTGCAGCGGCTCCAGCCCCAGTTGCGATCCTTCTTTCACCAGCACTACCTGGGTGGCCAGGAGCCCACACCTGGTAACATCCGGGTAAGTGAAGGCCTGGGTCCCAGAGCGCTGCTGCTCCTCACCTTCAGTACCTAATTCCTGACTCAGAATGTCTGTCACCTAAACTGGGACTATCCCAGCCCAAGCAGTCCTGGTCTTGGGGGTGGAGGAGGAAGTGCTTTGAGAACTGAGAATTGAATCTAAACTTGTGCTGTGTGTCTCTCCCTCCCATCCCCCCAATAGATGGCCACCCACACATTGATCACGGGGCTGGAAGAATATGTTCGGGAGAGTTTTGTGAGTAACCCTTCCCTATCCCATCCTCTCTTGAGTCTGATAGGATAGCTTCTATTCCTCCTGCCTCCTCGACTCCCAGTGTCTTGGGGTTCCTCATTTTTGGTTCTCTGTTTTGTCTCTCAGTCTTTGGTGCAAGTTCAGCCAGGTGTAGACATCATCCGGACGAATCTGGAATTTCTGCAGGAGCAGTTCAATAGCATTGCAGCTCACGTTCTGCACTGCACAGGTCAGGCCCGCTAGGTCGGGGGAGCATGGTGTAGTGGGGTCAGGGCTGCAGAGCCAGCACTCCCTCCTTGTCTTGCCCACAGACAGTGGATTTGGGGCCCGTTTGCTGGAGCTGTGTAACCAGGGCCTTTTTGAGTGCCTGGCTCTGAACCTGCACTGCTTGGGGGGACAGCAGATGGAGCTAGCTGCTGTCATCAATGGCCGAATTGTGAGCACCACCCCGCCCAGATCCCCCAGCCTTTTGTTCCCTCAGGTTTCCATTCTCTGGAATCCTGCAGTTTCCTTTTTCTTATCCAAACTGCCTTGCTTTACCCTTCGATACCTTTCAAAAGCTGGTTGAGGTTTTGTGTTTGAGTCTGCTTTCTGCCCCTCAGCGTCGCATGTCTCGCGGGGTGAACCCGTCCTTGGTGAGCTGGCTGACCACTATGATGGGACTGAGGCTTCAGGTGGTGCTGGAGCACATGCCTGTGGGCCCAGACGCCATTCTCAGATACGTCCGCAGGATTGGTGACCCCCCACAGGTAAAGGCCCTGGTGTTGGCTGTGGGACCGGGGACTGCAGAGAGCTGGAGAGACTTAAGAGGGTTTTCTGTGTTCTCCTCTGTCCAATTTCACAGCCACTTTCTGAGGAGCCAATGGAAGTTCAGGGATCAGAGAGAACTTCCCCTGAGCCTCAGGTACCAGAGAGAGGTTGAGGGACCAGATGACTGAGTGGAGGGACGGGGTGGAGGGTCTGGGGGTTGACTCCTCCTGCTGTCTGACCTGCAGCGGGAGAATGCCTCCCCAGCCCCGGGAACAACAGCAGAAGAGGCTATGTCCCGAGGCCCACCTCCTGCCCCTGAAGGGGGCTCCCAAGAGGAACAGGATGGAGCTTCAGCTGAGACAGAACCTTGGGCAGCTGCAGTCCCCCCAGTGAGTGTCAGGTGATCGGGGCAGAGGCAGCTGGAAGTTGTGGCAGTGGCTTCCTAATCTTTCTCTTCCCCAGGAGTGGGTGCCTATCATCCAGCAGGACATTCAGAGCCAGCGGAAGGTGAAACCCCAGCCTCCCCTGAGTGATGCCTACCTCAGTGGTATGCCTGCCAAGAGACGCAAGGTGGGTTTGCCTCTTCCCTGAGGATCCCTCTTGATCCAAATTCCCGTCATGCTTAGAATCAGACTGAGCTGGAAGGAGGGAGTTCTAGTTTAGCCCCCTCATTTAATTGACGAGGAAACCTTTGTGGGACTCAAGACTTGCTCATGGCTGACCCACCGGTCTTTTTGCCAGTAGCCCCATCACCCGAAGCTCCCTAATCCCTGGCTTACCGTGGGTTTCCTCTTATGGACCAGAGCACTTTGAAGAGCGAGTCCAACACATTCAAATGCTGTTTTTGGCCAGAGCCAAACAATATTGTCAGCACTTCTGCTGTTAAAACACGTGGGACTATTTCCCCTCTCTCCCCCGGTGTGGATATTGGACTCAATGGAAAGGGTGAGCTGGGTGGTGGCACTGGATCTGACGCTGATCCTCTTTTCCCTCCCAACCCCGCCCCAGACGATGCAGGGTGAGGGCCCCCAGCTGCTTCTCTCAGAGGCCGTGAGCCGGGCAGCTAAGGCAGCCGGAGCTCGGCCCCTGACGAGCCCTGAGAGCCTGAGCCGGGACCTGGAGGCACCAGAGGTTCAGGAGAGCTACAGGCAGCAGGTGCCCCCACCTTGAAGCAGAATAGGGATGGTCTAGTGGGAGGGGTTGGGCTAGGGTCCCTCTTCCCCACATCCCTTCAGAGATGAACTGGTCAGTCTGCGGCTACCACGTTTTTAAGGTCTTTCTCCCTAGTGGCATCTGGGAAGGCTCAGTGATGCCTTACTGGGCTGCTGACACTAGCTGGTGGGGAAGTGTCCGCTCTTGAGGGATGGCCTTGCGTGTTTGTTGGGATCCCAGGGCCTTGGCCAGTGCCTCCAACCTGCTTGTTCTCTTTCTAGCTCCGGGCTGACATACAGAAGCGACTGCAGGAAGATCCCAACTATAACCCCCAGCGCTTCCCTAGTGCCCACCGGGCCTTTGCTGAGGACCCCTAGCTCTCTGCCCCTCCCTCATCAGGGGACCATTTCCCCCCCCTTCCTTCACAGTATTTAAGAAATAAAAGTCAGATTTTCCTGGCCCTTTGTCTGTAAATTGTGTTCATTACATAGTCTGGGCCCCTTAAATCTCTGAAGTACGTACAGGCCTGTTTTCAATGTTTTATGCAAAATACTTTTGTATGTAAATACCTGAGTTGAGATGGAAGAAACCTATTCCAGGTGTATGCTAGGAAAGGACCTTGAAACTGTCTAGTAAAAACCTATTTCCCAAGCAGCAGGAGCCGGACGGCTCAACCAAGACTGGCCAGCACTAGAGCTCGCCTACCCAGAGCAAGGAGCCCAGGACAGCTCCAGAGGCACTGTATGTAGATGGGAGCCAAGTGACAGACCGGCTGCGAATCCTGTTTCTGCCTTTGAGATGCTGGTGCTGTCCTCTCCCCGCTTCAGCTTGGTGCTAGGCCAAGAGGAAATGGCAGACAACTTTGCATAGGCCACTGGGGTCTGGGACACTGGCTCATGGGCCTCAGAGATCAGAGGACTCCTAGAACATCTGGCTGGAGGAGTCACATGACAAGTCCAAATGCCCCACCAAGGCCCCAGATACGCGAGGGGAAGCACTGTGGGACCAGCCCAGCTGGCAGAACCGGGCTCCGAAACTTGAAGATAACCGTGAAAGGATGAAGTTGGGAATCTTAGGAAAGTCACTGAAGTGAAGTGACAAGTAGTGCCCTGGCTGAACCCACTCTACAGACTGCTTGGCAGGCACTGTGCTGTGTAGGACACGCGAGATCACAAGCAACCAACCTGCCCCAAGCCATTTTGGAAATATTTTTTAAATTCTTTTATTATTATTATTTTTTTAACAAATGGCCCCAGGGAGAGGGGACCAGGGGAGCAGGGAGGAGGGGAAGCGAGGCCCCAGCCCCACAACCCCTCCCACCCACCCCTTTCCCCTTATATATTTATAATCTATATACAAGGCCTGGGGGACGGGCAAGAGGAACTCCCTCAGCGGGGTGGGGGCAACCTAGGCTCCTTGTCTCCTCGGGCCCCAGGCTCTTCTGCCCGTCGGGAAGGCGGCCCTGGCCGCTCCCAAGGCTTCGGCATCCAGCGTAGGGCGTCAGGCGGGGAGGCCTGGGGGGAAGGCACGTGTGAAAGAGGAAGGGGGGCTCCATTCATGCCGGGAGGTCAGGAACACAAGGGCAGCTTTGGGTGGTCCCACGAGAATTCAGACTTGGGGGTGTGGGGGCTGGGGCTTCTCCCTCACCTGCTGGTGAAGGTCAATGTGCTGGGTGCGGAAGACACCGCTATAGGTGGAGGGTGTGGCTTTGAGACGGGAACTGAGGCCAGAGAAAGACCTAGAGGAGGAACAGTGTTTAGGAGAGCTGCAGGCCTTGGGGCTGGGCAGTCCGTATTCCCAGTCGCTTCGCTTGCCTTCCAGCTGGAAGAGCACAGGATGATCCCGGCCCCCCAAGGCTGCTGCTCAGTTTCCGATAGTCCTGGAACGGCTTTAGTTCTACTGGGTGAAGCTGAAGGAAAAAAACACCTCATAAGCCTCCTGTCTCAACCCATTCATCTCCCGATCACGACGCCCACCCCTAACTCGTGGAGTGCCTAGCACTACAGCTCCTGTACCTTACCTCTGCTCGCCCCAAGCCAGGGGGGAAGGGCCTGGCAGGCGAAGGCAGCACCCGAGGAGCAGGTGGGGGCCGCACAGCCAAACTGGGGGGCTGCAGAGCAGGGCCCACAGGTAACAGAGAAAGGGGGGGTGGGGCAGGAGGCGGCACTGGTGGCAGGGAGCCGAAGTTCACCACAGGCAGCTGGGAGTCCATCATGGGTAGAAGCATCTGTAACAAGAAATATGGGTCTGTGTTGGGGGCAGAAAGAAATGTCATAAAACCTGAGCTAGAGTCAAAACCATTTAAAAAAGCCAGAGGCTGGACAGAGAGACCGAAGGGGAAGGAGACAGATAAAAAGTACCTGCTGGGCAGCCCCCGAGGGGAGGAAGCCACTCTGGCCACCAGGCTGCAGAGGAGTAGAGTAAAAATCTGGGGGGGATGGCAGATCCTGGCGCACCTGTTGGACAATGGGAAGAAGTATGTCAACTCCCCAAAGCACTCTCCTGCACCCCCAGCTCCCTAGGCCCAGCCCCTGCACACCTCCCTAGGCCCAGCCCCTGCCCACCTCTCACCTGAAGCAGGGGCGGGTCAGGCAGAGGGCTGGGGCAGAAGGCTGGAGAGTAGAGGAAGGAAGGTGGCGGGTAGAGAACTCCAGCCGGCAACTTCCCCAGCTCGGCTGCTTGCAGCGCTGAGAAATCCAGGAACTGGCCCTTGACAGCCACGCCTGAGAGCAGTGCTGAGGGGGGTGCCGGGCCCGGGGGCAGGTACAGGGGCTGTGACCTGCAAAGGCATCAGGGCAACAGGGAAGAAAGGGGTCAGGGAGCCAGAATCAGTTACTCCTTTAGGCTGAGCACCTCCTCAAGCCCATCAGCCTTCAGTACTGGAATGTCCCGCCTCCCTCTCCCGGAAACATGGCTCCATTTCCTTCTGACACCACAGGCACCTGGTCTTACCGGTAAGGGTGCACTGGCGTCCCAGAGCGGAAGCCCCCATTGTTGGGATGTAACTGAGAGTCTATGGCTCCCCCTGAAACCTACAGAAAAGCAAAGCTGGACTAACTCCATTTTCTCTGGTCAAGAAAAGCTCACCCATCCCACCACCTAAGTAAAAGGAGAGAAATGAAACAAAAAAAGTTTACAACTGTGCAGTCTGGGAAGGCGGAACGGGGCTGCGGGACAGGAAGGCGGGCCTACCTGGGAGCCGGCAGGCCCGGGGCTGCCGTAGAAGATCTCGGGGTACAAGCGCTGGCCTGCGGGGCTGGGCTCTGGGCCACAGTGCCCGGGCGCCAGGCTCCTGGGCTGTGGTGGCGGCTCAGCGGAGGCAGCAGCACTAGGGAGCAGCTCCCAGTCTCGGGATATGGGAATGGCCTGGGGAGGAGCAGACGAGTCACGAGGGCTCTCTGGGTCATCTTTTCCGGAAACAGACCTTGCCACCCAACTCTCCCCACGCACCTCAGTGACGGATGCCGTGAGCTCCTTCTCTGCTTTTAAACTGTCTCCCACCACTAGGCGCAAGTCTGAGTCCTGAGATCACGAGGCACGGAAGGTTGTCTCACGGTCGATTCAGGTGTCCCATGTCCCACCACCAGCCCTTCCCTTCTCTCCACTCAGCCCCAGGTCCCCAGGTCTGGCCCATGCAGACCTTGTCACTGGTGCCGAACTGGCCCGGGGGACCGGGCCGGCAGGATGGCCGCAGGGAGCCGGGCTCCGGGCCGCGGTCCGCGCGCTGCAGTCGTTCTGTGCCGATGGGACCAGGGGGCAGAGGCTGCTCCCGGGGCAGCTCCTGGTTGGGAAGCACAGTAGTGTGGGGTTGGGGGAAGAAAACTGAAGCCCAAATAAGGGAATCCCCAGGACACACAGAAGGGGAGACAGCCGCAGCCGGAGTCCCAGAACATTCCTTGTAGCCATTTTTGACCTTTTACCTTTCTGTCCCCATCAGGGGGGGCATGTGGCCGTCTCCTAGGAGGTTCAGAGGGTTCAGAGGCAGGTGGACCCTCACCAGGAACAGCATTCAGGGGTGAGGGGCCTCCAGGCCGCTTGGGGGGCCCCTCTGCTGCCCCCTTGAGTCCTCCATCAGGGGAACTTCGCTGGCTGCAGGGACCTGACGATACCTGAGAATCCCCACTCAGGTCCACCCCACTGTCAGACTGACTCATCTGAGAGGAGTGGAGAAGGGTTAGTTAGGGAGGGCAGGAAGCACCCCAATCCCTGACTGGTGTACACACACACACACACTGCACACACTGGTGTACATGCACACTCATTCACTCTCTCTCCCTCTCTGAAGAAAGGAGAAATGATGTGAGGGAACAACTCAGACCCGGCCCGGAGCAGCGGGGACGGATGGCCAGCGCTGGAGAAACCCCCTCAGACACTCCCCTCCCGGCCCCACTCACCTCCGTGGCGGCCACGTCCTCAAAGGGACTCAGGGGCTCCATCCAGGGCTCCACGGGGCCAGGCCGGTAACTCTTCCGACTAGAGGCTGGGAAAGGCACCAAGACGAGGCTGTGTCAACTGCTGCGGCCCGTCTGGCTCTCACGGCCCTTCCTGCCGCTCAGTTGTTTTACTCACCAGAATGTAAACGATTCCAGATGTGAGGGGTCAGGGCCTCTGTCTCTGCATCTCTAGACGCTCCGTGAGGGCCTGGGCCCTCAGGCTTGGGGCCCAAGAATCCAGAGCTATGAGAAGGCGGCAAAGATTCCTAAGGGTGAGAAAGGCCAGAGGCAAAACATGAATGAGCCGGGAACTGGGGAATGCAAAGCCTGGGACAGTGTGGTAAGGAGGGACAGGGACACGGAAGAGGCATGCAGTGACCGAAGCTGGCGACTCGGGGTGAGGACAGGGAAGGATGAAGGAAATGAAAGAGCCCTGGGAGCGGGCAGGGACGCACAATCTCAGTCCCCATCCCTCACCTCCTGCAGCAGCTCCGGTTTTCTGGGAGGCCGCTCCCGCCGTTTGGGGGGGAAAGAATTAACCCCGGCAGCATCCTGGGGAGTCCCGCCCACCCCCCTCACCATCGGCCCTGGCTCCTCGAAGTGGAGGTCTGGGGAGAAGGGGAAATTGTCAGCACCAGCCTCCCTGTCACTGACCCTCCTTCCTCCTCACCCCACATCCAACCCTCCCAGCGCCTCAGTGTACACACCAGCACCAGGGACCCCAAGCCAGACCCTTCCCCCTTCAACGCCTGCCTCTGGGGATGTACAGTGCCACCTGTAGCACCTCCAGCTTACCTGAACCGATGCCAATGCTGTTGTTGCTGGCCCTCTGAGGGTCATAGAGGGTTGGGGGCCGAGGGGACGGGCCTTGAGGAGTGAGGGGAGGCCCAGGCTTGGGCCTTGGGTGCCCCCCTGGTGCAGCTGCACTCCCCTGGCGGCTGCTGAGCTGGGCCAGGGCCTGTTGGATGCCAGCAGGGTTGCTGTGGATCACCTGGTCCAGGCGGAAGACAGCAGAACTGCTCGGGGGCGGGGGAGGCAGAGGGAGGCCTGCGGGGCGCTCCTCTGGAGGGCGGCTGAAAAAACACAGACCAGCTCCAGTATTCCCCAAACTGTGACCCTCCCCCTCCAGTACCGTCAGCCTCCCTCTTCCCTGTGCAATGCAGTGTTTCCCGGCACTTCTGGGTGGTGGTCCTGACTTCCCACTGCAGCCCGCGCCTTCAGGCAGAGGACCTCCTGGTGCCCCTCTAACTGCCCCGGTCTCCGAACTCTGCCGCAGCCCCTCACCACCCTCAGGCCTCCCCGCTCCAGTCCTTAAGCTTAAGGACAGCTGAGCCTGTTACCCACCTCCGGTTCTTGGGAGAGGGCCAGCTCCTCTTGTCCCCGCGCCCTGGGCCGGCCCTGCCTCCGGGCCCTCCCCCGGCGCCGCCCCCGGCGCCGGCCTTGCTGCTGGGGCCGGGGCGCCGGTTCTGCCTCTCCATGCCTGGCCGCTGACTCGAGAAGCTCCGCTTGCTCAGGTCCTTGGCTCTCTGGCTCAGATCTGCCCGCGACATGGCGGTAATGCCTGGCCCGGCCCCGCCGGCCCCGCCCCCAGGAGTCCCCGCAATCTTGGGGGTCAGCAGTGCTGACGGAGGAGCCTCCTTGTCCCCCCGGCGCTCACTGGCAAAGTCGCTGCTCTCGGAGGCAGTCTCCCACTCCTCGTTGGCCTGGTCCGAGTTCTGGTTCGACAGGTCAGGAGACTTGGCAGCTGCCCGGCGCGGTGGCGGGGGGGCGGACGCGGGGGCGGGGGCCTCCTCGGGCGCCGGCGTGGCGGGCGGGCGGGCGGGGGACGCGCGCCGGCCCTCGGCGCCCCGGGCGCTCTCCCGCTCCTGCTTCAGCCTGCGGAAGCGGGGCGGCTTGTCCTGCTGCTGAGCCCGCCCGTGCCGCCGCCTCCGGGGCCGCTCCCCGTCCTCCCCGGCCAGGCCCAGGCCGGGGCCGGCGCGGGCCATGGGGGACAGGGGCCCCGCCATCAGCTTCTCTTTCGGCGGCTCCTTACTCGGCAGGGGACCAGCTGGCGGCTTCTTGGGGGCCAGAGACTTGGCCGGAGGGGCCCAGCTCGGGCAAACGGGCGGAGGGGGCCGGCCCCCGCCCCGGCCCCGGCGGGAGGGCACCCCTCTGGGGGTGAAGACGCGCCCCCCGCGGGCAGCAGGGAAGCGGGCTGGGGCCGGCGAAGGAGGCGCTCCTGCGGGCGGGGGAGCCGGAGGCGCGGGGGCGAGGACACCGTCCTTGGGCGGGGGGGCCTCCTTGTCCGAAGGGGCCAGGTCACTCTCGTGGGTCTCGCTGCCCGTCTCGGAGCCCCGCTGCCGGCGCCGCTTGGGGATCTCTTCGTACTCCGAGCCCTCACTCCGCGTCTCGCTGGCGGTGCGGCCCCGGGGCGCAGGGGGGTGGCCGGGTCCCCCTGCCCCCCCTGCACGCCCGTCATCGCCACGGAACTCGCGGTAACTGCGGAACTCTCGGCTTCGGCCGCCGCGTCCTCGCCCCCCGTATGTCCCCCGGAACCCTCTCCCTCTGGCAAAATACTCGCCTCGCCCGCGGCCACGGCAGGAGGCAGGCCCCACTCTTTCGTAGGAGTAGTCCCTCCGAAGCCTCGGGGCCGGGGAAAGGGGCCCGCCAGGTGGAGTCTCCTTGGGGCCCCCCACCTTCCCCTTTGCTGTCTTGAGTGGGTCTGGCTTTGGGACCGTGAGGGCTTCATCCCCCCGTTCGGGGGGCTTGGGAGGCAGCTCCTGGGCCTTTGCAGGAGGCGGGGGCTTCTTGATGGGCCCGGCGCGGCGGGGCGGGGCCCCGGGCTCCTCTGGAGGGCCCCCGCGCCTGCTGCTGCCGGGGCGCGGGCCCCAGCGGGTCTCGGTGCGGCTCTCTCTGCGGGCTGGCGGGGGGCCCTGGCCTCCCACCCCCCGGGGCGGCTTCCGGCTGGCTTCCGGCCCTGTGGGCTGTGGCGGCTCCTCCTTGGGGGCCTCCTTCTTGGGCGGGGAAGCCTGTGTCTTGGCTGCCTCCTCACTGCCGGGGGGCCAGGGCAGCGGGCGGGGCCCCGGGGCCGGCAGCTCCTCCGGAGGGAAGCGAGGGAGGGCGGGCCCAGGGGCGCCGTTCTCGGGAAAGCCGGGGTAACTGGCCAGATAGGGTGGGGGGGGAGGCACGGGAGGGGTTTCACTCCTGAAGAGGGAGACAGAAAAGAACACCTCAGGATGCGGACAACTGAAACGGGGTGAGGAAGCACAACTCAGACACCTCACCAATAACCGGCACCTTCCCTCCCGCCAGGAACGCCCCGGACCCTCACTGCTCACTCACCTCATCCCCTTGTCGTCCTCCTCGACGGCCTGTCGCAGTGGTGAGGTGAGCGGGCGAGGGTCAGTGGGTGTGGTGGTGAAGACATCTCCTACCCAGGCCAACTTTGCGTCCCCCGGCGGGGTGCCCCGATCCCGTACGAGGGGGCCCGCGTGGCGCTCGAATGGCTCGGAGCTGGAGCCTCCGCTGTCTGAGCGCTCCCGGGGAACGAGGCCTGAGGCAACGACCCCCTTTCTCAGGTGACAGGCTCTCCAGCCCGAGGGCACCGCCCGCCAACACCAGCCACTCGACTGCCCACTCCCAGGAAGCGGGCGGGCCGGGCCTGCTCTCCTGAAGCCGGGGCACCCACTCCGCTTCCCAGTGAATCCTGGCCAAGGCAAGACCACCGTTCCCACCTCCCCAAGTCGTCCCTGCCCGGAGCTCCCTCGGCATGCGAAGACCGCGCCCGCCCTCTTCCCTGGGGGCTTTAGCCCCAGCAAGGTGCGCCCGCATCCCGGGCTGAAGGCCTTACCGGAGGGGTGCACGCCGGGCGGGTAGAAGTCCAGGGGGGGCCGGCCTTGGAGGAGCCGGGGGTCCACGTAAGGAGGAATCATCATCCAGCGGGGGTCAAAGTTCATCGGAGGCATGGGTGGGGGGCGACCCAGAGCCCCTGGGTACAGGGCCTTGGGAGGGGGAGCCTGTGGAGCTGGCACAGCCCCTACGGTCACAGGCTGTGGTGGTGAGGGGGGCACCGCGGCAGGGGGGGCGGAGCCCTGCTGGTGCTGCTGCCACTGCTGCTGTTGCTGCTTCAGGAGCTGCTCCTGCAGAGGACACGAGGCATCAGGCTCCCGCCAGATGGAAAGGAGCGGGCACAAAACACGGCCACAAGCCTGGGCCAGAACTGCAGAGGGGCCCAGAGGGAACTAAAAGGGGTGCAGATGTTGGAGCCAGACAAAAAGGCAGCCCTTAGAGAGGGAGTAACTTGATCTCACCTGCTGTTGCCGCTGGAAACGAGGAGGTAACGACTTCTGATATTTGGGGTAGCCCAAGCCCTGACTAGGGGGCTGCCGGGTGGGCCCAACCCCATCACCCTTGGGTTCCACCTTCGGGGCTGGAGGGGTGGCAGGAGAAGGAACCTCTTCTGGTGGTTCAGGACCCTCCTTGGAGGGCAGTTGGGGTTCCACTGCATTGATGAAAGACACTTATCAGAGAGGCCTAGCCCATCACAGCCATTCCACGAACACCCCACCACTGCAGCTCCCTCTAGTCCTTCCCTCTCTAGAGGCCAGTCCTCCTCGTGTACATGACCTCCCCTGAGCCAATGGTCTGGGGTTCCTGCCCGTGAAACCCACACACTACTGCGGAAGAGCCCCGCTCACAGGAGGCTACACAGAGTGGTTTTGGTTTCCTGTTAAGGACTTCAGGTAGCAAAACCTGCCCCTCACTCAGCCCGTCCAATAAGCCCACAGCTGCCTCCTATTTCGCTTCCTCCCCACGCGGCTTGGCCCAAGCAGAGGAGACCTGCCACCTGGTAGCACCTGTCCCATCTCCATACCTGGGCTGGCTTCGGAGCTGCCACTGCTGGTGCTACTGGTGCTGCCACCACCACTCACCAGGACAGGAGGTGCAGCCGCACCTGGAGTGGGGGTGGCCTGGGCAGGAGCCTGGGCCGGCTCTTCCCGTTCTTTTTCTGGTGGTGGGGCTGGTGCTGGTGGAGGAGGTGAGGGGAGCTCTTTGGGGGCAGCAGGTGGTGGCGCCGGGGCAGGAGGGGCAGCAGGCGGGGCAGCAGGCTCTGCTTTGAGCCGCTTGTCGGGCGCCCCGAACTTCTCGTCGAGCCGCTTGAGCTTCTCGGCGCAGGCCGCCCGGCGCTCCTCCTGCATGCGGCGCTCCTCCTCCTCCCGGCGCCGCCGGGCGCGCTCCACGGCCAGGGAGATCTCGGACGAGGACTGCTTCCGCCGCTGCCGCCACGCCTCATCCTCATCCTCAGGCGCTGGGGGCTTGCAGGGCGGGCCCCCACGATCCTGTCAACGGGCAGACCCCGCGGGCCAGCGGGGTCAGTCGCTGTTTCTTTGACTCTTCTGCACACTGACTACTGTCTAGAGCTGCAGGTGCAGAACCAGGCCTTGGGGTGCTGTCCTCTGAGAAGGGACAAACTCACCATCCTAGTCTTTTTGTTTCTTTTCTCCTTTCAGAGGCCCACACACACCCAGGCCTCCTGGTTCTTGCTCTCTAGCCCCCAGACTCCCCTAACACAGGGACGCTCCAAATCTCGCCAGAGATTCTCCCAAACTCTCCACCTCCTGCAGCCCGTTGTGACCCGCCCTCCGGCTTCCTCAGATACTGCTCCTCAGTCACGCAGCTGACACCATCAGCCACAACGGACCCTCTCCAACTCGCCCTGTAGACACTCACTGGGTAATCGCCGGGGGGGCCCCAGTTCCCAGCGGGGCCCCGGTGCAGCGGGGGCGGGGGCGGCTTCGGGGCAGGAGGCCCCGCCTCCGTCTCCGTCTCCGGAGGCCGGGAGGCCTCTGCCCAGGCCGTCTTGGGTGGGGGCGGCTCACTGCCAGCCGAGTTGCCCTTCCTGCCATTTGCTTCTGGGGGCCGTTCCTCCCCAGCAGCTGCCTGGGACTCCTTGCTGTGAACAGAACAGCAGTGGATTTAAAATCAGCTGCAACCCAGCTCCTTTACGGGTGTCCTAGCATGAGGAAAACTGAGCCCAGCCCAGCCCCGCTCCTCCCCTCCCCTCCCCTCCCTCCCCAGAGGGCCTTAACTCACTGGCCCTCAGCTCCCTCCTCATCGGAGTCTCGTCCATCCTCCTCATCACTGAACTTGAGCTTTTCGGTGTAGTCAACCTCCTCGTGAGCCCCTGGGGGTGGGAGAGCATTAGCCCACCCTCTGCTCCAAACCTCAGGGACTTCTGGGAGAGCAGTGTCTGGGGCCACACGAAGGAAGACTTGTACCGCCAATGCCACCTTCCTCTGAAGCCTGGGCCCACCCAAGTCATCATTCTCAGTCTTTGCTTTCCTGCACGTAGCTCACCTACCCACCAGTGTACTTTTTCCTTATCAGATCTTGCTTTTTAAGACTAAAATGCTTGATCCGTAATATTCATTTACCTAGCCCTGGCCAGTGTGATAATGGTCAGTGTGTTGGCCTGCACACTGAAGGGTTCCGGGTTCGATTCCCAAAGGCACATACCCCAGGTGCAGGTTTACTCCCCATCCCCAGTTGGGTGAGTGGGGGAGGCAACCAGTCAATATCTCTTCTTTCCACCCCTCCTTCCCTCTCTCCCTTCCCCTCTCTGAAAAACAATGGGAAAAAATATCCTTGGGTGAGGATTAACACACACACATTAACTTGCCTGCCCAACCATCGTCGTTCTCCTGGTCCAGCTGGTCAAACTCTTTGAGGTTATCCTCTTTAAGAATGGAGGGCCGACCCATGGGCTCCATGAGGCGCATTGGCGGCCCTGAGCCCCGGGGGCCTACCACTCGGGGAAAACGGCTGTGCGAAAGGGCACATGGGAGAGAAGGTAAAAGGCAGCACGGTGTATGCCCACATACAAGACAGCCTCCTGGCTAGAAAATCATCCCTCCACCGATGGGCTCCCCATCCCCAATCGCAAACCCAGCCTGCCCTGCATTACTCACCTGGGCCCATCAGGGGTGGGGTATCGGTAAGGCCCCTGGGGTCCATAGGGTGGAGGGAATGGGAGATACGGGGGGTACATCTGCAAAAGGGCCCAAAAGCAGCTGCTCAGAGGGATGGTCAAAGAGCTGCGAGCTCCCTAAACCTACTGTCGTCCCTCTCCCCATTCCCACTCCACGCCACACCCCCTACATTCCAGCTGCCCTCCAAAGGTAAGTCCTAACTCCTATCTTCCAGAGCAACCCCTCCAAACGAGATCCGGACTCACGAAGGGCGGCATCATTCCTCGGTAGGGAGGGAACTGGGGTGGGCCGGAAGGTGGCAGTGCCCCCCGGGGATCATGGCCGTGATGAAGTTTGGAGTCCAGGCCCTCCAGCTCATCAGGGCCACGCCCACCGCCGTCCCTCCAGGTTGTGGAATCTGTGTTTTGGAAAAGGCAGAGCGAACAGGGCTGAAAATGACGGGACACAACAGCTCCGAGATAGAATAAGGTAACACCCTAGCTCAAAGGGAAGCCCTCGCGTACCCCCCGCCCCCCCATGGCAGCCACGCACTCTGGGGGCGGAGGCTTGGTCCGGGCCCAGACGACTGTTCGGCAGACTCCCTTTCCTTGGCAGCCTTGTCCTGGTCGCCAGCCGCCTGCAGGGTCGGAAATTCCTCTCGAGAGAATCGTGACAGTAGGCTTGATGCCCTTCCACCTGTGGAGGTGGGAAGCAGAACAGGATGCACAGGTGAGAGGAAGTTCTGATAGGTCCCCGATCCCCGGGTTCCCGCCTTCCAGCCCAGCCCCATGCATTAGGTGCCTGCTCCCTAAGAAACACGGCCAGTTCTTGGATGCCCGCCTCATCCTCACACAAGACGGACACAACTGCTGCCAGAGGGCCCCAAATGGAGCCAAACAGGAGGACACTGCACGGGAGGTGCAGTCCAGGCTCCTGCTTACCCGTGCCCAGAGCCAGCTCCCCGCCAGCCCGCACTCACCATCTCCGTGTGCTCCATGGGTGACGCTGGTCTGGGCCCAGGACTTTACCCCGCTTGGAACCGAAGGAGCGCTCTGCGAAGCAGAGAAAACAAACGGTGACGTAGGTGGGGAGCTACAAGCCAGTCTCGCTCCTCCTTCAGGGACCCCGTTCTTCCGATACCTCGGGGGCTGCTGGGGGTCGTTTCGGCTGGTTCGAGGCAGGCGTCTGCGAAGCCGGCAGTGGCTGCGATTCCGGCGGCTGAGCGGTTGACGCATCGGAACTGGGGAGGGAAGGTGGGAAGGTTACCCAGAGCCTGAAGCACCTTCCTTACTGCCAGCTGGAGGACAGGACGGAACGCAAGCTGCCTGCTGTTACACATGAGGACAAAACACTGGCAGATGTCACCCTGCCTTCACGCCGCTTCCCTCCGACAGAACGCTAACGGTCTCCCGTTCCTCAGGCATCAGACAGGAGTTCTGGGGACAGGCAGGAGGGCTTCCCTCTGACTCTGGCCATGTGGCTGGGCTACACCAAGCCCCGTTCATCCCGCAGTTCAACGTAAAATACTTATCACTCTGGTCTCCCAAGCCTCTCTCTACCTCTTGGGGTCGGACTGCTCCTGTTTGCTTGCCCATCCTGTTCCGTCTTTCGGCACTAGTGAGACATTGGGGTCATTGCCTTTATTCTCGGCTTTCAGGCTCGGTAGATTGGCTGGGGGTGGCATACGCCGGGCAATGGCAACTTTCCCAAGACTCTGCAGGCCATGGCGAGGGGCAACTGGAGAAAAGGAGAGAGGGTGAAGAACGCTTCACGTGGGAAATCTGACGGTGTCCTACTCTACGTAGCACTGAGACACCCTTCATGCCTCACCGCCAAACTCCCTTGGAAACCACCCCTTCCTTTGCCCTCAGCCATCTCCGAAATCCTACGGGAAGGCCAGAGGCATTACAGCAAGGCTTCTGTGTGGGATGGTTGATCTTGAGCCTGCAGGGAGCAAGCTGGCTCCAGACTTCTCCAAGTCCACATTTCTTTGCCTCCAATTCTTACGTGTCCAAAGACAGGGAACCACAGACACGCCTTTGTAGGAGGGTAATTGGTGTTTACTCAAAGCCCAATGTCCTCTATGGACTCCAAGATGAAGTGGGTAGTCTCTAGTGCTCTCTAGTTTTCTGGCAAATGGTATGGTAGCCACTTCCCTTCGAAGTGCTCTAAATGCATGCCCCATTCATGCCCAGCCTCCAATAATGAGAATTTTTGCAGGACCCTCACCAGCGGGTTTCTGGATCTCTAAGGACTTGCCCTTATACGTATCAAACAGGTTGAGCGAGGAATACTTCTTTCCATCCTTCCCCTTGGCAGTCGGCCCCGAGCGATCGGACATTGCGCTGGAAGCTCATTGAGTACGATGGGTCCTACAGGCACCTCCCCCAAAACGTGCCGGAGCCTGTGGGCCAAACATCAAGTGTTTCATTTTCTGCTCCCTTTAGACTTCAATGGAAGGCAGACGATCCCTTGGAGCCCAATATGGCCTCTGGTGTCTCTTCCTTCAGCCTATTCAAACTCCCCAAGCCCTTTAAGGCAACCGTAGAGCCCAACTAGCATGTTCCTCTCACCTCCTGCCAAGAAAATCCAAGTAAAAACCTAGTACAACTCCTCTCCCTTCTGTGCCAGTCTATAAAGGGTACCAACCTCTTCATTATCCCCACGAGCAATGTCTTCACCAAAATAATACTAAGACCTGAAGTAAAACAGGGCAAGTCCAAGCCCAGAGAAAACCAGAGGTGTACAGCTCCATCATGCAAGGAACAGAGCTTTTAGATCCCCAACTCACTAACACCCCAACTGTGGCCCAGGTTCATCCCCAGCACCTCACCCCCACCTGGGGGAGTCTAAGGACTTTATGAGCTTGCTCTGCCAGACTGAGGGCTGGTGCCAGAGAATTCCTCAAGGAATTGGGGTTCCACATACTACAAAGGTGCAGAACCCCAAGCAGTTAGGAGACCCCATCATTTTCTGCCCTAGCCCCCATCCCAGTCTGCAGGGGCCCTGCTGGCCGTCCTGGCTTACCCATGAGGACGTGAGAAAAACAAAGCCTTAGGGAGCCACTTCCAGAACACCCTGTGACCACGAGGCCAAGGCCAGAGCTCACTTCACCCTCCTCCCTCAGCAAGACAGCAGCCATTTCTCTCCCTAGCAGCCTGCTCCCCAAGCAGCCGGTCGCTGCGGGGCAAGCAGGCCTTCATTTCCACCGGGTGACGGAAGGGGAAGCGATGGAGGTGGGACATCCAGGCGGGGTCGGGAGGGAAGCTGGATGGGGAGAACTTCAGGACCGCTTAGAGGGGAGGATGGAGCCTGCTCTGCAGGTGTTAAGGAAGCCACTCTTTGAAATAAATATATGGAGGAAAGGGGGACATAGAATCGTGAAGAGACCAAGGCTAGAATAAAAGAACGAAGTGAAAGCAGGTGGGAAACAATATACACGTAAGCAGAATGGCAGGGAAGGATGCAGGCCAAGTGAAGGGGACAATGTGGAGACCAGGGCGGTGAAGACGGGCCGGGCAGCGAGGAGCACAGACCGCGGAGCAAGCGGAGCAGCTGGGGGAGTGACGGCGCGAAGAGGGCGTCGCGAAGGGGCCCAGCGCCGGCGGCGGCGCTCCCCGAGGACGGCCGGGCGTGGCCCACCGGAGCGGCCGAGGGGACCGGCGGGGGGCAGCCGCGGCGGAGGGTGGGAGCGACCGGTCCGGGAGAGGGGGTCGCCGCACTAAGTCAGGAAGCGGGGTGCAGGGGCCGGCTACAGCCCCGAGCGAGGGGCCCAAGTGCCGGCCCCACGGAGGTGGTATCGGAGGGGGAGGGGCAAGGCAGGTCCCGGCTGCAGGAGGACAAAATGGCGGCGGCTAATGGCAGCCTGTCCTCCCCCTCCCCCGCTCAGGGCCCGCCGCCGCCGCCGCCGCCGCCGCCCCCGCCGCTCCCGCGCTGGAAAAGGGCGTAAGCACTCCGCTCGCCCAGACTCACCTGGCCGGGTGCGCGGGGATCCGGGACCGGAGCCCAGGGGCTCCCCGGGGTGGGATGGCGGTGGGGCGGGGGCGGATGGCGGCGGATGGCGCCGGGTACGGCTCCTCCGTCTCCCTCGCTCCCTCCGCGGCAGGGCTCCGACTAACGGCCCATCCGGGCAACCGCCACCCCCGGGAGCGCCCCCCCTCGCCCGCCTCCTTCCGCGCTAGGCACGCCTCTTGATTTGCATAAAGGGAGGAGCGCGTTCTACTCTAGCCCTCATTACTTCAGGGCTGCGATTAAAAAAAGAAAAAAGGCGGGGCGAGAGGCAGGAGTAAGTTATTTGCATAAAAGGAGGGACTTGTGGGCGCTTGGGCACCGATTGGCTGAAGAGGGGCCTGCGTCGGCCGTTGGACGTGGGGCGGGACGTGGCCCGGCGGTTGGGCTCAGCGTTTGCGCGGGGGACGAAGGGGCGGGGCGTGCGTCGTGTGTTCGTGGAAAGAGGGGAGCGGGGAGACGCAGGGACGCCGACGGTGGAAGGAAAAGATGCGGGGCCCCTCCGCTTTCAGCAGAGAGGAGCGGGAGGACGGGCGGAAGGGATCAGATGCTGAGGGCGGAGCATGCGTAACTCAGGGAAGAGTTTCAACTCCCGCATCCTTTCGCGAGACGTGAAGAATCAGAGGGGCGGGGCCTTCATTTATTAAGTAAAGTAATGCAAATGAGATGGGTAGATAGGCCAATCGAAGGGTCCTGGGGAGTGTATCAGCTGCCGGGCGCCTCACGGGCAATCTTTAGGTAGTTCTACTTGTTTGCATAATATATGCAAGTCCTTTGAACAAAGATAGGCTAGGAATGACCTATTCATCAAAATATTGGCAACCAGTGACAAGACGGACATTTAGTTTTATAACCTGTAATTTTCAAGATGTTTGTATATCTGATATTGTAGGTAATTTGCTTTCTTTTCACATGGGTTTCATTCTACAAAATGCAAGGCTTTTCCCTCCTTTGTATCCTTTTACTGTCCTATTTATTACTGTGCACCAATCAGACCTACTGCCCCTTTACCAAATCATTCTACGACTATGTGTTGAAGGCGCCAGAGATACTCACAGAATATTATAGAAGCAGGGGAATAAAATGAGACCTTGCCTGGGAAGGTTCTGAAATGCTTCTAGGGAAACGTGATGTGAAGAAATAGGATTTAACCAGGTTTGAGAAACAGGATTGGCCAGGATGCACATCTCAGGCCCAGTGAGCAGATGAGTGGAGCCATGGTTTGGGGACCTGTGCCTAAGTTGGGTGTGGCTAAATTAAGGGACTACCATTATGGAAAATGAGAGCAGAAGAATTAGCAAGAATCAGATCAGAATACTATCTTGAGGCTCATTAAGGTAACTGAGATGGCTTCTGTTCTCAAACTTTCTTAGTGATTCTCCTCTCCCTCATCAGCTACAACAGTAAAATTTCTTGGAAAAGCCATTCACACTCACTCTTCAATTTCTCTCCTCTCATTTTTTTCCAAGAGAGAAAGAGAGGGAGAGAGACATAGAAACATCAATGATTGGCTGCTTGCTGCACAGCCCTAAGTGGGGTCAAGACTGCAACTGGGGCACATGCCCTGACCTGCCCCTGAGCCACGCCAGCTGGCTCCTTTCATTCTTTTTTTTTAATGCATAATTCAAAAAAAAATATTTATATGGTGCTGGACACTATCGATGCAATCATTAACATCAATAGACACAGTTCTTGCCCTCAAGGAGCTTACAATCTAAAGGAAGGAGACAGAAACCCACACCATCACAAATTCCTTATAGGCTCAGGTAAATTAAGAAGCAAAAATAAAGGATTTTTCCAAGACCACAGGGATTAGTTCCCATAGGAATAACTAGTTCCCATAAGTTCTGAGCTGAGGCTAAGATGGTTGGAAATCAGGTGAAACCAGGTCATAGAGAATCCTGGACAAAATATTCTAAGCAAAGGGAGCGTGGGCAAAGCCCCCGAGAAGGGACGGAATCAGATTCAATAGAAAACAATGTAAGCAGCACGGGACACAGGGCACAGAGGCAGTGGGAAGATGAGGGAGGGCCAGACCACAGCCCCCTGGCAGCGGAAGCAGCTGGCCTCCTGCACCCTCCCTAACTGGGAGGCCAGCATTCACTTCCAGGGGCTAGATCAAGCAAAGGGGCAGTCAAGCCCACAGAACCAACAACTGAATAATAGCACAATACACTGTAAATCAGAAACATGGATGGAAGTAAACTTATCCTGAAAAGGAATGCCCTTTCAATCTGTTCCAGAAACTTTAGGCATACAATATTATGCCATGTACTTTAAACAATGTAATCAGCTAAATTAATTAGTTTAGTAGTTGTTGTCTTAACTGTGTGCCCATAGATACCAAAACACATGAAAAAGTTCTTGACTTTAATATGCTAGGACTAATAAGTCAACTACAAAGTATTTAAATCTGTCAGAAACATTTCCTATCCACATTTTATTTAATGTGAAAAACATAAATGACACTTTAAGGTCCTACACTTGAGAAAAAGCTAATCTCCATAATATTTCAACGAATAATTAGGTAATTTTCTTTATTCTAACACAGATTTTCTTATAATCTTCCACATACATGAGTTAAAATCAGTGGTTTAAGATTTTTTTTTAACTCAAAAGTTAGAAGACATCATGTAGATTCCTTCTATTAGGTCTAGTAATAATTAATGTCGTTTTCTAATACTTTTTTAAAATCGAATTTATTTAAACAATACAACAAAATTTAATCAACAATATAGTTGCTGTTGTTTTCTACTACTTGTGCCCAACGCTCAGGAAGCATTTTAATCCCTCTGTTGTAAAATTCTTGTGATTTTGATGCAAAAAATTCGGTCAATGCATTTTTGAGGCATTCTTCATTATTAAATTTTTTTCCAAGAAGAAAGTTTTGCAAAGAACAAAACAAATGGTAATCGGAAGGGGCAATATCAGGAGAATATGCAGGTTGAGGGAGAACTTCCCATTCCAACTGGCGCAGTTTTTCAGCAGTGATTCTTGCAGTATGCGGTGGTGCGTTATCGTGGTGAAGAATTACGCCCTTCCCATTAATCAGCGCGGGTTCTTTTTCTCTTAAAGCTTGGGCTAACCTTTCCAATTGGGCACTATACACTGCACTTGTAATGGTTTGGTTAGATGGTAAAAGTTCATAATGAAGAATTCCTTTAAAATTCCACCAAACACACAACATCACTTTTTTCGCATGCAAGTCAGGTTTTGGCGTGGGCTGCGGAGCCTCATTTTTGTCCAACCATTGAGGCCGCCTTTTCAAATTAACATACAGCACCCATTCTTCATCTCCGGTAACAATTTGCTCTAAAAACGGCAAACGGTTTTGACGAGAGAGGAGCGAACTGCAAATTGTGACTCTTTGATTATGGTTGTTGTCGGTCAACTCATGAGGAACCCATTTTCCAAACTTTTGGACTTTTTGCACGCAATTGATTGGAAATTGTTTTTTGTGAACAATTTAAAGTTGTCGCAAGCTCTTGTTGGGTAATTTGAGGATTTTGCACCAAAAGAGCTTGAAGAGCTTCTTGATCAAAATTGGACACACGGCCTCGACCACTCTTGTCATCTAACGAAAAATTTCCCTCACGAAATTTCTCAAACCAACGCTGGCATTTTCTGGCGCTAACTGCATCTTGACCAAGAGCACTACAGATGTTTTTTGCAGGCTCACTTGCTTTTCTTCCTAATTGGAACTCGTAAAGCATGCAGTGCCAAATATGCTCTTCATCCGCCATCTTCTTAGCCCTAGTTTTGCAACAAAAACCAAACCAAACACAAACTTTTTCAAGAAAAACTTGTTAATTGCACTTCACACATTCTGTAGATACCACGTGTTTGAAGGTTATGTCAATACAAGTCAACGCCAAGCAAGATTTTAAACGAATGTTTAAAAACGACATTAATTATTACTAGACCCGATACAATATTTTTATTTATCCATGTAGAAATGGAATTACCATCATTTAAATGACACTTTCAGTAATTAATGAGACTATATTAAAAAATTGAACAGAAAGTTCATCCACAAAGTTATATCCCTAAGTAATAAGGTTGCTCAGTAACAGAGAGAGAGAAGGAGAAGCTCAAAAGGGTCACCGCTCAGCAACCTGTCCCATAAGTAAAACGAGCAAAACACAATCTATTTGTGAAAATGAAGAGACTTCATCGAGTATCTTTCAAACAGTCCCTATTACAAAAGGTAATGACTATTCAAGTGCTGTAGTTTATAATAAAACATCCCTTCTAAACCCTCAAAAGCTTTAAAAAATATATTTTGCTTTAAGATAAAGAAAAGGCCATATCTCTAAGATATACTTTGTGAAAATGATCTCAGTATAAATCCAATGATCTCCATTATTTACTGTCCTTAATGAAATTCACTTGCAAGTTCCAGAGCAATTTCCAAAACTTCACTGTTGACTAGGCTATTCTGAAGTGAAATTCTTCAGCAACACATAAAAGACAGAGAGTAAAATAATCTCACAAATATACTTAGAAATAGGTTTACTTGAAATATAAATATAACTTTCCAGACCATTATTTTTTCTATTGACTAAACTCTATATAATTTTCTAATGGAGGTTTTCAGATCAATGATGTGTGCAGCCCACTGACTATTTAAACTTCTCATTCAGCATGAGAAAATTTCATTTCTTCCCTTTGTCTTGCAGAATAATTTCTTGGGCATGGTTCACCAAATAGAGTAAGACCACAGCTAAAAGTGACAAGGACACGCAGGCAATGAAGAAAACTTCTAAAAACAAATATCCCCGAGTATTCAATATCATGCCAGCAAGGATGGAAATGATCGCCAGCCCAAGATTCTGAATGGACTGCATGAAGCCATATGCAGTTCCCAGTTGATGTCCCAGGAGACTCATAGCGATCTAAGGGTTCCACAGCATGAAGGCCAGCAGCATGTGGGAAGCAAGGATGGTCACCACTGCACACAGGACCCAGATGATGTTCTTTCCTGTTTTATCTACCATGAGCCCAAATATTGGGGACGTGGGAGCTGATATGACATACACAATACTGTTAATAGCACTTGCTGCCTGGGAAGAAAATCCAAATTTCTCCATAAAGAACACTTTCCCCAGTCCAATGAAAGGGAACACTGCCACATAATAGCAGACACAGAGGATAAATATGAGCCACAAGGGCAAGGAGAAGTCCTTCACATAGTAGCTTAATAACTTCACCAGTTTTTCCTTGTTCTTTATGAAGAATTCTGTCTGCTCTCTGATCCAAGTAAGCAAGGGCCAAGGCACAAATTAGTGAAAGAATACAGGTTATACCCCGATCATAAGTGTGATTCCAAGGGTAGTGTGACCAGCAGAACCTAACAAAGCTTCAACCTTAGAATACAGCCATCCCATGAGGTTCATGTTCACTGTACTTCCAATTCTAGCTATGCTAAGTTGGAGTCCAAACACCAGGTTCAGTTCTTTGCCTTTAAACCAACTCACAGCATATGTATTCTGGGCAACTGCTAATGACTCCCCACCAATCCCAAACACAAACCTTCCAAGTTCCATCAGCCAAAAAGCATTAAATATTCCACCCAAAGCAAAAATAACCTGTCCGATGCAGACAAAGCAGCTAAAAATAATGGTGCCCCATCGTATTCCAAATACTCGGTCTATCAAAAAGCCACCCAGGAAACACAAAACTACATTGGGCCAAGAATACCAGGCATACAGCAGCATGAATTTTGTGGTATTAACCTGCATAGCCCGTTTAACCTGAGTCTGAAGGGCAGCGGGATTATCATAGCAAAAATAGCTGCCGAAGCCGAGGAAGCACATCAGCAGCGGCACCAGCAGCCTGTGCGCCAGGCGCCTAGGGTCGCAGAGCGCAGGCAGCGCCCCCGGGTTGGCGGCGGCGGCATCGCCACCGGCCTCGCCAGGGCCGCCGGCCAGGAGCCGCCGCGCTTCCTCCTCCTCCTCCTCCTCCATGGCGCCCGCGGGAGACCGAGAAGCGAGTGCAGCGGCAACCCCGGTACCTCCTCACGGGATCGCCCAGAACGGAGCCCGGACAAGACTCCTTTCATTCTTTCTTAAACCCACTCCTACCCTTTACCCAAACTGCTTGTCAAAGACAGTCCCATGGTTTGAAATAGCATTTATGTGCTGATGACTCCCAAATGTATATCTTCACCGGAGATCTGGCTTCAAACTCCAGACTTGTATATACAACTATGTGCTTGACATCTCCTGTCGTGGGTATCTAACAGATCATTTCAAATTCAGTATGTTCAGAACTGAACATTTGACCTTTAGCCCCTCAAAACCTGCTTGTATGTACAGCCTTCACCATCTCAACTGATGGCAATTTATACATTTAAAGATATATTTTATTGATTTTTCACAGAGAGGAAGAGAGAGGGATAGAGAGTTAGAAACATCGATGAGAGAGAATCGTCAACCAGCTGCCTCCTGCACACCCGCCACTGGGGTTGTGCCCACAACCAGCGTACATGCCCTTGCCGGGAATTGAACCTGGGACCTTTCAGTCTGCAGACCAACGCTCTATCCACTGAGCCAAACCGGTTTCGGCAACTGATGGCAATTTAAAAATAAAAAGCCTTGGAATCCACATCAATTCTGTTTATCTCACTCCCCGCTTTCAATCAGACAGGAAATCCTTTCCTGAGAAAATATCCAGAATCCAACCTCTTCACTTCCACTTCTACTCTGATGTGCGCCACCCTCATCTCTCACCTGCATCACAGCAACAGCCCCCTAACTGGTCTGATCTATACCTGCTCCTAGTTTATTGTATTCTCTCCACTGCAGCCTTTCTTCAAAGGCGGCCTCAAAGCATTCCTTTGCTCACAGATGTCTCTGTTTTTCTCAGAAGAAAGGCCAATGTTTTTACAGTGAGTTATGAGACCTTAGATGCGTTGGCATCTTTTATGTCTCTGATTTTATTACTCTCTCTTTTAAAAAAAATTTTCTTTTATTGATTTCAGAGAGGAAGGGAGCAGGCGAGAGAGAAACATCAATGATGAGAATCATTGATCAGCTGCCTTCTGCACGCCCCCTACTGGGGATCAAACCCGCAATGCAGACATGTGCCCTGGACCAGAATCAAACCTGGGACCCTTCAGTCCCCAGGCCGATGCTCTATCCACTGAGCCAAACGAGCTGGGGCTGATTTTTATTACTCTCTTCACTTACACAGACATGTCTCCCTTTGGGGCCCTTCTGTTCCCAACTCTGCCCAGTTGGTCTCTTCCCTAAGGCTAACTACTATCTTGACTTCTAACAACATATATTATTTTACCTGTTTTTGTTCTTTATAAAAATGGAATTGTACAGTAAGGGCTTTTTGTTGTTGGTAATCCTCACTGGAGGATTGTTTCTCCATTGACTTTTAGAGAGAGTGGAAGGGAAGGAGAGAGAGACAGACATCTATGTGAGAGGGACATATTGATTGGTTTCCTCCTGCACATGCCCTGACCAGTATCAAACTTTCAATTCAGGTGCATGCTCTTGACGGGGAATTGAACTTGAGACCCTTTGGCGTGCCAGCCGATGCTCTAACAACTGAGAACACTGGCCAGCATCAGTTAGGGCTCTTTTGTGTCTGTCTTCTTCTGCTCAAAATATTAATGTATTTCACCCATATTGTTGCATGTAATTATAGTTTGTTTATTCCTATTGTCCATATAATAAAAGCCTAAGCGACCTTTATGACAGAACAACCAGAACAACTGGTTGCTATGATGAGCACTGACCACCAGGGGGCAGACACTCAACACAGGCACTGCACTGTGGTGGTCAGGGGAAGCGACACTCAGCCAGGAGCCAGGCTCAGGCTGGCCCACCTCAGCGGCAGTGCTAAGGAGCAGCAAGCCAAGCAGGAAGGAGCGTGGAGCAGGGTGCCAGGAAGGAGCGAGGGATCCCGGACTGGGAGAGGGCACAGGCTGGGCTGAGGGAATTTCATGCACCAGCCTCTAGTTGTATAATATTATAATAGTCTATCATGTGAATATAAACCAATTTACTTATGCTGAATGAACAAATTACTTAAGATTCCTACATTTTTTAAAACAAACAACATTTTTATTGATTTCAGAGAAGAAAGGAGAGGGAGAGTTAGAAACATCAATGATAAGAGAGACTCATTGATTGGCTGCCTCCTGCATGTCTCTTACTGGGGATGCGGGATGAAGCCCGAAGCCCAGGCACGTGTCCTGACCGAGAGTCAAACCATGACTCCTGGTCGACACTCCGCCACCAAGCCATGCCGGCCAGCTCTTTCCTTTCCTTTCCTTTCCTTTCCTTTCCTTTCCTTTCCTTCCTTATCTTTCCTTCCTTTCCTTTCCTTTCCTTTCTTTCTTTCTTTCTTTTCTCTTCTTTCTTCCTTTTCTTCCTTTCCTTTCCTTTCCTTTCCTTTTTTCTTTCCTTTTTCTTTTTCCTTTCCTTTCCTTTTCTTTCCTTCCTTCCTTTCCTTTCTTTCTTTTCTTTTTCTGTTTCTTCTTTCTTATCCTT
This sequence comes from Pipistrellus kuhlii, assembly GCF_014108245.1. Classification (NCBI taxonomy): domain Eukaryota; kingdom Metazoa; phylum Chordata; class Mammalia; order Chiroptera; family Vespertilionidae; genus Pipistrellus; species Pipistrellus kuhlii. Next base: position 83,503,219 of record NW_023425551.1, read on the forward strand.
TTCTTTTCTTTTCTTTATCTTTCTTTCTTTCCTTTCCTTTCTCTTTTTCTTCTTTCGTTCCTTTTCTTTTCTTTCTTCTTTTTCTTCCATCTTCTTTTCTTTTTCTTTTTTCTCTTTTCTTTCTTTTTCTTTTCTTCCTTTTCCTTTTCTTTCTTCTTTTCTTTGTCTTTTTCTTTTTTCTTTTCTCGTTCCTTTCCTTTTCCCTTTTCCTCTCTTCTTCTTCTCTTCTTTTCTTCTCTTTTCCTTTCCTTCGTTTCCTTTTCCTTTCCTTTCCTTTTTCCTTTCCTTTCCTTTTTCCTTTCCTTTTCTTTTTTCTTTTCTTTTCTTCTTTCCTTTTCTTTTCTTCCTTTCTTTTTTCTTTTCTTTTCTTTCCTTTTCCTTTTCTTTTCCTTTCCTTTTTCTCTGTTCTTCTTTTCTTTTTTTCTTTTTTCTTCCTTTTCTTGTTTTCTTTTCGTTTCCTTCTTCTTTGCCGTTTCTTTCCACTTTCTCCTTTTCTTTTCTTGTCTTTTCTTTCCGTTTCTTTTCTTTTCTTTCCTTTTTCTTTCCTTTTTCTTTTCGTTGCTTCCTTTCCTTTCCCTTTCCTTTCATTCCTTTTTCCCTTTCCTTTCCTTTCCTTTCCTTTCTTTGTTCCTTTTCTTTTCTTTCCTTTCCTTTCTTTCTTTCCTTTCTTTTCTTCCTTTTTTTTTGTGTGTGTGTGTGTGTGTATATGTGTGTGTGTGTCACCAGTGGCTGTTGTGAAGGTTTGAATTAATGCACAGAAAGCATTTTTTTTTTTTTTAGAAACAAAAGCCAACTTTATTTGGTCATTTCTCATATTTGAAGTGCACCTCGATGACATCCTATGCCTGAGGCTCTTGGTCACAGCCCTAAAGAAAGGTCATATGGCTTTGGCTCAGTGGCTGAGGATCGAAGTCCTGGTCAGGGCACCTGCCTGCCGGCAGGCTCAACCCCCAGTGTGGGGTGTTCAGGAGGCAGCCGATCGATGATTTTCTCATCATTGATATTTCTCTTCCTCCCTCTCCCTTCTTATCTGAAACCAATAAAAATATGTTTTAAAATGTTTTTCTTATCAGCCATTTTCAGGGACCTTAATGACTTCAACGCCTTTAAGTCTTGTAAAACAGCTTCACTGTTGCCAACTTTGTGTAAGTTTCTGCAGACTGGGACTGGCTTCAGAAAGCATTAGCATGGTATCCGGCATGTAGGGCGTTAGGGTTTTTGGCTGTGACTTGGGCTGTGAAGCATTCACAGCTAAAGGAAGAAGTAGATGCAGAGGGGAAAGGCCTGGGGCAGGCTAGCCAATACCAGGCTGAGAACCAAAAGCTGCTCCCTTTAAAGCTTGGCTGCTGTTGCTAGGTGACAAGGAAGGGAAGGGGGCTTGGGGCTGGAGTTGAGCAGACATGGGGGATAGTCTCTGAAAAATCTGTTTGTTTTTCAGTCTGGGCAGATGTCCTAGGGGGGTGTCTGTCAGCATCGTCACCCAAACTTGTATGTAAAACACACTGAGAGTAAAAGTTATGGGAGAGATTAACCAAAGAGCTTGTATGCATGCACATACGCACAACCAATGGACACAGACACAGGGGGTGAGGCATGAGGGGGAGCACATGTAAGGACACATGTGTAACGCCTTCATCAATAAAGAGAAAAAGAGAAAAAGGTATGAAGTTCAAAAGAGGCTTGTTTGAAGAGGAGGGAGAAGGGAACTTTCTACTAATTACCCCGGAGCTGTAAAAAGCAGCAGGGAGGAGGGGTACGTTTGCAGGAATGTAGCCCTGAGAGCAGCTTATCTGGTCTTGCAGTTTGAGCAGAGGGGCTGTTGGATCAGAGAAGCTTCCCAGAAGCTGTGGAGGCCACAGCGGAGAGAAGGGGCGGCCTTCTTCCTGCTCTCACACTCACAGGGAGGGGCTCGCTGTTGGTTTTGTTATATTCAGGTATTTCATTCCAGCAGGATCTCATCCTCCTCTGGAGTGCCAGGAGGTCGCTGCAGCCTTCTGCAGGAGGCAGCCTGGCCTCCCCGCTGCCAGGCCACATGGTGCCTCCGTGGCCCAGTGTCCTCGCACAGGAAGCAGCGGGGCCTCTGGACTCCCTCTTTCCAGGGGGCCCGGAAACCCGCAGCAGTGGCTAGTGATTGCGGCTGCGGGCCAGCTGGCCCCCTGGAGGAAAGGCTCAGCGTAGTCTCACGGAGCACTTTGGCTGCCCCCTGCCTCGGGGTGGCTGTTTAACCCTCCCTGCCCTCCAGGGACCCTGTATCCCTGGCATCCGCTCTCAGGTCCTCTGAGCCAAACACTCCCCCTTCACTAGATGGCTCCAGGGATACAGCTTGTCCCCAAAAGAACCTCACAGACTCATTTAAGACTTCATTTGTCAGGCTTTAGAGTGTGCTGGTCCTTTACTTCATCCAGTTACGCCGGTTCTTTCATACCTCCATCTGTCCATCCATCCATTCAGTTTTTTAAAAAATATTTTGAAAAACCGGTTTGGCTCAGTGGATAGAGCACATGTGTCAAACACAAGGCCCGCGGGCCAAATCCGTCCCGCCAGGCCTTGCAATGTGGCCCGCACCGCGCTGTCATCACTGCACTCCGCTGCGTTTCCATCACAATGACAGTTTATGACTGTTCAGTAAACCATTCGGCCCGCGATTTAGGCTGGATTTTAGATTTTGGCCCCTTCTCTGATTGAGTTCGACACCCCTAGGATAGAGCGTTGGCCTGCGGACTGAGAGGTCCCAGGTTCAATTCCGGTCAGGGGCATGTGCCTTGGTTGTGGGCACATCACCAGTGGGGGGGTGTACAAGAGGCAGTTGATCAATGATTCTCTCTCATCAATGTTTCTAACTCTCTAAACCTCTCCCTTCCTCTCTGTAAAAGAATCAATAAAAATATTTTATTGATTTTTCACAGAGAAGAAGGAAGAGACATAGAGAGCCAGAAATATCGATGAGAGAGAAACACCGGCCAGCTGCCTCCCAAACACTCCCCCACTGGTGATGTGCCCACAACCAAGGCACATGCCCCTGACCGGAATTGAACCTGGGACCTCTCGGTCCGCAGGCCAACGCTCTATCCACTGAGCCAAACCAGTCAGGACCATTCAGTTTTTTTGTTGTCAATCCTCACCTGAGGACATTTTCCTTTGAATTTTAGGGAAAGTGGAAGAGAGAGGGAAAGACAGACAGAAACAGCCGAAACCGGTTTGGCTCAGTGGATAGAGCGTTGGTCTGTGGACTGAAAGGTCCCGGGTTTGATTCCGGTCAGGGGCATGTATTATACCTTGGTTGCAGGCACATCCCCAGTAGGGGGTGTGCAAGAGGCAGCTGGCCGATGTTTCTCTCATCGATGTTTCTAGCTCTCTATCCCTCGCCTTCCTCTCTATAAAAAATCAATTAAAAAAAATATATATATAAAGACAGAGAGAAACATCAGTTGGTTGCCTCCTGCATGTGCCCCGACCTGGAAGGAACCTGCAACCAAGGTGCATGACCTTGACCGGAAACAAACCCGGACCCTTTGCTCTCAGGCCGACGCTCAGGCACTGAGCCACACTGGCTAGGACACCACTCACTTTTACACACTACCGAGGGCTGATGATGTGCCAGGCCCTGCAGGTCATGTTCATCTTTCTTTCCAGAGGAAAAAGTCAGAGAGGCCAAGTGATTTGTTAAGGTCATAAAGCTTATAGTGATGGAGAATGTCAGTTCAAGATAATCCTTGACCTTCCTGATGGGCCTGGGTGGTTTTTTTCCCTCCCTCCCTCCCTCCTTTCCTCCTCTCTCCTCCTCCCTCCTTCCT